>NC_092351.1:88640209-89288542 GCF_963676685.1 Mytilus edulis
TCAATTTTGTTTTCTCATGAATTTCTGCTCGCTCTTGTTTTCTCGTTGAATTTCCGCTCATTCTAGTTTTCTTATTGATTTTTGTCCATTTTAGCTTTTTCCATTGATTTCCGGTTTATATACGGTAATTGATTTTAAGTCCATTTTATCATTTCTATTGATTTTTTCTCCATATTAGCATTCATATTGGTTTTTTCTCTCCATTCAGCATGCCATTAGTGGGATGAATTCAGAGATAGAAAGTCTACAGAAAGAGAAAGAAGAATTAGCTCAGGCTTTAGAAAATGCTAAATATAACTCAGCAACTAGCAAGTAAGAATTTATAAAACAGAATACCAACAACATTGGATTCCTTTATTTTCTTTGATACCAATATTGTGGATTAAGGGCTATTCCATTAAAATGTTTTGGAGAGGAAGGGACTTTCAAAATATCCCTACAACCAAGAACCATTTGTTACACTATTGTTTCGGGCAAAATATCAATTGAAATGGCTTAACTTTATCAAAAGACATATAAATTACACACAAACAAGTGATCATACACTGAAGAATAAATTTGATCTATGACACAATGTAAATACAAAATGTAGTTTATTTATTTCATTTACAGCTAATTTACTAATGCTTGTAAGGTTAACTTTGGTAGTCTTGCTTGCTCTGTTTGTATAAAAGTTAATTCAAGCTTTGTAATTAACATTGATAGCTTCAAACAATATGTATAGGCATTTTTAAACCTGAATATATTATATATAAATTTGATTGAATGTTGTCATAATTACGATTGTACAATATGCAAACAAAACAAGCAAGCTAACCAAAGCCTTGCTTTACATGCATTAGGAAATTAGCTATAAATGGTTGAACTATTTGTACTTGTATAGAGTGGCAGAACAGAGAAGACAAAGATTAAAAGAGTTAGAACAACAGATGTCACAACTAAAGAGAAAAGTCAACGATCAAACAAAACTGTTAAAGATGAAGGAACAGTCAGAAAAACAAGTGTCTAAAATGAACGTGGATATACAGGTAGGAACAGTCAGAAAAACAAGTGTCTAAAATGAACGTGGATATACAGGTAGGGACAGTAAAAAAAAAACAAGTGTCTAAAATGAATGTGGATATACAGGTAGGGACAGTCAGAAAAACAAGCGTCTAAAATGAACGTGGATATACAGGTAGGGACAGTCAGAAAAAAACAAGTTTCTAAAATGAATGTTGATATACAGGAAGAAACAGTCAGAAAAACAAGTGTCTAAAATGAATGTGGATATCATTCAGGTAGGGACAGTCAGAAAAACAAGTTGCTAAAATGAATGTGGATATACAGGTAGGGACAGTCAGAAAAACAAGTTTCTTAGATGGGTAGGGACAGTCTTATACCTTTTACCCTAAACAAATTAATTTTAATAAGTAATTAATTTGTTAGCTACTTTTGTGAGTAAAACAATAACCAAAATATAGATCATTGTGAATATGGAAAACAGTTTTTTAAAAGATTTGTAGGAGTGCCAATGAGACAACTGTCATAATTTGTAAAAGTAAATCATTATAGGTCAAAGTATACAGGGGTTTCATTGTCTTTCATGTTGACTGGTACTTTCCACGTTTCTAGGTGGTACTTTTCAATTTATTCCATGAATATCTTATATAAAAATTTCTACATTTAGGCGGTACTTGTCGATAGCATAGGAGGGTAAAAGTACCGGGTACAGCCTCCTAATGAATGGCCTGAGTATAGCCTTCAACATGGAGCCTTGGCTTACACCGAACAGCAAGCAATAAAGGGCCCCAAAAATGACTTATGTAAAACCATTTAAACTGGAAAACCAACAGTCTAATCTATATAAAAAAAGAGAAACGAGAAACACTTATGAACCACATCAATAAACGACAACTGCTGAACATCAGATTCCTTACTTAGGACAGGTGCAAAGAAATGCAGCGTTTTTAAATGTTTAAATGGTACCAAACCTTCACCCTTATCTGAAATAATAGTGTTACATCACAACATAGAAAGACACATATTTTGTTTCTGATAAGAGCATAATCTTGTTTAATTTACAGATAATAGAATTATGTGTATACTTTTAGGGTATGAAAATTATGTGTATACTTTTAGGGTATGAAACAACAGAGAGTTAAGCTGATGAAACAGATGAAAGAAGATGCTGATGAATTTAGACGATGGAAGATGAAAAAAGAAAAAGAAGTCATGCAGTTACAACAAAAGGTTGTCATTTAAAAAATTTAGTATTAAAAAAAAAAAAGGATGTATTTTTTTTCCTGATAAAAAAATGCCTAAATCATTTCATTGTTTTGAAATTTAGAAACAATACCATCATTGAAAGACCATTAGTTGACATTTTTTAGGTTG
The DNA here is from genome assembly GCF_963676685.1 of Mytilus edulis. Taxonomy (NCBI): domain Eukaryota; kingdom Metazoa; phylum Mollusca; class Bivalvia; order Mytilida; family Mytilidae; genus Mytilus; species Mytilus edulis. Next base: position 88,642,586 of record NC_092351.1, read on the forward strand.
AGCTAATGTACAGAGAATGCAAATTATTCAGATATATCAATGTGAAAAAATTAAGCACGTTAAGGTAGTACCTAACACTACAGGGAGATAACTCTTTAAAATCAGCTAAACGTTTTAATCACCTTGTATTTCTTTTGTTTATTTAAGTTATTTACTTTTATGTTTTTAAGTTATGACTCTATAGTATTATCATTTACCAGGGAAGAAAGAGAGATTGTGAGATAGCCAAGTTACAGAGAGAAAACCAGAAACAACAAAACATTCTGAAAAGAAAAGGAGAAGAGGTAAGTACAAATTTGTTTATTATCCACCTTGCTGAGCATTTTATAAAAGTTTCTGATTGAAATGTACATTTTTGCCACATGAATGTATTCAGGGCTATTCCAGAAAAAAATGTATGGGGGGGGGGGGGGGGGTTTGAAGGCACATTGTATTGATAATACATGGGTGATGGGTATCAGAGCAACTTTTCACACTATAATGCACTATAATTCTCAATTACAATTGTCTGGGTGTGGGATGCTGACAAAAACTGCCTTCCAACCCCCCCCCCCCCCCCCCCCCCCCCCATACATTTTTTTCTGGAATAGCCCTCACAGAAAATTGATTTGCTTATCTTTTATAACTGATTGTGTAATTAAAGGGACATTTAAAAAAAAAATCTATTTCAATTTTTAATCAAATTTTATATAGTCTGGTAAAACATTTCTTTTTTTATTTCCTTCTGTTACATTCTGTATGTATACTCTGTGTAAGTTATCCTTTAAAGGAGCACCACCATGAGTTATTGTTTAAAGGAGGACATTTAGTATCAGTGCAAAAACAAGTTCTGTTAAATATTTTTTTCAAAATCTCCTTATTTTAAAGTCATAAGAAACCTCAAATCAAAAAAAAAATAATGCATATGTTTTTTATAACTCAATGGATAGTTTTCATTGTAAAACTTATGTACATATACTTTTTTCTGAAGAAAATTCTTTAATTTATTCACATTTAGAAGAAGTTTACTTTGTTTGAATTGCTTCCTTCCAGCAAGCTATTCCCCCGATATATTTTCCGTATGCAAGGTGACCTCACCGTGACCCATCTCGTAAAAATCCGGTGACCACAATACGCATGGATGTCCTTAAAATAAACTATTATCTGAATTTACATGTTAAACACGTGCTCAAATTCCATGCTTTTTTGTTTATTTTTCGTCAATTGTTGACAAACAGGTGACAATCGTTAAACTTCGGCTTCAAAACACGAACTTTAATTACCTGCCATATTTTCACATGAACACTGACCGATTGAAAAAAAAATTGACGATTATATGAAATTTACACGAAAAAAATGATAAATTCGAGCACAGAAGACTAAGTTTATGATGTTTGTATGCATTGGTTTAAGAATTGGAAGAACATTATTTTTCACCGGTCACTCGTTTCTTATGACTTTAAGTTCTGTTTAGCTAAGATGACTATTTACTGATTTTAAGGCTGCTGCAGCAAACAAGAGACTAAAGGAAGCTTTAGCCAAACAGAAACAAGTTCAACAAGAGAGAAATGAAAAATTTGAAAAATATGACACAACCAGTATAGGAAACAGGGTTAGAGTAAGTACAATATGGTAAACCAACTTATTTTTGCAGATACTTTATTTTGTGTTTAGCCCTTACCAGCCCATTTCACGGCTATTTATTTTCAGGATTTTCAAATTTAATTCATGTCGTTAAAAAAGGAAAAAATCGAAATTTTACATATTGGCAAAAATAGCGAAAATAAATCGCTCATGGAAATTAGTTGGTTTACAGTAACTTATGGTTGTCATTCATAGTGTCTTTATCATGTGGATATGAGATGACTAGTTTAAATAAAATCTTTAAAAGTTAAACCAATTAACCGCATATGAAAGTTATGAGTATTGCATCAGGGCTGTTCCAGAAAATAATATGTTGGAGGGAGGCAAGGTATTCTCTGGAACAGCCCTCATTGAGACAGCAATCTTATGAAAAAAATAAATAAATTAAAAACAAATAAAAAAAAAAACAATAAATAGGTGTTGTTGTGATTGAAAAAACATAGCTTAATCTATGTATGAAAAAATTCAGAATTTATCAAGATTTGCATTCAAACAAAAAAAATCCCTAGATTATAAAGAAAGCTTTTTGATAAATAAAAAAAAGATGGCTTACGATATGGTTCCCATATTGAGATAGACAGTGGAACATTTGACATGTTTAAACTTTGCCTGATTTATTTTATTTGAATATTTGCAGCATCAATTTTTCATTTGATGGTAGCAAATGTAGTTTACTTGAGACAAATTTGTGGTGCCATTTATTGGATATTTTCTATTTCCAAGAAAACAATTGATGCCTACATCAATTGTGGAATAATGCCTAGAAATTTTATATTTTATACAGGAAGTGTTATGGTATGCCTTTGTCCATTTGTCATCAACAACTCAAAATAACTTATACCAATTTGCGTGAAACTTTAGTGAATTGTTTATATATATCTATTAATTAAAGTTACCTCACTTTAGTTTTTTTTTATAAATTTCTGATATGTGTATCATGTGCTCATGGTGCATCTCTTTATTTATCCATGTTACAAACAACCTTGCATCAGAATAACATAACATGTATTTGTGCATTGTAGTCCTGGTTGAGTCATGAGCTGGAGGTCAGGGTCAGCATCAGGGAGGCCAAATATCACCTGAACAGGCTGCTGTCTGATCGGAAGGAAATGGTGATGACATTGAACGATTTGAAGGACAGGATAGATGAGGATGCTCCACCCACCAAGGTTAGTAATAGTCCTCAGTCAATATACTTCTGTCAGGTCAATATATCCTTGTATCGACCTCCTACAAAGGCTGTTATTGAATATTATACTGGTACAAAACACCACAAGGAGATAACTTTGTAAAAATCAGCTGAACATTTAATCACATTCTAATGTGAAGGAAATATTAAGATTCTCAATGATCAAAAATAGAATTTGTCAAACTGCTATATATCCAATGATATTTTCTTAATTAAGACTGGTTCATTAAAAAAAAAATGTATTTTTGTCAAAGGGTGAAAGTGAATAAATTGTCAAAATTTTATAAAAATTAATCAAGCCAAGTTAATTTTAATCCAGGTATTTGGTACCACCTTAAACATAAAAGACATTAATGAAAGAAGAGTGAAGTATTCAATTGGAACAGAAAATTTCTTTTGTACACATTCTTTTTTATATATATCTGAACGTTAAAAAAAATAAATATTCTGCATTGCAGAAGTTGGCCTGGATAAAAGACGGGAAGTTAGACTCATCAAGTTTTGAGGTTGAGAACGTAAAGAAACAGATAGAGGAAGTTCAACAACAGATTGATGAGAGGTAAACAAACAAACAAACAAATATTTTATTGCTAATCACAGCATCCACAAGGAGCAGAAAAATCAACATTAATTTCATACTAATGATTACAAGTGATTCAATATGATTAAGACACAATTTTATAGAATATATTTATTCAGACCAGCAGAAGAAAACTACAAGCACAGTAGTTAGTCTGTGTTAGTAATATGACTAGCAATCACTGTTTTTCATTGGTTAACTTATTTTCAAATTTTATGTTAGAACTGTTAAAAAGTTGCACTTTACTAACGTTTCACATGAGCTATATTTTCCTTAAAAATATTCCTGCTAATTTTCTTATGGTTTTACAGTTACGATGAAGGTTTTGAAATGAATTTTCAAGGTTCAATGATTCTATCTTTCTAGGAATGCTCAGATAACTGACCTCCAACAGAAGGTTGTTGATGCTGATCAAGGTAAGAATGATAGGGGGTTGAATATGGAAGCAATACAGTGTTCTAGGATTTTTTTGGCACCTTGACTTACCACGGGTAAGATCAATAAAAAAATTACTTACCCACATCTAAAAGTTAAATCCGCCAACCAATGCGGACGCCGGGGGTCTGGGGTAAATGATGCAAAATCCTGCATTCTAGCCATTTCCTGGCACCTTTTTCATGCTTCAGAAAGTACCCTTTTTTGTGATGTCAAATGATGTTTTGTATGAAGCAATGATGACTAAAGTGTATTGAAAAGTATTTGAAATATATGGCTTAATTGTAATGGCTTAATTGTAACTATATACCTATACCACCAGAAAAGTACATTGAACTATAACAGTACTTCACTGACTTTCATACCAATAATCCACTGTAAAAAAATAAGGGACTTACATGCAACTCTTTTTAAAAATCAGACATGCTCTTTATAAAATACTGAATATTTTTCAGGCTGATTCACTGAACATTAATGATTAAGGATAAGATTTTAAATTTAAAAACTTTTATGACATGCTTTAAATTATATGTTGTGAAGTTTGTCTGAACAAAGCTGGATTCGGATACGATTGAATTTTGAACAAAATTAAAAAAAAATGATTTCTTACTAAATTTGACAAATATGTTATAGTTATTACTATGTCATTTATTAAGAGCTATAATAAATGCAACTGTAAGTTTATTTTCCTCCGATGACAAGAAAAAAAATCGTTTATGTCCAGATTTAAGCACCAGTTATCAATCCGGATTTTCCGATTTTACCGACACCGTGACCGACTTTTAGAATGATAGGAGAAGAATGTGGTCTCTTTTGCGCTTGATTACACCTAGTAAACGAGTGCTTGAATAAAAGCGCCGATAGACATCGACAAAATCTTCGATCTTTTTTTCAAAGTTTTTTCTCGTGATTTAATAAAAATAAAAAGCAGATATGGGAAAATTGAAGAGGACCGGGAAATTTCAAGAGTTTTTCGTCTTCCCCGAACTTGAAAATTGACTTACCACCGGGTGACAAAGGCTAAAAAATGACTTACCCGTTGTCCTAATCCACTTACCCCGGGTAACGGGTAATGGGAATCCTAGAACACTGCAATATAAAATTGGAGGATGCTGTGAACCATTCATTTATTCATTTCAAAATATTGCAATGTTGCAAAAATTGGGAAAAGATACATGTAGGTTTTTGCAAAATAGAAATTCAGATTTTGAAAGTACTATTTGTATGCAGTGTTTTCCTGAAATCTCAAAATTGAAAGAGTAATAGCTATGAACATGATTATGTTACAAAGAACATGAAGAATTCCACTCAAGCTGGTGCTAGTGGCCATCTTAAACTTGCTGCCAGACTACAGTGTTTTTTTCCTTGCTCTATGTTGAAGGCCTCACTGTGACTTTGAGATGAAGAACAGTAATAAATGTGCTTTTCTTTGGCTTTTTGTATGTTTTTTTTTTGTCATGGATTGAGTTTAAAAAAAATACTGAACTCAAAGGAAAATTCAAAACAAAAAGTCTGTAACCAAATTTAAATCGCAAAGTCACTTATACTAATGGCAAAATCAAAAGCTCAAACACATCAAATGAAAAGATAACAGCTGTCATATTCCTGACTTGGTACAGACATTTTCCTATGTAGAAAATGGTGGGTTTAAACTGGATTTATAGGTAGCTAAAATCCTAATTATAGAAACTGATTACCTTGCCAATTAGCCATACAAATGTCCTCGAGAGCTGTTATAACAAATATGAAATTAAGTCTATATTTTCACAATGTATCAATATAAAGAATACTTATCAATTGAAAACAAAACATCAATCTTATCAAGATGTGCTACTTGCAGAATGTAAAGGGAAGTCTATTTGGGAGAGTTTACACACAATGGTAGAGGCAAAGTGTGCATTGAAATGGTTACTAGAACAGGTAAGATCTACAGGGGAAAGTTTACACACGATGGTAGAGGCAAAGTGTGCATTGAAATGGTTACTAGAATAGGTAAGATCTACAGGGGAGAGTTTACACACGATGGTAGAGGCAAAGTGTGCATTGGAATGGTTACTAGAGCAGGTAAGCTCTATTTATATAGGGAGAGTTTACACATGATGGTAGAGGCAAAGTGTGCATTGAAATGGTTACTAGAACAGGTAAGATCTATAGAGGAGAGTTTACACATGATGGTAGAGGCAAAGTGTGCATTGAAATGGTTACTAGAACAGGTAAGATCTACAGGGGAGAGTTTACACATGATGGTAGAGGCAAAGTGTGCATTGAAATGGTTACTAGAGCAGGTAAGATCTATAGGGGAGAGTTTACACATGATGGTAGAGGCAAAGTGTGCATTGAAATGGTTACTAGAACAGGTAAGATCTATAGGGGAGAGTTTACACACGATGGTAGAGGCAAAGTGTGCATTGAAGTGGTTACTAGAACAGGTAATGATTAAATACTAACGATGAAATACTACATTTTGTAATTTTATACTGAAGCACATTTTGTGAATTTGTAATTATTTAAGGATATTACAATCCTAATTGGTATCTGTAGGATCTAAGTATAAAAAAAGATGTGGTATGATTGCCAATGAGACACCTCTGGACAAGTGACCAAATGACACAAACAACTATAGATCACTGTTAGACCTTCAATAATGGGCAAAGCCCATACAGCATAGTCAGATATAAAATGCCCCGAAATCACAAATTTAAAACAATTCAAATTAGAAAACTAACAGCCTAATTAATGTAAAATAAAAGTGAACAAAAAACAAATATATAACACAGTAACAAACAACAACCACTGAATTACAGGCTCCTAACTTGAGACAGACACATACATACAGAGTGTGGCGGGTTAAACATTTTAGGGGGATCCTGAACCTCCCCTTGCCTGGGTCTGTCTACAGTAATCCCTGCCATGTCAAAATTGAAGTTGTGAGGTTCCAACAAGGTGATCTTAATTGACTGGAATAGCCAGTTCATGCCAAAGGTCATGGTTCTCTCTCGGTACTCTGGGTTTTTCCAACAATAAAATCAGACTGCCATGATATAGCTACATGTCTCTGAAAGTGCCTGTCAAGACCAAAATTAATCAATTAATTATATAACTCCTATAAAAAATAAGTTGATTCATATGATTGTCAAGACAATTTATTATCACAACAGGGTCACACATTTAACAGGGTACACTTTTGATTAGATTAAGTCCTAAAGGAGTAGATCCGGTAAGGTCAAAAAGGGGTCTTACTGGACCTACTCCTTTATTTGGATTATATTGAATTTTACATTACAAACCAATATATAGCTAGTTAACTTTTGTGTATATTCATTCCAAGTGATTTTTTATTTCTAACAGGCAGTATCATCTAGGGCAGATAGCAGTAAGGCTCAAGGTGAATTACAAGATTCTAAACTTCATCATATAGACAGACATGATGAAATGGAAGAACTACAGAAAGAGATAGAGGATTTAAAACATAAACATGAAGACAATGTAACTAGGTTACAAAAACAACATGAAGATAAGGTAATAAGTTTGTTTTTAAGTCATTAGAATTTGTCTTAATTGTATGTTCCACCTGTGATTAAAGATTTCAGTCAATGTAGTTTTTGATGAAGTTGAAATCCAATCAACTTGAAACTTAGTACACATTCTCCCTGTGATATGATCTTTCTAAAATAGGAGTTTTGACTGCATTCTGCAGTCCACTGAACATAGAAAATGCTATTGCTAGTGGGGCATCCTTGAACTATGGACACATGCTTGCTTTTAATGTATGAGATTTAAAAGTATGAGAAGAAACATTGTACATAGATCTGCTTTATATCTATAAAGGTATTAGCCCTTAGACTGCTACGCGTGACTATTGTCGTTCCGATAAGACAGTCCGCTACTGCTACTCGCGACTATAGTCGTTTTCCGTACTCGTTTGTTTACACAGTTACCATGGAATGGGCGGAGTCAATATTCATGAGATTGCGGCAGTTTCGACTTGTATGGATTCTGATTGGCTTAAAATCTGCGTTCTTTCGAGTGTCTCTTGACTTTTAATCATGTATAAGCGATAAACCGAAAGTGAAAATTTTTGATGAAAAAAGTGACAAAATGGCGGACATTGTTTGGAGAAATGGCCAACACGTTCAGAAGTATTTCAATGATAACGATTTAACAGCGGCGGACGATTAAAAGGATTTGGACGAGAACCGAAGATTAAATGGAAGTATTCTATCAAAACTGCAAACAGAAGACTTTTAAAGCGAGAATTACGGGGATTCCCAGACATTGTTCAAAATGGATGACATGAAACAGGATTTGCGATGTTTATCATTTCGCCTTTCAAATGTGAATCAATATTGACTAACATCGATAGACCCGAACTTTAAGTTTGTCAAGATTATATATTGATGAAAGCTTTAAAAATGAACTTGTCGTGTAAATATATTTGTACATGGAAGTAAAAGTCGGCGCAGTGAAAGTTGGAGGAAAATACCGGAAAATATTTGCATAAAAAAGGCCGTTGGTCTGAGAAGAAACTTTTATTTTTTGATAATCACAATGGAACTTAGTTCTTAAAAGAGATTTTAAACTATATTGGTTCAATTCTGAAGTCATGGATACTTTTACATTGATGGATCGTTTAATAAAACATGAAAAAATAAGTTTACCTTTGTTTACCTATTTTCGCACCTGTACAGGTAAAACATGACCAGAGACTCACACAAAAATAAAATAAATTAAAAATACAGAATCTAACAATACTTTTTTATATAACTTTTATTGATGAATATTCAATATTTACAAAGATACAGCAATTGTAAGTGAACATGTTTATTTCATCAGTGATTAAAATTTTACTCAGCATTACACGAAAGTACAATAGAAATCAATGCAGCAGTCTAAGGGTTAGTATTAAAAAGGTAAATATTTCATTTTCATCAATTTTCCTAAAAACTTTTCAACTTTTTCCACTAACAGTAGAAAAATAAATAAAAAAAATAAATAAATAAAAACTGGTCTATTTGTATGAAACTTTGAGTAAAATATATTTATCAGTCTAGTATAGAATAGGAAGGAACACATTTTTAATAATTCCTTGATATGAAAAAACGTTACCTGATGATAGTGTTTCTTTGTTAACATTGCTAATGACGTCATAAATTAAATACCGTCACAACTAAAATCCCTAACAACAGAACTAAAATCGGAAACGTTATGGTATTTCCGTTTCTTTTTTCTAACAAATATTTAAGTTACAAAAAAATAATTCATACAGACTTCGTCCCCATACATAGGTAATGTCTGCCTCATATTAGTTTATGATTATATCTCCGCTTTGAAAAACAGGGGGGTATACTGTTTTACCTCTGTCTGTCCTTCCGTCAGTTCATCAGTCCGTCAGTCTGTCCGTCCCATGAATATTTTTCGTCACATTTTTCTCAGGAACTACACTACCAGGATTTCTGAAATTTGGTTTCAGGCTTGATATAAGTCAGCTATACCGTGTGATGTGTTTTCAGATTCATCTCTCAACAGCTTCCTGTTTACCGAACACTTGTTTGATTTTATACATGATAGCCAAGTTGAAAATTTTTCGTCACATTTTTCTCAGGAACTACAATACAAGGATTTCTGAAATTTGGTTTAAGGGTTAATATAAGTCAGCTATACCCTGTGATGCGTTTTCAGATTCATCACTCGACAACTTCCTGTTTACCGAACACTTGCATATTTTTACACAATTAATATTATCCACTTGCGGCGGGGGTATCATCAGTGAGCAGTAGCTCGCAGTTTCACTTGTTTTATATGTATCTCACCCCTTTGCCCATTGAAATTTTTGTTGAAAGTAAAGAATATGGTTTATAAAGTATATTTCAGAAAACATTTTAGTGGGCAAGGGTATCCTTAATAAATTATTTGGAAAAATGTCTTAAATTTTACAGAATTGTGCCACAAATTAGGATTTTACAAAATTCTCTTACATTATTATGTCACAAATACGTCATTTATGACATCATTGATGTAAATCTTTTTCAGCTGCAAAGCTATTGGACATTTTAGCATATACTTTTTTCCAATGTTCACTACATTTTGGCAGTGAAAATTTCAGATTTTTATGTCCAAAATTATAAGTGTATTAACTTCTTTAATGTTACAAAAAAGTTTCTGGTGCTGATTTAAAGAAGACATCCTGATATCCGTTTTGTTTTCAGGTTTTGTTTCTGTTGAGACAGATGAAGGCTGTAGATAGTAGTGTGACATTAGATGAAGACGTCAGACAGAGAATGAAATTCCAGGTATAGATTTAAATTTTTTTTCTCCCTCAGTCTGACCCAGGGCTTCCAAAAAATATTTGAGCCAGCCAGACATTTTATATCTGATCCCGATTTTTTATCCCTTAAGACTTAGTCACAAAAGGCAATGTTGGTTTAACTGTTAAATTGGCAGTGCATCATTCAAAGTGTGAACATCACCGTGCTCATATCTCCCTTAGACTCTTTATTTGTGCCAAATGACATTGTCAAAAACTTTTAAAATCATATTTTTCTAAAACCGGATGTTGACTTGACAATGGTAAAACATGGACGTTAAACGGATACGTAAAATCCGTGTACGTTTACAAAGCACGACTGAGCGAAGAAGCTCTTTCCACGTTATTTCTTCAACAAAATACTTCAAATGATAGTTAGATACAAGTATCAATGATAATTTTAGCATATTGAAGAAATGTAGGATGCATAATTAATTTTCAACCTGTGCACATTCGCACACATGTTCTAGTTCATACAAGGTAGTTCTGACAATTTTTCATTTAAAACCTTTTTAAATTTTGCATTAAATCTTGTTGATAAACTAATTTCTTATAATTTTAATCTTTTGGACTAAATCAATTAGATTCAAACCAGTGAAATATAAGAAAACAATTGTGAATAGACCGATCAATTTATACAATGTCAGGTACTGAAAATAATTTACCTGTCACCTGAAAAGGTAGATATCAGCTGTCCAACAACTAATTAGCCTTGATTAAAATTAGAAAGTATTGAAGTAGGGTTTGTTTTGATAGTAATTAATCATCATGTCACTTTTATGACTGGAAAAGTGTGGATGTTAAAGGCAAAAGGTTGGGTCAAAAAGATTGTGAATTATGTTTATATGACCGAAAAAGCCTTGAAAACTAAAAAGTAGATGACCGTTTCATGCTTTGCCCAGCCGGACTTTTACCTGACATTATACACATGACCTGAATATATGACCGTTTTGGAAGCCCTGGTCTGACTTTCTGTACTTAATCAGGTTTAAGATCTGTTCAAAGAATTTAACAATGAAGGTCACATTAACTTGAAACTTTGTAGTACATATGTTCATTATGATGTTGACTTCTTGTAGTAATGATATTTTGTCCCAGATTTAACATTCACTGAACATGGAAAGTGTGAGCAGAGCATATGGCAGACTAATTTCTTTATATGAACATCTTAATGATGTGTCAGGTTTCTGTCTCATAACCTATCAATATTTTTGGCTTTTTTGTTCCTTAACTTATGCTCTTCTGGCTTTTGGTATCAGTTTTAAATTCTTTTTTTTTTTTTAATATTACTGTAGTTCATCCTTAAGTAACAAGGTATGCCTAGCTCAACAATGAGAGTATTCTCAGGGGTGTGGAAATATTTGTTGTGAGCACTTGTCCCTGGGAAAGTAAAACTAAATTTTACTTGTCTGGAAAAAAAGTTATTTGCCTTGATGGTCACAATAAATATTGAAGTATTTTATTGTTAGCTAATATATTATTCTTAGCTCTGTTTTGCATCACAAACAAATGAGATCCATATGTTTATATTTAGGAAGTAGGAAATGGGTTAACATCAGTGGGACAGAAACCCAACAGCAAACCAACCAAAATGAAATGACTTCTTCTTTATATAAGCTTCCTATAGACAGGAACACCTCTAATAATAAATGACATGTAAAGGACAATTTTGTTGCAGTTTTTGAATAAAAATTGTAGTCTGTAGGTACATGTCTACATACTGAATTTAGAGGACACTGAGTGAAGAAATAGAAACTAAATAATTTATAATTTTTTTGTGTTTCTCTCAACTGACACGCTTGGTTTTTTCTTGATAATTGATGGGCAATTAAAGTGTCCCTTCTATTAACCACTTATACAACAAATAAGGTTGACTTTTGATCTATAAATAAGACAAACAATTTTTTTTTCTGAATTTCCTTCCAAGGGCCAATCTGATATCCACGATGTCTGAAATTCTCGCTTCCGTATTTTTTTATACACTCCTTGTCTTCCGTTTGTGTTTCATGTTTTCTAATCGACTCTTCATTCTTTTTGTCTTGATGCAACCTAGACAAAATTAATTACTTGTACAGGTGTTCAAATGTAAGAGTCAGGCGAGTCAGTATAGCATTTCATCACCCCTCATTCTTATTTACATTGTTTTGTATGCTATTAAACAATGAAAGTGGCAAAATAATGAAATAATCCTTTGAAATATATTGCAGCAAGAAGAGATTGATAAATTGAGTAAACTGCACGAGGAGGTTCAAAAGAAAAATGATGAATGTGAATCTCTGAAACAGCATCTGACTAAGGCCATGTATCAAGGGAAAAGTTTTGCTTTGATGCCAAGTATAGATGCCGACCATGAGGTGGCTTCACCATTCCTGACACCTAAACCAAAAGCTAAGGTAAATAAAACCATGAGGTGGCTTCACCATTCCTGACACCTAAACCTATAGCTAAGGTAAATATAACCATGAGGTAGCGTCACCATTCCTTACACCTAAACCTATAGCTAAGATAAATAAAACCATAAGGTGGCATCACCATTCCTTACACCTAAACCGAAAGCTAAGGTAAATAAAACCATGAGGTGGCTTCACCATTCCTGACACCTAAACCTATAGCTAAGGTAAATATAACCATGAGGTAGCGTCACCATTCTTTACACCTAAACCCAAAGCTATGGTTTATATAACCATAAGGTGGGTTCACCATTTCTTGCCTATAAATACAAAGCTTAGGTAAATATACCCATGAGATTGCATCACCATTCCTTACACCAACACCAGAAGCTGTTTATATAAAGATGAGGTTGCATCACCATATCTTACACCTCAACAAAACTGGAAATCCTAGTCAATTGAGATTGAAATCAAAAACTGTAGTGTTGATAGGCTTGTAATTTAGACCAATCAAACACCAAGACCCTACTCTTGCTGTAAATACATACACTGAAATGCTGAGTATTGATTTGAGCTTAGGCAGCAACCATTTGATTTTCTGGGGGGGGGGGCTATGGTTTATTTTGGAAAAAAAAAGTTTGTTTCCAGTTTTTTAAGAAAAAAATAATTTGTTTTTGATTCTGAGAAAAACAAATTGTTTGTTTCACCCTCAGCTGCCACTATATATAATGCTAAAATTGAAAGAAAAAAATTGTTTTCGACTTGTCGCGAAAAAAATAGATTGTTTTTCGCCGCAAAAAAATGTGTCCAGAAAAAAAAACCATAGGCCCCCCCCCCCCCCCCCAGAAAATCAAATGGTTGCTGCCTTATTTACAAGGTAACAGTGCTAATGAAAGACATGTCTTCTTTCAATACTTTATCTCCCAAATTTACTAGTCTTGCTCTAAATCCTCCATAATATGATTCATCATTATTCATAGAATACCAGTTATTGTGGATATTGTTCATATAGCAAAATTATCAATTTTTAAAAGTTTTCAACAATTTACAAATTTTCTTTAGGCTTTTATACCAATTTCACAATAGAAAGAAATCAAATATCCATGAAAAACTAAATTTTTCCTTAATCCTTGAAATTTGGTATTTACGAATATAAACGATTCAAAACGTACACACTTATAATAAAATCCAAAATGATAAATGACATTTAATATCATTGACTTGACAGGCCAAGAGGAAAACCATGGGAAAAGATGAGTCGTTTATGAGTGAGGGTGAATACTTTGCTGCCATTAGTGATGAAGAGGACGGCGTGGATGAGGAGGAGGATGAGGAGGTTAACAGTGATGAGGAATGGTGGAGGACACCCAAATATAAACGAAAAGTAAGTTGAAAATCATATTGTGTGTGCCGTTTTGGCAATTTGCGAAAAAATAGTAATTGTGGCGATTAATATTCGTCATTTGCAAAAGAATTTAGTGAAAGAATTATATATAACGATTGATTTTCATCCATCTTGTTTATTTACTTTTTTCGGGTTTCTAGGACTGACCTGATCAGACAATACTTGGAATTCACCTTGAACTCGTTAAGATTTTGACAGAAAATCAAAAATCAGCTGATTGCATTTTATAGCTATCGACAACAAAGGACTAATTAATAAAGGTGTTGATTGTATTCTTTCACAAAATGATATGGTTAAATGGCATCCGTCACATGTCACATAAAGGATTTATTAACCACTTTGCGACACACGTGTTAGAAGCAAATTTTAAATGTCTCCTCTCCTTCTTTTAATGATAGTCCAGAAAAAAACTGTTGTTATGACGAAAGATATAGATAATTGATTAAAAAGAGTACTTTAAAGTCTTTGAGTGACACGATGTGTTTCAAGCATAGTTTTATATCTCAACTTTTTCATTTATGATGGTCTAGAAATAAAACTGTCATTATGAAGGAATCTATGCAAAAGTTTGGGAACAACCCCTCGAATGAGTGGTACCCTAAAATGTAATGACTTCCCCTTAAATGAGCGATCAATTTCAAGTGATAAAAACTTTTGTTTTGTTGTAAAATCACTTCTTAGTACAAAAGGGCACATATATTTCTTTTGAAGAATCTTTCCCAAAGAACTACATCTTTCTGGTATTATATGGTCAAAGCATGTCCAAGAATTTTGTTATAATCCGGGACTTATATCTTTCTTTATTATTAAAAATAATTGGCCCCCTCTTTTAGAAAAGTTGTTCAAAATATAATGAAATAAAGTAAATGTTTAATGTTTATTCATTACAATGTAGACTCCAAGATTTGAGAAAATAAACATAGACAACAATGGGGCAAACTCATCTTATTTAGATAGGGGAGGGGGGGGGGGGGGGCGGTTCGAATAAATGAAAAATATATTTATGTTACTTGCCAAAAAAGTAATAAAGTGTATTTAATGTTTGACTGATCTGTTTGGAAACACGGATTGTGTGTTTGCCATTCCAGTGAGGAAGTTTTATTACCGGTATTATGAAGTATTTGTCACTATTGATTAATTTTTATGTAGGAAGAGTCATTTCTTTTACTTTGTTTTAGAAAACAGCTAAATTGTGTAAAATTCTAACACTGGATTTTTTTTCTTTTTTCAGCAAAGTTCAAAGATAGTTCAGGTAAGGACTTTCTTATTGATTTTCTATAGTGAAAAATGATTGTCTTCAAGCTTTAAGCTTGAGTAAAAATATTTGCCTGCAAAATCATTCTCATAAATTAAATCAGTCAAATCCATTTTTAGAATTCAAATTTAAGCCCAGGAGATTAACATGTATAATTAAAGACAATGTCTTAAAAATTTTAAAAGTAGGTGTAATACACAAGTGAGGTTGTTTATAAAATTATTTCAAATCAGGGAAACAGTTCTAACCCACAAATTGACAACTAAAGGGAGAGATTTAAGGTATGAATTTACATGATGTAATGACAAATAAGGAAGATATTTGAATTGACTTTACATGTTTGCTAAAATCAGCATTGAAGAAAAAATGAAAACATATACAATTTGATATAAAGGGGATTTATTCTTAATTGTAGGATACTATTTTTATGCCCCACCTACAATAGTAGAGGGGCATTATGTTTTCTGGTCTGTGGCTCCGTTTGTCCGTCCGTCCGTCCAGGTTAAAGTTTTTGGTCAAGGTAGTTTTTGATGAAGCTGAAGTCCAATCAACTTGAAACTTAGTACACTTGTTGCTTATGATATGATCTTTCTAATTTTAATGATAATTAGATAATTACCCAATTTCACGGTCCATGGAACATGGAAAAGGATAGTGCGAGTGGGGCATCTGTGTACTTTGGACACATTCTTGTTTTTATTGTTTCAGGATATAAATGTTCAACAATGTAAACATTTTCTTTAGCCTTGTATGAGGGGGGATAGGACCTTTATCAATTCTCCGGGATTGGGTTTTTTTAAGCTCAGGATTTCGGGATCAGACCCCTCCTAACCCCTCTCTTGTATGCAGGGTTTGACAAAACAATGAAACCTTTAATATCCATGAAAACACAATTGTTCCTTCATCCAGAAAAATTGGTTTCTACCCTCAAAAAAACGGAATGCACTGTTAATCTTGATCAATATGACAATATGTAGTTATTTTTTTTTTGTAGCCAAAAAAAGATCCATCAAGAAATTCTATAACAAAATGTAACTGTAAAGGAAACTGCCTGAAGAAAATCTGTGGCTGTCGAAAACAAGGCATTGTGTGCTCTGACCATTGTAAATGTTCTAGTCAGTGTAGGAACATAGAACAGCCAGGATCAACAACCAATCCAGATGATGATAGCGTAAGTACAAGGGGGTAATATCATAACATAGAACAGCCAGGACCAACTACCAATCCAGATGATGATAGCGTAAGTACAAGGGGGTAATATCATAAATAAAACAGCTAGGATCAATAACCAATCAAGATGATGATAGTGTAAGTACAAGGGGGTAATATCATAACATAAAACAGCCAGGATCAACAACCAATCCAGATGATGATAGTGTAAGTACAAGGGGGTAATATCATAAATAAAACAGCCAGGATCAACAACCAATCCAGACGATAATAGTGTAAGTACAAGGGGGTAATATCATTACATAGAACAGCCAGGATAAGCAACCAATCCAGATGATGATAGTGTAAGTACAAGGGGGTAATATCATAACATAGAACAGCCAGGATCAACAACCAATCCAGATGATGATAGTGTAAGTACAAGGGGGTAATATCATTACATAGAACAGCCAGGATAAGCAACCAATCCAGATGATGATAGTGTAAGTACAAGGGGGTAATATCATAACATAGAACAGCCAGGATCAACAACCAATCCAGATGATGATAGTGTTAGTACAAGGGGGTAATATCATTACATAGAACAGCCAGGATAAACAACCAATCCAGACGATGATAGCCTAAGTACAAGGGGGTAATATCATAACATAGAACAGCCAGGATCAACAACCAATCCAGATGATGATAGTGTAAGTACAAGGGGGTAATATCATAACATAGAACAGCCAGGATCAACAACCAATCCAGATGATGATAGTGTAAGTACAAGGGGGTAATATCATTACATAGAACAGCCAGGATAAACAACCAATCCAGACGATGATAGCCTAAGTACAAGGGGGTAATATCATTACATAGAACAGCCAGAATCAACAATCAATCCAAAGGATGATAGTGTGAGTACATGGGGGTAATGTCATAACGTAGAACAGCCAGGATCAACAACTAATTTCAGATGATGATCAGACCTGCCAACTATCCCGATTTTCGCGGTATCATCCTGATTTTTATCCCTCACAGGGGTTAAGAAATTTTGTTATAACTCACTAGCCCAGGGCTAATTGGTAGCAGGACTTTACTAGCCCTGTTGGAAGAACTACTAGCCCAACAAAACTGACCTGCTAGCCCGAGTATGCCTTACAAATTCAGAGTTTGCTGCAAAATACAATGAATTCTATAAACTTAACAATTTTTATCCGTTGTACTGTAGATTTTAGCAAGTTTGATACCCAAAACTTATTTCAGCAAAAAAATATCCCATTAGCAGATATATTCAATTAGTCGATAATTGAATATTCTTGACTATTCTGTAATAATGAGTTGACCAAATCCCGATATGGTACAACTCTTGACCACTGCTATAGTATATGGGTATATAAAGGATTGGAGTGATTTTTATCAAATACATCATCACGTTTCTGTAAAAGAATTAGCAGCTGGTTATGTGAAATGCTCATATTTGTTTTCAGTTTTAAATTTATTTTATTAAAATAAATCAAATGACCTCAAATATTTATGTGAATAAATATCAGCATCCATAGTTTGTGTCTTTTATAATTGTTTTATAAACGAAGTACAGTAATATCCATACTTACATTTATCACAGGTAAGCTAATTGTGGGCTTTAAATAGACTACAAACTGAGCAGTCTCTAAACTGAAATTGTATTTATTATAAATTTTATTTCTTTAAAATCGAATTCATTTGAATATCAATGAAGATAATCATGATTGATGAAATATTATTGCATCAAGTTTAAGTTTTCTGAAGACTGTAAATGTTTAGGTCATGGTTCTGGAGGCTTTTTCATAGTCTGGGAATCCCGGATGACGATGAGGGGATTTTCCACTTTCTATATTAGAAACGCCAAGAATTTTTTGTTACTAGTCCGTCGGGCATATTGGGTTACAAGTTTTGGTTGCCCCAGGCCTAAATGCGGTAGTCCTGGGCATCGGGCTAGTGGATTTTTTAACCCATGCCTAACCTGAATCCCGATATTGGGATCGTAAAACTAGTGAAAATCCCGATCTTCACAAAACCTACCCGAAAAAATTATTGTTTACAGATTTTGAAGTTTTTCTGATCAATTTGAAAAAAATCAATAATTTTACCTGGGGCTGGGGACATATTATGACAAGTTAACAACCCTACGCTAATCAACAGTCACAACAGGTGTCATAATTAGTGGTTGTATGTAATCAGATTACCTAATGGGTTGTAACAGTCCTCAAAACTAATTTGTAAACACAAATAATTTTGATCAGAGAGCCTTTCAATTTTAATCAATTTATCATACAAGCACAATTTGCAACGTTTGTTGTAGTTCCACAACAAAATCATGATTAACTGAAAGATGAGAACTGTAAGGAACTCTCAAGAAAACATTGTTTATCTTGAAATCCGTTTAATATTTTAAACCAGACGTCGTGTGTCTGTTGATTTAAAATCACCGCCATTTTGTAATTTTTTTTCAACTGAGTTACTGTAAAAGCCTCCGCCAGTAAGAGCAACTCTGAATACAAAGAAAGATAACTCAAATTTTATCCATTTTCTCATTAATACTGACAAGACTAAATCAAAATCTGTATTCATCCTTCTTACTTTAGGACAAGTAGGTTTAGGTCTTTTGGTCATGGTTCATAGATAAGAAGGTCTTTGGAGTTGGAAAAGGGGGGGTGTCTCTACTTTGAATCCTTTATTTTTTCTCTATTCTTCAGTTATTTTGTAAATTTTAAAATCTAATAGTACAAGAATCATGCAAATAAAAAAAAACAAGGCCTACAAGCTCATCATTAGTATACCAAAAGAAAAAAGACGCGAACTGAGACTATTTTAGGAGTAAAAAAACAATGCACACAGAAACGTCCCCAAAATTGTAACCCTTAAAAATCTGGTTGCCCGCTAAATCCCCCATAGAGATTTCAAAAGTTGGCAGGTCTGGATGATAGTGTTATTACAAGGGGGTATATCATAACATAGAACAGCCAGTATAAAAAACCTATCCAGATGATGATAGCGTAAGTACAAGAAAAAAGAAAAAATCACAAAATTACTAAACTCAGGTTAATTCAAAAAGGGAAATCCCTAATCAAATGGCAAAATTAAAAGCTCAAACACATCAAATGAATGGATAACAACTTTCATATTCCTGACTTAGTACAGGCATTTTTATGCCCCACCTACGATACCACCTACGATAGTAGAGGGGCATTATGTTTTCTGGTCTGTGCGTCCGTTCGTCCGTCCATCTGTTCGTTCGTTCGTCCGTCCGTTCGTTCGTTCGTTCGTCCGTCTGTCCCGCTTCAGGTTAAAGTTTTTGGTCAAGGTAGTTTTTGATGAAGTTGAAGTCCAATCGACTTCAAACTTAGTATACATGTTCCCTATGATATGATCTTTCTAATTTTAATGCCAAATTAGAGGGTTTACCCCAATTTCACGGTCCACTGAACATAGAAAATGATAGTGCGAGTGGGGCATTCGTGTACTGGGGACACATTCTTGTTTTTTTATCATACTTGTGTAGAAAATGGTGGATTGAACCTGGTTTTTAAAGTTAGCTAAACCACACACTTGTATGATGGTCACATCAAATTCCGGTATATGGACAACGATGCAAGGGGGTAAAAATATAACAGCCAGGATCAATAACTGATCTAGATGATGATAGTTTAGTACAAGGGGGTAATATCATCACAAAGAACAGCATGGATCAAAAACCAAGACTCCATTCTGAATATTTCTCATAAAGTTTTCAAACAATTTAGAAAATGGACAGGTGTTCATATTATAAAAAAACGAAATGTTGTATAATTGCCAATTAGACAAAAAATGAAATAAAACAAGTTATAAGTTCATGTGTCTGAAGAGCTTTTCTGAATTTACCTTCTCCAGCAGAATATTTGAAAGCCAAGGATGTATAAGAACTAAATCAGTTGAAGGGCCATCTAGAATGACCCAAGACAAAAACAATGTTAAGGAGCAACATACAGTCTTCCTTAATAAGCATGGATCCATAACATGAAGTAAGCCATAAGAGGTACTGTGATAAAAAAATGTGAAACGTTCAAAAGATAAAAAAACTCACTTTTATAAGATTTACTTACACTAAATACAAATGGAATAATTTTTATTTTCTTCTGTAGATTTCAACAACACTAAACAGTACCTACAATTTGGAGGAGAAAGAAAATATTTCATCACAAAATAGCAGTGCAAATGAATTTGTGGAGCCAATGATTCCTAAAAGGAAATCTCGAACAAACAATAATAGTGAAATAAGCTCATCCACAGAGGGCGCCACTAAGAAGAGAAGACTTCTCACTGGGAGTAACAGCTTTTTTAAACCTCTATAGTTGTAAATTTATAAACAATGCTTCATAGATAGGTTGTTGGTGATAGATTTATTTTGTCGTATAGTCAGTAGTGTCCAGTTCAATGTTAGATTCAGATGCTGGACTGAATGACTGAAATAAACGAGAAAAGACATTAATGTTATCCCTAACAGTTTATGAAATTCAGAAGACTTTTTAATCAATGAACAATGGACAATATATTACTAACATATGACTGTCAGTCAGTCAGGCATAACGAAATAGACTAGAAATTATTAAAAATCTGTAATCACTAAGGAAATGTCTGTCATAAAATATAAACTAGAGCTTATCTCTAAGGACATTTATCTGTTATATCATGTTTATGTTTTCAATGGCTGGTTACTTTAGTCTTATGTCTGAGAAGAAATCAGCTCTACTGAAAAAAAGATTGTGCAATATTTTACCAATTTTCATTTTTTTCAAAATTCTGTAAATCATGTATCTTATTTTGGTATTTGTTCAGCAAAAGTTTTTAACTTGCCTTCAGTGGCCTATGGGCAATGTGTGCTATGTTTTTTCATCTCTTGGTTTCAGTTTATATGAACTTTTTCAAACAAACAAAAGTTCTGCTCTGATAGAACCATTTGACCAATGGCTAAAAATGTAACATGAGTGACAAATGGATCAATTATTTTACATCTTAATAACTTTAATATACAGAGTAGTACAATGTGATCAGAATTGATCATGATGCTAATATGTACCTTCTTTGTATTTGAAACAAAATTAACTTATGCTTTCTATAAAATAGAACAATTGAAATAAATGTAGGATTTTATCTAGTTTCTGCTCAAGTGAAATGTATGTTATGAACCCATTGAAGAAATTTTTAATTTCCTTCTGTGATTCATTGTATCACTATTTTATTCCGCAAATCATGTGTACATGACTTTTAAATAGCTTGTGATATACACTAGAAAACAGAGAAATTCATTCTTCTCTAGACTCTTATACTTGATTTTATTTAAGGAATGACTCTAATATTTTTTCTGTCTATGAAGAAATAACATAAAAAATTTGTTGCACACTGAATAACGCACATAGCGGGTTATTTAACAGTGTGCACCACATTTTTTTATGTTATTTCGAATAGACAGAAAAAATATTACAGTCATTTCTTATAATTTAATTCTAAATTCCATTTTAAACCGTAGAAAACTATGAAAAAACGTTGATGACGTCACGATCACATGACTAAATTATGTCTATGGGCTCATAACAAAATAACGTCAGCCAATCAGAATATGCGTTACATCCAAAATTAAATTATTTGATTTTAATGTGAATAATGGAGGTGTGGCTTGTATTCATATTTATATGTTTTTTCGTAAGTTTTATTTAACTATGGGTTGCAAACTGAATTAGTACTTTTTTCCATTTAATTTACATAGTTAAATGAATTTTGCTTGCTGTTTTGAGGGGCAGTTAAATCTAGTGTTTATTTATGTGTTGAAGGAAATTTTTATATTTAGTACTAAATGATTTTTGTGGTTGTATGTTGTATATTATATATATCACATTTTCTGTTGTATTATTTTAAATTAAGGGAAACCTTGAAATATCTGACCAAATTCTATATATAAGCCTCATATGATATAAAAAAAGAAGATGTGGTATGACTGCCCATGAGACAACTCTCCACAAGAAAACAAAATGACACAGAAATTAACAACTATAGGTCACCATACAACCTTCAACAATAAGTTTTTCTTTTTTACAATTTTTCACTGTTCTCTTCTCCCTAAAGGACTTCCTTCAATTGTTTTCACAGATATCAGTTTTTATAAATTTTGGAAAGATTTTCTTTAAACTTGATTTTATGCATCAAAAGCATTCTACATTTAAATTTTTATGAAATTGGTATTGTTGACAAACATTTCAATTGTGGTTCACCTATTTCTAAGACATGCAAGGAAATTAGAACCTCATGACCTCAGAATATTTTATGTGGTTCATCTAGCTTTCTTCATTTTATGTAAATGTATTTGTTATTCCTTAGATATTGCCACAAAGTTAATTTAAATGTCAAATGAATTGCTCCCTTTTCTATAAGCCTGTATGTATACTTTGTCAAAACAATGAAATTAGATAGAGCGGAATAAACAGTACAATATAATCCACAAAAATTTGTATCTGGGAAAATAAGTGAAACAATATTGAATGAAATTGACCATTGTCCAGTTGTATATGTACATTTTGATCATCTTTTTAATGTGGCATAAATATATTTATATGGATGAGTATTGACCATTGTCCAGTTGTGTATGTACATTTTGATCATCTTTTTAATGTGGCATACATATATTTATATGGATGAGTATTGACCATTGTCCAGTTGTGTATGTACATTTTGATCATCTTTTTAATGTGGCATACATATATTTATATGGATGAGTATTGACCATTGTCCAGTTGTGTATGTATATTTTGATCATCTTTTCAGTTTTTTTGGTAAAATAAAATCAAGTCATTTTTATGTCTTTGATTATTTTAAATTTTTTTTATCATTTTTTTTAAATAAAATGTGTAAAAATAAAGCTAACAGCATGAAACAAAGCAAAGTAATTTTACTTTTGTTTATCAATAAAATTATTGAATCTGCATCATTATACATTTATTTATTGCCTTTTACCCTAACCTCTCCAGTTATTGATAAAAATCTTTCATACTATTATTTTTTAATAGATCTCATGGAACATGTGTACTAAGTTAAGTTGTAATGACTTCAACTTCATCAAAAACTACCTTGACATATGATATGATCTTATGTTTATGTCAAATTAATGTTAAAATTAAAGAACATAGAAAATGATAATGCGAGTTGGGCATTTGTGTACTATTGACACATTTTTGTATAACTCGAATGTTGTCGATCTTATTGCATAGTTGACAGAATAAGACAGGAGAAAAATGATTTGACACAACCGTCAATTTCTTGTATGTTTTTGTTTCCAGGCAATCAAATGTCTGGGGACAAATCAAGTAAAGGAATGGTCAGAAGGCAACCCATAGACATATTATTTCCCTTTATCTTATTTACACTCTAAAGTTATCAGTATTTTTATGGCCCCTCAACAAAGTTGTCGGTGCCATATAGTTTTACCTTTGTCCGTCATTTTGTCATTCCTCAAAAAACCATAATACAAACTTTTTTTTAAAACGCCTTCAGATATTGGTCTGATATTTGGTATGTGAGTTAACAATGATGAGTTACAGATCATGTTCATGTTTCATTCCGCTCTGCTAATTTTGGCCGAAATTACATGCTTTGGACTTCGATAAATTGTTGAAAATCAAAGTTATTCAGACTATTATTCTAAACGCCTTCAGTTATTGGGCTGATTTTTTGGGATACGATTGCTTTCAAGCAATCTGTAGACTTATACTATTGGCTCAGGGGCAATGCTCTCACGTCAACTGTTTTATTCTAAACATTAAGGAACCTCTCCGATTCTTATGATTGTCTTCGTTGAAAAGGTTAAAACAAACAAAGGGATTGAACTTAAAACAACTTTCCTATAATGTTCTTTTCATAATCTTCATGTTTGATATTTCCCTTGACTGATATGCATGTTTTTAACAACACGGAAAATCAGAATTAAGCAGTATTTATTTTATTGTTTTTATGAATTTAGAAACACGTCAAAGGGATTTCCCCAGTTGTGATAAAAATGCGAGAGTTTTCTGAATTGCGATAAATCTATTTCTGTCATATAAGAACTGAAGTAAAGTTTTTCTTTTATGTCACCGTTATGAAATTGAACTTCCATAAAGAAATATAATAATAATAATAATAATATACGTTCTTGCTCCAGGGTTTGTTTAGGTAATTATGCGCATGTGTATAGTATTCTTGACTTCAAGGGGTATTAGATTGAATGGTTGCTCTGGATTCCCCACTCAATTGATTAATTTATAACTCATTGGATCCTTTGTATGTATGTCTGCTATTGAGGGTTTTTGTTGTTGCATAATTTTAAAGCATATGCATCATTTAGATTAAAATAAATGTAGTCCACATTGTAAAGGTGTAACTACAACACCCCTTCTGGCGAAATGGAGTCTTCCATATTATCGTTGTGAGTTATCTCCCTTCCAGAAGTAACTTCTGTGAATTCTGAATCAAAACAGCACGTCGAGAAAAATTAACTCGTTCTGTCGATAAACGTCGTATTATATTGAAAACGATCGCAATTTAAACCGAGGAATGTGTACGAAAAGGAGTCACGATCACTGACCCAAAGGAAATTAAATATTTAAGTTAGGAATGGGGCTCCTCCTAGAATTAATGTAGGAAAATAGGTGATAAGATACATTTACGAAGTGAAATACCTTCTCTCCGGGTCTCAGTGACTGCTGTTGAAAGTAAACTTGGAATTGATAGTATAGTACAAAACTAACTCACAATAGGCCTGTAAAGTACATTGTTCATACACTTTTATCTGAGATTGGATATTTTGTAACTATACAGATTACGTAAAATGTTTACATGCGCAGTTGAATTAGTTTTGAAAATAATATTATCCAGCTACATTTATACATGTGTTAACGAAAACAATGGCAATTGTATCCCTCAGAGCAATCTACTCTTTGATTATATGTGAGACTACCACATGCGTTGTTGAAATTGCAGCTTTTTAAACTTTTTGAGACGGGTCCATTCTTGGCGTTTCGACACATCTAGTTACTAATTATTTTTCAACTGATTTCGTTACACAAGCTCACTAAAAGTCTTAATATTGACATTATATTTTGTATATTGTTATGTTTTATCTTTCTTCAACTTTTATCCTGAGTTAGTTACCAGTTTCTTACCAGTAACTAATAATGGAATGAACTATTTGTGGGATCTTATTAATTCTATAGAACTTTTGGACTATTTTAAATTGGACTATTTCTGAAATTAATTCTTACATACTTTTGATTTTTTAACCCTGTATGATAACACTGCCCATGTGAAATTTTAAAATTGTTTGTATAAACATTGAACGACGTATACAGTTTTCTGACGTCAGACACGCGAAGAAATGAATGTGCTTGTACATAGATGTTTTTTTTTATTTCTGTTAAAGTGTTCCTTTTAAAATTGTTACACAATGATGACTGCTGTACCCCTATTTTGACTATTTTGTTTGTTTAGTTCACGCATCATTGTAAATATAACGGAACTTGATGAGACTGTCAACAAAGTGAGAGGTTTAGCGCTATAAAACTAGGTTTAATCCACCATTTTCTACATTTGAAAATGCCTGTACCAAGTCAGGAACATGACAGTTCTTGTCCAGTCGTTTTTGATGTGTTTTGTCATTTGATTTTGCTATGTGATTTGGGACTTTCCATTTGATTTTCCTCTGAGTTCAGTATTTTTTAATTTTACTTTTTGATGCAGATGCTAGGTTGATAATAAGGAATGTTTACCCTGTCGATACCACTCGTCTCCCTTAGACTGAAATTCTTGCTGTTAGATCTATTTCATTTCAATGCCAGTATATATAATCTGCTGGAAACACACTTATTTGTTAGAGTTAGAGAGGCGGTTATTAATGATTTTCAAACTTTATGTTGATTACTTAACGCTAATTCTGGTATTTTTATTCTTTCATTTCCATTCTATGAATAAACACTCCTTGCAGTGGCGGATCCAGAGGGGGGGTTCCGGGGGTTGGAACCCCCCCTTTTTTTTGGACGATCAATGCATTTGAATGGGGACATATAGTTGGAACCCCCCCTTTATCCTGGGTTGGGAACCCCCCCCCCCCCTTTTTAAAATGGCTGGATCCGCCCCTGCCTTGATATACAAGACTTTTACGTAAAGGCATACAACTGTATGGAAAGGCTTTTACCCATCATATGCTGTAGATATTAGTTTTATTCCTTACTGCCATGTTGTAATGTTGTTTAACTTTTATATTTGTATTACCTGTGAAAAATCTATTTTAATCCGAATTTTAATCACGTGATGTTTTATAAATATAGCATATACACTTCTGTGTTAAGTTTGCACTAGGCACGGCTGGTAATCTACACATGCTGAACAATTGGTGGATTTTCTGGTTGTGCTTGAGTGGATTAATTCTCACCGCTTCAAAAAGGTATGTACATTTCTAAATTGCAATTATCTAATTCAACTAATCAAAATATTGAAAATCGGAGAATGCTATACTGCTCAGCTATACTGTGTTGAATACGAAGAGATGCATGTATTATTTACTGTTGTACATGGAGTTAAACTCCTACAAAATCAGTTAGCCGACTAGAAATTGCCGAAAAAAGTGACATTTAAAATGGTTCTAATAGCAACTTTCAATGACTAATAGCTTGGATATAAAGATATGATTTTACGTCCCCTCACGCATTCACGATGTCCTCAATCAGAACCGATCCCCTCACGCATGAAATAATGATATTTGTAGTTTTTAGATTTATTAAGACGTCTATCAACTTCGGTCAGCGTACACGCCGCCCAAAACGACATTCATTACCTATTGACCGAAAAAAATAAATAGATTTGAACTTGTAGATTTCTGCAATTTCTCGTGGGCCAACTGATTTGGTAGGAGTTTAACTCCATGTAAAACAGTGAATATTACATGCATCTCTTCGTTAAAGTATTCACTACAGCATAGCATTCTCCGATTTTCAATATTTTGATCAGTTGAATCAGAAAATTGCGATTTAGAAATGTACATACCTATTGATGCGGTGAGAATTAATCCACTCAAGCACAACCGGAAAATCCTCTCACGGTTTTCATTTGCAGAACCAATTGTTCTGCGTGTGTAGATTACCAGCCGTGCTAGGCTAATCAGGGATGAGTTGAAAAAAAACCCCAACATATTCCATAAGGAACAGTGGCGTAGGAGTAGACTGAAAAGTACTAGCCTACTGAATGTGACGGTGAAACAAAATAATAATTAAAAAAACCTTGCAAAGTCTTTATAATCTAGTAGTTCGTCAGTGCACTATCATTTTTCTTTATGTTCTTCTTCGCTTTGCTCAAACGAACACAAATAGTAGTGGGGGAAGTGGGGGTTCTGGGCCACTTTTTCTAATGCAAACCCTATGGGAGTGAGGTTAACCTCCCAGAGTTAACCTCCCTAATAAATGACGTCAATATAAGTATTATGACATTAATTAATTAAATTAATTACTTCAGATAAGGTCATTATTAAGTGTTACTAATTAATTGGCGTTATTGAATAAGTATATATATATATATTCTTTATATTTGATGACAATTCCCAGTCTATAAATAGATACATAGGAAAACCCCATCTAAGTGTGTATTTACAGATCATTATTGTATCAGATGTCTCTGGTATTATTTATTCACCTACGGCTATTTATCTCTGATTATTAAATCAATATTGAATGCGTGTTTAAACTTGACCATTATTGCATGTAGTGACCTTTAACATGTTAATACGTGTCAATAAATCCGCCATATTGAATTATTGCGTCGTTCTTTTGAAATCATTAAATAGTTATTATTATTGGCACTAATTAGTATAATATATCTTAATAATTATGGGGTTATTTTTTTTTTTTTTTTTTTTTTTCAAGTATTTTAATTCATAATATAATTGCTAAATCACTGAAAGCGTGCGTAAACTTGTCTCTGTCGTACTATATTATCAAGTTTAGACTTGTCAATAATCGGATTTAAATTAGTCGCCATGTTGAAAATATAATAAACATTGTCGCGTTATGCAGTCTTTCGAAAGAAGTAATTCATAATATTAGATGAATTAAATAATATTATTCTTTCAAAGATGAGATTGATCAAGTATTTTTTTTAATGTGTTCGATGATACATACTGTTACAATACGTCTTTTATTTAATATCCAACTATCATCCAATTCCGTTTATCAAAAATTAAATAGTATAAATTGAAAACTTATTTTCTTATTTCCTCGATCATATTCACTTTAAAACTGAAATCCTTTTACTATAAAATACCAAACTGATAAACAAGACATTTCAACACTTTCTGTTGACCTCAATAACCTGGTGTGATTAAGTACATGGGTGAATGACCATTAATGTAAACATGTCAAGTAGTTCTTATCAAATAATGATTATTTCAACCTTTTATTTTATTAGACTGTCTTGAACCTTTTGAGTTATATTCATTTTTGATAAACTTATTCTTTAATAAATGCTTTTATTTCAAGAATGATCAATCAAAGGCCAGAAAATTAATCAGCAAACCTACATTACATGCCTTCAAAATATTTAATGACGACTTGGTGGCTGTTCACATGTAAGAACAGCGATTATACTTAAACAGACCGATCTACGTGGGATTCACTATACTCGATTTGTCAAAGACGCGTATGTACGATTTCCATCATTACCTGAAGAATAAATATGGGTCTAGAGCAACACTCTTGTTTACGGACACAGACTCACTATGCTACAACATCACCACTGATGATATATATCAAGATATGACGAAGGATAAACACTTTTTTTGATGTGTCATAATATAGCCCCGAACATCAGCTTGATAGCACCTTTAGTAAAAAGGAGTTAGGAAAATTAGTCACCCATATCCACTGAGCAATGATGCATATCCACCGCCGCCGCCACCACCACCACATCCACTACCACCTCCACCACCACCACCACCACCACCACCACCACCACCGTGGTGGTGGTGGAGGTGGTAGTGGATGTGGTGGTGGTGGCGGCGGCGGTGGATATGCATCATTGCTCAGTGAATATGGGTGACTAATTTTCCTAACTCCTTTTTACTAAAGGTGCTATCAAGCTGATGTTCGGGGCTATATTATGACACATCAAAAAAAGTGTTTATCCTTCGTCATATCTTGATATATATCATCAGTGGTGATGTTGTAGCATAGTGAGTCTGTGTCCGTAAACAAGAGTGTTGCTCTAGACCCATATTTATTCTTCAGGTAATGATGGAAATCGTACATACGCGTCTTTGACAAATCGAGTATAGTGAATCCCACGTAGATCGGTCTGTTTAAGTATAATCGCTGTTCTTACATGTGAACAGCCACCAAGTCGTCATTAAATATTTTGAAGGCATGTAATGTAGGTTTGCTGATTAATTTTCTGGCCTTTGATTGATCATTCTTGAAATAAAAGCATTTATTAAAGAATAAGTTTATCAAAAATGAATATAACTCAAAAGGTTCAAGACAGTCTAATAAAATAAAAGGTTGAAATAATCATTATTTGATAAGAACTACTTGACATGTTTACATTAATGGTCATTCACCCATGTACTTAATCACACCAGGTTATTGAGGTCAACAGAAAGTGTTGAAATGTCTTGTTTATCAGTTTGGTATTTTATAGTAAAAGGATTTCAGTTTTAAAGTGAATATGATCGAGGAAATAAGAAAATAAGTTTTCAATTTATACTATTTAATTTTTGATAAACGGAATTGGATGATAGTTGGATATTAAATAAAAGACGTATTGTAACAGTATGTATCATCGAACACATTAAAAAAAAATACTTGATCAATCTCATCTTTGAAAGAATAATATTATTTAATTCATCTAATATTATGAATTACTTCTTTCGAAAGACTGCATAACGCGACAATGTTTATTATATTTTCAACATGGCGACTAATTTAAATCCGATTATTGACAAGTCTAAACTTGATAATATAGTACGACAGAGACAAGTTTACGCACGCTTTCAGTGATTTAGCAATTATATTATGAATTAAAATACTTGACAAAAAAAAATAAATAAATAAAATAACCCCATAATTATTAAGATATATTATACTAATTAGTGCCAATAATAATAACTATTTAATGATTTCAAAAGAACGACGCAATAATTCAATATGGCGGATTTATTGACACGTATTAACATGTTAAAGGTCACTACATGCAATAATGGTCAAGTTTAAACACGCATTCAATATTGATTTAATAATCAGAGATAAATAGCCGTAGGTGAATAAATAATACCAGAGACATCTTATACAATAATGATCTGTAAATACACACTTAGATGGGGTTTTCCTATGTATCTATTTATAGACTGGGAATTGTCATCAAATATAAAGAATATATATATATATATACTTATTCAATAACGCCAATTAATTAGTAACACTTAATAACGACCTTATCTGAAGTAATTAATTTAATTAATTAATGTCATAATACTTAAATTGACGTCATTTATTAGGGAGGTTAACTCTGGGAGGTTAACCTCACTCCCATAGGGTTTGCATTAGAAACAGTGGCCCAAAACCCCCCCTTCCCCCACTACTACTACAAATATTGTCTTAATAATACATAAATAAAACAAAAAGCAATGTGGGATGAGAAATTGTACTGACCAGTTTAATATAACTAAATTGTGACAATTCTGGTCATGTAAATCATGGTCTCCTGATCTCCGAAAAATGGTAGGAAATCTACAAATATAAAAAATTCAATCAGAAAAAGAGATAACTCTATTTAATCACATATCATGAAGGTAAAGTATACGTGTCGATCTAATCAGTGAATTTTCTCGACAAGAGAAAAGGCGCGAAACCTGGATACATATGTGTGAAAACCGAATAACCGAGTCTAAGCGTATGCGAATATTTATATGCCCAATTAAGAAATGAATTTATTCAATTGCATAAACTATTTGTTAGTATCAATAAATGAATTGTCCCTGCAATCCCATGCCAGTGTGCAAGTAAGACATGGAAACACTTTAGAAAATTCTAGCAAGTTTTGGTTAGTTTTTTTGCTCAGTGTTTAGTTTATCATGCTGTGTTTTTTAGTTTGTTTGTCTTTTGGTGTATTTTTATTATAAAAAAAATAAAGTTATCAATATTGATGTCCAAGCGGTTTTCCGAACTTCTAACACCAGTTACACTCAAAACAAAACAACTAAAAGCCGTACATAAATATTCGAAGAGCTATATTACTGTACAAGCCTATATAGAAACAAATATAATACATTGCCAAAATTTTCTACGGGCAACTTTGTCTGGAGGAGTTGATAGCCAAAGTTTTCACATTAGCATACATATCTCACGTAAACAAAAGAATAAATATAGATAAGAAGCATATTCTAAAGAGTATATTAATTTTTTAGGCTACGTTTTGATGTTTTTAATTATTTGTTTTAGGTTTGACTAACAATATATTTATAACGTATGCTTCTACGTTCATGTTGCTAAATCGTTTGTCTTTTCGGGATTTTTAAACATGATTAATTTTGACTTGTAAATTTTTATTTTCCGCTTTGCATGTTTTTTTAAAATAGGAATTATATACCTTTCAAATATAAAATAACTGGGAAAGCAAGAAATGAATATTCAGATTTCGCTATTAAATATTTAAATTAAAGTATTTTGTATTAATAGTTAAAAAATAATAATAACTATTAATATTGATTGATGAAAATAATATAAATAATAAGTATTTTAGAAATAACGTCAGTATTTGTTAGGCTTTTAATTTGATTCGTAATTTTGATGTCATTTCGGTATTGTACATCTATTTATAATATACTATTACACATATATATCTACCTGTGATACACTACATAACCAGAATGGCGCAGGCTGCTTCTAAAACGTGTGAAATTTGTGTTTCAAGTCCTGGACATAACTACTGTGAACAGTGTGACCAGCTGTTTTGTGATGGATGTAAAATATCTCATTTACGGACAAAGATGACCAAGAATCACACATTTCTAAGTGGCCCAAATATAAACCCGGAAGTTAAACTATATTGTAAAGAACATAATGAAAACTTTATATATTATTGCATGGAATGTAGTTTACCAGTCTGTAAGATATGTGCTATTAAAAATCACAAAAAACATGATCTGTCGGAGATTAAGGAATCACTTGAAAGTATCAAGGCTGAAGTAAAAATTGATGTTGAAACGAAAATTAAAAAGCTACAGTCAAATATAGCAGAAATCGATCAAGGTACCCATACACATCAAGCTGATGTACAGAAAGTTATCCAGGCTATAAGAGAAGAAGGCAGACACTTGAAAGAGATGATTGATAAGAAAGTCGAAGGTCTTATTATCACGCTGAAGGAGAAAGACACAAGGAATGTTAAAACCCTACAGTCTGTTGGCAATGAGTTAAAAACAGCTTTGGATAAGGCAAAGGAGCAGCAGAAGTTTTATCAAGACACCCAGGGTATAAAAGATACTACGAAATTGTTACAAAAACTAAAACAAATAAAGTCACAAATCGATCAAATAGAAGAAATACAGATTCCTAGTATGCCATCAGCCAAATATGCCAAAAAGACAGAAGCAGAGGGCGAAATAGGGAAACTGTTTGGGGAACTAACATTTGGGTAAGTTTGTTCTTAGTTACTGATTCTATGAAATTGATTTGAAAAGTCTTATTGTCATTTCCTCTTTTTTCATATGAACTTTGGTATATAAGCAGTCTCTTTTCGACTGCAAAGGGTTAAATGATTATGGCATCTTCCGCTTCTTGTTTCAATTATATTATGTATTTGTATATCAGACTGTCAGATAATCAAAGTTCTCCAGATTTAATAGAATATGCGATAATGAAATGCCAATGTGCACTGTTACTCAAAATTGTCAGTGTTCTCGGATCATTGATTAAAATAACCAGCATTTCAAGAGTAATAAAACAAGAAAATTTATGGATTGGCTTTAAAGAGTCCTAAATATATGTTTACAGTTTAAATTGGAATTCAGTAGCCTTGGGGTAACTCTAATTGTAATCATTAATCAGCTGTAATCGATTACATTTTCTCAAGTAATCATTGTAATCAATAATCAGCCAAAAATCTGATTACATGTAATTTAATTTAATCAATTATATGTCAAAATACCTTATAATTTTGATTACTTCTTGATTACATTCTGATTACAATGAAAAAAAATCATAAAATTGTATGAACATTTTATAAAAAAAAGTTGTACAGGTGTTATATCTGGACATACAAAGACAACTTCAATTTTTTTAACACATGTCAAGATAATGATTGTTATTATAATAAGTTTGAATCATTAGATTTATTTGAGGTTAATAAGGACAATTTAGACCCACAGTTTAATGTTTATTGAATAAATCAAAAGAAATATGAATAATATTTATAACAAATTTATAGGATTCAAATATCTGAATTTCTGATATAGTTCAGATTTAAAGTGAACATGGTGAAAGGCTAAACATTCTGGATTTTTTTTTATAAAAAATGTTTTTGTTCAAGGAATAACTATTTTATTGAACATAGGTTTTTATTGTAAATAATTCATGGTAGTAATAGTTTATTTTGTCCGTTTCTGTGTGTATTACATTTTAATGTTGCGTCGTTGTTCTCCTCTTATATTTAATGCGTTTTCCTTATTTTTAGTTTGTTACCCCGATTTTGTTTTTGGTCCATGGATTTACGAGTTTTTGACAGCGGTATACTATTGTTGCCTTTATTTAGGCTTAATTGATTCATTTACCTCTATAAACATAAACTGTTACAGTCTTGAAAGTCCTAGTTAGCCTGATTAAAAAGTATAATACGCATATTCAAAATTAAAAGATGAATATTTGATAATGACTGTTTTATTGTTGAGGCTGCAAGTTTTGTTGCAGAAAGCTCGACATAAGGATAGTGATCCGGCGGCGGCTACGGCTTGGGCGGCGGCGTTAGCTAACTTCTTAAAGCTTTATATTTTAGAAGGTGAAAAACCTGAATGCTTCATCCTTTGTAATTAGACTATTTACTGGATTTGTTATCACAACCGCAACACGACGGGTGCCGCATGTGGAGCAGGATCTGCTTACCCTTTCGGAGCACCTGAGATCACCCGTAGTTTTTTGGTGGGGTTCGTGTTGTTTATTCTTTAGTTTTATATGTTGTGTCCTCTGTGTTGTTGTTTGTTTGTCTTTTTCATTTTTATAGCCATGGCGTTGTCAGTTTGTTTAAGATTTATAAGTTTGACTGTCCCTTTGGTATCGTTCGTCCCTCTTTTGTATAAAGATGACTTATGTTACGAAGTTTCCGTAAGTCACATGTCCAATGTCCTTGACCTCATTTTCATGATTCAGTGACCACTTGAAAAAAAGTGAAGATTTTTTGTAATGTTAAATTCTCTCTTATTATAAGTTATAGGATAACTATATTTGGTAGGTGTATACCTTGCAAGGTCCTCATGCCAGTCAGACAGTTTTCACTTGACTTCGACCTCATTTCATGGATCAGTGAACAAAGTTAAGTTTTGGTGATCAAGTCCACATCTCAGATACTATTTGCAATAGGTCTAGTATATTCGGTGTATAGAAGGACTGTAAGGTGTACATGTCCAACTGGCAGGTGTCGTCTGATCTTGACCTCATTTTCATGGTTCAGTGGTTATAGTTAAGTTTTTGTGCTTTGGTCTGCTTTTCTCATACTTTATGCATTAGGTCTACTATATTTGTTGTATGGAATGATTGTTAGGTGTACATGTCTAGCGGGCAGATGTTATCTGACCTTGACCTCATTTTCATGGTTCATTGGTCAAAGTCAAGTTTTTGAGTTTTTGTCTTTTTATTTAATGCTATGAGTAATAGGGCAACTATATTTGGTGTATGGAAATATTTGATGATCTATATGTCAGTCGCGCAGGTTTTATTTGACCTTGACCTCATTTTCATTGTTCATTGCTCAGTGTTAAGTTTTTGTGTTTTGGTCTATTTTTCTTAAACTATAAGCAATATGTCAACCATATTTGTTGTATGTAAGCATTGTTAGCTGTACATGTCTGCCTGGTATGGTTCACCTGACCTTGACCTCATTTTCATATTCCATTGGTCTTTGTTTGGTTATCTTGATTAATGTTAAGTTTGTAATAAAGCTTTATATTTAGGACTATCAACATAATATCAATGATTAGTAAAGAAGGCGAGACATTTCAGCGTGTGCACTCTTGTTTATGTTTTACTTTTCTTTAACCTGAATTATAATCCATTTGTTAATTTTGTCATTATTGTCACCTTTGGATTGACAGGTAGGAGACCATTTAAAGTATGTTTTAATTTCGATTACCTATTCTGTACTTAGGGAAATATCATATTATGAAATATTGAATCTATGATAAAAGATAAAAGAAAATTTTTCTAATTAGCACAAACAAAAATTGTGACAAATAGGTTGTTTAAAATAAATAAATGTTGGTATAACAACAAAATGTTCATGTATATATGTTGTGAATCTTTGTTGTATATCAAATTGAAGGAATTTTGAAGTTATCAATTATCAAAAAGTAAAATAACAAAATGGAAAGTCAAAAGCTCAAAACATCAAATTAATGAATAACAACTGTCATATTTCCTAGTGTAGAAAATGATATTAAATAAAATCCTTTTTCAAAACAATTACCTTTCTTCATTTACATCTTTCAAATGGGTTAATTTAAAATTCATTGTAATCAGATGTAATCATGATTACCTTGCCAATGTAATCATTAATTTAATCAGACTCATTGAGAAATGGTGTAATTGTTAATTTAATTTAATCTTACAATTCACAAAGTAATTGTAATTTAATCAATTGCATTGAAAGTAATCGGACCAATCTCTGCCTAGTACACATTTGAATTTCAATATATACTAATAGAAATTGGAATACCGGTTTATACTTTAAGTAATTGAAATCCAGTACAAATCAGGATTCCAATATCTACTACTGGGAATTGGATATCCAAATGTGTAAAAGGTAACAACCACAAAAATACTGAACTCCAAGGAAAATTCAAAAAGGAGAGTCCCCAATCAAATGGCAAAATCAAACGTTCAAACACATCAAACGAATGATAACAACTGTCATATTCCTGAAAGGGTGATTCTGAATTTGTAAAAAAATTTCTAGTAGGATCAAGGTTAGCTACTAAAACAAAACAAGACGTCGTTATATTAATAAAATAATGATTTTCTATCGTGTCTGTTTGTTTTGTTCACGCATCGGTGACAAGATAATGGAATTTGATGCGACTGTCATTCAAGGTTTAGCTAGCTATTACACCAGGTTCAATCCACCATTTTCTACATTAGAAAATGCCCGTACCAAGTCAGAAATATGACAGTTGTTATCCATTCGTTTGATGTGTTTGAACTTTTGATTTTGCCATTTGATTGGGGACTTTCCTTTTTGAATTTTCCTTGGAGTTCAATATTTTTGTGATTTTACTTTTTATTTTCAAATTCTGATTACATCAATCACAAGGAAAAAAAATTTGGCAGGGCATACACAAAGAAAACCACTATTTCATATGACTGTGTATATCATACTTCCCCTTTTGCACCTGGATAAGTGAAATAGGAAAACTACAAAACAAAACAAAAAGCAGTAATTTTAATGCAATTTTTAAAAAAAACTAGTTTGCGTTATTTTTTGGTTATCTTAACAGATCTAATTCGGTTTGTTTATATTTATAAATACACTGTTTTATTTTATTTTAAGATAATTTAGAATTTTGAGATATAAGATGAGAATGAAATTGTAAATAAGATCATTTTTTTTTCTTAGAGAAACTGTCAAAAAAGAAGAATACCCGAAACCTCAGAAGAACGTCAGGTTTGTATTTATAATAGACATTAAACAAAGCTGTTTCTATCATTCCCGTTTCCATGTTCATCTCTTCTGCTACAGTAATACAACCAATCAAACAACCTAGGTTTGTTTTCCTAAATTATATTTATATATATAAGATTGTGTTGTACTGTTCTTGATCTTTATAATTATCATGTGTTCTATTGGTTTTGATTCTTCTGGAACCGATGAGTGTGATATAAACAAAACGCGCGTATAATATACTGGTTCTTTCTCTTGTAGATATTCTAGTATTATATAACAAACCCTAAGAAGCATTCAGTGATTTGTCAGTACTGTAAATTGCTTTATTAAATTGGTTCTCGTTTTGCACGTACACATCTAATTTTAGGGACGTTGGTTTTAGAATATACATAATTTATGTTTTACTTTTGATTGATAAGGCTAATGGGTTGCACGAGATACACATGATACATTGTACATAAGTATGATACGTAATATAAATATTTATCGGTAATTTGTACATTTTCCCCTTTGATGTGTACTCGCTGATATCAATCAGTATCAATGAACTGGCCGTGATATAAAAATTATTGGGTTAGTACGCAAATGACATGCGTGAATGCAACGCGTAAGGACATTCACAAAATTGCTTGTGATTTTTTTTCTCGCAGAAACGCACAAGATTTTTGGCGAATGAAACACATTGTTTGAAAGTCAGTTTAGCCTTTTTGAACGATTGTGAAAATGTAAACAGAAAATGCATGAAAACCCCGATAGACTCTTGAGAAGTATTTGTTTTACATGTTCAGTCACTATAAAGTGTTACAATTCATAGTTATACGCAACACAAATAGTTACCAAAAAGGTACCGCTATATCATGAGGAAAGCTAGAAAAAAATGAAATGGACCAGAATTGTAGCCTTTATAAGGGGTAACTGTGACTCGGGTCACCTACACCTTTTAAACCCCAAGTCTCATATTTCTGGTCCGTGTAGAAAATAAATGAACATTACTTTGAAAAAACAAGAATAATAGGGTAAAAGTTTAGTGACGCCTATTAAAATGTTTGAAATAATTATGAAGTCGACAGGAAATGAGCTTGTTCAGATAAGGGGACGACCATTTGATATTCTGGGGGGGGGGGGGGGAGTATTTATTTTTGATTGGTTATTTATGTTTGTAAACTAAGAGGACAGATTATTCATTTTCTGCACTATTGAAGCAAGATTTTTCATTTTCATTAAAGCAAGGGAATGATTATTCATTTTCACAACTATATTTATGATATTCGAAAACATTTAATTTTCTAATGATTTGTTTATTATAAACAAAAATAATACATGTAAAGGCAAGTCATTATGTACCATGTAAATAGAAATTAATCATCATTCTCTGTAGAAATTGTTTTTCCCAACTGCATATGCATAGTTAATATTAAAGTTTGGTTGTAACTAGCCTCTTTTAAAAACATATTTTGCCGGGCTAAGCGAGGCAATGGTTTTTAAGTGTTCTTTCTGGGTTATCCGAAGACCCTTTCTTAATCTGAAAATTCAGGTTTTGTTTTAATAACTTTTTGATAATATTTTTTGTTTCAAAGCAAAATGTATAAATTCAGTGAAAGACTTGATGTTTGTTTGTCTTTTTCATTTTTAGCCATGGCGTTGTCAGTTTGTTTTAGATTTATGAGATTAACTGTCCCTTTGGTATCTTTCGTCCCTCTTTTAAGTTTCGCGGGACAACATGGACAACATCAAAAGACCAATGTGCAATGGAATTCACATAGTTTAGTCTGTAGCTTCTGGTTTTTTTTAAACTCATGATCAAATTCATCACAAAATTCTTAGATTACAAAAAAAATGCAACACTAACAGAATACAGAAAGGCAATCAATGAACAAAAGACCAATAAATAAGAAACATTGATCCCGAAAAATCAGGGCTACGTCTGAGAAAAAAACAGAACTTGCTTCTTGCAAGGAACTCGCCGTGAATACAATTTAATATGGAGACAAGAGCTTGGTTTTGAAACCTCCTACATGAGGTAGTTACGTCCCTGTTAAAATAAAAGTGAGGTAAGATTTCCTGAGACAATATACCTCAAGTACAATGAGACCATTTTTACGACATTTCAAGTATATTTAAATAATATTTATATACTTTTATTATTACAAAAAATGGGAACTCGATTTTTTTTGGGGAAAAAAGATGAATTTATGAAGAATCTGGTGCAATCTCATACTTTCAATTAGACCTGCTGAGTTATCTATTTTCAATACATCGCAAGTCCGGTAATTTATTTTCAAACTACCACAGAACAAAAACATTTATTTTTGTGATTATCGAGGCTGAGTTATTTTTTTCCAACTCCCCCCCCACCCCAGAATATCAAATGGTCGTCCCCTAATTTACAGTCAGCTTACATTGCCTCCTGTATAAATGTCTCCTCGCAGTGCTTTCTTAAAATCATTTGAAATTATGTGATCGTTTTCATGATGAACACTGCGCGAATAATGACAAAATAAATGTAATTTTATCCACTAAAGTAAGTAAAATATAATTATAACTTGTCGTTGAACTCAAAATGATGATCGATGAAAAATCTGATGATTCACATCGCATCATGCTGATCACTATGCTGATGGTTTGTGAAAAATAAAGAAATTTGACCTGTATGCTACTATTAAATTTGCCATTGTTAGGTCATGTCCAATGCATAATATTAATGAAATACATGCAATAACTTCTTTCCAATACTTTGTGCAAGAGAACGCCATGTTTACTGCACTGTGACAAAATTTCAAATGACGTAATGCAGCCTGTGACGTCAAGTGTTATTCGCCGTAATTCGACGCGAAAAAGAAGTTCATTTGTTATTTTCTCTATTATTGTAGTGATTTTTATTTTGTTTTAAATTACGGATGATCAGAAAGAATAAATGACTTTTTGTTTTTGATACTGACTTCGGGCTCACCTGATATTTTACTGTGATAAAGTCAGTATCAAAAACAAAAAGTACTTTATTCTACATGTATATATGTAGTTCGTTCAGTTTAGTTTCCATATATTATACCTTAAAGTATTCATGTCCTGCAAAGACAATACAGATGACACCTAATTGTGGCGCAGAATATTGATATGAGAGTAAAATGACACCTAATTGTGGCTCACAATATTGATATGAGAGTAAAATGTATGAACAAAATTAAAGGTGAGTATCAAATAAGAAGTTACGTTAAAATATTTATATAAGAAACATGCTATTCAAGTAAAACATCTCCCTTGAGAATTTATAAATATTTTATTTTTTATAGAGTTACAACACCAGCTAAACAATACAGATACAGATGCTTAGAATGCAGGTAAGTGTGATGATATGACAATGACAAGTGCAAAATTCATTATGAAATAAAACATGAAAATTTGAAAAAACAAATCTATGTAAAGCACAAAGAAAGTTTTTTTCTTTTGATAACATTTTATATTATTTTAAAGATGTGATAAAAAAACATGATGAATCATATCTGTGTCTTTAACTATATAACCTTTGTTGTCAACAACTCTCCTGTAAATCAACGTCTCTTTCTTAGTAGTTATTTGACGTCTGACTCTGACATTCACCTATTTTAGGTGATATGATATATGTTTTTTTTTTTATCTTATTCTCTTTGCCCCACGTATTTACAGCATATCAATTTAAATATCAAGACCTGTCTCTCGCATTTGATGGCATTGACATTAATCAATTTATATGTTACGTTCGTCCATGTTCTTATTTTGAGGTAATGTTTAGCTTAAAAAAGGTGAAGTGGCGATGCTCGTTACACAAGAACCTTTAGACAGTGTGTTTTTTTTTTTTTTTTTTTTTTTTTTTTAAAGATATGCACAACAGACGTTGTGTGATCCCCATCACAAATGCGTTAACCGAGACGAATTGTTTATGTCTTATTGTACCTTATTAGCTCCATTTTATCGTAGTTTAAAATCTTTAGATAGGAGGATAGATATCTTAACTGCAATTTTAACTATTGTTACATATTTTTCTGGGCATGGACTCGCATTGGGATAATGCATGTATATCAGGAGAAGCGTACCACGTCAACTCTTCATTATTGAAGAAATGAGATGATCTTGTTTGTCACTTTGATTCGTTTTCGTAATGGAATTTTGAGAACTGGGCACTGGACAATTGACAGACGAACTTAGATTGGGATCTAGATGTCTGTTGATTATTGATATCGATTTGTTTCCGTTTTAATTATCCTAGCCGATTATTTTCATATTGACCCTTTCTGTTGTTCTGTTCTCTATGTTTGCTTATTTTTTGCATTATGATTAAAATTACACATATATTAACATAAAGTTTAAAACTGCTTAAAACGGAAACATTGAACAACATTGAAAGGTTATCTCCATCTTTTAACTATCATTGATAGTTTTTTTTTTATTGACAAATCCCTTTATTTATATATGATGGTTCACGTTTACTTTTATTCATTTTTCTAGTCTTGATACAATCATTTTAAACAAGTTTTTGTTAGTGCGCATTAAACTCTGAAGTGTGTGCATAAAACATATCTATTTGGTAGACTTAAAAACATTAAAGATTGTTTCTGGATCCATCATTTATTATAAATTGCAAAGTAGTATTTGGTGCTACCCGTATGATCTACTAGTATATATTTCAATTAAAAACGTATAATGCTTATTAACTGAGAAGAAGTATGTATTATCCGAATGATTTGTAGTTTTTAATAGAAGTTACCTGGAACTCGTTAAGAAAACTATAAATGGTATTCTAACACCGGTGTGTTTAATTGCAATAGACCATACCTATACTGAAAAACTATGTGTGTCTTTTCGTTTGTCTTAGGTTCATTGGTATGTGTATTGAGTTCCAAAAAAAATTGTTAACTCTTAATCGTCTACATTTCAGGACAGAAATCATTTCTGAGTAAGTACTCCTATTCAAATTCATTCGCAAAAAATATGCTGAAAAATGGATACAGAAATGTGATATAATATGATAATAATAGATACTTTATCTAAAGAGGGGAAAGGCAGTTTGTACAATACTGATCTTCCCTGATGTCCTCTGAATAATTCAAAATATAACAAAAATAAATATTTTAATCAACATATATATAATTTTGTATGCAAAAAAAAAAAATTGGCGAAAAACATACAAAATCGTTTCTTGAACATATTTTGTTAATGTCAGATATACAAGACAAAACTTCATTTGAAAATTACATTTCTATTTTAAGAACAAAAAATTATGATAACTTTGTTTGAATTGTTCTATCTTATCTATATTTTGGATTGCTACAGTGATGCTGTTTCAAAATATTGTACCGTAATATTTCAATGGTTTTTTCATAAAATGTGTTCTCATACGGGGTATGAAAATACAACTATTATAAGATGATCACAAAGAATATCTTGCATTAACATTTTCACTTGTACACGAAAATATTATTAACAACAGTACATACTAATATATTGATTATCTGACATAAACACAATTGTTTTCATTATATCTTATAGTTAAAATAATGTTTATAAACAAAACAGATCTTGAGTTAAAGGAACAATATGACCGACCGATCCTCTTGGGTGGGTGCACACTCTAGTATTTAATTGATAGGGGGTACCGCTTGGTTTCTGTTACCCCAACCACTTTACATAATTTAAATTTCATTTTTTTTTTCATACACTGCGTAGGTACTAATGTTACCTTTTCCCGTATTGTTTGGGTTTCGTTTGGTGTATAATGTTACAGTAGAAAACCAAAAGTGCCAAAAGTTAAAAACAAATGGTTGATTAAACACAGCCATGAACACCAATAAAGATGACAGACGAAGTTATAGGAACTTTATTGACCTTATCATATATTTCTGATAGTTTTCCCAACCTACTCACATATAATCAAGTTTGAAAAGGTAACCTTTTCCAGCGGCACATCCTGTCATCTCTTATAGAAAGTGGACAGCCCAGGGACTGATCATAGGTTCAAGACATAGTTTATCATTTACTGTACCATATACTGTAGTATTACAATCAATTTTATTTCTACTTGATATATATTAGTGGCATAAACTGCAGCATATTTATTTATTGGTGTTCTTTATGTTTCAATATTTCACAATATTTGTGCAGTATTGGATTGATGTAAAGCAATTAAAAGTCTAGTAATACTAGCATCATGTGATCAACATTGTGTAATATAATTACAATAAAATACTTATAGTATGTATACGGAGTTTACCGAATAAGATTGTTTGCTATCTTAATTCGGATTGATGTTGGAATACGTAGATGTTAGATGTCACTTTTATACTAAGTATAATTATATTGTTCTTTTTTCAGAAAACCACCTAATCTGTAAGTATAAGTATAAAATCATTAAATAATTAATTGTACCTGATATAAGACAACTACTTAAACATTTAGTTTATAAGTGAGACCTGTCTATTTCAACAGATATTTGTCACAGTCTGATATCTTCACCTGCTTAATGCATAATGGGAACTGTTCCCTGGTGTAAACGAGCTGTGATGCACCTAGATAAGAAAGACATTTGTTGTATTCAATATAAGGTCTACTAGAAATATTAGTATTAACGTCTTGTAAACAATGTTGTAAGAGGACATGTTCCACAGTTGTTTCTAAGAAAAGTTCCCAGACACATAATAACAACCCCATGACCATGAAAGATAATCTGTTACCGTACTGTAGAACTTAGGTAGCTATCGTGGTGGTAAGTTAACTACCTGACACATATTTTGGTTGAATACATGAATGAAAGCAAAGACGGAAGACAGCATGACAAAGACAGTGATGGGAATCGTAATATTTGGTAAATGTGAAATATTTTAAACCGACATTCTAACAATTTTATTGGATTGACATATCACTAAGAAGTTTACAATCTATAGGATTCAACACTGAAAGAGGAAAAATACCAGCTGTTTTTCTTTTTGATATACATATCTACAGCGTTTAATTACC
Source organism: Mytilus edulis (assembly GCF_963676685.1). NCBI lineage: Eukaryota > Metazoa > Mollusca > Bivalvia > Mytilida > Mytilidae > Mytilus > Mytilus edulis. The sequence continues at coordinate 88,686,855 of NC_092351.1, forward strand.
GTACGTGACTTATACCCGATTGTGACTGTTTTGCTATAAGACGTGTAAGTTGTAACGGTACTATGTTGATGTAATATTTATTATTCTAATCGGATTTTGTCAAATGTTTTATTGTTTGTAGTTGTAAATCTTATTTTTTTTCTGTTTTCGTGTGTTATGGTAGAGATAATTAGTCATCCAGTTCATTTGGTTCAACTAAATTTATACGATATATTTGGTTTACAGTTTGATTTAGAGAAATACCGATATAGCTAAATATCAAATTAATTATCTAATTGCTACCACAATTTGATATTTATTAGTATTGTAATTTCTAATGCAATTTGGATGTAACAATTTTTTTCATTGGCTAAAAGTTGCCGTCAAATCCACAGTTGACCAGGCGTAACTAAGGAGGGACCCGCCATTTTTAATTGATTGAATCAACAATTGTTCGATTACTTCTATACAATCGAAAATAAAACAAAACCTACCTCGAATTCGCCGTTTTAATGTTATTTTATCCGAATTTGAAGCGTACAGGTAACGTAATAACCCCCAGTTTGTAAGTTTTCATTTGTATGACGTCACGTTTAGCCATGACGTCTTTGTACCAAAATCATTCATGAAGTTTCGCGGATTTTTTTCTATTTGTCAAATTTAGACATGTTTTCAAGGTTTATCGTATTTTTTCTTTTTGTAATGCATTAGAATCGGAATAACAGTACTGTAGTTGAAGAGTTGCCACCGTAAATTTTGATTTGACGGTCGCAAATCTCCGTTTTACTGTCTCCGCTACGCGTCGCCAATAAAACTGCATTTGCGACCGTCAAATCTACAATTGACGGTGGTAACTCTTCAACTACAGTACTGTTATTCCTTAATTTTATTGTTATTAATAAGAGTTATATCAACATTACAAACCCAATCTTGAATTTTATCCTAATTCTATCCTATTTTTTGTGAAATTTTTCGAAATTCCAATGTGACGTCACTTAAATTTTTGCGTTTATCGATTTGGCTAACGCGGCTGTGAATTTGTATATGATTGTGATAGGATATGTATCTATCAGTTGCTATTTTGTAGTCAGTTGCCGGTTTTATCATTTATATCTATTATACATGTAATGTCATTCTATAAAAAATACTGGTTGCAAAAGTATGAATTATTCTAAATGATAAGGATGTTCTTATCCTAGGTAGAAAACCCTATATTTGGCACAACTTTTTGGAACTTTTGGTCCTCAATGCTTTTCAACTTGGTAGTTTTCTCGTTTGAATTGTTTTACATAGTGATTTCGGGGCCTTTTATAGCGGTATGGGCTTTGCTTATTGTTAAATTCCGTACGGTGACCATGAGGTGTTTATTTCTGTGTTTTTTTCGGTCTCTTGTGGCGAGTTGTCCCATTGACAATCATACCCGACTTCTTTTTAATAAAAGAGGAGAACAACGACACAACAGAAACACTAAAATGCAACAAACACAGAAACGAACTATAAGATAACAATGGCCATTTTCTATAAGTCAAACAAAGGTTCAAAAGTCATGCATAATACAATTTTAAACCAAGGTTGAAATTGCAGATCAAAATTTTGAATTAAAAATGTTTGAAATTGCAAAAACAATACATAATTGTGTTTTTAAATTTGTCAAAAACAATAAAAACTCTGTTCATTTCAATACCAAATGATTGACCGGGTTTTATCTACTAATATTGACTTTTAAGAATGAAGCTTTTACAGTGCAAGAAAGTGCCAGAAACTAGAGAATACCCACTGTGGGTGGTTTGTCATATTGTAGTAGAAATCAATATGGTTCTATCTGACTGTTTGAATTGATGAAGCAACACATATTGATCTTCTAATGAATATGGATATTGTTACTTTTAGCCGATATGAAAACTATAATCTATGATAGTCACTTTACTGGCAAAGAATATTTCAAAAATGCAAGATAAAAAACCTCATTCAGAGAGACTTACGATTTAAAAAAAAGACAATTTGACTTTATATAGCATATTTGCCCCCCAAAAAAATAATGTTTGTGAATGAACAAAACATATACTGGAACTCCTAGGTTAAAGTCACTGAATGAAATTACGTATTGATGTATCGATATGCTTGTACTGTAATTCCAAATATCTTTACCCAGTGAAAATGTGATACTTATATAATTTATTCTGTAATGTCGTATCGTATTGGTTTTTTTTCTTTCTCCTATTTGCTTGATTGGTATTTTTCTATGGCTAGCTTTATTATGTGCAACCATAAATGATTATGTATAATGCCTGTCAATTCATGAAGAAGAAAAAAATATAGAAAAAACCACTTTATTAATTTCTAAATTATTTTCAACATGTGATATTCGAATATCCCTAATATTTCCTCGTGTAGATCAAAGAAACTAGTTGCGTGCTGTTTGCAGTTTCAAACTGATTTTATTAATTCATCAATTTCATTAATTGTGGTTTATTTTTGTGAACGGTTTGATTGGTTGGAATTTCTAAATTGAGTATTGTGTTTGTGTTAAACAATTTAAAATCCCGTTGGTCCTACATATCGTAACAAAACCCCGATGGTCCTACATATCTTAACAAAACCGCGTTGGTCCTACATATCTTAACAAAACTCCGTTGGTCCTATATATCTTAACAAAACCCCGTTGGTCCTACATATCTTAACAAAACCCCGTTAGTCCTACATATCTTAACAAAACCCCGTTGGTCCTATATATCTTAACAAAACCCCGTTAGTCCTACATATCTTAACAAAACCCAGTTGGTTCTACATATCTTAACAAAACCCCGTTGGTCCTACATATCTTAACAAAACCCCGTTGGTCCTACATATCTTAACAAAACCCTCTTGGTCCTACATATCTTAACTAAACCCCCTTGGTCCAACATATCTTAACAAAACCCCGTTGGTCTTACATATCTTAACAAAACCCCATTGGTCCTACATATCTTAGCAAAACCCCGTTGGTCCTACATATCTTAACAAAACCCCGTCGGTCCTACATATCTTACACCACGTTGGTTCTACTCATCCTAACAAAAAACCCGTTGGTCCTGAATATCTTTAACCCCGTTCGTCCTATATATCATAATAAAAACCTGTTGGTCCTACATATCTTAACAAAACCCCGTTGGTCCTACATAACTTAACAAAACCCCGTTGGTCCTACATATCTTAACAAAACCCGGTTGGTCCTACACATCATAATCCCCGTTGGTCCTACCTATCAAAAACCCTGTTGTTTCTGCATATCTTTACAAAACCCCGTTGGTCCTACATATCTTAACATTACCCTGTTGGTCTTACATATCTTAACAAAACCCCGTTGGTCCTACATATCTTAACAAAACCCCGTTGGTCCTACATATCTTAACAAAACCTTGTTGGTCCTGCATATCTTAACAAAACCCCGTTGGTCCTACATACCTTAACAAAACCCTGTTGGTCCTACATATCTTAACAAAACCCGTTGGTTCTATATATCTTAACAAAACCCCGTTGGTCCTACATATCTTAAAACCGTTGGTCCTACATATCTTAAACCCTGTTGGTCCTACATATCTTAGGAAAATCCCGTTGGTCATACATATCTTAACAAAACCCCGGCTGTTGGTCCCACGTATCTTAAACCTGTTAGTCCTACATATCTTAACAAACCCGGTTGGTCCTTCATATCTTAAACCACACATTGATTGGATGATAAGCACAGTAAATGAGGCATCAAAGTTTTATATTATGTCACAGGAAATGAAGGGCGAAAAGGCTCTTCAGATCACTAAGTATAGTATTATTGCCGACGATGCACTGACATATATTAATTTGATGACATGAACGTGAATTTTTCTAAATGATCTTTCTATAGAGTCATTGCATACTTTGTCATAACCGAGTAAACTACTGACTTTAGAAGGTGGAGCATATGGCAAAAATTGGAGTATTTTGCTAATTTGTATAGTTGCCATTTTGCCTTATCATGACGGCAGCCTTTACAATAGGATTTGTTATTACTCTTAATTAAAATTGCCAATATGCCAATTCATATGCTGTATCAACAAGTTGTCCGCATATAGGTGAATTGTACAGTTTTAAGGGTCCTGTTTGTGTTCAAAAGAACATTTACAAATTTAAAAACTTTCGGCTTTTTTTGTTTGAAAATCGGCGTAATCGATTGATAATTGCTAAATAAAATAGCTACGAATCGTAGAAACGGAAGGTTTATAACAGAGATCAAGATATAAAAAGATATTGTTCATCATTTGCCCGCATATAGGGAAACACCTTGAAGGTTGAATTTTAAAGCTAAATAACTTTTAACCTACCTGCTAACGTTTTCGTCAATTTTTGTTTAAAAACATAATGATTTCAACCTTCCTAATTTGTAAAAAGTCAAATTTTCAGCATTTTCCCTTAGAAATACACAACAGTTTTGTAAATATCCGACAAAGGAAGTTTTCCAAAACACATTAGTTTAGATACATGGCGGAAAAGGACTATATTATCCGCAAATCTGATATAATTTATAATTCTAATCTTAAAATAAAGGAAGTAATTTAAATAAAAGGGCCAAATTCACGTGGTGCAAATTATAGGAATAACGTACCCTTGATTTTGCCATATGATTCGATTGACTAGAGTTGAACACTTATGTTTTGAATACGGTTCAATAAGTCTGATCATATTCGTAAAGATGTGGTATATTTTTTTCATCTATTTGTACTGTCACTTCTGTTTGTTTTCGTTATTTGTTGTCTTAGTCTTTAATATCAGAATGTCACATTTCACGTCATTATTGAATTATACATCTGTTTATTTGTTAGTTGAATCGTATGTGAACAAAGTCCAATTGTGAACTGTATCGAAAATATCGAAATTTAACATGTTAAAGGTTCACAGGTTATAAGGAAATGGTTCAAACCTCACTGCTGATGGCAGTGACTAGATTTGTATTACAGGTCCAAAGTACTACATTCATTTAATCACAACAATTGTGAAATTTTAAACAGTTATATATCTGTATTCAAAATATTAAACATGATCCATTCATTGATTTATTAAAGACATTGTTTTCTTTAAAATATTTAATGATTTTCGTTGATGAACGTTTTTTTCTTGAAGCGTGAGAGGAAATTTTGTTTAATTTAGTATTTCAAAGATTATTTGACGTTCTTATACCTACATCTTTTTTTCCAAATTACATTACATTTTTCCGTATCATTTCATTTTATTGTATTGGCATTATCTTATACATTTTATACCAATCATGGTAATCATTCTATAGATTAAATATCAATGTTTTTTTAGGGCTTTAACCTAGGTATACATTTTTATTTGCCTTTTTTAGATTTTTGTTGTATAATTATACCTGAGTTCATCTACTTGTGACTAGATCTGAAAAACCATTATTTTCACAAAATGATGGAATGATGGAATGACGAACAAGGATAAGTTACATGGTCCTGATGTTTCTCAGTAGTACATGTATCGATTCGTTTCTGATTATACCATGAACAGTATTATAGAGGAAAACTGTAATCCTTTTCGAGTCTGAAAATTACGATCCAAAACATTTTGTGAAAATAATGGTTTTTCAGACCTAGTCACAAGTAGATGAACTCAGGTATAATTATACAACAAAAATCTAAAAAAGGCAAATAAAAATGTATAGTTCGTTGTGATCTGTACGGATATTTTTTCCTAAACGCATTTACAGACTGTTGGTCTTCAGTATGTGAACCTAATATTATGAGATACAAATTGAGTTCAAGTTCGGTTCCGCTCCGCTGAATTTGGCAGAAAGTAGGCACTTAGGACTTTTCGTGAAAATAACATGCATAAACACTTTGTTCCTTAACGCATTGAAATATTTTGAGTTGATTTTTAGTTTGTGAGTCTATTGTGATAAGCTATAGATCATTTAATACATTAGGTTCCATTCCTCTATTTTTTTTAGAAATCACGGGAATTAAAATTCAACAAATCCGAGTTATAGCAGCTATAAAGACCTTTTCGTGAAATCCTTCTAATAATGAGTTTGCAACCATAATTAAGTGTCTGACACCACATCTTGGTATTGTTTTTGTTTCATTTTACTTTTTGTAATCTACATTTTGAGGAGTTACAAGACAGGAGTACCAAATTGAACTGGAGTACCTATCTAAGAAACCATAATCAATTCATGCAGTGTTAGCGTGTGAAGGATAGTTTATTTATCATGTTGATGGTTATTTCTACCGCGATATTTGCTGTATTTTGACAATGTTTGATTTCAGTGCTTAGTGTTATAATTGTCCTTTTATTTAACCTACTATTGCCAATGCCGTCACAAGTTGTTTTGGATAACAACATTGACCTTTGCACAATGTTTCCGTCCTCATAACCATAGGTGTTAAACAGATTACAATATAGCCAGAATTCTCCTTTAGATTACAACCAACGATGGATTTAACCAGATTATTTTTTTTTCAAAAACAAATAAAGCTTTGTTCGTTTCAATACCGAATGATTGACCGGGTGTTATGTTCTCATATTGACTTTTAAGAATGAACCTTGTACAGTGTAGGTCATAAACATTTTGCAAGGAACAGTCAGGAACTATAGAACAAAGACTGTGGGTGGTTTGTCATTTTGTAGTAGAAATCAATGTTTGAATTTATGAAGCAACACATATTGATATTCCAATGAATATGGAAAATTTTTGGCCCATATGAAAACTTTTATCTAAAATAGTCATTTCACTAGTAAAGTACATATTAAAGATGCAACCTGATATAGAGGGACTTAATATTTTATAAAAGACAATTTGACTTAAAAAAGCATATTTGCCCAAAAAAAAATAATGTGTGTAAATCAACACAGCATATACTGGAATTCCTAGATTAAAGTCACTGAATGAAATTTATAACTGATGTATCGATATGCTTGCTTGTACTGTAATTACAAATATATTTACTCAGTGAGCATGTTATACTTATATAGTTTAATCTGTAATGTCGTATCGTATTGGTTTTTTCCCCTCTCATTTGCTTGATTATGCTTATTTTCTCTGGTTAGCTTTATTGTGTGCAACCATAGATGAATATGTAAAATGCTTGTCAATCCATGAAGAAGAAACAAATATAGAAAAAAGTCACTTTATAAATTTATTTCTAAATTATTTTCAAAATATGATATTCAAATATCTCTAATATTTCTTTGTGTAGACCGAGGAAACTAGTTGCGTGCTGTTCGCAGTTTCAAAACGGATTTGTTTTATTCATTGATATCATTAATTGTGGCTAATTTTTTTGAACGGTTTGATTGGTTGGAATTTCTAAATTGAGTATTGTGTATGTGGCGTCTTATGTTTTCGTCAGATGATACAAAATTTAAAACATTCGCTTAACAAAACCCTGTTGGTCCTACATATCTTAACAAAACCTCGTTTGGCCTACATATCTTAAAAAAATCCCGTTAGTCCTACATATCTTAACAGAACCCGTTGGTCCTACATATCTTAACAAAACCCCGTTGGTCCTACATATCTTCACAAAACCCCGTTGGTCCTACATATCTTAACAAAACCCCGTTGGTCCTACATATCTTTACAAACCCGTTGGTTCTACATATCTTAAACCTCGTTGTTCCTGCATATGTTACCAAAACTCCGTTGGTCCTACATATCTTCACAAAACCCCGTTGGTCCTACATATCTTAACAAAACCCCGTTGGTCCTACATATCTTTACAAACCCGTTGGTTCTACATATCTTAAACCTCGTTGTTCCTGCATATGTTACCAAAACTCCGTTGGTCCTACATATCTTAACAAAACCCTGTTGGTACTACATATCTTCACACAAACCCCGTTGGTCCTACACATCTTAACAAAAAACCCGTTGGTCCTACATATCTTAGGAAACCCCGTTGGTACTACATATCTTAACAAAAAACCTGTAGGTCCTACATATCTTAACAAAACCCGATTGGTCCTACAAATCTTAACAAAAACCCGTTGGTCCTACATATCTTAACAAAACCCCATTGGTCCTACATATCTTAACAAAATCCGTTGGTCCTACATATCTTCATCTCCATTGGTCCTACATATCTTAACAGAACCCATTGGTTCGACATATCTTAAACCCCGTTGGTCCTACATATCTTAACAAAAACCCGTTGGTCCTACATATCTTAACAAAAACCCGTTGGTCCTACAGATCTTAACAAAACTCTGTTGGTACTACATATCTTAACAAAGCCCCGTTGGTCCTACATATCTTCAACCCCATTGGTCCTACATATCTTAACAAGACCCGGATGAATTCAACCTTCCTATGTTGTAAAAAGTCAAATTTTGAGCATTTTCCCTTAAATATACAGAACATTTTTTGTAAATATCCCCCAAAGGAAGTTTTCAAAAACACATTAGTCTTAGATCCATGACGGGAAATGACTATATTATCCGCAAATTTGATATAATTTATAATTTCAATCTGAAACTAAGGGAAGTAATTTAATTAAAAGGCCAACGTCACGTGGTGCAAATCATAGGAATAACGTACCCTTGATTTTGCCATATGATTCGATTAATTAGAGTTCAACTTATGTTTGGAATACGGTTCAGTAAGACTGAGAATATTCCTTCAGCTGTGGTATATCTTTTTCATCTATTTGTATTGTCACTTTTTTTTTGTTTTCGTCATCTGTTGTCTTAGTCTTTTATATCAGAATGTCATATTTCACGTCATCGATTAATACATTTGTTTTTTTGTTTATTAACTCGTATTTTTAACAATGTCCAATTGTCAGCTGTATCAAAACTATCGAAATGTAACCTGTTAAAGGTTCACAGGTTGATAAGGAAATTATTCAAAACTCACTGTTACTAGCAGTGACTAGACTTGTATTACAGGTCCAGGTATTACAGTTCTACAATCATTTAATCACAACATTTGAAAAATTTGAACCCGTTATATACCTATATTCAAGATAACATGATCCATTCACTGATTTATTACAGACATTTTTTCTTTAAATTATTTAACGTTTATCGTTGATAGACGTTTTTCCTTGAAGCGTGCGAGGAAATTTTGTTGAATTTAGTATTTCAAAGCTTATTTGACGTTCTTATTTCTATATTTTTTTTCAAATTACATTACATTTTACCATATCATTTCATTTTGTTGTATTGGCATTATCTTATACATTTGATACTAATTATGGCAACTGTTCTATAGATTAAAATCAATGTTTTCTATTTATTGTAGGTTTGTATCGTAAGTATACATTTTTATTTGCCTTTCTTTAGATGTTCGTTGTATAATGATATCTGAGTTCATTGACTTGTAACTTAGTCTGAAAAACCATTATTTTCACATAATGTTTTGGACCATGATTTTCAGACTGGAAACGGATTGCAAGTGTTCCTCTACAATACTGTTCATGTTATAATCATAAATGAATCGATACATGTACTATTGAGAAACATTGGGACCATGTAGTTTAACCCTTGTCCATCATTCCATCATTCCATCATTCCATCATTGCACAACAAACTATGTACGGATTTTTCCTAAACGCATTTACAGATGGTTAGTCTTTAGTATGTGAATCTAATATTATGAAATACAAATTGAGTTCACGTTTGGTTCCGCTGCGCTTAATTTGGCAGAAAGTAGGCACTTATGACTTTTCGTGAAAATAACATGCATAAACACTTTATTCCTTAACGCATGGAAATATTTTGAGTTGATTTTTAGTTTGTGAGTCTATTGTGATGAGTTACAGATCATGTATACATTAGGTTCCATTCCTCTAGTTTTTACCGAACTCAAAGCTATGATTTGAGCTTTAATAAATTCGTTAAAATAACAGTTAAGACTATTATTTAAAGTCCTTCCCATATTGAGCTTGCAATCGTTTTTGAAAACAAGGCCAAACATGTCATTATGACACATACATGAATTGTTTTTGTTACCCTTTGTCATCTGTAATTTAATGAGTTACATGGCAGGAATACAAAATAGAGCTGAAAACCCTATTTAAGAAACTAGTATAAATCCACGCAGTGTTAACATGTAAGGACCGGTTTATTTAATCATGTTGATAGTTATGTCTTCCGCGCTATTGGCTGTATTTTGACTTTGTGAGATTCCATTGCTTTGCCTTATAATTGCGTTTTTTATTTATCCTACGATTACCAATGCAGTCACAATTGTTTTTGGATAACAACAATGACCTTTGCATCAGGCTTTCATCATAACAATAGTTATTGTCATACATAACTTTTAGATTATAGCCAACAATGAAAAGACAAAATGATAAATGTTAACCTGATTTATTGTACAATTTTACCAGAAATAGTATACAAATTGAAATGTATAGAATGTTAAATGTCTTTTCTTTGTTCAGATTTTTCTCCTAATTGTTTCGAAAATCAAACCGAATATTATTTAAGATTAGTTCACAAAGTAATATGATGTTGTTCATAAATTCAAACTATGAATACAACAACTCCAAAGAACATCTATAAACACCAAGATATCGATGTCTGAATAACTTGTGTATCTGTATATCTCGTTACTAAAATAAACTGAACTTTTAGAACACAGTAAAAATTTAAGTTTCGAACCGTAGATTATGATCGAGTTGTAACCATTCCACCAATTTCAATGATTGATCTAGTGATTTGATAACATCTTTTGTGAACAAGTATAAATGATAAACAGCCCAGTCATGAAAAATGGGGCGTGTACAAAAAATTCGGCTAAGAGAAATAGAAATTTCTTATCATTCCATCATTATCAATAATTGCTCCACTGATTTGTAAACATTTCTTGTTAATAAATATAAATGGTAAACAACCCAACTATGTAACGTCTTTTTGGGCCATACACAACACATTGGGTCAAGATGATTAACGTGAAAATTATAATATCATAACTCTAAGAAATTAAAAAAAGATTGATTAATTGTTGGTTGCTTCACGTAGCATAAGTACAAAAATGCTATATCGCGGCGATTTTGAAAAAACAAAACACATGAAGCTTAATTGCATGAAATGCTCGATTAACAAAAAAAAAAAAACAAAAAAACAAACAAACGACGAGAGTGCTTAATGTAAGTATATACAATATAACAATGTGGTATGATTAACAATTGGACAACTATCCACCAGATATCTAATTAAGTAGATGATCAAATCCCTTACTGTGTAATTCGGTCCGTCATAACAAATTATAACACAATTCAAAGGGGCAGAACCAAGGTTATCTTTGCCGTATAAGTGTTTCAGCCTTACATTACAATTAACGAGTATATGATGTTTCCATCTTGTGATTTGAACTCACTGCTTTAAATACAAACATCAGGTGGTGTTTGTTATACATTAATCAGTCGCTTTAACTAAATTATGTTGATGACGTTCGACTCTTAAACATAGGTTTATATATGTCTTAATCTTTATCAAACTCAGGTTCAAAGTTCATTATACAACGGAACAAAATAAAAAGCCATTATTTGATTCATGTGTACATCAAAATTATTTTCCTCTTATCAATGCTTTGGTATGGTACAGTCACAGGACAGCCTTATAGCCATATAACTTAATGATTTTTCTTTTTCCGGTTTATGCTCTTCAACTTCGTGTTAAAATAATTCATGTCAATTGCTAGTTGAGCTCCACTGGGCATGCGTAATACATTGACAACGCATGTCTGGTATCTTTAATGAGTTTTGCAGTCCTGATAATAGTATTAAGTTTATCATGATTTTCCCGGTGAAATTTGAAAAATCAACGAAATCTTTATTTTCAATAATTCTGTCGGTTTTACTCTTTCTTAGTCTTACTTTTTAATTCTGAACTACTGGTATATTTCTATCAATAAACAGTGACGTAGGATATTTGTTTGTCTGACAACAGTAACAACACCTTATATCTATCTGGGTTTCACTTTTACACGTTGTTGTTGTTGGTTTTATCAGCCCTTTAACGTTTTACGAAATCTTTTTAAATACTTTTAAAATAATCCAGCATTACTGAAGCGCTATGAAATGTCGAAATGTTGAAATAGTGCAAAATATTTAGTACCATTAATGCTGTTAATACAAATGAGAAAAAAATGATAAGATCTCCGTTGTGATAGGAACTAAGACTGCTTCATATTAAAGTTGATGGTTTATAGACAGCGGAATATCAGATAATTGAGGTTAATGAATTCCCATGGAAAAATAAAAATGAATGTGATTGTAATGTATTTCAAGGTGTAATTCAAATAAAAAGATAGAAAACCATAAGTTTCAATTTCTGATATTTTATTAAATTAAGATCAAAGATTCGTTAAATTATTTATTATCTCTTAAAATCTTTTACAGAAGTCGAAGATTGTAAGTATTGTTATGTTATGACATATATTTATTAGAAGTATTTGCATTTCATGTTATGTTTTGGATCTTTTCTAACACTGGTGTTCTTTCTCTAAACGACCTTTACACTAACGGACATAACAACAACCTATGCTATTTTTTCGTCAATAATAGATTTCAGGCTAACAAACTGTTAGAACTATTTTGAAATATTGAAAAAAAAAGAATTATACTTATTTGTTATAACGAAGCTGTTTTATTTACTTCTTTTGTACAATATCAAGCATGTTGGCCTTTTGAATAATAGCAAATTGATTCATCAATCTTAAAATTTCTTAGATCATTGAAGCACCAAATGAAGATAGCAGACACAATATATAACTTAATCAGTGAATAATAAACATATAATACTAGATTCAGGAAACACAAAATATTTTTTTTAACTGCTGATGTTTTCTTCCTTTGGTGTCTTTCATCAAACCGTTATATATATACATATGTGTATCTTGCAATATCTTTTGCTTTTAAAAGACACAAAAAACATTGCACATGTATATTAGTATCAGTGTAGTATAGTTATATTAGTTAATAATTTTTTATTTTCAGTGAATGTAAGAAATGTGGGTAAGTTTTTGTTGCTCTATTTTTTGAAAATGTAGAATGATATTAAAATTTGTCATCAACCTTAATTGAAAATATAACTTAATAGTATGTGTTTAAAAAGTATCCCAATATACTTGACACCCAACATTCAAAAATGGGAAATTCATACAAACCGACAAAATCAAACCATGAATCATAAATCAACGGAACAAGTGAAAAACAATACAATAATCTTGACTTGGTACAGGTATTATTAAAAGAAAAGTGTGGGCTATATCTGGTTTTATAGCTAGTTAAAGTCGTGATACATCAACCTTTTAAATTATTTCAACTTGACATTTTATTTACATAAAGCCTGCTTTCTTTTAACAGAATAAACATTGAAAACATATAGATGTGCTGAGGCAAAGGAAAACAAAGGATCTTTCTACAAATAACTTCTTGTATATGACAAACATAAACACTGGTCTGGTATTGTACAGAAATCGTAACTGATTTAATGGGATTCAAAGTTAAAGACAAATATAAACATGATAAAAAAATTGTTGCAATATGAACAGAAAAATAAAAATACAGAGTAGAAACCCAATTGTATCAATTGGATCAACAGCACTGCCCCTTGTAAGAAATGAAAGCATACTTAAGGATATTTTTGTTATTTATTTAACGAAGATTTCTTGGTGTTTTGCAACTAATATCAACAAAAAAAAAGGTTAACAAATTATTTGTACCATATAAGAACATTGATATATGACTTTTGTTAAACGTATATAATGTACGTTCGCAACGAAACATTTGGAGAACTTAGTATATAATCTGGTAGAAAACATATATAATATATGGGCTTAAAAGTATAAGGTATACTTTAATCTGAGAGATTTTTTATTTTGGTTTCATAACTATCGCATATCTTACTTCAAACTTGTTTGAAATAGAACCGAAAGTACCGAAGGGTATTCAAACCTATACATAAGTAATTGACTACGCATTAGCAATAAGAAGAGAAAAGAAAAGGATAAATAATACAAACAACAGTGTACAAAACATCGAAGTTAAAAGACTGAACTACATGAGCCCCTTCCGGTAGTCTATGGTGCTTTGAACAGTTGATCAGATTCTGTTCCACATGTGCCAATGAGTCGTCGAAAAAAAAAAACAAAAAAACAAAAACAAACAAATTCCCACTAAGGGTGATTATAGAACCAACCATTAAATTCCGTTACATCTATTTGTATATATACGAATGTCGTGTCGTACGTTCTTTAGACGACTTTCTTTATCGTGAACATTCTGGTACATTTCCTATTTCACAATGCTTAAGTTTTTTCATCACAGTACGTACCGATTGTTCAATGACATTGTCTATGCAGAATGATATCAGGTCCACCTTTGTAAAAAAAAAATAAAAAAAAATTATATCGAACTCAGAGGAAAATTCAAAACGGAAAGTCCGTAACGAAATAACAAAATAAAAAGCTCATACATATCAAACAAATGGATAACAAGTCATAATCCTGACTTTGTACAGACATTTTCGTAAGCATATAATAGTGAATTAAACCTAGTATCTTTTTATGTTGTTATGTTACACCTCTGGTTAAATTTAGTGGAAGGTAAGCGCCTGTTAAAACGTTAAAAACACTGAGATTTTCCGAGTAAGAAGTTGTTCAGTCGTCAGTTGTTGATATTTTTTTGTTTTCCCGTTTCTTATATTTTTGTATAAAGTACACCGGTGGTTTTCTTGTTGAATTGTTTACACTAGTCTAGTTTGCTTTTGATGTGAGCCAATCCTCCGTGTTAAAGGCCGTACTTAGACCTATAATTGTTAGGTTTTTGATGTGGCTCTGTACTATATATCCTTTTTTTAGCTATGGTAATATTTTTGTATTCTTGACTTAAATCTTTGCTTATTTGCTTTTTATATATGCCACAATGTTGACTATTGTACCACACTTCTTGACATTTTTTTCTATTGTGTATGAAATTGAAAATGTAGATGGGGAATATATTGAAGAGACGACAACCCGACCAAAGAGCAGACAATAGTCGAAGACCACCAATGGTATGCTCATTTGCATGTATTCTTGTTTTGTTCACACATCATTGTCTATATAACGGAATTTAACGCGACTGTCATACAAGTAGAAGTATTAGAAAATACTGTACCAAGTCAGGAATATGACAGTTGTTATCCATTCGTTTAATGCGTAAGAGCTTTTAATTTTGCCATTTGATTACGAACTTTCCGTTTGAATTTTCCTCGAGTTATGTATTTTTGTTATTTTACTTATTATACTTTGTGAACTGGATGGAGAGTTGTATTATTGACACCAATACAACATATTTCTATTGATATTTCTCTGTTCTTTTATCATTTTAGACCCTATAGGTGGCATACTCTGGTATGATTGGTGAACTGTAATACAGAATGACAATTATCAATGTTTGACAAGATATCACTTTGCAGGTATTACAAACAGTCATCTATATATTGTCTTATCGCCTTGTCTTCAATGTTTGTATTACATTTTGTAGTTTTAAGTACTGAGGCCTTGAGTTCACAAAAGAGAAATGAATGTCGAAATGAGCATCAGGTGTAGTACAATTTGTAACGTTTATAGTATTACTTTATTTTGTATGAAACTATTATTCAATGTTATGCATATCCTGATTTGAAAGATATATACATGTATCATACAATATTTTATACTTTCAACATTTTCTTCAAATATAATCTTCAACATCAAAGGATATTGTCTTTATTATCAGGCAATAACAACACAACTTAGATTTGTAAGCATTTACCGTAAGATCTATCTCGATTATTGTCTTGTAGGAGTTGTCTTCTTCATGTACATACTAGGTTCCTTATTATAGATTAGAACAAGTATTTGATACTGTCATAAATTTTGTATGATTCATACAAAGTTATTCGAAAATAGCATCATTTACTAAATGTACTTTTGTTTGTTATAATATACTTATTTAATTAGAAAAAGAGGAAATTTACTTAAATTTTCTTTTTTAATCTCATGTGTCAATTCCAAAAACGTGTAAACGATTTCGTTTATATACGTATAACTCAAATTAGAAGACAGTTTGTGTATACAATGTATATAACCTAATAAATAACATAAACATTTTCAATTACTCCTGTTGTCACTGGGTACCTATCTTTTTTTAACAGAATATGACAGAAAAATACAACATGATATACATATACATTTTGAGAAATTGTATGGAAAATTCACTTTAACATGATTTATCTTCAGTAACACATTTATAATAACTAGATACATGTAATTCGCGTTTATTACTAAGTTGACGTAAATTTTTCATTGAAATTAGATAAATATGTAGTCAAATTAGTTTTGATATTGATGCATATATATATATATATATATATATATTGGTTAAAATGATAACTTATATGATGTCCACTTTTAAAAAAAATGTTTTATTATTGGTTTTTTTTTTCAAAACAAACTCTTTAATGTGCAACAACAATGACTTGTTTGTCATTTGAATTTGATGTCTATTTTTTTTCTTAATTTATTTCTATCCTGCTTTTTTTTGCAAAAATATGCATATGCAATTCTGTGTTTAAGACAGCCAAAACAGCGTATAAATCATATGACAGTACTATTGTATAATTGTATTGTAAATTGATTTCCAATATATGTAGATCCTTAATGAACATTACTATAAATAAACATATTTGCCTTTTCTGTATTTTGAATTACCAACACTATGTGTAAAAAGTAAAATCACAAAAATACTGAACTTAGAGGAAGATCAATTGGGAAAGTCCATAATCACATGGCAAAATCAAATAACAAAACGCATCAAAAACGAATGGACAAGAACTGTCATATTCCTGACTTGGTACAGGCATTTTCAAATGTAGAAAATGGTGGATTAAACCTGGTTCTATAGCGCTAACCCTCTCACTTTAATGACAGTCTCATCAATTTCCGATATTTTTACATTGATGCGTTATATAAACAGACAAAATAAATATAATAGTCAAAATATGGGTACATCAGTCATCATCGTATAACAATTTTAAAAGGAACAATTTAACAGAACACAAAAACATTTACTATCTACGAACACATGTATTGACTTGAGTGTCTGACGTCAGAAAATTTTATACGTCACATAAATTTGTCGTTCAATGTGCGTACAAACAATTTTAAAATTTTCCTGGGAATGTTAGCATACAGGGTTAAAAATCAAAAGTATGTAAGAATAAATTTAAGAAATAGACCGAGATTTCAACTAGTCCAAAAGTTATATATAGAATTTATAAGAATCCTAAAATAGTTAATTTCACTACGCGATTGAATGATTTTGACGTTTGTGGTCTAACGTATATTGTAATTCATAATAGAAATATATCAACATAACAGATAATAGAACAATATCATACTGACGGGATCTTTTAAAGTACAGAGTCCCGTTATAAGAACAAAATAAATACAAAAAGTCGCAAATACAAAGCAAATTACAAAAAAATAATGAAAGCCAATACAAACACATTGATGAGATTTATAAGTACCGAGCCACGTGAAACAGTTATCACATGAAACTATTCAACAGTAAAAGTAATATTAATAATAGAACAAAGACAAATGAAAGAACTATAAAACACGTTGTTAAGATGATAAACAACATCAGTACGAAGAATCTATACATCAAGACCATCGTGTATTATTTGAAAAGTTGATACAGAATATTTATCAACAAGGTCTTGGTTACTTCCGATGACCTTTTTTAGAAAAAGAACGAGAAGTTCTTTGACATACCCCTGTTTCATCAACTTTCTACTCAGACACTGATGACGTTTTACAAAGTCTGAGTAGGAGCTGCAAGCTCTTTAATATCTAATAAGTTGGGAAATATATATCCCATATGCAGGTGAAGTTGGTATATTGCTACTAAGGTGGGGGAAATTTATAATTTCAAAATTAAAATCGTCTCGTTTGTCATAGAATCTGGTACTGAGAAGACTGTGTAAGTCAAATTCGAGATAGAAGTCTAAAAATGAGGCGGATGAAGCCGTGTCTGTTGTTTCTTTAATCTCTAGTTCTAGGGGATATATTAATGGAACCCAATCAGAAAAGTTCGGATTGTTTATGGAAAGAACATTATCAATATATCTGAAAGTGAAATTAAATAATCTGGCTTCTTTGATTCTCTTGTTTTTTACAAGTGTCTGGAGGAACTCCGATTCATATGAAAAGAGGGGCGAAAAATACGTAAATAAAGGCAATAGTAGTATACCGCTGTTCAAAACTCATAAATCCATGGACAAAAAGCAAAAAACGTGGTAACAAACTAAAACAGAGGGAAACGCATTAAATATAAGAGGAGAACAACGACACAACACTTAAATGTAACACACACAGAAATAGACCAAGCATCAAACAAAATCCCACGAGAATAACAAATATAACATCAAAACCAAATACATGAATTTGGTATAGACAAGTACTGTGACACGTCTTATCGCAATATGAAATTACACTCAGAAATAAGAGAAAACAAACGACGCAACGTTAAAATGTAACACACACAGAAACGAACAATACCATAACAATGGCCATATTCCTGACTTGGTACAGGATATTTTTAAAGGAAAAAATGGTGGGTTGAACCTGGTTTTGTGGCATGCCAAAACTCGCACTTTAATGGTAAAGTTAAATATAACACTGAAATGACAACATAATATTACAGGACTACAATACAAATAAATAGGAGAACGTATTAGACAAAGAAACACATGATTAATGGATAACAAAAAGCATCAGGTTTAAAATTCAATACGGAATAAGAACATCCTTATTATTTAGAAAAATAAATGGTATAATTGCAAACAGTAAATTTTATCAAATTAATATAAGAGATATACATGATAATGAAACTGAAGTATTAACTAATTACAGAAAACAAACACGAATACATAATGCAAAGACCAACACAGAATAGACACACCCGACTCAGTCTAGGCATCAACGCAATAAAACATAAAAATGACGTCACATATGATGGTGAAAAGGCACAAAAATTACGTCACATTTGAATTTATGAAATTTCTGAAACAGCTAAAAAATGACGTCACATATGAAAAACTATATCTCAAAAGTTAGATAGAATTAGGATTGATTTAAGATTATAATAGAACTGCTGATATAACATTTTTAAAACACAATGCATATTGCAATACTTATTAATAGCAATTAACTATAATATATAGATGTCCAGTTTGTATGAATCCAACTTCAAACGTAAGTCATCGTACAGATTACGTCTAACAAAATTAAATCTCATAAATGAAGGCGGTGATTAATTTTTCTTTCCATAACACATAACTATAATAGAAAAGAGGTCAACACATTTGACAAAATCAGATGAGAATTACAAATACAACATTGAACATTTAAACTAAATATATAAATTTGGGATAGACAAGTACCGTAACACGTTTTATAGTAATGCGAATGCACACTCAGCAAAACAGTCACAATCGGTAATAAGTCACGTTTGGTAATTAAAAGATTAGACGACATAATGACGAACCACAATCTACCATGTGGTAAAAATGTCCTTAGCTAGTTTGGTCAAAGACACATCGTATGGATCCACCAATTCGTGATGGTGTCCATAAAATTTACGGAGTGTCAATTTTAATCTGTCCTCCTCATAACTGTGTTGGAGCAGTTTCTGCGTAAGGAGCACACTCCTGTATATGAAGTCCGTATAGTGTGAACAAGCACGTGAATAACGTATCAATTGTGATATGTAAACACCATACGAAGGGGCAGAGGGTATGTTACTGCTAAGAAATGATAAATTGATAATTGGGAAGTTGAAATCGTCCCGTTTGTCAAAGATTTTCGTGTGAAGTCGTCCATTTACGTCAATATTTAGGAAAAGATCAAGGTATGAAGCAGTCCTTCTAGTATCAGTAGTATCCTTAATTTCAAGTTCACTGGGATATATGAGATGTAAGTATTGGCTGAAGTATGGGTTATTCAATGATAGAACATCATCAATATATCGGAAAGTAAAATTAAAGAATTTCGCAAGGTGCTTTTTCTTTTTGTCTTTTAGAAGGTTCTGAATGAATTCTGCTTCATACGAGTAAAAAAACAAATCAGCCAGCAGGGGTGCATAAATTAGTACCCATCGGAATACCGACTGTCTGTTGAAATATAAAACATAAGAGACATTCAAACTCATAAGTCGAAAGTACACGGACAACGACATGGTTAAAAAAGAAGGAGTCAAACAGCCAAACAATTGTACTCAAAACACGATAGAAAACTTAAGATTGAGCAACAGGAATACTACCAGAAATTGGGGGTTATCTCATGTGAGCCTTAAGGGTACCCAGATCCTGCTCCACATGTGGCACTGTCGTGTTGTGAACGTTAGTATTAACCCGTTATAAGTGTAGTTACGACATAAGGAATATATCCGCTATTATCTGTGAAACGGATATTCCGTAACTGTCAAACAACCGTAAAATTTACGAAGATATGATTTCGACTTCACCACTTGGAAGTCTTGGTTTAAAAGCTTCCTTGTTAGCAGTAACCCTATGTCAAGGATAGGAAGTATCAGCCATGAAGTATAGTATCAACTGGGAGTTGTATACTCCATATGTAGTCGCTGTTGGAATGTTACTGCATAAAAATAAAAATATCACAATTTGAAAACTGAAATCAAGTTGAAACACCTGTATCTAAAAGTACACCAGATGATGATTATGATGGATAGCTTTTTAATGCCGAGCAGCAAATTAAATGCATAGCTAAAAAGAAGAACATGCTAATCTGATATGAATATTTAACCTGTTTGTACGTGACACACACATTGAGACTATTCTTTAATAGTTAGATCACAATGTAGCGGTCCACACAAAGACATGTCACCCACCAGTACACATGATTGTGACCTAGAGTCAACAAGTATTTGATTTTACCTTTTGATACTAATTTTGAAGTATTTTGTTAACTTGGCCCCACTCGGTATATACAATTTCAGGTAAATGACAAAACCCCAGTAAAGTTATAATCTTCAAAAAGGATAGAGACACTTTGTAAATCTCGAACCATTTTGTTAACTGTTAAATATCCCAGGATTATAAAATGTGAAGTAATTTGAATAAGAAACCTGAGCAATCATATGTATACTAAAATTATTAGTGACACAAACTATAGCAAACAATATCAACGCCAACCACTATATTGCAGGCTTCTTCTTTGATACAAGCGCATGAAAATATGGCTTAGCTTAACATTCTTGTGATTGACCTTGTTCAGTGGTGCATTAGCGCAAGATAAAATTATACTGTAAAAACTAGTTGGTAAAGGATTAACTAGCTAGATAGGATCGAAGCACAAATCCCAAATAACTAAACAACAAACAGTCGGAGATGAAACCTAGAGCCTTTAAGATCTCATAAAACATGCTTAACCCATCCGCAATTTTGCGCCTGTTTCAAGTCAGGAGCCTCTGGCCTTTGTGAGTCTTGTTTTAATTTTGGTTTCTTGTGTATAATTCGGAGTTTAGTATGACTACCATTATCACTGAACTAGTATACATATTTATTTAGGGGTCAGCTGAAGGACGCCTCAGGGTGCGAGAGTTTCTCGCTGCATTAAAGACCCATTGGTGGCAATAGTAAATATGACCCGTGGGTTCTTTATGCTTATTGTTCATGTATAATCTAATTGGTCCATTATATATTTATAGTCTCTTTTTACTATCAAAAACTCAGCAAAGTTTTCATTTTATTTTCGAAGCTATAATCCGATAAGATGAGTATTTTCGATGAAAGTTCTAATGGAATACTGAGTCGGACGTCGTCTATTGTAACAAAATAGTTTGACCTCTGACCTAAATTATTTAAAAAAAAGTGTAAAGAAAGCACAAAAACGTTCGTAAATTGTCTTCCAATCATCAAAATTTAAACAACAAATGCATAAAGGTTGTTGACACATTTCATGTTGTGATTGTGTAGAAAACAATAGGAACACCGACTTTATCAAAATTCCTGTGCGTGTTATCTTTGGTTCGTTTACACATATTTCTTCATCATCATTACAGATATATCATCATACAAAATACACAATAATAATAGGATTCGGAAACAAGCTGTACATAGCTTATACTAATACGTTTCCTTGAAATAATAACTACAGTTATCTATTACATAAATATAGCATGCAATGTTACGATGATATGGAACAAGAATACATAAGTAACTACATAACAGAGAAAGAAAGGAGAGAAACAAATATAATTTTAAAATAATGAAAATACAACAGAAGAAAAAAAAATAGAGAAAATTAGACGAAAAATAGAAGACAAAAAAAAATACACGTAAATACTATACACATGTTTAGATGAACTGCAACTTTGTAAAACTGATTGACAACAATTTAACTTGTTAATCTCTTGCACTTTAGTAAGAATTGTTGTACTTTTCCAAAAATATCTTTGTTTTGGGCTAAAGTTAGAGCTTGTAATCCAAATGAAAGTAAGTTCGTGTTTAGGGTGACTGGATAATTAATTGAGAAGATAATGTTAATACGCAATTCGTCATATATTTTACAATGCAATAATAAATGAGCTGTAGATTCGATTAGGCCACATGAGCAGTTTAAAGAATCTACTAGATTTTCGTTTAAACAAATGTTCGTTTAAAGGTTATGTTAACATTTTGGTCTTTAATCTGGTTGTTGTCTCTTGCACACACTTTGTTTTCATTCTAAGTTTTGCCATCAAGAATAACATAAAACATGTATTAATATAACAAACAGCCAAAACTACAAATTAAGTGTTGTAGGTTATCAATAACTGTTATCAAAATGGACAATTACATTGATCATTAAATGCATCATTTTGATGTCAAAATTTGGGACACTATTTCTATCAGCTTAAAGTTATCAAATAAATACTAAACTAGATAAATTGATTACGAGTAGAGATAATATACATATTGTATTGACTGACTATTCAGGTGAGTAGGTTTTCTAAAGGTTTCTTCATTGTCTTAAATAACTGAAACTATCAAATACAACAAAAATATCGTGACACTACTACTGGAAACTAGATTGGTTTGTAACAATACATTCTACAGTTTAATGAAATCACGTAAAATTTAGCCCCATAGTATGGCAAACGAAAAAAATCAGCTGACATTTGTTCGTTTTACCAAAGTTCGTTGACATTTGCTCGACTTAGATTTACTATAATTTGTGCGAAACATTTGTGCCGTATCCCCCCTCCCTAACCGAATCGTCCTTTTTACAAATATATCAGAATGTCTCTTCAAAAATACGTAAATCACCTTCACTCTGAACACATCGATGAATGATATTTTATGTTTAAAATTTCTTCATTTTAATTACAAGTATATCCTAACACAAAATACCATTAATAATAGGATTCGAAAACAAGCTGTACATAGCTTATATTTATCCGTTTCCTTGAAATACCAACTCCAGTTAACGATTACATAAATATAGCATGCAATGTTACAATGATATGGAAAAAGAATAAACAAGTAACTATATAACAGAAATAGAAAGGAGAGACACAAAATATAATTTTAAAATAATGAAAATACAACAGAAGAAAAAAAAATAGAGAAAATTAGACGAAAAATACAAGACAAAAAAAGAATACACTTAAATACTACACACATGTTTAGATGAAATGCAACTTTGTGAAAATAATAAATAACAATTTAATTTGTAAATCTCTTGCACTTTAGTAAGAATGTTTGTACTTTTCCAAAATATATCTTCGTTTTGGTCTAAAGTTAGAGGTTGTGATCCAAATGAAAGTAAGTTCGTGTTTAGGGTGACTGGATAATTAATAGAGAACGCAATTCGTCATATATTTTACAATGTAATAGCAAATGAGCTGTAGACTTGATCAAACCACACAATCAGTTTGAAGAATCTACTAGAGGTCGTTTGAACAAATGTTCATTTAAAGAACTACTATTCATCAGTAACCTAGCATGAAATACTTGATCCATTCCTGTACCAGTGTAGTAAAAATAGGGCATTTATTATTTGGGGTTTTCATACGACTTTTAGAAATACTTAATAGCGTAGAATTTCTCGTTTGATCTGGTAACTTATTCTACAATTAATAAGACGAAGGAAGGAAATAATCAGAGTATACATTAGTTCTTGTACGTATTGACGAAGTATTTTGAGTCTGACGAGGGCAATGGTTATGTAAATTAACTATTTGATTTAGTACCAAGTTTTGTAAATAATC
Source organism: Mytilus edulis (assembly GCF_963676685.1). Taxonomy (NCBI): domain Eukaryota; kingdom Metazoa; phylum Mollusca; class Bivalvia; order Mytilida; family Mytilidae; genus Mytilus; species Mytilus edulis. The sequence continues at coordinate 88,711,103 of NC_092351.1, forward strand.
TGGAGTGTTCTTATTCACCATTTTATAAAACATTGTGATCTGTTGTTTTCACCTTCTTTCTGAAAGTGTTTCCCAACTCGTTTCCTCGTAAAGCATCTGTATCGAAGTTAATTTATTCCCACCCATTACAATTCTCATAGCTTCAATTTGAATATTTTCCACTTTACTAATCAAGTGTTGTGTTTGATTATCCCAAATGACATCCCCGTACTCTAATTTTGGTCGAATATATGAAAAATACATTTTTTCTAAAGTGAACCTATCGAGTATAAATCTTTTGACGGATATTTATTCTATTGTATGCACATTTAACTATATATTCAATATTAATATTCCGTAAACCATTATTTGAAACAATAATACATAAATGTTTATGAGTAGCAACTTCTTGAAGATCAGTGTCATTCAATCTTAAGATCGGATGACTAGGTTTTATTGATTTTCTTGAAATAATCATGGTTTCTGTTATTTGTGAATTAAAGTTTACAAGCCACTTGGAGGACCACATATGAATTTTATTCAGATCTCCATTAAGAAATTCAGCAGTATGTTCAGGGGTGTCTACTGTCAAAAACACTTGTGTCGTCTGCAAATAATTAGATAATAGCTTTAATATTAGTTACTATATCCTTTATAAAGATAAGAAAAAGTAGCGGACCTAAAATTGAGCCCTGCGATTATGGGCGTTCTTGATGAAGGTAAATCCAGGAAAGGGGTTTCAGACGTATCAGATTGATTTCTTGTTGTTTTCTTTTTAATATATATCTTGAGGTTCGATATTTTTATTTCTTGAATGAAGATAATGTCTTTGGAACATTGAACATTGGATATCTTAGCATCTAAGCATCAAGAAAACTGATTTTCAGTTGTAATCTGATGATGCAAAAATGCATTGAATGATTGCTTTACATCTAATTCCAAAAACAGATATCAGCGCAAAGAATTAGAAACATGTGCTGAAATCCAATCTTAAATCTGTATTTTCAGATGAGTATCAATTTTTGAATTATTTTTAAAAGTATTCCTGTAAGAAGGTTGTGTACATCCATTATAATAGTTCTAAAATATGAAGTTTGTAAACTTGTTGACGGCTATTGAACGTTAAACAGCTTGATTATTGGCTATTATATATAAATTTCACAGTTAGAATTGACCCATTCATTACCATAGTATTAAATGCTGAATGTAATAACCAATACTGACATGACAATGCACTGGTATTACATGGATTTATAAAACACCGATTGCTATGATTCATTTTTATCATTCATTGTTCAAATCATATAAAAAGTTTAATACATAAAATAAAAGAAGAATGATTGATTTATTCTGATTTCAGAAATATCTGATATGTACTTTTTGCTTAAAACATCGCCACATATCTACGTACGTATACACTTTTAAAACTCATTTTATTGGTTGTGATAACAGTAAATCACGAATAGCGGATAGGGTGTAAAAATAGAAATGAGTGGTATTTTCATTTTCTAGTAAGATACCGCTGCCTATTTTACTAGTTACAAATGCTATCATCAGCTCAATAGTTGCTGCTTTGATACTGACCCGATAGTTCTTTTTTAATTTCTCTATTTATATATTGAGAAATTGTTATAAAAATGAGGTTCGAAATCTATTACAGACAATGTTTTTAGAGTATTTAATGAATATCGTTGTGAAACGTTTTTCCTTGAAAGTTGCTGGAAAATTTTGTTTAATTTAGTATTTCAAAGATGATTTGACATTCTTATTTCTATATCTTGTTTTCCAAATAACATTACATTTGTCCATATCATTTAATTGTGTTGTATTTGCATTATCTTATACATTTTATAAGGATAAATTTTTTCCATTGATTGTAGGGATTATTATCCGTAAGTATACATTTTTATTTGCATTTCGTAAGATATTCGTTATATAATTATATCTGAGTTAGTCTGATATTTGCTTGTAACTAGGTCTGAACAACATTATTTTCACAAAATGTTTTGGACCATAATTTTCAGACTCCGAAAGGATTACATTTTTCCTCAATAATACTGTTCATGTTATAATCCTAAATAACTTGATACATGTACTACTGAGAATATTGGGACCATGTAGTTTAACCCTTGTTCGTCATTCTATCGTTCCATCAGTCGACAACACCACCGTGTGTCATCGTATAGCGGATATAGGTACTAACGAAGCGGGCGTGAGCGATTTTGATCTAACACGGTAATGAAAAATGTTTGTTTTGTTCACATAATAACAATTTGTACTTGAATCTAAACATAATTGCTGTTTTAAGAAATAATTTGGTCGTAGGTTGATGATTAGAGATGTCTCGTTATTTTCCCAAAACAAGATGGATTACTAAAGGCATGTGCAAATACTTGTAAGAGAAGTTGGCCCTCGTCTCATCCGATATAATTCTATATTCATTGCAACTCTTTTTCTAATAGAAGGTCAATGTGTGTGTAATAAGTATAGCTGTTTCAATAATTGGCATTAAAATCTTTCATACATATGTTATTTTTCGATATTTTATCCCCAAAGAAGCGTTGTATACGGTGTTTAGCTGACCACATAAATCCTTATGTACGATGCAAAGTTAAGATGTTGTACACTGTACACAAAAACTTTATTTTCATACTCGTTTATTACCCAAAAAGTTTCAAGGAATGAGTAATCACAGGTAGGTTTATGATTAATAACTATTACTTTTGCCCTGTATTAGGCTTCTTCCAGATAAAACCTGTAAATCTCTCACAACTGTATCGAAATTGAAAGTTTGTCTTGACATTCACAACTATTTGCGCGTGAAGAAGTTAATTATTCTTATTAAAATATCAAAGTTGTTTTATGAATAGAAAAGCAAACGGTGCGAAAATTATTTGGGAGCAGGAATTTTAAATGTTGAGAAATGTACATTGAATATTGATAAAGCAAACCAATGGTTTTCGGTACCGTGTAAGGTCAAAATCGATCATTCCCGCTTGATTATTACCTATATCCGGTGTACTGATGATACACTGTGAACACAATAGACGGAATGTTTCCTAAACGCATTTACAAACTGTTGGTCTTTAGTATGTGAATCTTACATGGTAAGGTACAGATTGATTAACGTTTGGTTCCGCTCCGCTAATATTGGCAGAAATTAAGCTCTAAACTTAAGATATCGTAAAAAAAACATGTATATACGTTTGGTTCATAAACGTATTCAAGTATTTTGAGTCGATTTTTAGTTTGTCAGTCTATTGTGATGAGCTACAGATCATGTATACATTAGGTTCCATTCCTTTGATTTTTGCCGAAATCACAGCTATGATTTGAGCTTTAATAAATTCGTTATAATAACAGTTATTAAGACTATTTTTTGAAGTCCTTCTCATATTGTTTTTTTTTTTTACCCTTTGTCATATGTAATTTAATGAGTTACACGCCAGGAATATAGTTGGACAGCTTACCAAAAAAATCAGGCAAATGATGATACAAACATGAAACTCTGCAAGAACATGCCTTTAGGTGCAATTCACAGTAATTGATGCATCTTGCCAGGAGTTACACAAAAGTGGCTACAAAAAAGCGTGTTCTGGTAGATGTGTTACAAAGCTTGCTTGACGTGTACAACATTGTGTTCCTGTAGCTGTCAAAACGGAATACATTTGAAAATATATTAGATTATTACATTGGTCAATCCTCCAGCATGTCTTACTTAATTACAGATATATCAAATGGACATTTTTATCGCATATCCTTACCACTTACCATTATTATTACACTCGATTGTATGAACTTTTACGACAATAACCGGCAGTGGAGATTTTATTTTTACAATTGCTGTCTGTTTGACATATTTTCGTGTCATTTTACGATATTTTAAATAGTTGTCATGACCTATATCACGTTGAAAATGGTAAAGGTGTTTTTTTTTTTCAATCTCCAGTATTAATCAAAATGATGTATTTTTAATTCAAGATATCCGCCGTGAAAAAAAAAAAAAACATGTTGGCTACCCTTCTAATATGATAAAGTACACCCTAAAGAACGTCGTTGCCAAATCCTATGCTTGTATCACCATTTGCATGATTTCGTCAAATTTTGGAACTAATACAAAAAAGAGCTGAAAACCTATTTAAGAAACTAGTATAAATCCACGTAATGTTAACATGTAAGGAAGGACCAGTTTATTTAATCCTGCTGATAGCTATGTATTTGACGCTCTTGGCTGTATTTTGACTTTGTGTGATTCCCTTGCTTTGCATTATAATTGCGTTTTTTATTTATCCTACGATTACCAATGCAGTCACAATTTTTTTTTAGATAACAACAATGACCTTTGCATCAGGTTTCCATCATAATAATAGTTATTGTCATATATAACTTTTAGATTATAGCCAACAACGAAAATAACCAATGATAAATTTTATGATAGAGAAAAAAAGTCCGGGTTACAAACTAAAACTGAGTGAAACACATCAGTCAGACAAAGCTTCAAAAATGATTGATAATAAACCAAGGTACACAATCAGTTGTAATTGCAGTTGATCAAAATGTAAAGAAAATATTAAACAAAAATGTTTGAAATTGCAAAACAAAATACACATTTGTAATTTTCAGTTTTTTCAAAAACAAATAGCGTTTTGTTCGTTTCAATACCGAATGACTGATGACTGGGTTTTATGTACTTACATTGACTTTTAAAAATGAACCTTGTTCAGTATTGTTCATGGAACTTTTGCAAAGAAGAACCAGAAACTATAGAACACGTACTGTGGGTGGTGTTTCATATTGTAGTAGAAATCAATCTGTTTCCATCTGAATGTTTGAATTTATGATGCAAAATTAAAAAAAAACTCATGCAGAGGGACTTATAAAAGACATTTTAACTTTATAAAGCATATTTGCCAAAAAAGAAATAATGTGTAAATGAACATATCATATTCTGGAACTCCAAGGTTAAAGTCACTGAATGAATTTAATTATTAATGTATCGATATGCTTGTACTGTGATTATAATTAACTTTACTTAGTGAAAATGTACTACTTATATATTTTGTTCTGTAATGTCGTATCGTATTGTTTTTCTCTCTGTCATTTGGCTAGCTTTATTGTGTGCAACCATTAATGAATATTTATAATGCCTTTCAATCCACAAAGAAGAAAAAGATAAAGAAAAAGCCACTTTATTCATTTCTAAATTTTTTTCAAAATGTTATATTCAAATATCCCTAATATTTCTTCGTGAAGACCGAGGAAACTAGTTGAGTGCTGTTCGCAGTTTCAAAGCTGATTTATTTTAATTCATTAATTTCATTGTCGTTTATTTTTCTATACGGTTTGATTGGTTGGAATTTCTAGATTGAGTATTGTGTTTGTAGCTTCTTATGTTTTCGTCAGATGATACAAAATTTAAAACGTCCGCTTAACAAAACCCCGTTGGTCCAACATATCTTAACAAAACCCTGTTGGTCCTAAATATCATAACGAAACCCGTTGGTCCTACATCTCTTAAACTCGGTTGGTCTTACATATTTTAAACTACACATTGATTGGATGATTCACACAATAAATGAGGCATATATATGGAATATATGGCAAAATTTTGCTTACTTTTAAAATGGCTATTTTGCCTAATCATCATGGCAGCCATTACAATAACATTAAATATGCCCCTAAATGGAAAATGCCAATTTGCCCATTTATATGCTGTATTAACAATTTGTTCGAATAGAGGTGAATTGTACAGATTTTTATAGAACATTTGGTTGACTTCTTTGAAAACTTTCAATCTTTTCAATTTGAAAATTGGACGCGTAACCGACTGTTAATTGCTATATGAAATAACTAAAAATCTTAGAAACGCAAGATTCAGAACAGAATCAAGATACAAGAAGATATTGTGCATGATTTGTCCGCATATAGGAAAACACCTTGCAGATTGAATTGTTATTAAAACTAAATAACTTTTAACCTATCTGCTTTCTTAAGTTTTCGTCCAAATTCTTTTAAAAACATGATGATTTCAACCTCCCTATTTTGTAAAAAGTCAAATTTTTAGCTTTTTTCCTTAGATTTACACAACAGTTTTGTAAATATCCGACAAAAGAAGTTTTCCAAAACACATTAGTTTTAGATCCATGGCGAAAAAGGACTATATTATCCGCAAATTTCATATAATTTATAATTTTAATCTTAAACTAAAGGAAGAAATTTAGATAAAAGGGCCTAATTCACATGGTGCAAATCATATTTATAACGTACCCTTGATTTTTCCATATGATTCGATTGACTAGAGTTGAACTTATGTTTGGAATACGGTTCAGTAAGACTGAGGATATTCGTTAAGCTGTGGTATATCTTTTTCATCTATTTGTTATGTCACGTCTGTTTGTTTTCGCAATTTGTTGTCCTAGTCTTTAATATCAAAATGCCACATGTCACTTCATTATTGAATTTTACATTTTTTATTTGTTAGTTGAATTGTATGTGAACAAAGTCCAATTGTGAACTGTATCGAAAATATTGAAATTTAACATGTTAAAGGTTCACAGGTTTATAAGGAAATGGTTCAAACCTCACTGCTGATGGCAGTGACTAAGTTTGTATTACAGGTCCAAAGTACTACACTCATTTAATCACAACAATTGTAAAATGTTAACCAGTTATATATCTGTATTCAAAATATTAAACATGATCCATTCACTGATTTATTACAGACATTTTTTTTCCTTTAAAATATTTAATGATTATCGTTGATGAACGTTTTTTTCTTGAAGCGTGTGAGGGAATTTTGTTTAATTTAGTATTTCAAAGATTATGTGACGTTCTTATATCTACATCTTTTTTTCCAAATTACATTACATTTTTCCAAATTACATTACATTTTTCCAAATTGCATTACATTTTTCCATATCATTTCATTTTGTTGTATTAGCATTATCTTATACATTTTATACCAATCATGGTAACTATTCTTTAGATTAAATATCAATGTTTTCTATTTAATGTAGGGCTTTAACCTAAGTATATATTTTGATTTGCCTTTTTTTAGATTTTTGTTGTATAATCATACCTGAGTTCATCTACGTGTAACTAGGTCTGAAAAACATTTTTTTCTCATTATGTATTGGACCATAATTTTCAGACTCCGAAAGAATTACAGTGTTCCTCTATAATACTGTCCATGTTATAATCATAAATACATTGATACATGTACTACTGAGAAACATCAGCACCATGCAGTTTCATCCTTGCTCGTCATTCCATCATTCCATCATTTCACAACGAACTCTGTACATATTTGATTTCCTAAACGCATTTACAGACTGTTGGTCTTTAGTATTTGAACCTTATATGTTGAGATACAAATTGAGTTGACGTTCGGTTCTGCTCCGCTATTTTTGCCAGAAATGAGGCACTTAGGACTTTTCGTGAAAATAACATATATATACACTTTGTTCCTAAACGCATTCATTTTTTTAGTTGATTTTTAGTTTGTGAGTCTATTGTGATGAGCTATAGATCATGTATTACATTCTGTTTCATTCCTCTATTGTTTTTCAGAAATCACGAGATTCAAACCTCGACAAATCCTAGTTATATCATTTATAAAGACCTTTTCGTGAAACCCTTCTCATAATGAGCTTGCAACCGTTTTTGAAAACGGGACCATAATTAAGTGTCTGCCTGACTCCATCTCTTGGTATTGTTTTGTTTCATTTTACTCTTTGTCATCTACATTTTGATCAGTTACAAGACAGGAGTATCAAGTGGAGCTAGAGTACCTGACTTAGAAACCGTAATCGATCCACGCAGTTTTAACGTGTGACGGATAGTTTATTTTATCATATTGATGGTTATTTCTACAGAGATATTTGATGCATTTTGACAATGTTTGATTTCATTGTTTGGTCTTATAATTATCCTTCTTATTCATATTTCGCCTTCGGTCTCAAGTAATGAATTAGCTTAACTTCTCTATGAGGGATGAAGCTTACATATAATATCTCTGTTTAAAGAAACGAACTATACCCACCAGACCATACCTGGCCAGTGACCTTGACCCTAGTATATAAGCACCTGTTCCATAATAACTTGTCATTATTTTTCTTGAGGGTTTGAAGTGAACACTTCACGTAAGTACTTTTTAGTTATTTTATTTTTATCTTAAATTTGGGAGAAAGTTATTAAAGTTACATTAACTTGTCTACGATGTACGACAAGTTCTAATGTTATTTTGTTATTTACAAATAATAATTCCTCAATTGTCTACGATGTATGACAAGTGTTGAAGGAAATGAATTTAAAAATTTCTTGTCTACGATGTATGACAAGTGTTCATGGAAATTAATTAAATATTTTATTGTCTACGATGTATGACAATTTTATATATTCATTAAGTTTTTGCCTTAGTACGATGTACGGCAATTACTTTTTTCATACCCCTGTTTGTTAAACAGGTAGATATTTAAAAGTATTTCTATGCACCTGAAGGTCGTGAGTACTCTTCACAATTTACACGTGTTTTACCTGCACAGGTACACATTTTTGTATTACAATGGCTGAATTTGTTTATGCAAATGTTTTGTTTTTGCAAGATGTTTAGAATGATGATTACACTTACAAGGGTGATGGTTATGATTTTCATCACCTCTGGAATGTTTTAGAAATTAAAGATAATAAATTTAATAGGAAAACAAGAGGTATTTTGAATAAATCCTCTTCTTAAACAGTTATAAAACCTAGTAGTTTTATAATAAATCATAATGGCATGGCAATTGGAAATAATTGACAAAGCAACAGAACCTGTAAAATTAGTAATTTTTAAAATCTAGTGCTACTTGTATAACTTCAAAATCTACTTGATTTGTGAATGTTTCTCACGAAAGTGCTGTTGAGATTTAAGATAGGCATGTATATTGATACATTTACTCATTATTATTAATTACTATGTAGTAAAGAACCTGTATGAATCATGAGGTTTGAGACAGTTTCATTGCCTTCAACTCTAGCAGAGTTTGTAGAGAAACCTGCTGCTATATTTGAATTTTGCCATTAGAGGCTTACTTTAATGAAGATTTAGTTCTAATTTTTGATCTGATCTACTGAAATGATACGGTGTATGTACCTCCTTTTGGAGTTTGTGCCATGGCTGATGATAGTCCATTTTTGATACATCTTTTGATCCTGCATTAAGGTTTTCAGAAGCCTTTAAGGCTTCTTTTATTGAGATTAATGGTCCATTATCTCATCCTGTTTGTTGAACAGTTTAATCATGATTTTGATAAAATCAGGAAAATATAAAGTTCATAGAGGAAATACTATCACACTGAGAACTGTGACAATCCTAGTGTGTCTAGGATAAATAATAAATTGATATGGCACTGCCTAGACAGGCCCACTCTGTGGTTTCAAAGATGCAGGAAACCCAGAGATACTTTTTTAAGGGGTTGACCATCACCCCTATTGTTGAGTTGGCTATTTCTTGTTATAAGAATGAGCAATTGGATCTTGATAATAAAAGGATTTTATTGTAAATTCTTTTTGTTTGTTTGACCATGGGTTTCTGGTTAAAACCATAGGAGATGCTCAGAAATATTTAGATGATAATACTTATTTGTAATTCTGTTGTGATAGTTGCTTTATCACATTTCTAGTTATGATTGCAAAAAGCAAACTTAGTGTTTATACAAAGATTCTAAAGCAAATTATAGATTCCTTGGAAGAGGTTCCAGGTCTAGCAATTATTTTACTTCCAGCTGTTATGGGAAAGGCATTATCAGTTTTTTAACTGCAGAGGCTCTGTTGGTGAACAGAGCGACTATATTAGTAGGCATTTCCCTTCATTGAGAGGGAGAGGTTTCCAAAAAGAGAACAGAGAATCTCGAAGAGGTCACATTTCTCAACCAGTTGCTATATATACAGTAGATAACTTAAATATTATGATTTGGAAAATGTTACTAATGATCTATTGATATTAGATTTATTCAGAAATGGTTATAAAATTATTTTTAATGATGTACCACAAGGTTTATCATTTTTGAATTAAATACATTTCACCTTTCATAAGGATGAATTTATTTCAGAGGTCCAAAAACTGATAGCTAAGGGAGCTATTTAAGAGGTTGATCGATCAATGGAAAATCAGTTTATTTCCTATATTTTCTTAGTTCCTAAGAAAGATTGGTCTTCAAGGCCTGTACCTATTTGAAAAATTCAAACAAAATTAGCTTGTGGCTAATCAGCATTTGGAGCAGGACCATTTATCTTTTGTTTAGAGGTAATTCTTTAGGATAATTATCTATATATATAGAGAGAGAGAGCTAACATCTATAGATCTCACAGATGCATATTTAAGTATCATTTATGATTATATCACAATTTCCTGTTTCATGTGGAAAAGACATTGAAATGATATTTATGTTTTTTGTTTTGGATCGGCTTCTGCATCAAGAGTTTTTACTAAGGTTTAAAACCTGTCTTGTGTATTTATGAAATAATGTCACTTGAAGTATATACATGCTATAGTTTATACATTGATGATTCTTTTATTATGGATCAGAGTTTAGATTATTGTATTGTGAATACAGAAGAAGTGGTGCAAATGCTTGATAAGCTGTGCTTCGGAATAAATTTTGAGAAGTTGGTACTCATTCCTTAATTGGAAGCACTTTGTTTTCCTTTGTCTCATTATTGATACTGAGCTATTTTTGTTTTTTCTGACAGATGAGAAATGGTAAAATTATCTCCCTTGGGAAATTCTTCTTAAATAGAATTGTGTAACTGTATTATAGATGATTTACATCATTTATTGGTCTTGTGACGAATGCTTTTAATGCAGTATCTGTGGGAATGTTACATTGCAGAAACATGGCGAGAATTAATGTTGAAAAACTGTATAGTTGTTTACAGTGTTTATTATCATCAATAGGTGAAAGTTTTTTTTTTAATAATTTAAAATCAGAAATTAAAAATTTGATTTTTAGACCCATCCAAATAAGTTTTTGGATTGGACCAGATTCCTCTGACATAAGAAGGATTTGGGATCCAAATTTGAAGAAAATGTTTCTGTTGGTAGATGGAGCTTCTTTGAGAGTATGCACTTATTTCATATAGATTTCATAGTATTGTTGGCTATATTTTTCTTATGGAGAAAAAGTTTTAGTCACAGAGAGTTATACAATCAGAATATACAATTTCAGTAGCTTTTATTATGCAATAGGAGGTATAACCTCTTTGTCACTTAACATGCTTACTACAAATATATCATTATTTGGGCTTGGTGTTCAAGAAGGAACATTTTTATCACAGCTCTTTATATTCCTGGTAAGAAAATTTTGATGCTTATCATATGTCTAAAAAATTTACAGATTCAAAAGGATGGCAATTGAAAGAAGATATATTTGTTTTGTTTTTATCACGTTTTCATTTTCAAATCTGTAGATAATTACCTCGTTGTCTTTTGACCAACAAGCTCCTTTCAGAGATGTTTGTATTTTTCATGATCAGAATTAAGACCTTATATTTTCCCAACTTTTTCATTGTTGGGGATAATTATAAAGGAAATTATTAGTGATAAAGTTCAGAAGGCTCTTTTGATTACCCTTTTTGGCTTGCTCAGAGTTGGTTTTCTTTGCTAAGACCAGTTTTAATTTTTTGCCAGTTAAACTGCTAAGCATAAAAATTAGTAACAATGTTGCATACTGAAGATAATGTCTTACCGTCAGGAAGAGACTTAATTTAACTGTATATTGTAAAAAATATAAGTGAACCAACACCTGAAGGGTTGATTGTGCAGTAGGGTAAAAGTGTGTATTATTCTCAGAAATCACTTTAATATATACAGGAGATTTCAGAATCATTTGTAAAATATATTTACACTTCATCTTGGAGATCTTGCATCTATAATCAAGCATTATCAATATTTTTTGAGAAATTTCATTATTTGGTGTGTTCAATTAGAGAACCAATTCCTTATCACCATCTAAAAAGGATGTTTGATTATTGAAATTTTTGTAAAACACAAGCTTTTCATATTCAGCATGTTTAATGTGTATTTTCCGTGTTCTATGTTGAAACAGACTTTATCCTTTAAGAAATAGATGTTACTTTTTTTGTTTGTTTACTACATGTATTTGTGGAAGGTTGCTTAAACCTGAATCTGCAATTGAAGAGTTAGATACTCTTTCACTTTGGGAGATGAATTTAGTGCTTTCTTTTTTAAGTTCTTAATATTCATTGGAGTATTTAACATTGAAGACTGTCTTTTATACTTGTGTCTTTATTTGCCTTGACTACATCTGCCTTAAAGTACTATCTTCATCAGCTGTAGATTTACATTCTATGTCTTTCATTCTGAGACATGGCACTTTATTTTTTCATATACATGAGTTTTTGAAAAATACTAGATCTGTTAGTTAGTTTACCTAATGAGGTGATCAAAGGTTTTGATAAACCAAAACTTTGTGTTGTTAAGACAATGATTTATCATGTTTTGTGTACAAAATAGGTGAGAGAATTCATCTAAGTCTTTTCGTAAAGTTTAGATAGTTAGAGAGAGTTCTAATTTTATCCGAGGTTTTAAGGTTAACTCATTTAGAGGAACCTTTGCATAAGTGCATTTAGCTTCAGGATGTTCTATTAATGACATTATGGCAACAGTTTTGTCTGGACATATGGTAAAACTTTTTACAAGTTCTATAACAGGAAAGTAAATAATATCAATACTAAAACACTTTTCTTCAGTTGTAGTTGGATACATTTTATTATAAAATGCAGAGAGAGATCATCGTTTGTCCTGCTTCCTCTTCCGACATTTTTTTAACTATAAATTTATAGTTTTAATTAATATTTCAGAGGTTGTCTGAACATACAATTGAGATGTTCATGCATGTATTCCTATATATGCATCTTGATTTTTGTCAAATATTCTTAAATGCCAGGAAGTTGAACCTTAACAATTATGTATATAACCAGCATCTATAGAGCTACTCCTACATTTTTTTAAGCAAAGACCTTGATATCTTGTAGGATGCAGAGGCGTATCAAAGGAATGCGGTAGCAGGTGGGCCTCCCCCTTTTTTTGTGTTATTGATTATAAAGAGAAGCACTGAAACATGACTGGCACAGGCCCCCTTTTCGGCAGTACTGAGACCCACTTTTGAAAATTTCTAGTTCCGCAACTGGGATGTTTATACGCATAATAGTGATGTGCAAGTCCATATTTAGTCTTAGATACATGATTTGTTTTATTAGTTGTTGGTGGCTTTGAACTAGCTGTCAGTTAACTGCGAGTACTTTGAGATATGTTCCTATAGTGTCTTTTTGTTGGGGATGAACAAGTACCCGGCCACGTCCACTTGTAGTTTTGTCATCTGATGAGTTAAGCCATTTTCAAACGATTTTAATAGTTCGTTCTTATGTTGTACTGTTATACTATTGTCCCATGTTAAGTGCATGGGGTTGGGATCCCGCTAACAGGTTTAACCCCGCCACATAATATAAGAATGTGCCTGTCCCAAGTCAGGAGCCTGTAATTCAATGGTTGTCGTTTGTTTATGTGTTACATACTAGTATTTTTTTTTCGTTCAATGTTTTATATAAATAGGGCCGTTAGTTTTCTCTTTTGAATGGTTTTACATTGTCATTTCGTGGCCTTGTATAGCTGACTATGCGGTATTGGCCTATCTTATTGTTGAAGCCCGTAGGGTAACCTATAATTATTAATTTCTGTGTCATTTTGGTCTCTAGTGGAGAGTTGTCTCGTTGGCATTCATACCACATCTTCTTTTATATATATATAGGATATTTTTTTCAAATATACATTCATATACATTATAACTAATAATTGGACTAAATCAACTATGGCTGGGGTATTTAAACGTGTCTTATAGACACACATAATTTACGTTTTACTGCTGTATTGCTTTTTGCTAAATGAAATGTATGCAAACCTATGTTGTTTTATGCAGTGGTGTCACAAGGGGGATGGGGAGGGATCTTCTGCATGCATATGTAGTTCCTAAAATTTTATACTATATTCATTTAAATCTGAATTACCCGGCATAGTTTTCTCGTTTGAATTGTTTTACATTGTCTTATCGGGGCCTTTTATAGCCGACTATGCGGTATGGGCTTTACTCATTGTTGAAGGCCGTACGGTGACCTATAGTTGTTAATATTTGTGTCATTTTGGTCTTTTGTGGATAGTTGTCTCATTGGTAATTATACCACATCACCTTTTTTATGTAGTCTTTCTAAAACATTCGATGAACATCTTTTCATTTTCGCCAATACATTATTTTTTTTCATTCGCCCAAATTTTAGATACATGGCGTAAACACACACTAGTTAATTAATAAAAAAAAAAAACACACTTCTTTCTGCTATTTGCACCCGCCTTGTTCGCCATGGGACATGAATGTGTGATAATCATATATAGGCGGTATGATATAACTTATAATTTTTTGTGAACGGGATGACGATCGGAATTCATTTTTTTTAACTTCGGAAATTAGTACATACATGTACATGTAAAAAAAAGAGTTCTTATTAATAATCGTGTCAAAAATATCGCTCTAATATATATTTTGACAACCTGGCAGTCAGCACTGGTCTTCTTTATAATTCTTAAATGTATCACCCTACGCGACATGCGTTGCGGTAGAAATAAAACTTTTTCATGGGCGTCCGAACGTGTCCGTGTTTCTGTCCAGCCACCTCTCATGTAAAATTCTTTGTCAATTGTGAATCAAACTTATATCAGAGATGAATCGTCGCAAATGGCTCGGACCAGTATTGAATTTCAACATTTTTTTAAAATATTCGATCTCTCTTTTGCACCGATTATTATTACTATTATCATCATTATTGATCATTATTATTACAAACCTCTACTGTTCGCTATTTATATACACATGTTATAAATTGTCATAATAATTGTTGTTCCTTGCAAATAGGCTGCTGTCGTTTTCATCTGGCGCAGAAATAACTGGTTTGTGTGTGTGTGTGTGTGTGGGGGGGGTCAGTCTGTTGGGCTAGTAGAGAGAAAACTCAAGTGAAATTGGTAAATGGCTATCGCAGTTTTGCGGTGACCATTCCTTCCCCCATGAAATCGAGGATTGCTTCACGTTTGACATTATATCTGACGCTCGAAGCCGTCATCCATGCATTCTAAGATGTTGTACTTGTATATGCTGAACTTCAAGTTAGCCAGCTCATTGCTGGTCGGCTGCACGCGTTGAAAACTGTAAGAATAACGGTGCAGTTTTTCATGGATGTAAACAGAGTGCTTTTATCTTAATTTTACTGGTATGTTTTTAAACAGTTATACCATTGGCATTGTCCCACGTTAGGGCGAAGGTTGGGATCCCGCTAACATGTTTAACCCCGAAACATTATGTCGGTAATGTGCCTGTCCCAAGTCAGGAGCTTGTTATTCAATGGTTGTCGTTTGTATATGTGTTTCATATTTGTTTTTCGTTCATTTATTGTACAAAAATTAAGCCGTTCGTTTTCTCGTTTGAATTTTTTTATATCGTCAGATAGGGACCTTTTTTAAGCTGATTATGAGGTATCGACTTTGCTCATTGTCGAAGGCCAAATGGTGACCCATAGTTGTTAATTTCTGTGTCATTTTTGTCTTTTGTGGGGAGTTGTTTCATTGGCAACCATACCACATCTAAATTCTTTTTTATAATCCTGCTCGGAAGCCTACTTTCACCTCCTCTTGAGTATGTTACAACAGTTATATACATGTTATGATTGACAGTTTATAACTTATGTACTGGCTAACGGAAGAGATTTATAATGATCAAAACGACCCTGTAAGTAACATGTACACAAACAACGCAAATGAAACACAAATTCGGCAAAAAAGAAATAAAAAAAAATCAGCGAAAAAGAAATGCAGATCAGACCTGTGCAAATGATGAGTAATCAATGATAGCGTTAAATTAGAATTTGAATGTTATGGTCCCATATCATGGTTTAAAAGAATTAGGGACCAAAAACTGGCCATAATAAGCAAAACAACGTTTTTCTGGTTTCCGGACAATAACTTGTGTAAAAGTGTATTGATATCTATAAAATTATACTACAAATATTTGCACAAGGGAGGGAGGGTTGGGTTTTATTTTGTTGGTTATAGCTCAAACCGTTCAGGAGTAAAGTGCAAACAAGAATGTAAACACAATACACGGATGCCCAACTCGCACTATCATTATCTATTTTCAGTAGATAGTGAAATTGAAGCCAAAACTCTAATTTGGCATTAAAATTAGAAATATCATAGTATAGGGAAAATGTGTACTTAGTTTCGAGTTGATTGGACTTCAACTTTATAAAAACTACCTTGACCAAAAACTTTAACCTAAAGCGGGACAGACGGACGACGAACAGACGAATGGACGCACAAAGCAGAAAACATAATGCCCCTCTGCTAGCGTTGGTGAAGAATACAAATGGGTATTTTTAATGATTTTCGGAATATCAGTATACTAGTAATAATATCTATAATTTAAAGCACAAGATTCATAAGACCCAGAGGCCCCCTCCCCATTTTTGTGGGAACAAAATGGTTGATTGTATAGGGAATCACTGAATCATGAATGGAGCGCCCCCTTTTAGGTCAGTCGACGGGCCCTTCCTTATGAAAATTATGCATGGATCCGCCACTGAGGTTTCATTCCACAAAAGAAAGGTTGGGTCGATTTAGGGGTTAAGGATATATTGCTTAAAATTGTTATAATAATAGAGGCCAAAACAAGACTTTTTGAATACTTTGTAAAACCTAGATAGTTATTAATCAAAGAAACAAAAACCCTTTACTTCTCCGAAATCATTCCAACTGAAAATGTCAGTTTAGTTGTATACATAGAGATGAACGCGTTACGGACATAATTTTGCATTTACTAATCAATACTTGTTGAGTTGTACAATTCATATTTCACTAACTGTTTTTCAATTTTCACTGAAGTTATATAAATATAATATATATGTTCGTGTTCCTAAATTCATGTCTTTAATGTGTAAAGATGTTTAGTAACTTTTTATCACAGTAGTATTGTCAGTTAAAATATTTTGGTTAATCTTTGGTGATGTATTTTTTTCCCTTAAGCTGGGGTCACACATTCACGATTTTTACCGCCGTCCTTGACAGGACCATTCCCGATTAAAATTTGTCAAAAGTCTGATCAAGATCCTGTGAATCGTGGATGGAAATTCGATTTGTATCTTTCGCCAGGTAAAATTCGACCGAGTCTGTCACGACTGCGTCCCGATTCTACCGAATGTAATCCGACAGAGATCAGATAGTGACAAGACAGTGAACCGACGCTGACGGAAGTTATCCGTTCGAAAACTCTCGGCATAATCTGGATGATCAGGTACTGTCGGAACGTAATCCTATCACGGTCCGCTCTATCGCATTGCAAACGGCTTTGTCTGGTCTCAGTCGTATTGTATTCTGTTATTGTCGGGACTTCTCCAGATCATTCCCGTTCCACAGGACACCGTCCAGAATACACAGAACATTGTTAGGAATTCGATCCGATACAGCAGAATCTGTCACGACATAGGCACGATTGTAATCCGACTAGACAAAATCGGCTGAGTTTCCCCGAATGTTACGGGACGCACCTAACTGTCGGGGTGCTTTGCCGAACTATTCGGACCCTTCCCGACCAGTAGGAATCTGTTACGAACTAAAACGACTGCGTTCAGACAATAATAGGACATTCCAGATAATTGAGGATACTTATCCGACTTTTTCACTTTTCGTGTCGTATCGCTGTCTGATCTCAAACGGGAGCAATAATCGGCAATGTGTGAACCCCGCATTAAGTTAAAGGTACATAGAGCAATATGATCTCTTTTTAAAATGCATCAATATACTTTTCTATTGAACCGTCTAAAATATATTATAAGCTTATATAACACATTCACCTTTTAAATAATTTCAAAACATCAGTTTTATTTAAAATTAAAGATAATTCTTCTTCTGAACACCCCCCCCCCCTTTTTTTCTTCTTTTTTTTATATGTTGTATCGAAAAGAAAGGATCTGAATCAGAATTTACATCTATTTTTATCTGTGATCATGTTTCATTGAACGCAGCTGTGTACCTAGTTGCATGGGGTTGATATAAATGACATGTTAATTGGAAGTTATGCAGTTACTGATAAGTTTCCTTGTCAGTTTTACTGGATAATTTAAGAGTGTTAAGGCCAATTCAGACTGGAGCGTTGTCAATGTGCACAACTTGTGTTTTTAAATTATAAAATTTCAATAGCAAGGTCAACATTCCAAAACTGAATGATTATCTTTGGAAGACAAAAGTTTAGTCGGAAGAATAGCCTGCTACAATATTGTACAGATGCTCGAAAAGCATCTTTAACTGTTGTTTTTGGGAGAGGAGGAGTCGTCAAAATTATAAAAGAGGATGTGTCAAATTCAGAGGCGGATTTAGAGGGGACCAGGGAGCCCCCCGGGTTTCTGGGGGAAGTTTGGTTGATTATATAGGGAATCACTGAAGCATGACCAGAGCGGACCACCCCCCCCTAATCTTAGGCAGTCAGTGTGCCCCCCACGTATAACATTTCTGGATCCGTTAGTTAAATTCCCTATTCTCATACTATATATTTGTCTTATCATGGAACTTAATGCATTAATTCCCAGGGGAAGGCTATAGGGATAGCTTGAATAGGTCTTTCAAGCTTCATTAATATATGAAAAGGGTGGGAAATTTAAAACGGTCAGGGTTATTTCTAATTAAGTGTCTGATCGTGTTGCGGTTAAAACCACATTAAAATTTTGTAAATGTGTCAGATGTTTCCGGCATTATTTGTAAATTTGCACCCATTTGACATCAAAAATAGACTGTAGGAATTTGCAAGTGTCGATAAGCTTTGTTTTAAAAATGTTTTAAGAGGGAATGGCAATGTAGCGCAAATCAGATCATTATATAGGTGTAGGTCTCCATTTTGGTATATAAATATCTGGAAATATACATAGACATGTATATCATGTTTAAACAAAAATATACATTAGAAAAGGGACAGGGTTATAAGCAGATCCGGGTGGGTGGGGTTAGGGGGGGTCGACGGGGTCGCCCCCCCCCCATTTCCTGAAGAAAAGGGTTGATTATATAGGAAATCACTGAAGCATGACTAGAGCGCCCTCCCCTTAAGGTCAGTCATTGCCCCAAACCCCTAATGAAAAGTTCTGGATCGCCACTGCAGGTATATGGAGTCTTAATGGCTGACATCTACCTCCAAATAAATGAACAAATTAAATTCAAGATTAAACGGCCTTTTGGGAATAACTTTTTTGAAATGCCTATTTATTTTGATATTTATAAACATCATACAATAATATTTCAATAAAATCTTACTCGCAATGGGGAATCCTTGAAAATAAAGAGAAATTGTCTTTCAAATGACAGCACGCAGAACATGTATCTATATACATGTATGTTACTGTACGGCTTGGTTATCGATCCGTAGCATACCACATCGTCTTGGTTACATGTATATGCATAATTGTGTAAATTATGTTTGCATTTTAACCCGTTTGGGTATTATGGTTTGCAAAAAGATTATCAGCTAATTAAACTACTTATTTGGGTTTTTTGGGCCGCTAATTTGGGCTTAAATTTTATTTAAAAATTACCAACTTGACTGCCAAAAAAAATCTAAAAATGTATATATTATAGTCCAGGCATGTTTCATATTAAAGAATTCCCATAATCAAGTTCTTATCAATATTAAAGTCAAACATCGAGTAAGAAAAGAGAAGATAAATGTTTAAGTATCGAGTTAACAAAGTAGGTTCACATTGTCGATCGGACTCAATCAACACTGATCGATGAAGCCACCAGAAGATTGATTTGACTCGTTCAACGAAAATGTTCGGGTGTCTATCTTGCTTGACACTGATTCCAATTTCTATGCGATAACCTTTGAAAGTCAATAAAATTCGAATAGGGATCAAGAAGTAGAATCCATGCACTAGATATTCGTCGGGAAATGTTAGTACATATATAGAGAGATCAAGAAAGGTCATCATACAAATATTTGAGGTAAACGGACAGAAAGTCACAGGACAAAAGTCACAAGACAGAAAGTGAAAATTTGATAGGACAAACTAAGTCACACTTACAATCAGTCACGCCGTTGCCGAGGAGGCATTAATTTTTAACCTTGTCTGTTCGTACGTATACGTAAAAATGTACTAATCTTATCGGGGCCTTTTATAGCTGACTAGGCGGTATGGGCTTTGCTCATTGTTGAAGGTCGCATGATGACCTAAAGTTGTTAATGTCTGTGTCATTTTAGTCTCTTGTGGACAGTTGTCTCATTGGCAATCATACCACATCCTCTTTTTTATAAATACGTCCGTACGTTCAAAAAATGTATCCGTTCTTTAACTTTAGTTTGCCTTAACCAAATGTAAGAATCTCACACACAATGCTTATCACCACATAACACATATCAAGTTTGAATTTTGGTCTCAATAATTTTCACCGTTCCAGAGTTTTGCCTTTTACAAATATGCAAAATTGCTGAATATTTCGTTTCCTGTCTCTAACTCAAATTTGCCTCAACCAAATGTTATGAAGTTTAAAAATGCTTACTGCCACAAAACTCACATCAGGAACACACTTTTAATGTTCTTGATTTATGAGCCTTTATAACGTCTTATGCAAGCGGGGGGATTATCTGCATATGGCCCATGCACACATTCCCTATTTAGTTTTTTTATTAAGTGTTTTCTTTTTCAAAGAAAACTAATCTCAGAACTAAATTGTGACTATTTTGCCAAGTGACTTTTTGTCCGTGACTTTTTGTCTAGTGACTTTCTGTCCTACATATTTTAGTGGTCAGTACTTGATAAGCTTGACTTTTACTTGATAAATAAATATATACGACGCTTGGAACTCAATGCCATTAATCTGCGTTTTATCTGTTTTCTAGATTTATTCGAACAATACTTCTTTATCACTGGCTGACTACTGCCACCATTAATAAATCCAAACCTGACCTATATTCGACTCTACCAAACTCGATCGCCTTTTGATTCCTATACTTAACCATGCACATGCACGAGTACAAATGATCGCTACAAGACTCTATGAAAGATATCCACATAGATATGAAGATGTGGTATGAGTGCCAATGAGACAACTCTGCATCCAAGTCACAATTTATAAAAGTAAACCATTATAGGTCAAGGTACGGTCTTCAACACGGGGCCTATGCTCACACCCAACAACAAGATATAAAGGTCGATAAAAAATTACTGGTGCAAAACCATTCAAACGGGAAAAACCAACAGTCCAGGTCTGATCTATATATATAAAAAAAAAAAACGATAAACGAGAAACACTCTTTCGATCGAGGTATAATATATATCTGTTATTAGGGGCTGAAGGGTCCTGCCAGTCCATTCCATTATTCAAAATATTCATTTCATTATTTAAAATTGGCTATTTTTCAATGTTCACGCGTAATTCGTTAGTTTTCTCGTTTGAATTGTTTTACAATGTCTTATCGGGGCCTTAAATAGCTGACTATGCGGTATGGGCTTTGCTCATTGTTAAAGGCCGTACGGTGACCTACAGTTGTTAATGTCTGTGTCATTTTGGTCTTTTGTGGATATTTTTCTCATTGGCAATCATACCACATCTTCTTTTTTTTATATTTCCTCATTTTTACGCATGTTGTTGCATTTAGGTCCTCCGTAAACCCTCTTATAGTCATTGTGAATCAAAATATATAGCTATAGTGTCACAGTCAATTTTTTTTTATATTTATTTCACTATTCACCGCTTCGATTTGAATAATGAAACATACACCATTTTATTATTCATCATTCATTTTTTAATATTGAATAGTGAATAGTGAACTATGAATAATGGACGTACTTCAGCGCGGTTCATATATGATATATGGGTAGGCCCAAATTGAATACTAACTTTTTTGCAATCTTTATAATGTTCGTGTCGTGTTTTTGTTGATACTTTTCGTATTTCATCGAGCACCCATAATATTTCATAATTGAACGATGGCTAAAATATAGAAATAAGAAATATATTGTTTATTTTCAAATACCACAAATATCTGCCAAAGACCAAACGACGGTAAATCAAACAAACAAGTTGATAGACGGCCTTCAACAATGAGCAAAAGCCATAAAATGTAATAAATTGTTAGACAATTCAAACGAAGATCACCAACAGCCTTCGGTATGTTATGATAAAACATGATAAGACAGAAAGCAAAAAATCAGGTCCCTGAAAATTTGATTTTACCCTGAACACAGACTTTAATTTTACATGTGACAGAATCACGTTGTTTTATACTTCGTGCTTAAGAAAATAGACACATGCATGGCCCAGAGGCGGATTTAGAGGTTTTTTTTTAAGTTGGCAGCCCCCCCCCTCCCAATTTTTGGTAAAACAAAAATGGTTGGTCAAACAGGGAATTGCCGAGGCATGATTGCAGCGTACCCCTCTTCGGCAGTCAGTGATCCTCCCCCTTATGGACATTTCTAAATCCGCCACTGCATGCATGGCAAATCAAAAAATAAAAGTCAGGAATGAAAGACCAGTTTAAAAATCTTTGTTTTCTACTAACACTGTCTATATTTTAAAAAGAATATTTAAGATAATATCTTATTTGAAAACTATTTACTAGTAGGTTTGTTTGAAATTGGTGAGAGAAAACAATGTTGCAGGGAGAATAAAGATTTTCATTGAACTTTATATTTCACTCTAAGTCATAAGCCCTGATTTTACACATAATTTACAGTTTTATCTCAGCATGTTATCAGTAATCTGTTACATATATAAACTTTGTGGTCACACTTTCTCTATGGTTCACTAATTGTAACCAGATGTATGTTGACTAAGTAAACCTCAATGTTAAACTGTTTTTATCAGAAATTGTTTTGTATAATTGGTATGTCCCTGTCCTTCCACAGGTTTCATTGTATTTTCTGCTCTCTCTGGTCAAAAATATGATGATTTTGAAAAAAAATCTGGGACTATTAGACCCCGTTTACACTGACAAATAAGATCGATCTTATCGAACGCGGCCCTTGTCTTTTTAAGATCGATTCAAATAAAGATCGATTCAGTTTCGTTGCCAGTGTAAACAGGGTCTTATACTATTAGTATAATAGTCCAGATAACATTTATAATAAGAAAAAAATACAA
Source organism: Mytilus edulis (assembly GCF_963676685.1). Taxonomy (NCBI): domain Eukaryota; kingdom Metazoa; phylum Mollusca; class Bivalvia; order Mytilida; family Mytilidae; genus Mytilus; species Mytilus edulis. Next base: position 88,734,303 of record NC_092351.1, read on the forward strand.
GATTGATAATGAAAAAACGAATATTTATTTTCTATTCCTTGTATTTCTTAAATCTAATTTAATTTAATAAAATGTATGGAAAAAAAATTCTAGATAAATTTCTCATTAACTTAATGACTTCCTATTTTTTAAAACTATTGTTGAAGTGAATTCAGGAAAAAACAAAGATGTACCATAAACAATTATTCCAGCATCGACAAAGCATCTGATATATATATATATTTTCGTGCGTAAAAATTAACTCTTAAGTAGGCACGAGGTATGCATTGCCCTGCCTGTCTAGTTTGTTTAAATGATCAAACAAACTTTCAATTCCAAGTGTAATACGTAGCTGTAATTAATAGAAAACAAAAACTAACAGATCTTGGAAAAATGGGGAGGGCTTAACAAAAATATTGTCCTTGATCTATGGATTCATTTTTTATTTATTTTAAATTTTAGATATTGATTGAACTTAAACATACTTTGGAGTAAAGTAGTTTTGAGATTTTAGCTACCATTTATTTTACTTAAACTGCGGAGTCCTTGGGACTTTTCTGCGTGACAATTTCTTTTTGGCTTACGGTAATTCATCTTCTTGAATATTTTGTTTTCTTGGGAAAAAAGTTCTCCCTTGATGTCTTTAGCAAAGGTTTTAGGTACAAAGTTGCATTCAATTTCTCCTGATTATAATTTTGATAGACACCCTTGACCCTAAACAAGAAAATCTGGAATAGGTGCAAAATGAAGACTTGCTGACAAGAAACCTGTATTTGAAAGACAATCTACTGTAACATTTTTTGCAAGTGTCTGAACGGTTTATTCAATTTCATTTCATTTTGAATATTTTATAAGTTAGTATAAACTATACGAAGATTTCAATTGAACAATTTGTTTAACTTTAAAAATCATCAGAATTAATTAATCTATAAGTAAATTTGATAATTTCCAAGCTGGAAACGTTACAAGGTTTAAAGAAAATCCATAAAATAGGGTAACAAGAATTCTGATGATTTGTGACCATAACGAATCACCTTCACAATGTTATTCTATGAAACCCTACTATAGAACATTCTAAAAGGTTCTATACGGAACTAGATACTAGCTTTTGATCATAAACAAGGTTCTATCCAAGTTTGGCAGAAATCAATGACAGTTTGAGAAGGTTATTATCATTTTTAAACCTTTTACCACAGAATGAATATTTGTGGAGGCCGCAACCAACTACGACGGAATGTAGGATGGCTATGTATCGCTTTTGCGACTAAAGTTGCAGGCTCGACAAAAAGGGAGAAATATCAAAAACAAGAAAAATATCTGAAAAAACTGAAGAAAATAAAACATAGTAAATTAACTAACATGCGATACAAAATTTCAAGAAATTCCATCAAGTAATATGGGAGAATATTACAGCACACACAACTATATAAATCGAGATATAAATGTTGAAAAATAAACTTTGAAGTCCAAAGAGAATTTGAGCAAACTGGATTTTATGACAATATGCACATGACTTTGTTTCATTTTAAGATAACAAATCCATATTTATTTAAGTACAAATGCAGTAACAGCAACACATGATTTTCAAAAACTTGAAAAACATGAACTTGTTTCAGCTACCTGTATTTACCTATCTGGTTAATTAGTATGATTGTTTTGATAAGCATTCCTTTTTGTTGTAATAACTACTTGCACCTTTTTTTTTTTTGGCATTTCTAAAGATATCTTACATATGTCTTCCTATGTAAGTCAATAAAGGCATATTGCCAAATTCCATTTCTACAAAAACTGAGGTAAATATGTCATTTGATATATAACATGGTGTAGCTTTTGGTGTCATTTCAACGTCGCACACGCCCTTGTCAAAATCAATTTTATCAAAAGATAAACGAAAAATATTAATTACACCCCAAATGACTATCCCCCTTTCTCCCCCATAACAGTACAATGTATTTATCAATTTCTTCTTTTCCAGCCTTGCCCATTAATGCTTGACAATATCTGAACCTATGTCATTCTCTTTTTAAAAGTGTGTAATATCAACTTCTGATATCAAACTTTCACATAGAATCGATTCTAAATTGGCTAGATTTGATTTAGTCAGTTCTATACATAGAACAGTATTTAAAAGAACTCTTTATCTTAAATGTAAATAAGTCTTATTAATAATAATATATACATATTGTGAAGCTAAGGTGGTCGAGTGGTATATATTAATATATAAATATATACAACTCGTCTAAACATCAACCTAACAATATTAGATCTGTAACTTTGCGTTCGCAAATTTTTTGTTCTTCCCTCGCCGGGATTCGATTAAAACTGACGAGGAAAGGTAACACACGGCCGCTGAAAGCTTTATTATTGTGGAGCCCAGGTGGTCTTGTGGTCTAGCGGGACGGCTACAGTGCAGGCGATTTGGTGCCACGATATGTCAGTAGCATGGGTTCGAATCCCGGCGAACCCATGCTACTGAGATATCGTGGCACCAAATCGCCTGCACTGTAACCGGCGCGCTAGATCACACGAACACATGGGCTTCATAAAAATGAAGCTTTCGCTGGCCGGGTGTTACCTTTCTTCTCCAGTTTTAATCTAGCATCGTACTACAGTACATGCTATAAAAGGCATGAAGATGTTATTTTTACAGATCAGCTAAATTATCTATATATATATAGTGAAGGATCCTACAAATTAATGTAAGATACAGTCACAGAAATAATTATATTTACAAGTACGTATGAACCAGTGACAATTTTACAACAGATGTATCTATCGGATCACCAGCAGTGATGGTGATACATGACTGTGTACATTCTGTATATACAACTCGTCTAAACATCAACCCAATAATGTAAGATCTGTAAATTTGCTTTCGCAATTGTTTTGTTCTTGTTATATATATATATATATATATATATATATAGGGCAGAACAAACAAAAAATGCGAGAGTAAATTTACAGATCTAACAGTTCTACCTATAACAGTTTAATACAGTTCTATCTAAAACTGGTTCTGACAGTTCTACTAAGAACAGTTTTTGGGGTAGAACTGTTCTAGGTAGAACTGTTCTAGGAGAGTTTACAACAGCTCTATGACAGATTATTCTGACAATTCTAACGAGAGATCAGAAGTTATATCCACTGTATGATTCCAAAAGAAGGTCCTGCATTTATTGTTCCCCTTCTTTTTTTTTTAAAGCAGGTCGTCATTTTGCACTTTTTTTTTGAATGACTCAGAGGACATAAGAGAAAAAGGTAAGCACGTGTAACCTGCCCCAAACGTTAGATTGTGTTTACGATAGAAAAAAAAAGAAAAAAAAAAGCTGTTTACTTAATAAAACAGAATAAAAAGGGTGGGTTACGCCAACCTTGATATCCCTTTCCCAGTCTAGGCGTATCAGTGCATGTTCATAGATCTCCGTTGTAGAAAAACATCTTCCTATATCTATTTGAAATACATCCAATTTGGGGTCCTCATTGCGGTCTGCTTTTAAATCATTTCGATTTCTTTCAGAAACAAATAAAATACAGAATTGTGAAAAATATAAAATTCAACTTTTGAACATGTTCAGTTCAATATAACTACATATGTACAGTCATTTTAAAAATGAATTATCTTAATTTACTTGTCATAGTGTTTCTGAAAAACTAATGCGCGCCAATGTAATTACGCAAACGTAAAAAAAAACAAGGAGTAATTGTAACAGGATGCTGTTACGAAGTCTCCCAAACAAAGCTCCCATAACTCGCCATTCCTATGGTACCATCCATTTACAAGTATTCAAACAGGAGGGGGTGGTGGTGAACAGCAGGGACTTTACCTACATTTCATTAGATTTGTTTTATCGTCCCATACAAGAATATATATGGTTTAGGGGTGGGGATCTCAATCATTTAAAAGTTGTGGGGTGGGGGTGACCCCATGGACTCTCCCTATATTTCATTTGATGTGCTTTATTCTTCCATTCAAGAATATATATGGTTTAGGGGTGGGGATCTTGACCGTTTACAAGTTTTCTATCAAGATGGGGTGGGGTGACTCTCTAGGGACTTCCCTTTTATTTCATTTCATTTGTTTTATTGACCCCTACAATAATATAGATGGTTAAGGGATGGGGATCTGGACTGTTTACAAGATAATAGCACATTCTCAAATTGAACAGGGTGGGGATGACCCCAGGTACTTCCCTTTAATTTCATTTGATTTGTTTTATCCTCAAATTCAAGAATGTATATGGTTTAGGGGTGGGGATCTGGACCGTTTACAAGTTCTCAAACAAGAGGGGTGAAGTGACTCCCTAGGGACTTCTCTTTTATTTCATTGCATTTGTTTTATTGTCCCCTACAATAATATAGATGGTTAAGGGATGGGGATCTGGGCCGTTTACTAGTTAATAGCACGTTCTCACATTGAATGGGTTGGGGGTGACCCCCCATGACATTCCCTTTGTTTTATTTCATTTGTTTTATTGTCCCATTCAAGAATATATATGGTTTAGGGATGGGGATCTGAATGGTTTACAAAATAATAGCATATTCTCAAATTGAAAGGGGTGGGGGTGACCCCATGGACTTCCCTTTTCTTACATTTGATTTGTTTTATTGTCCTCTACAAGAATATATATGGTTTAGGGGTGGGAATCTGGACCGTTTAAAAGATAATAGCACATTCTCAAATTGAATGGGGTGGGAGTGACCCCCGGGACTTCCTATTAGTTTCATTTGATTTGTTTTATTGTCCCATTCAAGAATATATATGGTTTAGGGGTGGGTATCTGGGTCGTTTACAAGATAATAGCATATTCTCAAATTAAAGGGGGTGGGGATGACCCCCATGGGACTTGCCCTATGTTTTATGCAATTTGTTTTATTGTCCTTTGAGCATTTCTGACGACTGCATGTGTCTATCACTTATAGTTTTCAAGTAATATTCTTTTGAAAATTTTAGAAAATAAAATCCCATAGGATTCTATTGTAAACCCCTCCCTTCTTTCTGCCCCCCCCCAAAAAAAAAATACCCCTAAATAGACCCCAATGCACAAACGAACAATAAATTGCTCATCTAGACATATAAGTCTAACATTCTATGAAACCCTAAGTTAATCTGACAAGCGATTTGTAGAAACGCTGCGGACAAGTTCATTTTTAAAGTGGCAGAAGAAGAGGAAGAAGGAGAAGAAGAAGAGGAAGAAGAAGAATAATAAAAATAATAAGAACTGAGCAAAAACAATAAGTCTCCAAACTTTGTTTGGGAGACTTAATAATCACAAAATGCGCGCAAATGAAATGCGTCCGCATAACTTTCACTTACGGAAAAGCGATTTATGTTGTACAAACGGGTATCATTATTTGCGAAAGAGTCGTTAGCAAAATACGACCACTGGGAAAAAAAATCCCGTTTACTTCGTGAATATTGTGAAATTTGCGCTAAAACAGCTTTTACTTTTTTTTAGTGTGCCCTTTTATACTAGTATGCGGAACATTTGGTTATTTTTTTTTAAAGAATTATCCACCCATCTGTAAAACTGTGTTGAATATATTAAAAAGAAAGACAAATTTTAAAATGTATAATCTTAAATCTTTACGCTTTCCAATGTAATGGGAGATAACTTATTTTTAAAATAAATATTTTCCTCTGAAACAGATATGATTGTTGACAAAAAGAGTTACATCCCATCATAAATATCAAAAAAGTAATACGATAATTAAAAAATATCTGACAAAGTGCACTGTATAGAAGTAAATTTCGTATATATATGATTATTATAAATATCAAATGAAAGAAAAATGTCAAAATGTCAAAATATATTTAGTTTATAATAAGGGGGATAATCAAAACTGCTTGTTTCTAAAAATATATTCTCTTTGTGTTGTTGATATGTACATATGTACTTCGATAAATACATGTTGTTTAAACTATTCATAACTGAATTATTCCTTATAAAAGACGATAAAATCAATCAATGAAATTTAGCCATTATCCAAGCTCTTGTTATTTGTTGTGTTTTGTATTTTCTGTTACTGGGATAAAAGATAAACAGAACGTCCATGGAAATCTGACGAAGACCTTTACTTACTTGAAAATCTCTAAAGGTTTGGGGGATTTTCAAGATTTAAATATTGATTTACGTAAGTTGTAAACGAAAGTTTCTTTTTTCTTCTTCTTCCTTTTGAACAATCATAATAAGCCCGATCGTTAAGTCGTCTTGTTTTCTTAATAACGTTTTCGCTCCATTTTATTTTGTACAACATGTGATCATATGACAGTAGTGAAGCCTTGTTGACCCTTAAGAAGAAGAGTTACTTCATCATTGAAATTAAACAAGAAACATAATATAAAAAAGAAGATGTGGTATGATTGCCAATGAGACAACTATCCATAAAAGACCAAAATGACACAGACATTAACAACTATAGGTCACCGTTCGGCCTTCAGCAATGAGCAAAGCCCATACCGCATAGTCAGCTATAAATGGCCCCGATAAAACAATGTAAAACACGTTACCAAAACTGGCATTAAATTTCAAATTTACCGAAAAAAAATTGATCCGTATAAACTTGTTATTTAATCTAAATTAAATTTCAGTTAAATCGTCTGATATTAGTAGTTTCGATAAAAAATAAACGTATACCAAAACTGGCATTAAATTTCAAATTTACCGAACAAAAATTGATCAGTATAAACTTGTTATTTAATCTAAATTAAATTTCAGTTAAATCGTCTGATATTAGTAGTTTTGATAAAAAATAAACGTATATTTAAACGAAAAATTTAACGGTGATAAACTAGATTTAAACCTTTTAAATAACAAATTTAAACTGCTATTATTTTTCAAATAAATAACAAGTTTAATAACCCATAAATCGGAAGTAAACTTAAGAAAATAAGAAATTTAAAAAAATTATTAAACTTTCATAAACTACTAAAATAATTCTTCATAAATCAGACCTGAAATTCAAAACTAGAAATTTAATTTATGAATAAATTTTGTAAACGTATCATTTCATGCAGTGTTGTGTTAAGCTATGTAGGATCAACGGGGTTTTGTTAAAATATGTAGGACCAATGGGGTTTGTGTTAAGATATGTAGGACCAACGGGGTTTGAGTTAAGATATGTAGGACCAACGGGGTTTGTGTTAAGATATGTAGGACCAACGGGGTTTGTGTTTAGATAGGTAGGACCAACGGGGTTCGTGTTAAGATATGTAGGACCAACGGGGTTTGTGTTAAGCTATCTAGGACCAACGGGGTTTTGTAAAGATATGTAGGACCAACGGGGTTTGTGTTAAGATATGTAGGACCAACGGGGTTTGTTTTAAGATCTGTAGGACCAACGGGTTTTGTGTTAAGATATGTAGGACCAATTGGGTTTAAGATATGTAGGACCAATTGGGTTTAAGATATGTAGGACCAATTGGGTTTAAGATATGTAGGACCAATTGGGTTTAAGATATGTAGGACCAACGGGTGTTGTTAAGATATGTAGGACCAGCGGGGTTTTGTTAAGATCTGTAGGATTAACGAGTTTTGTTAAGACATGTAGGACCAACGGGGTTTGTGTTAAGACATGTAGGACCAACGAGGTTGATGTTAAGACATGTAGGACCAACGGGGTTTTGTTAAGATATGTAGGACCAACAAGTTTTGTGTTAAGATATGTAGGACCAACGGGGTTTGTGTTAACACATGTAGGACCAACGAGGTTTATGTTAAGCTATCTAGGACCAACGGGGTTTTGTAAAGATATGTAGGACCAACGGGGTTTGTGTTAAGATATGTAGGACCAACGGGGTTTGTTTTAAGATCTGTAGGACCAACGGGGTTTGTGTTAAGATATGTAGGACCAATTGGGTTTAAGATATGTAGGACCAATTGGGTTTAAGATATGTAGGACCAACGGGTGTTGTTAAGATATGTAGGACCAGCGGGGTTTTGTTAAGATCTGTAGGATTAACGAGTTTTGTTAAGACATGTAGGACCAACGGGGTTTGTGTTAAGACATGTAGGATCAACGAGGTTGATGTTAAGACATTAAGGACCAACGGGGTTTTGTTAAGATATGTAGGACCAACAAGTTTTGTGTTAAGATATGTAGGACCAACGGGGTTTGTGTTAACACATGTAGGACCAACGAGGTTTATGTTAAGACTTGTCGAACCAACGGGGTTTTGTTAAGATATGTAGGACCAACGGGGTTTTGTTAAGATATGTAGGACTAACGGAATTTGTGTTAAGATATGTAGGACCAACGGGGTTTGTGTTAAGACAGGTAGGACCAACGTTGTTTTGTTAAGATATTTAGGACCAACGGGGTTTTGTTAAGATATGTAGGACCAACGAGGTTAATGTTAAAACATGTAAGACAAACGGGGTTTTGTTAAGATATGTAGGACCAACGGTGTTTTGTTCAGATATGTAGGATTAACGAGTTTTGTTAAGATATGCAATACCAACGGGGTTTGTGAAGATATGTAGGACCAACGGGGTTTTGTTAAGATATGTAAAACCATCGGGGTTTTGTTAAGATATGTAGGACCAACGGGGTTTGTGTTAAGATACGCAGAACCAGCGGGGTTTGTGTTAAGACATGTAGGACCAACGGGGTTTTGTTAAGATATGTAGGACTAACGGGGTTTCTGTTAAGATATGTAGGATCAACGGGTTTTGTTAAGATATGTAAGATCAACGGGGTTTTGTTCAGATATGTAGGACCAACGGGGTGTTGTTAAGATTTGTAGGACCAACGGGGTTTGTTAAGCGAACGTTTTAAATGTTTTATCATCCGACGAAAACATAAGAAGCCACAAATACAATACTCAATTTAGAAATTCCAACCAATCAAACCGTTCAGAATGATAAATCACAATTAATGAAATTAATGAATTAAAAAAAAAACGCGTTGAAACTGCGAACTGCACGCAACTAGTTTACTTGGTCTACACGAAGAAATATTAGGGATATTCGAATATAACATTTTGAAAATTATTTAGAAATGAATAAAGTGGTTTTTTTCTATATCTTTTTCTCCTTGATGGATTGACAGTCATTATACATATTCATTTATGGTTGCACACAATAAAGCTAGCCAAATGAGAGAGATAAAAACAATACGATACGACATTACAGAAATAAATATGTAAGTATAACATTTTCACTAAGGAAAGTTTATTATAATCACAGTACAAGCATATCGATACATCAATTATTAAATTCATTCAGTGACTTTAACCTTGGAGTTCTTGAATATTATGTGTTCATTTACACATTAATTCATTTACACATTAATTCTTTTTTGGCAAATATGCTTTATAAAGTTAAATTGACTTTTATAAGTCCCTCTATATGAGTTTTTTTTTTATTTTGTATCATCAATTCAAACATTCAGATGGAACCAGATTGATTTCTACTACAATATGAAACACCTACAATTGTTTTTTTGCATTTTCAAACATTTTTCTTTAATATCTTCTTCACATGTTGATCAGCTGCAATGTCAACTGTAGTGTACCTTGGTTTATTATCAATGATTTTTGAAGCTTTGTCTGGCTTGAAAATGGTTAATGTAATCTTATAGTTCGTTTCTGTTTGTGTTGCATTTTAGTGTGTCTGTTCTGTTGTTGTTCTTCTCTTATAGTTGATGTGTTTCACTCAGTTTTAGTTTGTAACCCGGATTTTTTTGTCTCTATCATAAAATTTATCATTGGTTCTTTTCATTGTTGGCTATAATCTAAAAGTTATTTGTGGCAATAACTATTGTTATGATGGTAATCGTGGGATAAATTAAAATGCAAAGCAATGGAATCACACAAAGTCAAAATACAGCCAATAGCGCGGAAGACATTACTATTAAAATGATTGAATAAACTGCTCCTACATGTTAACACTGCCTGGATATATACTAATTTCTTAAATAGGTTTTCAGTTCTATTTTGTATTCCTGCCGTGAAACTTATTAAATTAAAGATGACAAAGGGTAACAAAAACAATACATTGATGTGTCAGAATGACATGTATGGCCTCGTTTTCAAAAACGATTGCAAGCTCAATATGGGAAGGATTTTAAAAAATAGTCTTAATAACTGTTATTATATCGAATTTATTAAAGCTCAAATCATAGCTTTGATTTCGGCAAAAATCAGAGGAATGGAACCTAATGTATTCATGATCTATAACTCATTACAATAGACTCACAAACTAAAAAAACTCAAAATATTTGAACTCGTTTAGGAACCAAACGTATATACATGTTATTTTCACGATATCTTAAGTATAGCACTTAATTTCTGCCAAAATTAGCGGACCGAAACCAAATGTTAATCAATCTGTAACTTATCGTATTACATTCACATACTAAAGACCAACAATCTGTTAATGCGTTTAGGAAACATTCCATCTATAGTGTGTTGTCGAATGATAGAACGATGGAATGACGAACAAGGGGTAAACTACATGGTCCCAATGTTTCTCAGCAGTAGATGTATCAAGTTATTTATGATTATAACATGAACAGTATTATTGAGGAACAATGTAATCCTTTCAGAGTCTTAAAATTAGGGTCCAACACATTTTGTGAAAATAATGTTTTTTCAGACCTAGTTACAGGCAGATAACGACTAACGCAGATATAATTATGTAACGAATATTTTACGAAAGGCAAATAAAAATGTATACTTACATAGAATTTCTACAATAAATAGAAAACATTGATCGTTATAAAATGTATAAGATAATGCAATTACAGTTAAATTGTCTTTGAAATACTAATTTAAATAAAACAAATTTTCGAAAACGCTACAAGGAAAAACGTTTAACAACAATATTCATTAAATATTCTAAAAAACAATTGTCTGTAATAAATCAGTGAATGGATCATGTTATCTTGAATACAGATCAGATAACTGGTTAAAATTTTACAATTGTTGTGATTAAATCAGTGTAGTACTTTGGACCTGTTATACAAATCTAGTCACTCCCATCAACTTTGAGGTTTGAATCATTTCCGTATAAACCTGTGAACCTTTAACAGGTTGAGTTCCGATATTTTCTATACAACTACAGCTCACAATTGGACGTTGTTAAACATACGATTCAACTAACAAATAAACAAATGTATTATTCAATAATGATGTAAAATGTGACATTCTGATATTAAAGACTAAAACAACAAATGAGAAAAATTAAAAGAAGTGACAATACAAATGATGAAAAAGATATACAACAGCTAAACGAATATCCTCAGTCTTACTGAACGGTATTCCAATCATAAGTTCAACTGTAGTCAATCGAATCATAGGTACTTTATTCATATAATTTGCACCACGTGACTTTTGCCCTTATGATTAAATGACCTCTCTTAGTCTAAGATTGAAATTATAGATTATATCAAATTTTCGGATCAAACAGTCCATTTAAGTCATGGATCTAAGACTAATGTGTTTTGGAAAACTTCCTTTGACGGATATTTACAAAAATGTTCTGTAAATCTGAGTGAAAATGCTGAGAATTTGACTTTTTACAAAATGGGAAGGTTGAAATCATAATGTTTTAGAAGAATTTGAACGTAAACCAAAGAAACCTGGTAGTTTTAAAGTTATCAAGCTTTAAAATTCAACATGCAAGGTGTTTCCCCTTCATGCAGACAAATCATGAACACGATCTACTTGTATCTTGATTTCTGTTCTCAACCTTGCGTTTCGACGATTTTTAGCTATATTATACAGCAATTATATGTCGGTTACGGTTCCGATTTTAATACAGTAACTTTGAAAACTTTCAACCTTTTTAGTTTTAACAAAACCTCGTGGTTTTGTTAAGATATGTAGGACCAACGGGGTTTTGTTAAAATATGTAGGACCAACGGGGTTTTGTTATGATATGTAGAACCAACGGGGTTTTTGTTAAGATATATAGGACCAACAGGGTTTTGTTCCAACTAAAAAGGTTGAAAGTTTTCAAAGTTACTGTATTCAATACTTTTTTGAACACGAACAGAACCCTAAAAACCTGCACCCGTACAAGTTGTTGATACAGCATATGAATTGGCATATTGGCATTTTTATTCAAGAGGCATATATAATGCTCATGTTATGGCTGCCGTTATGATAAGACAAAATGGCCGTCATGCAAATTAACAAAATACCCCAAATTTTGACATATGTTCCGCCTTCTTAAGTCAGTAGTTTACTCGATTATAACAAAGGATGCAATGCCTCTATAGAATGATTATTTAGAATAATTCACGTTAATGTCATCAAATTGATATAAGTCAGTGCAACGCAAGCAATAATACTATTCTCGGTGATTTGAAGATCCTTTTCGTTCTTCATTTCTTGTGATATAATATTAACATTTTATGCCTTATTTGTTGTGTTTATAATCCAATCTATATGTGGTTTAAGATATTCAGGACCGATGGGGTTTTGTTAAGATATGTAAGACCAACAGGGTTTAAAATGGTAGGACCAAAGGGGATTAAGATATGTAGGACCAACCGTGTTATGTTAAGATATGTAGGACCTACGGGGTTTTGTTAAGTTATGTAGGACCAACGGGATTTTGTTAAGATATGTAGGACCAACGGGTTTTTGTTAAGATATGTAGGACCAACGGGGTTAAGATATTTAGGACCAACGGGGTTTTTGTTAAGATGTGTAAAACCAACGTGGTTTAAGATATTTAGGACCAACGGGGTTTGTTAGGATATGTAGGACCAACGGGGTTTTGTTCAGATATGTAGCACCATCGGGGTTTTGTTAAGATATGTAGGACCAACAAGGTTTTGTTAAGATTTGTTAAGATATGTAGGACCTACGGGTTTTTGTTCAGATATGTAGGACCAACGGGGTTTTGTTAAGATATGTAGGACCAACGGGGTTTTATTAAGATATGTAGGACCAACGGGGTTTTGTTAAGATATGTAGGACCAACGGGGTTTATTAAGATATGTAGGACCAACAGGGATTTGTTAAGATATGTAGGACCAACGGAATTTGTTAATATATGTAGGACCAACGGGGTTTTGTTAAGATATGTAGGATCAACGGGGTTTTGTTAAGATATGTAGGACCATCGTGGTTTAACATATGTAGGACCAACGGGGTTTTGTTAAGATATGTAGGACCAACGGGTTTTTGTTAAGATATGTAGGACCATCGTGGTTTAACATATGTAGGACCAACGGGGTTTTGTTAAGATATGTAGGATCAACGGGGTTTTGTTAAGATATGTAGGACCATCGTGGTTTAACATATGTAGGACCAACGGGGTTTTGTTAAGTAATGTAAAACCATCGGGGTTTTGTTAAGATATGTAGGACCAACGGGGTTTTGATAAGATATGTAGTACCAACGGGGTTTTGTTAAGATATGTAGGACCAACGGGGTTTTGTTAAGATATGTAGGACCAACGGGGTTTTGGTAAGATATATAGGACCAACGGGGTTTTGTTAAGATATGTGGGACCAACTTGGTTTAAGATATGTAGGACCAACGGGGTTTTAAATTGTTTAAATCATCCGACGAATACATAAGAAGCTACTAACACAAAACTCAATTATGAAATTCCAACTAATTAAACCGTTCACAAAAATAAACCACAATTAATGAAATTGATGAATTAATAAAAATCAGTTTTAAACTGCGAACAACACGCAACTAGTTTCCTTAGTCTATACGAAAAAGTATTAGGGATATTTGAATATCACATTTTGAAAATAATTTAGAAATGAATAAAGTGGCTTTTTCTATATTTTTTTTCTTTTTCATGGATTAACAGGCATTATACATAATTAATTACGGTTGCACACAATAAAGCTAGCCTTAGAAAAATCCCAATCAAGCAAATGGGAGAGAAAAAAAAAACAAGACGATACGACATTACAGAATAAATTATATAACTATCACATCTTCACTGGGTAAAGATATTTGGAATTACAGTACAAGCATATCAATACATCAATACGTAATTTCATTAAGTGACTTTAACTTAGGAGTTCCAGTATATATTTTGTTCATTCACACACATTATTTTTTGGGGGGCAAATATGCTATATAAAGTCAAATTGTCTTTTTTAAAATGGTAAGTCTCTCTATATGAGGATTTTTATCTTGCATCTTTGATATATTATTTGCCAGTAAAGTGACTATCATAGTTTATAGTTTTCATATGGACTAAAAGTACCAATATCCATATTCATTGGAAGATCAATATGTGTTGCTTCATCAATTCAAACATGCAGATAGAACCATATTGATTTATACTACAATATGACAAACCACCCACAGTGGGTGTTCTTTAGTTTTTGGCACTTTCTTGCACTATAAAAGCTTCATTCTTAAAAGTCAATATTAGAAGATAAAACCCGGCCAATCATTCGGTATTGAAATGAACAGAGTTTTTATTGTTTTTGACAAATTTAAAAACACAATAATGTATTGTTTTTGCAATTCTAACATTTTTATCCTAAAATTTTGATCATCTGCATTATTGAACTTACCTTGGTTTAAAATTGTATTATGCATGACTTTTAAACCTTTGTTTGACTTGTAGAAAATGGTCATTGTTATCTTATAGTTCGTTTCTGTGTTTGTTGCATTTTAGTGTTTCTGTTGTGTCTTTGTTCTCCTCTTATATAAAAAAGAAGATGTGGTATGATTGTCAATGGGACAACTCGTCACAAGAGACCGAAAAAACACAGAAATAAACACCTCATGGTCACCGTACGGAATTTAACAATAAGTAAAGCCCATACCGCTATAAAAAGCTCCGAAATGACTATGTAAAACAATTGAAACGAGAAAACTACAAAGTTGAAAAGCATTGAGGACCAAAAGTTCCAAAAAGTTGTGCCAAATATAGGATTTTCTACCTAGGATAAGAACATCCTTATCATTTAGAATAATTCATACTTTTGCAACGAGTATTTTTGTAAGAATGACTATACATGTATAATAGATAGAAATGATCAAATCGGCGACTGACTACAAAATAACAACTGATAGATATTCAGTACGTAGGTGAAACTGGGCGATATTTATCTAAACGCACGCAAGAACACCTGTATCGTTTTAAAAGACCCAATAAATTCAAAAGTATCATTTATCAACATCTTAAGAAGCACAGTCATCCTATTAAATATTTAACAGTTCAACCTTTAGAAGTAGTAAATAAGCAGCCTGGTGAATCTCATTCCAAGTTTGTACGATCACGAAAAATAAATGAATTAAATTGGATTAAAAAATTACAGACAGTCTACCCTCTCGGTCTTAATGATAATATCATGGGAATTGGCAATATATCAAGAACCGATTCTGTTAACATTTTGGATATAGTTTCTAAAACTGTTCGTAAAAATCGTTCTCATGGACGCAGAAAAAATCGCAATCAAAGAAAATTTCGGACCAACCATACAAATATTTCGGACCTAATTTCCATTTCAAAAAACAACGGCAGACATTATCTGTTAACCAAGCTTTGTTCTTTACCTATAAATAAATTAAATAAAATTTTAGAGGATTGCAACACAATTTCATATTACAGTCCTAAGTATGAAATTGTCCAAATTATAATGGCATATTGTTATTCTAAACTGTTTCCAAAAATTGATCGCCCTGAAGATCATAAAAAACATTTTATTAAAATAAAGTATGTCAATAAAGGTTTTGATTTTGTAAATATTGCCGGTATTTTTAACGACCATTCTGTTAAAGACCAAATTCCTGGATATTTTGATAATATTGAACTCCCTCTCATTTGTTATATTTACAAGAAATCTACCCGAAAATATGTGTTTAATTATAGCCAATTGTGTAAAGATGTAAATATCACTGAAAATACACCTATGTCGTGTAATTGCAGTAATTCAGAATACACCTATGGACCAACTTCCCATGTTATAACAGGAGACCTTAACATCGTTCGCGACCGAGAGTTAAAATCATTCCTCAGTAAAGGACCTAAATATCGTCCCCCGTCAACTATTAACTGGAATGAGTGTCGTAATATCATCAACGACTCACTCCGTGCCTACTGTTTGAAATGGGTAAAACGGGAAAAAGCTGACAAAAAATCTTTGGACTCTTTTTTTAATTCAGTAATGAAGATAGTTGATATTCGAATACAACATTTTAAAGAACATTTTACCCTCAACAAAAACTATAAAAACCCTATTTCGCGTATCAAAAATAAACTAACAGAACTAGCCAAGGAATTTGTTTTTGTCCCGGCTGATAAAGCTGCTAATAATATCATTATTGTTTGACGTAAATTTTATATAGAGGTTCTGCAAAAGGAAATCACGAATTCACCAACATTCCAACTGACTTCATTTTCAGAAAACGACATCTGTAACAAACATAAACTTTTAGCTACTTCTTTACAAGCAGAACCAAACACAATGAAAGTCCCAACTATGTACTGGCTTCCGAAGCTGCACAAAAAACCTTACAAATATAGATTTATTTCATCTTCTAGCCATTGTTCAACTACTAAATTGTCTGTTTTACTTACTAGTACACTTGGTACAATAAAAAACCTGATAATAAATTGTTCAAATAAGGCCTTTGAAAATAGTGGAATTAATTACTTTTGGAGTGTCAAAAACTCGTTGGAAGTACTTGATAAATTGCATGCATATATTGGTGATTTTGAATCTGTTCAAAGTTTTGATTTTTCTACCCTATATACCACTTTGCCTCATATTCTTATTAAGAAAAAATTCACATCCCTAATTAACTGGGCATTTAAAAAGTCGGAATGCGAGTACATATGTTCAAACTCTTTTAGATCATTTTTTAGTAGCAATAAACAAAAGAACTATGTCAATTGGACATGCTTTGATACTATTTATGCACTTGAATTTTTACTTGATAACATTTTTGTTCGCTTTGGAGATTCCGTATATCGTCAAGTTATTGGAATTCCAATGGGGACTAACTGTGCACCACTTATTGCGGACCTGTTTTTGTATTGTTATGAGTTACAATTTATGACTAAAATTAGCAAAGACCCATCAAAACAACATTTGATACAAAAATTTAACAATACTTTTAGATATTTGGATGATATTTTGGCTCTAAATAATGACGACTTCAGTATGTATACTAAAGAAATTTATCCTGTAGAACTTACTTTAAATAAAGCTAATGATAACAATGACCACTGCCCTTTCCTCGATCTTGATATCTATATCATAAACGGGAAGCTTAATACAAAAATTTATGATAAAAGAGATGATTTTTCATTTCCTATTGTTAATTATCCATTTTTAGATGGTGACGTTCCCTTGTCACCATCTTATGGTGTTTATATATCTCAACTTGTACGATTCGCTCGTGTATGTAACAATGTATTAGATTTTAACGAGAGAAATTTATGTATTACTGAAAAATTATTACACCAGGGTTTTCGATATCACAAACTGGTCAAAACATTTACTAAATTTTATCACCGGTATAAGGAAATAATTCGTAAATATAACTCAACATGCAGACATCTTATACGTTCAGGTATTTCACATCCAAAATTTTATGGAAATATTCTTTATAAAGCACAAAAATGTCAGTATTCTCCTCAGAAACTAACAAAACCTTTAAATAGACTTATTAAAAGGGGATATAGTTACGATACTGTTGTCAGGTCATTAAAGATTGCATATTTTGGCTTTAACATTGATTCACTGATAGGGTCTTTGCATCGGAACTAAACACATTTATTTCTAAAAAAACAGTTGTTGGCATGACACGGGTTATGTTCTTCTCATATATTTTATGATAGTATGATACGAAACCCCTAACGGGAGGGATTGTACCTGATATTCATATGATGAAGACATAATCTTTCAATCAGTTTAATTGAGGTCTGGAGCTGGCATGTCAGTTAACTGCTAGTAGTCTGTTGTTATTTATGTATTATTGTCATTTTATTTATTTTCTTTTGTTACATCTTTTGACATCGGACTCGGACTTCTCTTAAACTGAATTTTAATGTGCGTATTGTTATTCTTTTACTTTTCTACATTGGCTAGAGGTATAGGGGGAGGGTTGAGATCTCATAAACATGTTTAACCCCGCCGCAATTTTGCGCCTGTCCCAAGTCAGGAGCCTCTGGCCTTTGTTAGTCTTGTATGATTTTAAATTTTAGTTTCTTGTGTATAATTCGGAGTTTAGTATGACGTCCATTATCACTGTACTATTATGCATATTTTAGGGGCCAGCTGAAGGACACCTACGGGTGCGGGAATTCTCGCTACATTGAAGACCCATTGGTTGCCTTCGGCTGTTGTTTGCTCTATGGTCGGATGGTTGTCGCTTTGACATATTCACCATTTCCTTTCTCAATTTTACATATCCTAACACAAGCATATCAAAATTCACAGTCGCGTTAGCCAAATCGACAAACGCACAAATCTAAGTGACGTCACATTTGAATTTCGAAAAATTTCCCAAAAAATAGGATAGAATTAGGATAAAATTCAAGATTAGGTTTGTAATGTTGATATAACACTCATTAATAAGAATAAAAATTAATATACTACTAAATATCAAATTGTGGTAGCAATTAGATAATTAATTTGATATCTAGCTATATCGGTATTTCTCTAAATCAAACTGTAAACTAAATATATCGTATCAATTTAGTTGAACCAAATGAACTGGATGACTAATTATCTCTACCATAACACACGAAAACAGAAAAACAACTACAAACGATAAAACATTTGACAAAATCCGATGAGAATAATAAATATTACATCAAAATAGAAAAATGCCGTTACAACTTACACATCTTATAGCAATGCGAATTCACACTCAGCAAAACAATCACAATCGGGTATAAGTAATGTTTGGTAATTAAACGCTGTAGAATATATGTATAATATCAAAAAGAAAAACAGCTGGTATTTTTTCCTCTTTCAGTGTTGAATCCTATAGATTGTAAACTTCTTAGTGATATTACAATCCAATAAAATTGTTAGAATGTTGGTTTAAAATATTTCACATTTACCAAATATTACGATTCCCATCACTGTCTTTGTCATGCTGTCTTCCGTCTTTGCTTTCATTCATGTATTCAACCAAAATATGTGTCAGGCAGTTAACTTACCACCACGATAGCTACCTAAGTTCTACAGTGCGGTAAACAGATTATCTTTCATGGTCATGGGGTTGTTATAATGTGGGAACTTTTCTTAGAAACAACTTTGTAACATGTCCTCTTACAACATTGTTTACAAGACTTCAATACTAATATTTCTAGTAGACCTTATATTGAATACAACACATGTCTTTCTTATCTAGGTGCATCACAGCTGGTTTACACCAGGGAAGAGTTCCCATTATACATTAAGCAGGTGAAGATTTCAGACTGTGACAAATATCTGTTGAAATAGATAGGTCTCACTAATGAACTCAATATTGAAGTAGTTGTCTTATATCAGGTATAATTAATTATTTAATGATATGAAGCTTATACTTACACATCAGGTGATATTCTAAAAAAAATCAATATTATTATAAAATAAAACATAACAAAAATAATAAAATTACATGATAAAACATAAAGAACACCAATAAATAAATATGCTACAGTTTATGCCACTAACATATATCAAGTAGGAATAAAATTTACAGTAAATGATAAACTATGTCTTGGATCTCTGACCAGTCCCTGGGGTGTCCATTTGCAATAATAGATGATAGGACATGCCGCTAGAAAAGATCACCTTTCCAAGCTTGATAATATGTGAATAGGTTGGGAAAACTATCAGAAATATATGATGAGGTCAATAAAGTTTTAATAACTTCGTCTGTCATTTTTATTGGTCTTCATGGGTGTGTTTAATCAACCATTTGTTTTTAACTTTTGGCACTTTTGGGTTTCCACTGTCACATTATACACCAAACGAAACCCAAACAGTATGGGAAAAGTTAACATTTTAACCTACGCAGTATATGAAAAGATTTTTGAAATTTAAATCATGTAAAAAGGTTGGGGTAACAGAAACAAAGCGGCACTCCCTATCAACTAAATATTGGAGTGTGCACCCACCCCGAGAAACGGTCGATCATATTGCTCCTTTAACTCAAAATCTGTTTTATTTATAAACATTATTTCAACTATAAGATATAATGAAAACAATTGTTTTTATGTCAGATACTCAAATATATTAGTATATACTGTTTTTAATAATGTGTTCGTATACACGTAAAAATGTTAATGCAAGATATTCTTTACAATCATCTTATAATAATTGTACTTTCATACCCCGTCCAAGAACACCTTTTATGACAAAAACATTGACATATTACAGTACAGTTCTTTGGAACAGTATTACTGTAGAAATCCAAAACATAGAAACGATAGTCTGAGAACAGTTCAAACAAAGTTATTATAATTTCTTGTATCTAAACTAAACATGTAATTATCAGATGAAGTTTGTCTACTTTTGAAAAAATCAATATATATATTTGTCTTGTATATCTGACATTTACAAAATATGTTCATTACCCAATTCTGTATGTTTTTCGCCATTTGTTTTTAAACTAAAAGTTGTGTATATCTGTGTATATCAACGTATATATTATTTTATTGTTACATTTGAGTTTCATCATTAATAATATTCTTACTGATTTTACCCTCTTTAGATAAAGTTATTATTATTATATTATATCACATTTATGTAACAATTCAATATGACTTTTTCAGTATATTTTTCGTTAATAAATTTGAATAGAAGTACTTACTCAGAAGTTATTTTTGTCCTGAAATGTACACAATTTAGAGTTAAAATTATATTTGTTAATCAAAACACATATCAACGAACCTAAGACAAAAGTATGAATGATAGACACACATATGTTTGTTTTGTAAAAGTATGGTCTATTGCTATTTATACACACCGATGTTATCATACCATTTATAGTTTCTTTGACGAGTTCCAGATAAAAGTATTTAAAAATACAAAGCATTCGGATAATACATCCTTCTCCTTAATTAATAAACATAATAAGATTAGATAACTAAAATATATTTTGAATTGAAACAACTACTAGTAGCTCATGTGGAAAGCACCAAAAAATAATTTGAAGTTTAAAATGACAAATGGATCAACAACCAGTCTTTGATGTCATTTAAGTCTACAAAAAAAGATGTTTGTTATGCACACAATCCAAAATGTAATGTGTAATAACAAAACTTCTTTAAAATCATTGTATTGAGATTAGAAAAATTTTAGAAAAGTAAACGTAAACCATCATATAGAAATAAAAGGATGTCTTATGCTTATCAATAAAACAACTATTCATCATAGTTAAACTGATGGAGACAAAATCCCCATGTTGTTCAATGTTTCTGTTTTAATGATGGAGACAAAATCCTAATGTTGTTCAATGTTTCTGTTATAATGATGGAGACAAAATCCCCATGTTGTTCAATGTTTCTGTTTAAATGATGGAGACAAAATCCCCATGCTGTTCAATGTTTCTGTTATAGTGATGGAGACATAATCCCCATGTTGTTCAATGTTTCTGTTATAATGATGGAGACAAAACTCCCATGTTGATCATTGTTACTGTTATAATGATGGAGACAAAATCCAAATGTTGTTCAATGTTTCTGTTATAATGATGGAGACAAAATCCCAATGTTGTTCAATGTTTCTGTGATGATGATAGAGACAAAATCCAAATTTTGTTCAATGTTTCCGTTATAATGATGGAGACAAAATCCCCATGTTGTTCAATGCTTCTGTTTTAATGATGGAGACAAAATCTCCCTGTTGTTCAATGTTTCCGTTATAATGATAGAGACAGAATCCCCATGTTGTTCAATGTTTCTGTTATAATGATGGAGACAAAATCCTCATGTTGTGTCAATGTTTCTGTTATAATGATGGAGACAAAATCCCAATGTTGTTCAATGTTTCTGTTATAATGATGGAGACAAAATCCCCATGTTGTTCAATGTTTCTGTTTTTATAATGGAGACACAATCCCCATGTTGTTCAATGTTTCTGTTATAATGATGGAGACAAAACTCCCATGTTGATCAATGTTTCTGTTATAATGATGGAGACAAAATCCTCATGTTGTTCAATGTTTCTGTTATAATGATGGAGACAAAATCCCCATGTTGTTCAATGTTTCTGTTATAATAATGGAGACAAAATTCCCATGTTGTTCAATGTTTTTGTTTTAACGATAAAGACAAGACTTCCATGTTGTTAAATGTTTCGGTTTCAATGATGGAGACAAAACTCCCACGTTGTTAAATGTTACTGTTATAATAATGCAGACAAAATTCCCATGTTGTTCAATGTTTCTGTTATAATGATAGACACACAATGCCCATGTTGTTCAATGTTTCTGTTATAATGATGGAGACAAAATCCCCATGTTGTTCAATGTTTCCGTTATAATGATGGAGACAAAATCCCGATGTTGTTCAATGTTTCTGTTATAATGAAGGATACCACATCCCCATGTTGTTCAATGTTTTCGTTATAATGATGGAGAGAAAATCTCCATGTTGTTCAAAGTTTCCATTATAATGATGGAGACAAAATCCACATGTTGTTCAATGTTTCTGTTACAATGATTGAGACATATTCCCCATGTTGTTCAATGTGTCTGTTCTAATGATGGAGACAAAATCCACATCTTCTTCAATAATGATGGAGACAAAATCCCCATGTTGTTCAATGTTTCTGTTATAATGATGGAGACATAATCCCCATGTTGTTCAATGTTTCTGTTATATTGATGGAGACACAATCCCCATGTTGTTCAATGCTTCTGTTATAATGATGGAAACAAAATCCCCTTGTTGTTCAATGTTTCTGTTATAATGATGCAGACAAAATTCCCATGTTGTTCAATGTGTCTGTTCTAATGATGGAGACAAAATCCACATCTTCTTCAATAATGATGGAGACAAAATCCCCATGATGTTCAATGTTTCTGTTATAAAACTAGAGACAAAATCACCATGTTGATCAATGTTTCCGTTATAATGATGGAGACAAAATCCTCATGTTGTTCAATGTTTCTGTTATAATAATGGAGACAAAATCCCCATGTTGTTCAATGTTTCTGTTATAATGATGGAGACGAAATCCCCATGTTGTTCAATGTTTCTGTTATAATGAAGGATACAAAATCCCCATGTTGCTCAATGTTTCCGTTATAATGGTGCAGACAAAATTCCCATGTTGTTCAATATTTCTATTTTAATGTTGGAGACAAAATCCCCATGTTGTTCAATGTTTCCGTTATAATGATGGAGACAAAATCCCCATGTTGTTCAATGTTTTCCGTTATATGTTGGAGACAAAATCCTTGTTCAATGTTTCTGTTATAATAATGGAGACAAAATCCCCATGTTGTTCGATATTTCTGTTATAATGATGGAAACAAAATCCCCATGTTGTTCAATGCTTCCGTTAAAATAATGGAGACAAAATCTCCCTGTTGTTCAATGGTTCCGTTATAATGATGGAATCACAATCCCCATGTTGTTCAATGTTCCTATTATAATGACGGAGACACAATCCCCATGTTGTTCAATGTTTCCGTTATAATGATGGAGACAAAATCCTCATGTTTTTCAATGTTTCTGTTATAATAAAGGAGACAAAATCCCCATGTTGTTCAATGTTTCTATTAAAATAATGGAGACGAAATCTCCCTGTTAATCAATGGTTCCGTTATAATGATGGAATCACAATCCCCATATTGTTCAATGTTTCTATTTTAATGACGGAGACACAATCCCCATGTTGTTCAATGTTTCCGTTATAATGACGGAGACGAAATCTGCATGTTGTTCAATGTTTCTGCTATAATGAAGGATACACAATCCCCATGTTGTTCAAGGTTTCTGTTTTAATGATGGAGACACAAACCCCATTTTGTGCAATGTTTCTGTTACAATGATTGAGACATAATCCCTATGTTGTTAAATGTGTCTGTTATAATGATGGAGACAAAATCCAAATGTTCTTCAATAATGATGGAGACAAAATTCCCATTTGTTCAATTTTTCTGTTATAATGATGGAGACATAATGCCCATGTTGTTCAATGTTTCTGTTATAATGATAGAGACAAAATTCCCATGTTGTTCAATGCTTCTATTATAATCATTGAGACATAATCCCTATGTTGTTAAATGCGTCTGTTATAATGATGGAGACAAAATCCAAATGTTCTTCAATAATGATGGAGACAAAATTCCCATTTGTTCAATTTTTCTGTTATAATGATGGAGACATAATCCCCATGTTGTTCAATGTTTCTGTTATAATGATGGAGAAAAAATCCCTATGCTGTTCAATGTTTCTGTTACAATGATTGAGACATATTCCCCATGTTGTTCAATGTGTCTGTTCTAATGATGGAGACAAAATCCACATCTTCTTCAATAATGATGGAGACAAAATCCCCATGTTGTTCAATGTTTCTGTTATAATGATGGAGACATTATCCCCATGTTGTTCAATGTTTCTGTTATATTGCTGGAGACACAATCCCCATGTTGTTCAATGCTTCTGTTATAATGATGGAAACAAAATCCCCTTGTTGTTCAATGTTTCTGTTATAATGATGGAAACAAAATCCCCATCTTGTTCAATGTTTCCGTCATAATTATTGAGACAAAATCCCCATGATGTTCAATGTTTCTGTTACAACACTAGAGACAAAATCACCATGTTGATCAATGTTTCCGTTATAATGATGGAGACAAAATCCTCATTTTGTTCAATGTTTCTGTTATAATAATGGAGACAAAATCCCCATGTTGTTCAATGTTTCTGTTATAATGATGGAGACGAAATCCCCATGTTGTTCAATGTTTCTGTTATAATGAAGGATACAAAATCCCCATGTTGTTCAATGTTTCCGTTATAATGATGCAGACAAAATTCCCATGTTGTTCAATATTTTTATTTTAATGATGGAGACAAAATCCCCATGTTGTTCAATGTTTCCGTTATAATGATGGAGACAAAATCCCCATGTTGTTCAATGTTTTCCGTTATAATGATGGAGACAAAATCCTTGTTCAATGTTTCTGTTATAATAATGGAGACAAAATCCCCATGTTGTTCGATATTTCTGTTATAATGATGGAAACAAAATCCCCATGTTGTTCAATGCTTCCGTTAAAATAATGGAGACGAAATCTCCCTGTTGTTCAATGGTTCCGTTATAATGATGGAATCACAATCCCCATGTTGTTCAATGTTTCTATTATAATGACGGAGACACAATCCCCATGTTGTTCAATGTTTCCGTTATAATGATGGAGACAAAATCCTCATGTTGTTCAATGTTTCTTTTATAATAAAGGAGACAAAATCCCCATGTTGTTCAATGTTTCTTTTAAAATAATGGAGACGAAATCTCCCTGTTAATCAATGGTTCCGTTATAATGATGGAATCACAATCCCCATATTGTTCAATGTTTCTATTATAATGACGGAGACACAATCCCCATGTTGTTCAATGTTTCCCGTTAAAATGACGGAGACAAAATCCCCATGTTGTTCAATGTTTCCGTTATAATGATGGAGACGAAATCTCCATGTTGTTCAATGTTTCTGTTATAATGAAGGATACAAAATCCCAATGTTGTTCAAGGTTTCTGTTTTAATGATGGAGACACAAACCCCATGTTGTGCAATGTTTCTGTTACAATGATTGAGACATAATCCCTATGTTGTTAAATGTGTCTGTTATAATGATGGAGACATAATCCCCATGTTGTTCAATGTTTCTGTTATAATGATAGAGACAAAATTCCCATGTTGTTCAATGCTTCCATTATAATGATGGAGACAAAATCCCCATGTTGTTCAATGTTTCTGTTACAATGATTGAGACATAATCCCTATATTGTTAAATGTGTCTGTTATAATGATGGACACAAAATCCAAATGTTCTTCAATAATGATGGAGACAAAATTCCCATTTGTTCAGGTTTTCTGTTATAATGATGGAGACATAATCCCCATGTTGTTCAATGTTTCTGTTTACTGGATGGAAACAAAATCCAAATGTTGTTCAATGCTTCTGTTATAAAGATGGAAACAAAATCCCCATGTTGTTCTATGTTTCTGTTATAATGATGGAGACAAAATCCCCAAGATGTTCAATGTTTCCGTTATAATGATGGAGACAAAATCCTGATGTTGTTCAATGTTTCTGTTAAAATAATGGAGACGAAATCTCCCTGTTGTTCAATGTTTCCTTTATAATGATGGAAACACAATCCCCATGTTGTTCAATGTTTCCGTTATAATAATGGAGACACAATCCCCATGTTGTTCAATGCTTCTGTTATAAAGATGGAAACAAAATCCCCATGTTGTTCTATGTTTCTGTTATAATGATGGAGACAAAATCCCCAAGATGTTCAATGTTTCCGTTATAATGATGGAGACAAAATCCTGATGTTGTTCAATGTTTCTGTTATAATGATAGAGACAAAATCCCCATGTTGTTCAATGTTTCTGTTATAATGAAGGAGACACAATCCCCATGATGTTCAATGTTTCCGTTATAATTATTGAGACAAAATCCAAATGATATTCAATGTTTCTGTTATAATAATAGAGAAAAAATCCCCGTGTTGTTCAACGTTTCTGTTATAATGATGGAGACAAAATCCCCATGATGTTCAATGTTTCTGTCATAATGATAGAGACAAAATCCCCATGTTGTTCAATGTTTCCGTTATAATGATGGAGACAAAATCCCCATGTTGTTCAATGTTTCTGTCATCATGATGGACACAAATTCCCCATGTTGTTCAATGTTTCCGTTATAATGATGGAGACAAAATTCCCATGTTGTTCAAAATTTCTGTTTTAATGATGGAGACAAAATTCCATGATGTTCAATGTTTCTGTTACAATGATGGTGACAAAATCCCCATGTTGTTCAATGTTTCTGTTACAAGGATTGAGACAAAATCCCCATGTTGTTCAATGTTTCTGTTACAATGATTGAGACAAAATCCCCATGTTGTTCAATGTTTCTGTTACAATGATTGAGACATAATCCCTATGTTGTTCAATGTGTCTGTTATAATGATGGAGACATAATCCCCATGTTGTTCAATGTTTCTGTTATAATGAAGGATACAAAATCCCCATGTTGTTCAAGGTTTCTGTTTTAATGATGGAGAAACAAACCCCATGTTGTGCAATGTTTCTGTTACAATGATTGAGACATAATCCCTATGTTGTTAAATGTGTCTGTTATAATGATGGAGACATAATCCCCATGTTGTTCAATGTTTCTGTTATAATGATAGAGACAAAATTCCCATGTTGTTCAATGCTTCCATTATAATGATGGAGACAAAATCCCCATGTTGTTCAATGTTTCTGTTACAATGATTGAGACATAATCCCTATGTTGTTAAATGTGTCTGTTATAATGATGGAGACAAAATCCAAATGTTCTTCAATAATGATGGAGACAAAATTCCCATTTGTTCAGGTTTTCTGTTATAATGATGGAGACATAATCCCCATGTTGTTCAATGTTTCTGTTATAATGATGGAGACGAAATCCCCATGTTGTTCAATGATTCTGTTTACTGGATGGAAACGAAATCCAAATGTTGTTCAATGCTTCTGTTATAAAGATGGAAACAAAATCCCCATGTTGTTCTATGTTTCTGTTATAATGATGGAGACAAAATCCCCAAGATGTTCAATGTTTCCGTTATAATGATGGAGACAAAATCATGATGTTGTTCAATGTTTCTGTTAAAATAATGGAGACGAAATCTCCCTGTTGTTCAATGTTTCCTTTATAATGATGGAAACACAATCCCCATGTTGTTCAATGTTTCCGTTATAATAATGGAGACAAAATCCCCATGTTGTTCAATGTTTCCATTATAATGATGGAGACAAAATCCCCATGTTGTTCAATGTTTCTGTTATAATGAAGGATACAAAATCCCCATGTTGTTCAATGTTTCTGTTATAATGAAGGAGACAAAATCCCCATGATGTTCAATGTTTCCGTTATAATTATTGAGACAAAATCCAAATGATATTCAATGTTTCTGTTATAATAATAGAGAAAAAATCCCCGTGTTGTTCAACGTTTCTGTTATAATGATGGAGACAAAATCCCCATGATGTTCAATGTTTCTGTCATAATGATAGAGACAAAATCCCCATGTTGTTCAATGTTTCCGTTATAATGATGAAGACAAAATCCCCATGTTGTTCAATGTTTCTGTCATCAAAATGGACACAAATTCCCCATGTTGTTCAATGTTTCCGTTAAAATGATGGAGACAAAATTCCCATGTTGTTCAAAATTTCTGTTTTAATGATGGAGACAAAATTCCATGATGTTCAATGTTTCTGTTACAATGATGGTGACAAAATCCCCATGTTGTTCAATGTTTCTGTTACAAGGATTGAGACAAAATCCCCATGTTGTTCAATGTTTCTGTTACAATTATCGAGACAAAATCCCCATGTTGTTCAATGTTTCTGTTACAATGATTGAGACATAATCCCTATGTTGTTCAATGTGTCTGTTATAATGATGGAGACAAAATCAAAATGTTCTTCAATAATGATGGAGACAAAATTCCCATTTGTTCAATGTTTCTGTTATAATGATGGAGACATAATCCCCATGTTGTTCAATGTTTCTGTTATAATGATGGAGACAAAATTCCCATGTTGTTCAATGTTTCTGTTTTATTGATGGAAACAAAATCCCCATGTTGTTCAATGTTTCTGTTATAATGAAGGAGACAAAATCCCCATGATGTTCAATGTTTCTGTTATAATTATTGAGACAAAATCCAAATGATATTCAATGTTTCTGTTATAATAATAGAGACAAAATCCCCGTGTTGTTCAATGTTTCTGTTATAATGATGGAGACAAAATCCCCATGTTGTTCAATGTTTCTGTCATCATGATGGACAAAAATTCCCCATGTTGTTCAATGTTTCCGTTATAATGATGGAGACAAAATTCTGATGTTGTTCAATGTTTCTGTTATAATGATGGAGACGAAATCCCCATGTTTTTCAATGTTTCCGTTATAATGATGCAGACACAATTCCCATGTTGTTCAAAATTTCTGTTTTAATGATGGAGACAAAATATCCATGATGTTCAATGTTTCTGTTATAATGATAGAGACAAAATCCTCATGTTGTTCAATGTTTCTGTTACAATGATTGAGACAAAATTCCCATTTGTTCAATGTTTCTGTTATAGTGATGGAGACATAATCCCCATGTTGTTCAATGTTTCTGTTATAATGATGGAGACGAAATCCCCATGTTGTTCAATGTTTCTGTTTTATTGATGGAAACAAAATCCCAATGTTGTTCAATGCTTCTGTTATAAAGATGGAAACAAAATCCCCATGTTGTTCAATGTTTCTGTTATAATGATGGCAACAAAATCCCCATCTTGTTCAATGTTTCCGTTATAATTATTGAGACAAAATCCACATGATATTCAATGTTTCTGTTATAATAATAGGGACAAAATCCCCGTGTTGTTCAATGATTCTGTTATAATGATGGAGACAAAATCCCCATGTTGTTCAATGTTTCCGTTATAATGATGGAGACAAAATCTCCATGTTCTTCAATGTTTCCGTTATAATGATGGAGACAAAATCCCCATGATGTTCAATGTTTCTGTTATAATGATGGAGACAAAATCCCCATGTTGTTCAATGTTTCTGTCATCATGATGGAGACAAAATCCCCATGTTGTTCAATGTTTCCTTTATAATTATTGAGACAAAATCCCAATGTTCCTGTTATTATACTAGAGACAAAATCCCCATCTTGTTCAATGTTCCTGTTGTTATACTAGAGACAAAATCCCCATCTTGTTCAATGTTCCTGTTGTTATACTAGAGACAAAATCCCCATCTTGTTCAATGTTTCTGTTATAATGATAGAGACAAAATCCCCATGTTGTTCAATGTTTCTGTTATAATGATGGAGACATAATCCCCATGTTGTTCTATGTTTCTGTTATAATGATGGAGACAAAATCCCCATGTTGTTCAATGTTTCTGTTATAATGATGGAGACATAATCCCCATGTTGTTCTATGTTTCTGTTATAATGATGGAGACAAAATCCCCTTTTTGTTCAATGTTTCCGTTATAATTATTGAAACAAAATCCACATGATATTCAATGTTTCTGTTATAAAGATGGAGAAATAATCCCCATGTTGTTCTATGTTTCTGTTATAATGATGAAGACAAAATCCCGATGTTGTTGAAGGTTTCTGTTATAATGATGGAGACAAAATCCTCATGCTGTTCAATGTTTCTGTTATAATGATGGAGAAACAATCCCCATGTTGTTCAATGTTTTCGTTATAATGATGGAGACAAAATCCCCATGTTCTCAAATGTTTCCGTTTTTATGATGGAGACAAAATCCCCTTGTTGTTCAATGTTTCTGTTATAATGATGGAGACAAAATCCTGATGTTGTTTAATGTTTCTGTTAAAATGATGGAGACGAAATCTCCCTGTTGTTCAATGTTTCCGTTATAATGATGGAAACACAATCCCCATGTTGTTCAATGTTTCCGTTATAATAATGGAGACAAAATCCCCATGTTGTTCAATGTTTCCATTATAATGATGGAGACAAAATCCCCATGTTGTTCAATGTTTCTGTTATAATGAAGGATACAAAATCCCCATGTTGTTCAATGTTTCTGTTATAATGAAGGAGACAAAATCCCCATGATGTTCAATGTTTCCGTTATAATTATCGAGACAAAATCCAAATGCTATTCAATGTTTCTGTTATAATAATAGAGACAAAATCCCCGTGTTGTTCAATGTTTCAGTTATAATATTGGAGACATAATCCCCATGATGTTCAATGTTTCTGTTATAATGATAGAGACAAAATCCCCATGTTGTTCAATGTTTCTGTTATAATGATGGAGACAAAATCCCAATGTTGTTCAATGTTTCTGTTATAATGATAGAGACAAAATCCCCATGTTGTTCAATGTTTCTGTTATAATGATGGAGACAAAATCCCAATGTTGTTCAATGTTTCTGTCATCATGATTGACACAAATTTCCCATGTTGTTCATTGTTTCCGTTATAATGATGGAGACAAAATTCTGATGTTGTTCAATGTTTCTGTTATAATGATGGAGACGAAATCCCCATGTTGTTCAATGTTTCCGTTATAATGATTGAGACAAAATCCCCATGTTGTTCAATGTGTCTGTTATAATGATGGAGACAAAATCCCCATGTTGTTCAATATTTCTGCTATAATGATAGAGACAAATTCGCCATGTTGGTCAATGTTTCTGTTATAATGATAGAGACAAAATCCCCACGTTGTTCAATGTTTCTGTTATCATGATGGACACGGAATCCACATGTTGTTCAATGTGACTGATATAATGATGGTAACAAAATCCCCATGTTGTTCAATGTTTCTGTTATAACGATGGAAACAAAATCCCCATGTTGTTCAATGTTTCTGTTATAATGATAGAGACACAATCCCCATGATGTCAATGTTTTTGTTATAATGAAGGAGACAAAATCCCCATGTTGTTCAATGTTTCTGTTTTAATGATAGAGACAAAATCCCCATGTTGTTCAATGTTTCTGCTATAATGATGGAGACAAAATCCCCATGTTGTTCAATGTTTCTGTTATAATGATAGAGACAAAATCGCCATGTTGTTCAATGTTTTTGTTATAATAAAGGAGACACAATCTCCATGTTGTTCAATGTTTCTGTCATCATGATGGACACAAATTTCCCATGTTGTTCAATGTTTCCGTTATAATGATGGAGACAAAATTCTGATGTTGTTCAATGTTTCTGTTATAATGATGGAGACGAAATCCCCATGTTATTCAATGTTTCCGTTATAATGATGCAGACACAATTCCCATGTTGTACAATATTTCTGTTTTAATGATGGAGACAAAATATCCATGATGTTCAATGTTTCTGTTATAATGATGGAGACAAAATCCTCATGTTGTTCAATGTTTCTGTTATAATGATAGAGACAAAATCCTAATGTTGTTCAATGTTTCTGTTATAATGATGGAGACAAAATCCACATGTAGTTCAATGTTTCTGTTATAATGATGGAAACAAAATCCCCATGTTGTTGACTGTTTCCGTTATAATGATGGAGACAAAATCCTGATGTTGTTCAATGTTTCTGTTAAAATAATGGAGACGAAATCTCCCTGTTGTTCAATGTTTCCGTTATAATGATGCAGACAAAATTCCCATGTTGTTCAATGATGGAGACAAAATCCTCATGTTGTTTAATGTTTCTGTTACAATAATGGAGACGAAATCTCCCTTTTGTTCAATGTTTCCGTTATAATGATGGAAACACAATTCCCATGTTGTTCAATGTTTTCGTTATAACGATAGAGACAAAATCTCCCTGTTCAATTTTTTCGTTATAATGATGGAGACATAATCCCCATTTTGTTAAATGTTTCTATTATAATGATGGAGACAAAATCCCCATGTTGTTCAATGCTTCTGTTATAATGGTGGAAACAAAATCCCCGTGTTGTTTAATGTTTCTGTTATATTGATGGAAACAAAATCCCCATGTTGTTCAATGTTTCCGTTATAATTATTGAGACAAAATCCCAATGTTCCTGTTGTTATACTAGAGACAAAATCCCCATCTTGTTCAATGTTCCTGTTGTTATACTAGAGACAAAATCCCCATCTTGTTCAATGTTTCTGTTATAATGATAGAGACAAAATCCCCATGTTGTTCAATGTTTCTGTTATAATGATGGAGACATAATCCCCATGTTGTTCTATGTTTCTGTTATAATGATGGAGACAAAATCCACATGTTGTTCTATGTTTCTCTTATAATGATGGAGACATAATCCCCATGTTGTTCTATGTTTCTGTTATAATGATGGAGACAAAATCCCCATGGTGTTCAATATTTCTCTTATAATGATGAAGACAAAATCCCGATGTTGTTGAAGGTTTCTGTTATAATGATGGAGACAAAATCCTCATGCTGTTCAATGTTTCTGTTATAATGATGGAGAAACAATCCCCATGATGTTCAATGTTTCCGTTATAATGATGGAGAAACAATACCCATGATGTTCAATGTTTCCGTTAGAATGATGGAGAAACAATCCCCATGTTGTTCAATGTTTCTGTTATAATGATGGAGATAAAATCCCCATGTTGTTCAATGTTTCTGTTTTAATGATGGAGATAAAATCCTCATGTTGTTCAATGTTTCTGTTATAATGATGGAGATAAAATCCTCATGTTGTTCAATGTTTCTGTTATAATGATAGAGATAAAATCCCCATGTTGTTCAATGTTTCTGTTATCAAGATGGAAACAAAATCCCCATGTTGTTCAATGTTTCTGTTTTAATGATTGAGACAAAATGCCCATGTTGTTCAATGTTTCTGTTATAATGATGGAGACAAAATGCCCATGTTGTTCAATGTTTCTGTTATAATGATGGAGACAAAATCCCAATGTTGTTCAATGTTTCCGTTATAATGATGGAGACAAAATCCCCATTTTGTTCAATGTTTCTGTTTTAATGATGGAGATAAAATCCCCATGTTGTTCAATGTTTCTGTTTTAATGATGGAGACAAAATCCCTATGTTGTTCAATGTTTCTGTTATAATGATGGAGACAAAATCCCAATGTTGTTCAATGTTTTTGTTATAATGATGAAGACAAAATGCCCATGTTGTTCAATGTTTTCATTATAATGATGGAGACGAAATCCCCATATCGTTCAATGTTTCTGTTATAACGATGGAGACAAAATCCCCATGTTGTTCAATGTTTCCGTTATAATGATGGAAACAAAATCCTCATGTTGTTCAATGTTTCCGTTATAATGATTGAGACGTAATCCCCTTGTTGTTCAATGTTTCTGTTATAATGATGGAGACAAAATCCCCATGTTGTTCAATGTTTCTGTTATAATGATGGAGACAAAATCCCAATGTTGTTCAATGTTTCCGTTATAATGATGGAAACAAAATCGCCATCTTGTTCAATGTTTCTGTTGTAATGATGAAGACAAAATCCCCATGTTGTTCAATGTTTCTGTCATAATGATTGAGACAAAACCCCCATGCTGTTCAATGTTTCTGTTAGAATGATGGAGACAAAATCCCCGTGTTGTTCAATGCTTCTGTTATAATGATGGAGAAAAAATCCCCATGTTGTTCAATTTTTCGGTTATAATGATGGAGGCAACATCTCCCTGTTATTCAATGTTTCTGTTATAACGATGGAGACGAAATCCCCATTTTGTTCAATGTTTCTGTTGTAATGATGGAGACAAAATCCCAATGTTGTTTAATGTTTCTGTTATGATATGGAGACAACATCCCCATGTTGTTCAATGTTTCCGTTATAATGATGGAGACAACATTCCCATGTTGTTCAATGTTTCTGTTATAATGATGCAGACAAAATCCCCATGTTGTTCAATGTTTCTGTTATAATGATGGAGACACATTCCCCACGTTGTTCAATGTTTCTGTTATAAAGATGGAGACAAAGTCCCAATATTGTTCAATGTTTCTGTTATAATGATGGAGACAAAATCCCCATGTTGTTCATTGCTTCTGTTATAATAATGGAGACACAATTCCCATGTTGTTCAATGTTTCTGTTTTAATGATGGAGAACAAATTCATAATGTTGTTCAATGTTTCTGTTATAATGATGGAGACAAAATTCCCAATGTTGTTCAATGCTTCTGTTATAATAATGGAGACAAAATCCCCATGGTGTTCAATATTTCTGTTATAATGATGGAGACAAAGTCCCAATGTTGTTCAATGTTTCTGTTATAATGATGGAGACAAAATCCCCATGTTGTTCGATGTTTCTGTTATAATGATGGAGACAAAATCCCCATGTTGTTCAATGTTTCTGTTATAATGATGGAGACAAAATTCCCATGTTGTTCAATGTTTCTGTTTTAATGATGGGGACAAAATCCCCATGTTGTTCAATGTTTCTGTTGTAATGATGGAGACAAAATCCCCACGTTATTCAATGTTTCTGTTATAATGATGCAGACAAAATATCCATGCTGTTCAATGTTTCTGTTATAATGATGGAGACAAAATCCCCATGCTGTTCAATGTTTCTGTTATAATGATGGAGACAAAATCCCCATGTTGTTCAATGTTTCCGTTATAATGATGAAGACAAAATCCCCATGTTGTTCAATGTTTCTGTTATAATGATGCAAACAAAATCTCCATGCTGTTCAATGTTTCTGTTATAATGATGGAGACAAAATCCCCATGTTGTTGAATGTTTCTGTTATAATGATGGAGACGAAATCCCCATGTTGTTCAATGTTACTGTGATAATGATGGAGACATAATTCTCATGTTGTTCAATGTTTCTGTTATAATGATGGAGACAAAATCCCCATGTTGTTCAATGTTTCCGTTATAATGATGAAGACAAAATCCCCATGTTGTTCAATGTTTCTGTTATAATGATGGAGACAAAATTCCCAATGTTGTTCAATGCTTCTGTTATAATAATGGAGACAAAATCCCCATGGTGTTCAATGTTACTGTTATAATGATGGGGACAAAATCCCAATGTAGTTCAATGTTTCTGTTATAATGATGGAGACAAAATCCCCATGTTGTTAAATGTTTAGTTATAATGATGGAGACAAAATCCCTATGTTGTTCAATGTTACTGTTATAATGATGGGGACAAAATCCCAATGTAATTCAATGTTTCTGTTATAATGATGGAGACATAATCCCCATGTTGTTCAATGTTACTGTTATAATGATGGAGACACAATCCACATGTTGTTCAATGTTTCTGTTACAATGATTTAGACAACATCCCCATGTTGTTCAATGTTTCCGTTATAATGATGGAGACAAAATCCCCATGTTGTTCAATGTTTCTGTTATAACGATGGAGACGAAATCCCCATGTTGTTCAATGTGTCTGTTATAATGATGGTGACAAAATCCCCATGTTGTTCAATGTTTCCGTTATTATGATGAAGACAAAATCCCCTTGTTGTTCAATGTTTCTGTTATAATGATGGAGACAAAATCCTCATGTTGTTCAATGTTTCCGTTATAATGAGTGAGACGTAATCCCCATGTTGTTCAAAGTTACCGTTATAATGATGGAGACAAAATCCCCATGTTGTTCAATGTTTCTGCTTTAATGATGGAGACAAAATCCCCATGTTGTTCAATGTTTCTGTGTTAATGATGGAGACAAAATCCCCACGTTGTTCAATGTTTCCGTTATAATGATGGAGACAAAATCCCCATGTTGTTCAATGTTTTCGTTATAATGATGAAGACAAAATCCCCATGGTGTTCAATGTTTCTGTTTTAATGATGGAGACATAATCCCCATGTTGTTCAATGTTTCTGTTTTAATGATGGAGACATAATCCCCATGTTGTTCAATGTTTCTGTTTTAATGATGAAGACACAATCCCCATGTTGTTCAATGTTTCTGTTATAATGATAGAGACAAAATCCCCATGTTGTTCAATGTTTCTGTTTAAATGATGGAGACAAAATTCCCAATGTTGTTCAATGCGTCTGTTATAATAATGGAGACAAAATCCCCATGCTGTTCAATGTTACTGTTATAATGATGGGGACAAAATCCCAATGTAGTTCAATGTTTCTGTTATAATGATGGAGACAAAATCCCCATGTTGTTAAATGTTTAGTAATAATGATGGAGACAAAATCCCCATGTTGTTCAATGTTTCCGTTATAATGATGAAGACAAAATCCCCATGGTGTTCAATGTTTCTGTTTTAATGATGAAGACAAAATCCCCATGTTGTTCAATGTTTCTGTTATAATGATAGAGACAAAATCCCCATGTTGTTCAATGTTTCCGTTATAATGATGGAGACAAAAACCCCATGTTGTTCAATGTTTCCGTTTTAATGATAGAGACAAAATCCTCATGTTGTTCAATGTTTCCGTTATAATGATGGAGAGAAAATCCTCATGTTGTTCAATGTTTCTGCTTTAATGATGAAGACAAAATCCCCACGGTGTTCAATGTTTCTGTTTTAATGATGAAGACAAAATCCCCATGTTGTTCAATGTTTCTGTTATAATGATAGAGACAAAATCCCCATGTTGTTCAATGTTTCCGTTATAATGATGGAGACAAAAACCCCATGTTGTTCAATGTTTCCGTTTTAATGATAGAGACAAAATCCTCATGTTGTGTCAGTGTTTTTGCTTTAATGATGGAGACAAAATCCCCATGGTGTTCAATGTTTCTGTTATAATGATGAAGACAAAATCCCCATGGTGTTCAATGTTTCTGTTTTAATGATGAAGACAAAATCCCCATGGTGTTCAATGTTTCTGTTTTAATGATGAAGACGAAATCCCGATGTTGTTCAATGTTTCCGTTATAATGATGGAGATAAAAACCCCATGTTGTTCAATGTTTCCGTTATAATGATAGAGACAAAATCCCCATGTTGTTCAATGTTTCCGTTATAATGATAAAAACAAAATCCTAATGTTGTTCAATGTTTCTGCTTTAATGATGGAGACAAAATCCCCATGTTGTTCAATGTTTCTGTTATAATGATGGAGACAAAATCCTCATGTTGTTCAATGTTTCTGCTTGAATGATGGAGACAAAATCTCGATGTTGTTCAATGTTTCTGTTATAATGATGAAGACAAAATCCCCACGTTGTTCAATGTTTCCGTTATAATGATGGAGACAAAATCCCCATGTTGTTCAATGTTTCCGTTATAATGATGAAGACAAAATCCCCATGGTGTTCAATGTTTCTGTTTAAATGATGAAGACAAAATCCCCATGTTGTTAAATGTTTCTGTTATAATGATAGAGACAAAATCCCCATGTTGTTCAATGTTTCTGTTTTAATGATGGAGACAAAATTCCCAATGTTGTTCAATGCTTCTGTTATAATAATGGAGACAAAATCCCCATGGTGTTCAATGTTACTGTTATAATGATGGGGACAAAATCCCAATGTAGTTCAATGCTTCTGTTATAATGATGGAGACAAAATCCCCATGTTGTTAAATGTTTAGTTATAATGATAGAGACAAAATCCCCATGTTGTTCAATGTTACTGTTATAATGATGGGGACAAAATCCCAATGTAGTTCAATGTTTCTGTTATAATAATGGAGACATAATCCCCATGTTGTTCAATGTTACTTTTATAATGATGGAGACAAAATCCCCATGTTGTTCAATGTTTCTGTTATAATGATGGGGACAAAATCCCAATTTAGTTCAATATTTCTGTTATAATGATGGAGACATAATCCCCATGTTGTTCAATGTTTCTGTTTTAATGATGAAGACAAAATCCCCATGTTGTTCAATGTTTCTGTTATAATGATAGAGACAAAATCCCCATGTTGTTCAATGTTTCCGTTATAATGATGGAGACAAAAACCCCATGTTGTTCAATGTTTCCGTTTTAATGATAGAGACAAAATCCTCATGCTGTTCAATGTTTCCGTTATAATGATGAAGACAAAATCCTCATGTTGTGTCAATGTTTCTGCTTTAATGATGGAGACAAAATCCCCATGGTGTTCAATGTTTCTGTTATAATGATGAAGACAAAATCCCCATGGTGTTCAATGTTTCTGTTTTAATGATGAAGACAAAATCCCCATGGTGTTCAATGTTTCTGTTTTAATGATGAAGACGAAATCCCGATGTTGTTCAATGTTTCCGTTATAATGATGGAGATAAAAACCCCATGTTGTTCAATGTTTCCGTTATAATGATAGAGACAAAATCCCCATGTTGTTCAATGTTTCCGTTATAATGATAAAGACAAAATCCTAATGTTGTTCAATGTTTCTGCTTTAATGATGGAGACAAAATCCCCATGTTGTTCAATGTTTCTGTTATAATGATGGAGACAAAATCCTCATGTTGTTCAATGTTTCTGCTTTAATGATGGAGACAAAATCTCGATGTTGTTCAATGTTTCTGTTATAATGATGAAGACAAAATCCCCACGTTGTTCAATGTTTCCGTTATAATGATGGAGACAAAATCCCCATGTTGTTCAATGTTTCCGTTATAATGATGAAGACAAAATCCCCATGGTGTTCAATGTTTCTGTTTAAATGATGAAGACAAAATCCCCATGTTGTTCAATGTTTCTGTTATAATGATAGAGACAAAATCCCCATGTTGTTCAATGTTTCTGTTTTAATGATGGAGACAAAATTCCCAATGTTGTTCAATGCTTCTGTTATAATAATGGAGACAAAATCCCCATGGTGTTCAATGTTACTGTTATAATGATGGGGACAAAATCCCAATGTAGTTCAATGTTTCTGTTATAATGATGGAGACAAAATCCCCATGTTGTTAAATGTTTAGTTATAATGATGGAGACAAAATCCCCATGTTGTTCAATGTTACTGTTATAATGATGGGGACAAAATCCCAATGTAGTTCAATGTTTCTGTTATAATAATGGAGACATAATCCCCATGTTGTTCAATGTTACTTTTATAATGATGGAGACAAAATCCCCATGTTGTTCAATGTTTCTGTTATAATGATGGGGACAAAATCCCAATTTAGTTCAATATTTCTGTTATAATGATGGAGACATAATCCCCATGTTGTTCAATGTTACTGTTATAATGATGGAGACATAATCCCCATGTTGTTCAATGTTTCTGTTACAATGATGGAGACAAAATCCCCATGTTGTTCAATGTTACTGTTATAATGATGAAAACAAAATCCTCATGTTGTTCAATGTTTCTGTTATAATGATTGAGACGTAATCCCCATGTTGTTCCATGTTTCCGTTATAATGATTGAGACGTAATCCCCATGTTGTTCAATGTTTCCGTAATAATGATGGCGACAAAATCCCCATGTTCTTCAATGTTTCTGTTATAAAGATGGAGACAAAATCCCGATGTTGTTCAATGTTTCTGTTATAATGATGGTGACAAAATTTCCTTGCTGTTCAATATTTCTGTTTTATGCATTTAAACGTTTACATTGATATGTGTGTACTTATTCAACATTATCCAAATTAAAGCAAACCAATCGGCCAGAACAAAAGAAATGTTCAACATGCATATATTGGATTAAGATAATCGTGACAATTAAAAAGGAAATGCATCGATACCATTAATCAACAGCCTCTGGTGGTTTGTTAGTCTTGCATCAGATACCCCATTTCCATTCTCAATTTCAATTATCACATGTTTGAAAAAAAAACTAATTTCCGAGATGTTTTGCCAAATACAGCGAAGGTATTCTATGCCTAAGGTAGAAAGCCTTAGTATTTCAAAAAAATCCAAAATTTGTAAACAGTAAATTTATAAATATAACCATTAACCATATTATCAATGAAAATTCATGTCAGGACAAAAAGTGCTGACTACTGGGCTTGTGATACCCTCCAGGAAATAAATCTCCACCAGCAGTGACATCGACCCAATGGTTGTAAATAAACTCAAAGACATCATAGATACCAGGACTAAATTTAGTATATACGCCAGACGCGCGTTTCGTCTACAAAAGACTCATCAGTGACGCTCGAATCAATAAAAGTTGAAAAGGCCAAATAGAGTACGAATTTGAAGAGCATAGAGGACCAAAATTCCTAAAAGTTTTGCCAGCTACAGCTAAGGTAGTATATGCCTAAGGTAGAAAAGCCTTAGTATTTCAAAAAATTCAAAAATTTGTAAAAAGTAAATTTATAAATATAACCATATCAATGACAATTCATGTCCACACAAAAAGTGCTGACTACTGGGCTTGTGATACCCTCGAGGAAATAAATATCCACCAGCAGTGGCATCGACCCAGTGGTTGTAAATAAACTCATCATAGATACCAGGACTAAATTTAGTATGTACAATAGCATTTTGGCTAATAAGTAAAACTATTAATTATATTATATATTTTAAGGTTTCTAAACCACTAGTATGGGGAAACCAGTACAAGCTGCTTAATAACTGTGTATTCTTACGCACTTTCCATACTCATATTTATAATAAAATGTGCGATTGTCTCTGCAAGTGGCGTCTCCCATCATGTTAGAGTTTGTCGTTATTTGATAAATATTTTATGTTCGTTTGAGTTTACGAATTAGAATTCAACAGTCAATACATAAGAGTAGAATACATATTCACTTAAAATAGGTAAAGGTCAGAGTCTGACGATAAATAACTAATTAAGAATGAGAAGTCGAAATAAGTTATACATGTTATATCATAAATACTCAAAGATATAATATTTGGAACTATAACTGATATAGGGTCTAAAATAAAATATGCCATGTTGTAATCCATATATACTGACATTGACT
The DNA here is from genome assembly GCF_963676685.1 of Mytilus edulis. NCBI lineage: Eukaryota > Metazoa > Mollusca > Bivalvia > Mytilida > Mytilidae > Mytilus > Mytilus edulis. The sequence continues at coordinate 88,775,717 of NC_092351.1, forward strand.
TTACGTTTTGATAATATCATTTAGGAAAGTTGAATCAATGAGAATGGCATTGACAATAAATGTTATAACTTGATAGACACAGATCTGTTTCAATAATTGTTTATAACATCTTTAACATAAAATGAAATTTTATTAAAAGGGAAAAACTTGCTTTATACTTTACATATCTATAAAATTGAGAATGGAAATGGGGAATGTGCCATAGAGACAACAACCCGACCATAGACAAAAAAAAAAACAAAAAAAAAAACAGCAGAAGGTCACCAACAGGTCATCAATGTAGCGAGAAATGTAGCGGAGGCGTCCTTCAACAGGCCTATGTTTTTTTTTCAAATTTGCATATCTGATTTCATAATGAACTGTGCGCTTTTACTTGGTCTTTTGTACTCTTCCGAAAGAAAACTACATAACATCACGCTTACATGCATCCAGGGCATCTGTATCTGTATTGTTTAGCTGTTCTTGCAACTCTATAAAATATATCATGTTTAGATATTCTCAAGGGAGATGTCAAACTTTCACAGAATTTGATCTTATATAAATATTTGAACGTAAATTATTATTTGAATACTCACCTTTAATTTTGCTCAGATATTTGAATCTCATATCAAAATGTAAAATCACAAAAATACTGAACTCAGAGGAAAATTTATTGGAAAGTCCATAATCACATAGCAAAATCAAATGACAAAACACATCCAAAACGACTGGACAAGAACTGTCACATTCCTGACTTGGTACAGGCATTTTAAAATGTAGAAAACGGTGGATTGAACCTGGTTTTATAGCGCTAAGCTTCTCGCTTGTATCAGAATTATGCGCCCTAATTAGTCAATCTTTCAAAAGTGTCATTTCATGTCTTTGATCTCTTTTCTGGACGAATTTTTATCGTGAATACTTTAATGTATAATATTTTGGAAAACTAAACTGAACGAATTAATTATATTTAAATTGCTGATGTATGTCGTGCAACGCATTAGTCTTGTCAATCAAAAGTAAACCATATGCATATTCTAAAACCAACATCACTATCGTAGGAAGGCGTCCCAGAAAAAAATTAAAATAGCCTTGCCAGAGGAAGGCGTACCAGAAAAGAATTAAAATAGCCTTGCCAGAGGAAGGCGTCCCAGAAAAAAATTAAAATAGCCTTGCCAGACGTCATAATTATTTGGACTAGGTTTGGGCAAACCAAAAAAGTTTTAAGTGTGGCCTTGTAGCAATATCTAGCACTTTCTTTCAGATTTCCCAACCTTAGATCTTCTTAATTTCTAAATTTGTTCTTTTTGCAAAAACTTTGGAACACAGGGAGGGGTTTTGTTACAATTTGCTGGGCATGTTGGGTTTACGTTTTCGTTTATCAATACAATTCAACAACCGAAAAAAATCACAAGGGTGGAACCTCCTTTGCAACTTTGTTACAAATCATTGTTTCAATAAGACTTTCACTTACATGTACTTTGTTCCCACTGGATAATTTGTCTCCTCAGTGGCGGATCCAGAACTTTTCATAAAGGGGGCGGGGGTATCTGACTGACCTAACGGGAGCCCACTCCAGTCATGCTTCAGCGATTCCCTATATAATCAACCAATTTTATTCTCAAGAAAAGAGAGGGCAAGCCCCCTGGATCCGCCTATGCTTCTATGTCTATCACTCTATGACATGTAAAATGAAGTGTGATTTTTGGGGGTGTCTTATGTATATATGAACCCGGCAAATTGTAACAACCCCCTGTGGATTAAACAGAGCTGCTAAGTGGACAACTATCATCATGGACCAGGATCAAAAGTGCTAACCAAGTGATAAAAAACTTAAAAGACTCAAGATTGCCGTACATGTAGCCTGTCGGCAAAAGTCATAGAATTTCTTCTTTTTTCGCTTCAAATATACTCCTCATAGTTACCAAGATTGACATTTTGTGTTTGTGTCAGATGCACGTTTCGTCAAAGTAATTTTAAATCTTCAATATGGCGACAATCCTAGTTGAAGGAGATGAAGCGATGAGATGATTCTCATAATTTCCGCCATCGCCACTTTACCTGATTACTCCTAACCTTCCGCATAAAAAAATTCGACAGTCCTCGCTAGGTTGTGTATCACGAAAGGACTTTGCAGAGAATACCGAATGCTTGTCGGCCATGAGAAAATTTCCATGGCCATGAGGAAATTTCCTCATGGGGTCGGACAATGTATGGCAGAGGTCATATTAAGGGCAGTATTGCGGAGTATGTATGGAACGGATATGAACTCTGCGCCGGAGGTTGTTTGATTGGTTGTATTACTGTAGCAGAAGAGATGAACATGGCAACGGGAACGATAAAAACAACTTTGCTTAATGTCTATTATAAATACAAACCTGACGTTCTCCTGAGGTTTTGGATTTTCTTCTTTTTTGACAGTTTCTCTGAGAAAAAAATAATGATCTTATTAACAATTTCATTCTCACCTGATATGTGCGTCAACATTGTAAATTATTATAAAATCAAATAACACAGTGTATTTCTCAATATAAACAAACCGAATTAGCTGTGCTAAGATAACCTAAAAATAACGCAAACTAGTTTCCAAATTGCAATAAATTTACTGCTTTTGTGTACTCTTGTTTTTTTCCTATTTCACGTATTCAGGTGCAAAAGGTGGATTATAATAAACACAGTCATTTGAAATAGCTATTTTCCTTGTGAATGCCCTGCCGGAATGTTTTCCTTGTGATTGATTTGATTGTGATTAATTAAAAACTGCAGGTTCAAGTATGTCTATTATTAGTTTGTACTAACACTTCATATATATGTCTATTATTAGTTTGTACTAACACTTCATATATATGTACCAACACTTCATATATATGTCTATTATTAGTGTGTACTAACACTTCATATATATGTCTATTATTAGTGTGTACTAACACTTCATATATATGTCTATTATTAGTTTGTACTAACACTTCATATATATGTCTATTATTAGTTGGTACTAACATTTCATATATATGTCTCTTATTAGTTTGTACCAACACTTCATATATATGTCTATTATTAAAGACCGTTTAGTTTTTCTTTGGTTGCTGACTTCTTGGCGAGAATCTTAAAGTCCTTTGATAAAACTTCAACTATAATGAAACTTAAACACCTAATACAGTCTATACCATGTATACGGAAAAAAAATATGCATAGGTCTTAGTCATAATAAATTTTTTTTAAATCAGTTTTGAGATGTCTATATTACGGTACAACATGATTCAGAAGGAGCCCAAAACAACCTTTTATAACTTTTAGTTACAGTTTCCTATGAATTCATTTAACAGCAAAGCTTTTTATCCAAAACTTGCTATATCATTAGTTTATAAAAGGTCCTTTATGGTTTTGAAAGCTCTTTACAGTACAGGTATGTCATAACTTTTAATCAAATTATAACTTCATGTTTGGACTATAACTTAATTTGCTGGTCAATTATGGGTAATTGTAATGACAATATTAACAAAAACCAAAATGTATTCAACGTATTTGACATTTTGTCTTTAAGATTGAAAAAAAAAATCATTATTATAGTATAACGACGTCGTCTTTGTTTTAGTAGCTATCCTTGATCCTACTAGAAATTTACTACAAATTCAGAATCATTCTTTTACCACATTTGGATATTTAATATCCAGTAGTAGATACTGGAACGTTGATTTGTACTGGATTTTAATTACTTAAAGTATAAATCGGAATTCTAATTTCTTTTAGTAGATATTGAAATTCACATGTGTACTAGGAGGATTTTGAATCCTACTGAATTCCAATTTAAACTGTAAACATGTATTTAGGATTTTATAAAGTCAACGCATAAATTCGCTTGTCTTGTAACTCATGAAATGCTTGTTATTTTAATCAATGATCCGAGAACACTGACCCTTTGAATAACAGTGTATAAACAGGCATTGCAGTATCGCATATTCTATTAAATCTGGAGAACTTTGATTATCTGAGATACAAATACATAATGTAATTGAAACAAGACGCGGAAGATGCCATAGTTAATCAACCCTATGCAGTTGAAAAGAGATATCCAAAGTATATTAAAAGACAATATTAAAGAGTTTTCAAAACAATTCATAGAATCAATAACTAAGAACAAACTTACCCAAATATTAGTTCCCCAAACAGTTTCCCTATTTCACTCTCTGCTACTGTCTTTTTGGCATATTTGACTGATGGCATAATAGGAATCTGTATTTCTTCTATTTGATCGATTTGTGACTTTATTTGTTTTAGTTTCTGTAACAATTTCGTAGTATCTTTTATACCCTGGATGTCTTGATAGAACTTCTGCTGCTCCTTTGCCTTATCCAAAGCTGTTTTTAACTCATTGCTAACAGACTGTAAGGTTAGAACATTCCTTGTGTCTTTTTCCTTCACTGTTTTAATAAGACCTTCAACTTTCTTATCAACCATTTCTTTCAAGTGTCTGCCTTCTTCTCTTATAGCCTGGATTACTTGCTGTACATCAGCATGATGTGTATGGGTACTTTGATCGATGTCTATTATATTAGACTGGAACTTTCTTATCTTCGTTTCGACATCAATGTTTACCTCCAAGTTGATACCTTCCAAGTATTCCTTAATCTCCGATAGATCATGCTTTTTGTGATTTCTAATAGCACATATCTTACAGACTGGTGTACCACATTCCATGCAATAATATATAAAGTTTTCATCATGTTCTTCACAATATAGTTTAACTTCCGGGTTGATATTTGAGCCACTTAAAAATGTGTGATTCTTGCTCATCTTTGTCCGTAAATGAGATATTTTACATCCATCACAAAACAGCTGGTCACACTGTTCGCAGTAGTTATGTCCAGGATTAGACACACATATTTTACACGTTTTGGACGCTACCTGGGCCATCTGAATTTTCCTGAGTTATTCTATCTATTGAAGAAAAAAATCCATTTACAATAACATGAATAATCTATAATCAAGTTATGTATTTATCTTTTGTTAAATTAAAGTTTGATTTTGGGTGAATGCACACGTGGCTGCCGGCAGTTGATACATTCCTGCTATGTTATTCCGTCAACAAATGTCAAATGCATGACCGATGTTGCAATTACGCTTGTGGCTAATCCTAAAGTCATAAGAAACCTGCTAAATGATGCTATTTCGGTGTCTGGACTGATGAATTAGTGCTTATATCTAAAATCTGTCATAAAAGAGGGACGAAAGAACCAAAGGGACAGTCAAACTCATAAATCTAAAACAAACTGACAACGCCATGGCTAAAGTGTGTACTATGTATTTTAATTGATACATATAGTTAACATTGCTATGTGTTATTTGTTGTTGGTTTTTATCAAGCAGGGATTTACAACTGAAAAAACTTTCTTTGAAATCACTATCTGATTGAGGTAGTAATCTTTCGCACACGCAAATATTTTATACGATATGTTGCACATACTCATTGTGCCTGTTGTAAGTTTGAATGGATAGCTCTAATAGGTTGCTTTGAAAAAAGGAAATAAATATTGGATCACCGTACGTTTTCCAGCCATAACGTGAAACAGAAACATTTCATGACGATTTCTTTAAAATTATACAATTACTGGATAGCTTTCCCTTACAACGCAAAATGAATAATGATTGAATCAAGTAAAACTTTTCTGTATTTGTAAAAATGTAATTCACATAAATGAATATATCTATGAGTTAATTACATTGCTGTATCGAATGTCTTGGACTGCATTCAAAACCTAGACCTATTATGTTCTGCCATTTAACCATCAAAAATAGCGAAAGACTCCCCAACTACGTTAACAATTTAACTAATTCATGATCAAAGTCGATCAACCGCGTTATCTAATAAGTGCTACAACATAAATAAGCATATGACAATCAATTAAGAGGGGTTTAGGATAAACATAATCTCTTTACCAAAATAAGTTATCTTACTCCGTATTTATATTACAACTGATAAAATGATATGTCACAATTTATGACGTTAGTATGTCTGGTGTGTCTGATAATTAAGGCAGAATCATTGTTGACATAAATCAGCGTTATACTACAGTTGCCTTTATTTTGACAAAGAATCTAAAATTACTCTTAGACGTATTGTCTTCTTATTTCTTGTGTCATTGATTTGTAATAGCCTAGAAGAGTTTTCTAATGTTATTCGTTGATGGTACATGTATACAGATGAGAATAAAACTTACAATTAAAATTACTTGTAACCAGTATGACTAAACATGCTAAATATATTAAACATACGTTATCGTCTTTTTTTAAATGACGGGAAAGTAGGAAGTTAATATGTATGTGTGTTTCCTTTAGGCTTTGTTATTCGGCTAATAATGTTAAATACTACTGTGAAGTTGAAAACAAACGTATTCAAGTTTTTTTTTATTAAAACAATGTATCTAAATCTGTTCCTACATTAAAGATGTATTGTTTTGACGTTTAAATCTCGCTCTGGAATTATTTCAAAAACATGGGTTCTTAATAGTCAGCATCAAAGCAACTTAAGGGTGGAATTTGTTAAAATGTCAGAACAACATATATTTGAACATTAATCGTCAGATTGCCCTGATTGCACATGCCCAAATATTTCTTATTTAGGTGTTTATTCTATTTTATAATATATAACCCGAAAAAACACCAAACAAATAATAAAAATATATGCATACATGACTCTGTGCATGCATCATACTAATAGCTATGGCTTGCTTCCATTTAATAAAATTGCTTAGGGGGGCACATTAGATGTTATAATCTGTGAGAACTATTATTTATCAGCATGCCCATAATTGATAATCAACTATTCATTTATGGTATGAAATCTGATAGTCATCGTTCTATCATTTTAAAGCATCCCTTCTAGTGTACATTTAAATTTTTTGTCTTTATTAATTTGTTCATTTTTCTGATGTTTATAGTCATTAGATTATATAAACTGTTTATTTGTAATATTGATTCACTATAAAAATGTGTATCTGAAGTCTATGTTTCTTTGTGTATATCTTTTTTTAAATTTTGACAAGCATGTTTTAAAACAATTAGCATCACTCTTAAGTATGTGGTCTACGCAATGTAAGTATTATATTATGACATATGAGTCTTGCTGTGGGTCCTTCAGTTCTCTATTCTTTTTTATACCATTTCCTATATGCTTTATCTATTTTGCTCATAATAATCTATTCTTTCTATGATTCTCTTTAATTATGAGTCATTTTTATTCTTTAATTTGTTAGCCCTTTATTATACACTCCCTGCCCATAAAGATTACTATAGATTTTGTAAACACCATCCAGACCAGGTTAGGTGAATATATAAGTTGTCTGTTGTATTGAGTCACACCCACTCAATAGTTATTAAGTCATCTTAATTATTAACAAATTGGTTAATCATTGTGATGGGTAAATTCAGTTGAAGTAAGTTACACTTACAAACTTTATTGTACTTCTACAGAAAATATATAAATTAATGAGCTTTTTTTAAATCAATGTAGAATTTTTTGTCAAGTTTACTTTTAATTCAATAATAATTAAGGAACACACAATTTTGATTGAAGTTTTATATTTGTATCATAACATGAATACAAATAACTTTCAAAATGCCAGTAAATGATTACAATTGTTTTTTCAGTATATGTATTAAGATGACTTGGAGGCAATGGTGTTATACAATTTCACTAGTAGTAACTGAAATTCGAAAAAGTAATCCAAGAAAAAGAGAAATCACGTGTTTCCTTTAAAGATCAACACACACAAGGAAATTGTCAGACAAGTTATAACCATTTATGGGGATAGTTTTAGATCTTTGCATGAAAAGAAAGTGAAATGAATGTTTTAAAGATCAAAGCTTGAGCACATTTAACAAAACTATAACAGTGCTGAATATGGATTGACCCCATGCCATGTCACATGTGACTTTTGGAATAAAGCAATTTTCAGAATGACAACAAAAGGAAGGAGTACATTACTGTTAACACTGATTGTGGAACATTAAAGACAAAGAGATAAAAGTATTACACCAGGGAAAATGACTGTGCACTTCTTTCTTGTAAGATCAACACACAAAAGGAAATGTTCATATCATTATTCATCATATATTGCAGTTATTGAGATAATTTTGGATATATACATAAAACTGTGAACTGAGTGAGAATTATAATTCAAAAATCATATGTTGCAGGCTGGTAACTGCATGTACTTACTGCTATGTATATTGTAATTCACAATATTTTACATGTAAATAGGAATATTTGTTGCATGTTACATGTGGAATAAAAGACAAGTTTAGCAATAAAGAATTTTCCAGTACAACATTAACATATCAAAATCAGCAGTATGATATATTTTTACATTCATTATGGATCATGGAAAGCCACAAGAACGTATGGTATGAATTATGATAAGGATTTTCAGTTAAATGTGACATATACAATGCTTTTGGTATTAAGTTTGAAAAAACTATTTGAAATGAATGAAAAGTTATAATAAGTTTTTATGAAAATTTTGAAATAGACACGATGTATTTAATACAAAATAATAATGAGTGACATAATGAAATCTTCAAGTATTAATCAAAATTGGATTTCATTTGCATGTACAACTTTATTAAAATAAACAAATAGTTTCATCTTTTAAGGAAAATCTCTCATTTTGCTTTTTTCTTTAACAATAGAAAAAAGTTTGTACTGTATGTACATGACCTAGTATTATATTTTTTTCTGGTTTTATTTCTGGACCAAAACATGGGCCCGTTTTTAAATTTAATAATTTACTGTTGGAGAGACTGCAATGAGCGAATGATGCACGTTCAACAAATGAACATATCTCTAGATATATGTAGATATAGTTGTCACTGACTCAGACGTACTTATAAATATAATTATTTTCTGTGAATGTATATTACATTAATTTGTAGGATCCTTTACTATAGATAATTTAGCTGATCCGTAACAATAACATCTTCATGCCTTATATATCATGTACTGTAGTACGCCGCTAGATTAAAACTGACGAGGAAAGGTAACACACGGCCAGCGAAAGCTCTTTTTTGAGAGTTCAGGTGGTCGTGTGGTCTAGCGGGACGGCTGCAGTGCAGGCGATTTGGTGTCAAGATATCACAGTAGCATGGGTTCGGATCCCGGCGAGGGAAGAACCAAAAATTTGCGAAAGCAAATTTACAGATCTAATATTGTTGGGTTGATGTTTAGACGAGTTGTATATACATTATGTACACAGCCATGTATCACCATCATTGATGGCGATCCGATGAATACAGCTGTCGTAGAGTTGTCACTGACTCAGACGTACTTATAAATATAATTATTTTCTGTGACTGTATATTACATTAATTTGTAGGATCCTTTACTATAGATAATTTAGCTGATCTGTAACAATAACATCTTCATGCCTTATATATCATGTACTGTAGTACGCCGCTAGATTAAAACTGACGAGGAAAGGTAACACACGGCCAGCGAAAGCTCTTTTTTGATGCCCAGGTGGTCGTGTGGTCTAGCGGGACGGCTGCAGTGCAGGCGATTTGGTGTCACGATATCACAGTAGCATGGGTTCGAATCCCGGCGAGGGAAGAACCAAAAATTTGCGAAAGCAAATTTACAGATCTAATATTGTTGGGTTGATGTTTAGACGAGTTGTATATACATTATGTACACAGCCATGTATCACCATCATTGATGGCGATCCGATGGATACATCTGTTGTAGAGTTGTCACTGACTCAGACGTACTTATAAATACGTTTAGACGAGTTGTATATACATATATATAGTTGTATATATGTGTGTAGCTTAAACCGATATTGTTTCAAAAGAGTTCCATTTACACATGTGACGGTTTCCCATACTATCTATTGAAAACTGTTTAAAAAACACCATTGAAAAATACTTTATCAGGGCTGAGCAGATGCATATATTTCTCATGAAACATGAGTTTGATAGAAGGGGCTTCATACTTCCACGCACTAGTTAGATGTGTTTTTTTTTCTTATCGGGAGAATCATTTTTTAGAAAGATTTTTTTGTCGTTTGTTATCTCGTTTCTTTAGTTACTAATCCTTGATAATATCTTTAAGTCGTATAAACCCTTTGAGATTCGAAATAAAGAAAGTAACCAAATTAAATATATTTACAATCGGCACATATGTGGAGTTTGAAATGAACATGGGGTTACGAAAGCTCTTACAATATCTTACAAAGTAAAACGTTGGAGTGCTCACCCTTTTGTTCCCTCCTCGTATGTACCGTTATTATTATAAAAGGGCAAATTTAAAGATAAATCCAGCTGTTACATGAAAGATAATATCTTTGTAAACCAAATACAACTTTATTTTCTTTCATTGGTATAGTTCTTTGGGGGTGTGCCGTGCTCTTGAAGTTGAAGGTTCATACGCCATCCTTGAATGTCGCCCGTTACCATGGTAAATAGGTGCGAAGTTCTGAGACACCAGAAATTAATAGTTTGAATGATATAAGGAATGGTCATAAATAGTTTTGGGTATGGAAGTTTCTAGACTAAAATTCTAAATAATTTCAAATTTCAATGATTTTATTTATGAATAAATAGCCGATTTTATTTTATCCACATCGTAAAAGTAATGTAATAATAACCAGTTTGTCAGTTCTGATTTTTTTGACGCCACTTCTAGTTTTGACGTCTCTGCGCCAAAATCATTAATGAAGTTTCACTGAATTTGAAATTATTCTAGACGTAACGTATCAATAGTGGAAATGCATTAGAATCGGAATAACAGTACTGTAGTCGAAAAATCATTTTTTATTTGCATTTGCGATCCAAATAAAACCAAATTGACGATGGTCACAGCGCTTTATTTTTCCTTAAAACAATAAAGTTTGTACTTCCACTAAAATGATATTGCTTCCTGTTGACTGCCTTGAAATTGTTATTAATTTTAGCTATATTATGATATTGATAGAATGCCTTTGTAAAATTTAGATAAGCCTTCAAGATAGATGTGGTAGTACGTAACTGTAGAGACATACTTTTAAAGATAAAAATCATGTTATCTGACTTTGTTTTGTTTATTACTATCTTAGAGAAATTCTTCTTACTGAATTTCATTTAAACAAAAGATTTTGATAGTTTTACAGAGTGATAGAAAAGGGTATTTTAATGACATATGAAACGAGTGAATGGTGAAAATAATTGTATTCCAATTCTTGAACCAATGTAAACAATTATCATAAACTTAGTCTTATTTGCACGATTTCCTCATTGTTTTCGAATAAATTTCGTATAATCGTCAATTTGTTTTTTCAATCGGTCATCGTTGTTGTGAAAATATGGCAGGCAATTAAAGTTCGTGTTTTGAAGTCGAATTTTAACGATTGTCACCTGTTTGTCAACAATCAACAAAAAAACATGGATATTAGGGGTCGTGTTTAACATGTACAATCAGATAATAGTTTATTTTAAGGACATCGCTGCGTATTGCAAACATCAGATTTTTACGAGATGGGTCCATCAACCATTTTCTACATTTGAAAATGCCTGTACCAAGTAAGGATTATGACAGTTCTTGTCCAATCGGTTTTGATGCGTTTTGTTATTTGATTTTGCCATGTGATTATGGACTTTCCGAATTGATTTTCCTTTGAGTTCGGTAATTTTGTGATTTTACTTTTTTTTCACACTGAGGTCACTTTACATACAGAAGCAAATAAAATAAAAGTAAACTTCTTCTAAATATGAACAAATTAAAGAATTTTCTTCAGAAAAAAAAGTATATGTACATAAATTTAATAATGAAAGCTATCTATCGAGTTATAAAAAAACATCTGCATTATTTTATTTTTTTAATTTAAGGTTTCTTATGACTTTAATTTTGACTTTAATTTTGAAACCAAGATGTTTATAAGGTGATGTGCTAAAACATTTAGTTTTATTCTGAAAATACTCAGAAAAGGTGTTGTATTGTAAATAAAATCATAATCATTATGTACGCTTTTTATCATTAATGGCTTATTTGTACGTTATTTACATAATTTTTAGTTATAACCATTGCTCATCTGTCTGTTCCAATTGATTTATGTATATATATTTTTTTCTATCTTTAATGATAGAGTTATGCTTCACTTGAGAAGTAAATAAGATATTTCATGAATGTGTATTGCATTTCGTATTGGCATGAATAAAATGTAATAAAGTATCTGAAAATTTCAATTTCATACAATTTGATAATTCTTCTTCATCCGACAAAGTTTTCCCTTTTGTCTGTTTCGTTTCAGACGGTTTATATAGTTGGCCTTCAAATGTCTGCCTGAAGAATACTTGCTGGAAATTTCAAACATAAAAAAACATTCATCGATGTGTTCAGAGTAAAGGTGATTTACGTATTTTTAAAGAGACATTCTGATATATTTGTAAAAAGGACGATTCGGTTTGGGAGGGATTGGGGGGTTGGGGAGATACGGCACAAATGTTTCGCACACATTATAATAAATCTAAATCGAGCAAATGTCAACGAACTTTGGTAAAACAAACAATTGTCAGCTGATGTTTTTTCGTTTGCCATACTATAAGGCTAAATTTTACTGGATTTCATTAAACTGTAGCCTTCTTCCCAGAATGGATTGTTACAAACCAATCTAGTTTCCAGTAGTAGTGTCACGATATTTTTGTCGTTTTTGATAGTTTCAGTTATTTAAGACAATGAAGAAACCTTTAGAAACTTACTTACCTGAATAGTCCGTCAATACAATATGTGTATTATCTCTACTCGTAATAAATTTATCTTGTTTAGTATTTATTTTATAACTTTAAGCTGATAGAAATAGTGTCCCAAATTTTGACATCAAAATGATGCATTTAATGATCAAATGTAATTGTCCCTTTTGATAACAGTGAATGATAACCTGCAACACTAAATTTGCATTTTTGGCTGTTTGTTATATTAATACATGTTTTATGTTATTCTGTATGTTTGTTATATTAATACATGTTTTATGTTATTCTTGATGTCTTATTGGCAGAACTTAGAATGGAAACAAAGTGTGTGTAAGGGACAACAACCCGACTAAAGACCAAAATGTTTACCTAACCTTCCCTTCAGTACATAAAAAACGAATAAGAAACTAACAAATGATTCACTATTAATTCTTAGTTTTATATTTTATCGTTTTACGTCATGCTGGCTAATAAATTGGATCTTTTCATTTTAGTCGTATAGATCTGTAGATATTATGACATTATTAATGTTGTTTCATATATGTTTAAAACTGAACGATTGGCATAGAGGCAGAATCATTCTAAAGTAAGAGCCTAATTTTAAAGCTTTCGAAACTTTTGAATTTATATCCAGAGAATTGATTATAATTCTTCACCTGTATTTTGACAACAACTTTCGTAATTTTGTGTCCTTAATGCTCTTCAACGTTGTTCTTGTTTGGCTTTATAAATATTTCGATATGGTGAATGATAACCTACAACACTTAATTTGCTTTTTTGGCTGTTTGTTATAATAATACATGTTTTATGTTATTCTTGATGGCAGAAATTATAATGGAAACAAAGTGTGTACAAGAGACAACAACCAGATTAAAGACCAAAATGTTAACATTACCTTTAAATGAACATTTGTTCAAACGAAACTCTAGTAGATTCTTTAAACTGATCGTGTGGTCTAATCGAGTCTACAGCTAATTTTTTTATTGCATTGTAAAATATATGACGAATTGCGTAATAACAGTATGTTCTTATTTAATTATCCAGTCACCCTAAACACGAACTTACTTTCATTTGGATCACAAGCTCTAACTTTAGACTAAAACAAAGATATTTTTGGAAAAGTACAAACATTCTTACTAAAGTTAAATTGTTATAATTTTTACAAAGTTGCAGTTCTAAACATGTGTGTAGTATTTAAGTGTATTCTTTTGTTGTGTTTTCATTATTTTAAAATTATATTTTGTTTCTCTCCTTTCTTTTTCTGTTTCTTATTTATTCTTGCTCCATATCATTGTAACATTGCATGCTATATTTATGTAATAGATAACTGTAGTTATTATTTCAAGGAAACGTATTAGTATAAGCTATGTACAGCTTGTTTCCGAATCCTATTATTATTGTGTATTTTGTATGATGAGATATTTGTATGATGATGATATATTTGTATGATGATATATTTTGTATGATGATATATTTGTATGATGATATATTTGTATGATGATATGTTTGTATGATAATATGTTTGTATGATGATATATGTGTATGATGATGAAGAAATATGTTTAAACGAACCAAAGATAACACGTGCAGGAATTTTGATAAAGTTGGTGTCCCTATTGTTGTCTTACCACAGATAACACGTGTAGGAGTTTTGATAAAGTCGGTGTCCATATTGTTGTCTTACACAATCACAACGTGACATGTATCAACGTTTTTGTGCTTTCTTTACATCTTTTTTTTAAATAATTTATTCTAAAATATTTCAGATATATGGTATGCGTATAATTAACTCTCGATTTTCAGTAAAATATCAACGCAAGTTTTGTGCAAAATTATATCAAACTGTCACATAGATCTTAAAATCCTTGTATATTTTATTGTGGTTAATTCTGTTAAATGACGAACATCATTCCCGTAGCAAGTATAGTAATGTTCAGGAATATTATTTTTACATTTTAGTTGTTTTAGATTTGTTTTCAGTTATTGGAATAAAGAGGTAACTGATCTTACCCTTCCGTAGCACATGAGATCACCCCTAGTTTTTGGTAGGGTTCGTGTTGTTTATTCTTTAGTTTTCTATGTTGTGTCGTGTGTACTATTGTTTTTCTGTTTGTCTTTTTCATTTTTAGCCATGGCGTTGTCAGTTTGTTTTAGATTTATGAGTTTGACTGTCCCTTTGGTATCTTTCGTCCCTCTTTTACATCACAGGAATAACAATAAACATTACAATAAATAAAACCACTAACAGGACAACAAGGATGGCGTTGGTCCCACCCAAGGAAAACAAACAAAACAGCCTGTGATTCAGTGGTTTTCGTTTGTGTATGTGTTACATATTTGTTTTTTGTTCATTTTTTTATATATATTAACAAGCCCGTTGGTATTCTCGCTTGAATTGTTTTAAATTGTCATTTCGAGGCCTTTTATAGCTGACTATGCGGCATTGGGTTTGCTCATTGTTGAAGGCCGTACGGTGACCTATAGTTGTTAATACTTGTTTCATTTTGGTCTCGTGTGGAGAGTTGTCTCATTGGAAATCATACCACATCTTCTATTTTATATTTAGTTAAAAACCAACACATAACAAAGGATAACAAAATAAATTTTCGTTGTGATGTTTCTCTTTTTACCAGGCCAGTTTCGGCGTTATATCTTAAAAGTCCATCCAAATTATCTTTACAAAGAATTCCGCCGAAGTTGGTGCTAGGGATGTCCTAAACGTGTAGTAGGGATGGAGTATTTGATCCGATTTTTGTGTACAAAACTTGAAAAAGACACGCAATACCTATGTATGGTCCTCATTTCTTTCCACGTAAAAGTTTTAACTTCCAAACATTTTATGGACACGTGATCAATATTCCGTTATTTAAACAACAGACCGTACTGGCCAACGGAATTTTGGACACACCAAACCAAGTAATTCATATCTTATTAACAGGCATTTGTATTTTTTAAAATTATCATTCAATATGTGCTCTACAAGGACTAACATTTCTTCAACTGTCTTCTGATACCTTAAACACTATAATAAATTCTACTTAGATGTATATTAACACCTATACGTAGAAACTATTTTGTTAACATATTTTGTTTTGCCGTGCATGTACTTATTGTGTGTCATGGATTAATACTCCATTATTGTTTGTGTTTCTGTGACAGTAAACCTTAAAATAAATGTTCTATGTTTGTCTTTTTTTTTATATCATTACGTGCATTCAAGGGTCAAGTATAAGTTTATTAGGAAAGTGATATTATTTTCAGGAATTTCTAAAGATTTGAAAGATTTATATCAATAATATGCTCAACTTCGTACTTTATTTGGCTTTTTTTTTTACTTTTTGGGATTCGAACGTCACTGATGAGTCTTTTGTATACGAAACGCAAGTCTGGCATCAATACAAAATTTAATCCTGATTTCTATGATGAGTTTATCTATCCTCTTCGGAGTCGTTTAATTGCATTTATATTGTTGCTGAATTGTACATGGTCGCCTATGGAAACTAGTATTATTCTCCCTAATATAGAAATATAAATGATTGTAAAAGTCGGTTATAATTCGACAACAATTATACTGGAAACCATGAACTAGGTCAGAGGTCAGACTATTTTGTTACAATAGACGACGTTCGACTCAGTATTCCATTAGAACTTTCATCGAAAATACTCATTTTAGAGGATTATAGCTGCGAAGATAAAATGAAAACTTTGCTGAGTTTATGATAGTACAATGTAAAAAGAGACTATAAATATATAATGAACCAATTAGATTATACATGAACAATAAGCATAAGGAACGCACGGGTCATTTTTACTATTGCCACCAATGGGTCTTAAATGCAGCGATCAACTCTCGTACCCGGAGGCGTCCTTCAGCTGACCCCTAAATAAATATGTATACTAGTTCAGTGATAATGGTAGTCATACTAAACTCCGAATTATACACAAGAAACTAAAATTAAAACAAGACTAACAAAGGCCAGATCCTCCTGAAGTGGGACAGGCGCAAAATTGCGGCGGGGCTAAGCATGTTTTATGAGATCTTAAAGGCTCTAGATTTCATCTCCGACTATTTGTTGTTTAGTTATTTGGGATTCGTGCTTCGATCCTATCTAGCTAGTCAATCCTTTACCAACTAGTCTTTATAGTATAATTTCATCTTTCGCTAATGCACCACTGAACAAGGTCAATCACAAGAATGTTTAACTAAGCCATAGTTTCATGCGCTTGTATCAAAGAAGGAGCCTGCAATTTAGTGGTTGGCGTTGATATTGTTTGCTATAGTTTGTGTCACTAATAATTTAAGTATACATATGATTGCTCAGGTTTCTTATTCAAATAACTTCACACTTTAAAATCCTGGGATATTTAACTGTTAACAAAATGGTTCGAGATTTACAAAGTGTCTCTATCCTTTTTTAATATTATAACTTTACTGGGGTTTAGTCATTTACCCGAAATTGTATATACCGAGAGGGGCCCAGTCAACCAAAATACTTCAAAATTAGTATCAAAAAGTAAAAGCAAATACTTGTTGACTCTAAGTCACAATCATGTGTACTGGTGGGTGACACGTCTTCGTGTGGACTGCTACATTGTGATCTAACATATTAAAGAATAGTCTCAATGTGTGTGTCACGTATAAAGAGTTTAATATTCATATCAGATTAGCATGTTCTTCTTTTTAACTATGCATTTAATTTGCTGCTCGGCATTAAACAGCTATCAATCATAATTATCATATGGTATACTTTTAGATACAGGTGTTTCAACTTGATTTCAGTTTTCCAATTGTGATATGTTTATTTTTATCCAGTAACATTCCAAAAGCGACTACATATGGAGTATATAACTCCCAGTTGATACTATACTCCATGGCTGATACTTCCTATCCATGATATAGGGTTGCTGCTCACAAGGAAGCTAATAAACCAAGACTTCCAAGTAGTGAAGTTGAAATCATATCTTTGTAAATTTTATTTTAATTAGTTAATACTTCAGCTTTATCATGTACATCTTTTGAATATTCATTTTATTAAATTTACTGTTTGCAAAAGTATAAATTACTCTAAATTATAGGGATTTTCTGGTAACTTAACAGAAAACCCTTGCCGTTTTTGGCACAACCTTTTTGATCTTTTGGTCCTCGATGCTGTTCAACTTTGTACTCGTTTCGGCTTTCAAACTTTTGTATCTGTGCATCACACATAGGTCTTGTGTGAACAAAATACACTTCTGGCGTATTAAAATTTTGAACTTGTTGCCTTTTGTTGGCTGTTGTTCGTGTGATTCTTTGTTAATTGTGTTCTCCAATTTATTCATATGGTAGTCCTGTGTTGTCATTTTGATGTTATATTTCACATGGCCATAACAGTGCGAGGTTTGGCATGCCACAAAACCAGGTTCAACCCACCATTTTTTCCTTTAAAAATGCCCTGTACCAAGTCAGGAATATGGTCATTGTTATATTATAGTTCGTTTCTGTGTGTATTACATTATGACGTTGTGTCGTTTGTTTTCTCTTATTTTTGAGTGTAAATTAACATTGCGATAAGACGTGTCACGGTACTTGTCTATCCCAAACTCATGTATTTGGTTTTGATGTTATATATATTATTCTCGTGGGATTTTGTCTATGTGTGTTACATTTTAGTGTTATGTCGTTGTTCTCCTCTTATATTTAATGCGTTTCCCTCGGTTTTAGTTTGTTATCCCGATTTTGTTTTTTGTCCATGGATTTATGAGTTTTGAACAGCGGTATACTACTGTTGCCTTTATTTACGGATGCTATCACGAGTTGTTTTACAGTAACAGATTATCCATTTCACAGATGATAGTGGATATATTCCTTATGTCGTAACTACACGTATAACGTGTTAATACTAACGTTAACAACACGACAGTGACACATGTGGAGCAGGATCTGGTTACCTTTAATGGTCACATGAGATAACCCCGCATTATTGGTAGTGTTCCTGTTGCTCAATCTTAAGTTGTCTATCGTGTTTTGAGTACAATTGTTTGGCTGTTTGACTCCTTCTTTTTTAGCCATGTCGTTGTCAGTTTATTTTCGACTTATGAGTTTGAATGTCTCTAACGTTTTATATTTCAAGAGACAGTCGGTATTCCAATGGGTACTAATTGTGCACCCCTACTGGCTGATTTGTTTTTTTTTACTCGTATGAAGCAGAATTCATTCAGAACCTTCTAAAAGACATAAAGAAAAAGCACCTTGCGAAATTCTTTAATTTTACTTTCCGATATATTGATGATGTTCTATCATTGAATAACCCATACTTCAGCCAATACTTACATCTCATATATCCCAGTGAACTTGAAATTAAGGATACTACTGATACTAGAAGGACTGCTTCATACCTTGATCTTTTCCTCAATATTGACGTAGATGGACGACTTCACACGAAAATCTATGACAAACGGGACGATTTCAACTTCCCAATTATCAATTTCTCATTTCTCAGCAGTAACATACCCTCTGCCCCTTCGTATGGGGTTTACATATCACAATTGATACGTTATTCACGTGCTTGTTCACACTATACGGACTTCATATACAGGAGTGTGCTCCTTACACAGAAACTGCTCCAACAAAGTTATGAGGACGACAGATTAAAATTGACACTCCGTAAATTTTATGGACACCATCACGAATTGGTGGATCCATACGATGTGTCTTTGACCAAACTAGCTAAGGACAGTTTTACCACATGGTAGATTGTGGTTCGTCATTATGGCGTCTAATCTTTTAATTACCAAACGTGACTTATTCCCGATTGTTACTGTTTTGCTGAGTGTGCATTCGCATTACTATAAGACGTGGTACGGTACTTGTCTATCCAAAACTCATGTATTTAGTTTAAATGTTCAATGTTGTATTTGTAATTCTCGTCGAATTTTGTCAAATGTGTTGACGTCTTTTCTATTATATTTATGTGTTATAGAGAGAAAAATTAATCACCGCCTTCATTTATTAGATTGAATTTTGTTCAACGTAATCTGTACGATAACTTACGTTTGAAGTTGGATTCATACAAACTGGACATCTATATATTATAGTTAATTGCTATTAATAAGTATTGCAATATGCATTGTGTTTAAATGAATGTCTACGAGAAAACCATGCAAAATCCCAAAAAAATATGAAAGGGGTTGTGGAATTTTCAGCTGATTTTGGGTTCCTAGTAAAGTATTAAGTACATCTAATAGTTCTATGGTTAAAAAATGACAATTTATCTCAAATTATGTGAATACAGGGCAATTCTAGTTTAGTACTAAATTTGCTGGAAAATGTTGTTGAAAATGGAAATTTTTTGGGTTTTTTTAATTGAATAGTTCAAAGTATTATATGACAAAAAAAAATTGTTTGGCCTTAAAATTCAGACTTTCTACTGAAATAAACTGTAATTTGGATCTTATTTCAACCTTTATTTTTGTTTTATTTTTTATTGACATAATTGTGTTTTCTTTAAATTTGAATTCAGCCTGTACTGAAAATGTCCATAAAACCTCAAAAGTCACTCAAATTGAAAAAAATATTTTGTTAAACGTTATGGTTTACTACAAACTAGTATTCCTTAACGGGATTTTGGTGGTAAATTGATATAAGATATAAAAGATGAAAAACTGAAAAATATAGCTAAAATTATCTCCCTTTGTAAAACGCTTCACAATTAAAGGTAGATTTAGTGTCAATAACAGAAGGAGGGAAATCAACAAATGTGCAGAAGGATAGGAAATAATGGTATTTTTGATGAATATGGTGTAGCCAAAATCTTATTTTTATTGAAAGAGTGTAACAAAGACATAGCAAACCATGTGACAAAGACCTTCCCACTGCCACTGGGATAAGTCTGATCCTGATCAGATAGTCTAGACCTGACTCATGAGGCTAGACTATCACTATCATGTCTAGGTTTCAGACTCACTTTTTAAAATGCATATGCTGCAAACATGGACAGGAGATGGAATGCAGCAGAAAATAAGACAACACGAGTTGCTGCCATCCTTGCATGACCCTTCCAAATCTAGCCACGGAAATTCCAAAGCAAAACTTTCAGTTTCAGTTGGTTCTGGTAAGTTTGTTAAATTTTTTTGTGGTTAGAAAAAGCAATTTGACACCATAAAAAGACCTACTGTAGAAACATCACATCAACACATAAATATAGGAAGAAGACCATAGACCATTTCTCTTTGGGAGAAAAAAAAGGGGGGGGGGGGTATTTACATAATTTTCTTGAAGCAAAAACTGATTTAATTTTCATTGACATACATTTATAATGATTTAAAATTCTTCTGAAACTAAAAGATTTATGTTTTTGCCTTCTAAATTTAATAGAAAAACTTTGTTCTCTCTCAGTCTCTCAAGAAATCTATAATAATCATGATCAAATATATATTATATTACAAAGCCCTCCGGTATCAGGTCTGTTCGCCCTGAGTGTGTTTGCCAAATTGTCAATAGAGTCCATTGACTTTGTTTTTTTTCTCCTAATTTAAAAATATGGTTGCTTCAAATCCCTTTTTTTTAAATACAACCCATTGAAATAGAAAACCTTCAGTGGATAGATATAGGAAGATGTTGTAAGAGTGCCAATGAGACAACTATCCATCCAAAATTTTTTTTATAAAAGTAAACCATTATAGGTCAAGGTACGGCCTTCAACAAAGAGCCTTGGCTCACACGGAACAACAAGCTATGAACATGATAAAGGACCCCTAAATTACTAGTGTAAAACCCTTCGAACAGGAAAATCAATGGTCTTATCTATATATATATATATAAAAAAAGGAGAAACGAGAAACACGTATAAATTACATAAACATACGAAAACTACTGTACATTTATGCCAACTAAAAAGTATGTGTGTTAACCACACTACCCTTACCTACCTTTATTTTTTCATCCCTACCCTAAATATTTTGGTGACAGTTTTTAATTACGCAGTTAAAGTCGTAATATAGCTCCCAAAGAGTTGTGAATTTCCTGTCTTTATTCATTCCTTTACCAGGACTACATGTATATTGTACAATGCAGCTAGATTGATACAATATATGGTTCTCAAACTAAAAAAAAATGTTTTACAGACTATGAGCTGTTTTTTTTTTTCTCTAAAAATTGGTTACTGTGAGACTTTTTCTTTACATTTCCTTAGTGCAGGTCATGTATCACAGTTATAAACATGGAAATAGAACTTGTACATGTCTTTACTTCTATCGTTAATAAAAGAGAATCTGAATAAAATATGCTTACAAATGTATTCCAAATTAAAAGGCCCAGAAGGGGCAACATGAGATTATAACATTACAGATTACCAAGATAAAACAAATTAAATTAACAATACTGAAGAAATGAATTACTTGATGATGTGATTGATATCATAGCATTTATAACATTTACATAAAAAAATTATCATATCTACAAAACTTTTGTTTTTCAATGAACCAATGCATTATGTTAAGCCAACTTAATGTACAATGTACATGTAGATGTAACTCACTGTACTGATCATGCAAATGTACAAATATACAATATTTTATTTCTTATCAACAGGTTAATGTTGAAGATTGAAAAGCACAAACATAATATTAAAATGAAAGCAGATATGATAGGAGATATAATTGATAAAAAAAATGAATCAAACATGTCACTACAAGAGACTGCTAAATAGACAGCAAATAAGACCTGTGTTGTGGCATTATTTGTGAAATATAATCATATATTTTTGGGTTAAATACTTCTTATATGTTTAGATTTTTAATATTCGTTTTCAAATTGCAAAAAAGATCACGGGGGCAAAAAAAACTTTGTTAGTTTATAAAATATTATTGAAGTTTTTTTTCTATGCTAAATGTTATCATTCATTTAGCATGTTTAAATTTGGGCTCAGTTTTCAAGTTGATTCAAATTGGGGTCCAAACTTAAACTTTGTTTAAATTCATTAAAAATTGCATATATGGGGTTCTTTGATATGATAAATATTATCATGTCTTTTAGACTGTACATTTTGGATATTGGCACCAGTCCAATTTCAAAATCATCAGTTCTTTTACCACATGTGAATCCAGTTTGAATGTAGTGTCTATATAGTGCCCCCTTCCCCCCAACCTGCTGAAGGTACAATCTCTGCATTTGTAATAGAATGTACCCTTCAGCTGTTTTATTCTCATTGTTCAAGGTTGTACAGAGGCATTACATTCATTTCATTTGAACTTTTGTGGATATTTGTCTCATTTGCAATCAATACTCCTCTCCCAATTTTTGTATTGTCATAACGTCATAAATACAAGATGAAATCTGCAAAATTAACTTCATTAAAATTAAGTTTGCTGCAGCTAGAAATAATCCAAAAAATCAAATTTAGGTCCAATTTTAGCTAGTATACTTTATTTCTTATTCTCTATACTGGAATGTCAGAGTTGTGATAATCGAAACACATTTTACAGATATTAACTCTACTTTTCGCTATATAGATGATGTTCTTTCACTAAATAATTCAAAATTTGTTGACTATGTGGAACACATCTATCCAATCGAGCTAGAGATAAAGGATACTACAGATACAGTTAAAATTAAAAAAAAAGTCTGTATTAAAAGGTCATCAGTATTGAAGACAATCAAGAAGATTACGAATGTACTTACCATTTGATAAACATAATATTTTCATTTGTCAGAAATTGTTTCTTAGATTGACTAACTAGTTATATTGATTGAATTATTAGTAAATTACCTTTCATAGTTCATGTAGTTATATGTATGTTAACTTATTCTTGCATGTAAGCACCATTTAGTGTTATTGTATCATCTTCATTGATTGTTAAATATAATACTAATGCTATAAAAAAAAACATTTATGATCATTTATACAGATTGAGATATTAAAAAAATTATCAATGCTAAAAGAGAATTTATAAATTTAGACATTCTTTTAGGAGAATTTTAGAAAGTACTACAACAAAAGCAAGCCAATAGTATGTGCTCAAATGCACTATTAACTCTCTCTCCAGATAACCAAATAGAGATATGTTTATATTTTATTAAATTGATGAAATGTAAGTTAGTTTAAATAAATATGTACATGCAATTTTAATCAGCATTTTTATTAGATTATCTCCCTTTGTACAATAGAAATTCAGATTTTATCCACACTGTCTCAGGTACTCATGATCAAAATGACTTATATGGTAACCAGCATGCAAGTAAAAAGGTTGCAACGTGTCTTAATTTTGTTTACCTGTCAGACACAACTTCTGAATGTCAATACTTAAGATTTTTCAATATGATGAAGTTGACATTGAATTTCACATCATTTTTAAGTAACCAGAATACAACTTTAGTAATTAGCAAGCTGCAATAACCAAAAATGGGATTACTAGGAAGAAATGAATGGATTTTACTCTTTAAACTAATAGGGATAAGTGTACTAAAGAAATTTGGAATAAAAAAAAAATACCAAAAAAAATTGTCTTTGGCAGCTCCCCCCTTTTTTAAGCCTAATGCTTACTATTGTTTGTCACAAAAATCAATTTCATTTTGAATTTTCTATTTGATTTACACATATTGCATGTTACAATCTGTATAATTCAAGTATTTATTTTTGAATGCTTGGTTTCATTAAAATATGAGACTTTCCTCAATTTATTGCAAATATACAAAAAAGGGGGAGGCTATCTAAATGACCAATAACATCTATAAAATTAATTTGCAACCGAAATCCCTTTAAAATATTTTGAACCAAAGAAAATGCAAAACATTTCTGAAATTTAGGATAAATTAAAGCGGCTTTTGGGCTAAAGTGTCTGTTTTAGTGTGATTTGATGAAAAGGCCATATTTTTTATCATTTTATGTGTTTTGCCACACCCTTATTTTCTATATATATCATTATGTTTAATAAAATTATGTGATTTATACTTCATACACATCATATCTGTGCTATTAAAGTATTTAAACAATCAGAAGTATTATATTATTTATTTCTATTTGAGAAATTTATGAAATCTATGCATTTCAGTAAATGCATCTATAAATAAACTCGAAAATACCCTGAATTCCTATCGTTGCCATGGTTACCAGCAATGTAAGGGCTTCAAACTTGCATGACTTTCATATGAGGTCAACCTGAATATGTCAGCAAAGATTTATCAAAATCAAACAACTTTGCATGGAGCACCATCTGCATGGTTTTCTCATAGATGTCCATTTAAATGATATATCAGTATTTAATTCTATAATAATCTTTAATCAATCCTAATTCTATCTAACTTTTGAGATATAGTTTTTCATATGTGACGTCATTTTTTAGCTGTTTCAGAAATTTCATAATTTCAAATCTGACGTAATTTTTGTGCCTTTTCACCATCGTATGTAACGTCATTTTTATGTTTTATTAGAGAATTCTCGATATTTGACTTTACTAACGTCATACATAAAGTATACGTAAGAAATCACAATTAAGACTATATTTGGGATTGAATTGTCTCCCTTTTTCCAAAAAAAAACCCATATCAAAATGCATTCAGCTATAATTTCGCCATTATCTTCATATTTTCCTTAATCTAATTACTAGGATATTTGAATTAAGACAACATTGTTGAACATAGGGAAAACGTTTATTTTCAGTTAGGGAATCACGAATACATTGGACAATTAAAACAATCTTGATACTGGACATTTTGTACGTGTAAGTCTTTTTGTTTATAAGAAACAAACTGATCAAAAACCAGATATAGCCCAATGCCATTAATGGACTGTTTTATGCTTTATGGTCTGGTGTGGTCTTTTTGGAATGTTTTCGTCTTTCATTTTTTTCATACTTCGTCATCCCGGGCTTTAATATCTCTGATCGTTAATCTATGTCCTAGCTTAGACTATTTCTTACGAGTTATTTAGTGTAAATTGTTGCAACTGTCTTTTTAAATTGATTTTTACCGACTGCTGTTGCATCACTTTCTAAACTTAGAAGAGCATTTTGTGTCGGTAAACATGTTTGTCCACCGCCATAATTTATGCTCGGTCATATGCTACTCAGTGCTTGACTTTGTTGCTGTTAATAATATTAGTTTTTGGTTCGCACATGTTTGCTTTCTCGTTTTAATTCCCTTGCCTTTCCCTTTCCAAAATAGAGATTTTGTCAGTGCATAATTAATCGATCTTTAAGCGTGCATGCACGTCTTCAACTTGAAAAAGCAGTTCCGATTTTTTAGTATTTATAGTGTTTCTGGTAACTTAAAATTATTGACCATTAAACCTTAAGAAAAATAATCGTAATTAATCGAACCAAAAGGAAGGTATAAAGAGCTGATATCCAGTTTAGGATTCAATAACTGGAGACACTGCTATACATCTGTTGTACTTTGTTTAAAATGCCAAGGGGTAATTATTAAGTCAAAGCATATTATCATTAAACTATTATAATTGAAATAAAAAATTTCAAAATACAAATATCATCTCACTTTCTTGACCGTCAATTCACGATTTTCAAACCAAAATAGGTTGTATCTCTAATTTAAAGTTGTGTTTGACGTATAGTTATAATAACTAGTATTTTTAAGGGTTTTTTTTTTCTCCGGAAAAAAACCTTCACATATACCTTATAGTCAAGTCAGAATCAACATATGTGTGAATTTATAAAAAAAATCAAAAGATAAATGTTTATGGTTGATACAAAACCTCACGCCAACATATAAATATGTCGTATATCTTGTATCAAGACAGTTCTTGTTTGTTTATTGTCGTCAGTACATAATTAAGGCAATCTGAAATTGAGCCATGGGTCTGGACTAAAGCTAAAAAACGAAGGCCATACGGTAACCAATAGTTGCTTAAAATCAACATTATTTCCCCTGATAGTTAGCTATCTGATTGCTAATACTGTTAGATATCGACGATTAATCTTTTGTGGTTGAACAAAGGATTTTTTTTAATGTTTATTTTTTTTTGGCTTCATATATATACTTCATCAAATTGTCTGTTCGAAATAAAATGCCCCTCCGCACCAAATATTTAAACACATAAAAAGATGGTTCGTTCCTTCTATAATGTTAACATTAAAAAAAAAATAACGGAACATCTGAGTTGCTATCTCCTTGCCATATTCTACCAAACATCTCTTTAAACGAGTTTCCACAGTAAGGTTAAACATATAAATAACGAAGTTATTTTTTGGGAAGAATTTCTTTATACGAAATATCGAATGAAACAAGTGTGGACACAGACTAGTGTGAACAGTATCCAGCATATAAGAGAATTACTCGGTCAAACTCATAAGACCCAAAAAAATTCGAACTTGATCTGGATTTTATCATGAACATTTGCCAGCCAGACGATACCACCAGATAGACCACCAGAAAGACAGATAAACAGACAGATCAGACCACCAGAAAGACAGATATACAGACAAATAGGACAACCAGACAGTCACAAAAACAAGACCACAAGACAGACACACAAAAAAGACCACTAGACAGACACACAAACAAGACTACCATACAGGCACAGACAGACAAGACAATCAGACAGACAGCAAGCCAGACAAGACAACCAGACAGACAGACAGCAAGACCAGAACACCAGATAGACAGAAAAGACCACCAGACAGACAGAAAAGACCACCAAACAGACAGACAGACAGACAGACAGACAGACAGACAGACAGACAAGACCACCAGTCAGACAGATATACCAGATAAACAGGCAGACAGACAAGAACACCAGATAAACAGAAAGACAGACAAGAACACCAGACAGACAGATATACAAGACAACTAGACTAGACCACCAAACAGACAGACACACAAGACCACCAGACAGATATACAGAGAAGACCACCAGACAGACAAGACAAACAAGACCACCAGACAGACAGACACAAAAGACTACAAGACAGATAGACACACAAATATAATAAAGTCTCCTACAGCTCCACTTCACAGGTCAGGGACTTATATATCTAGTTAACACTAGATGATTAACGATCTATATCAATCAACAAAATGTTGTATAGCTAATTAGGCACTAGTCCCACACAAATCAATTTAGTTTAATTACCAGTTAAACTTAACCAAACTTAAACTAAATCAGCATATCTTTGCGTCTTGGCTTTAAAAGTCATATATAAATATGTAACATAACGTTGCTATGAAATAATGAAGAGAGCAAATATATTTGCGGGTTTCTACAATGTACATGAAATACTGTTGAGACCGAATATCTACAGATAAGCCTTTTTCAAATGATTTTTACAGTTCGTTCTTTTGTTGTACTATAAAACCACTGTTCCAGGTTAGGGGAGGGTTGGGACTCCGCCACATTACGTACATATGTGCCTGTCCCAAGTCTAGAGCCTGTAATTCAGTGGTTGTCGTTTGGTGCCGTGTTACATATTTGTTTCTCGTTCATTTTTTTGCTGTACATTAATTAGGACGTTAGTTTTTTCGTTTGAATTGTAAAATGTTTTACATTTGTCATTTCGGGGCCTTCTATAGCTGACTATACGGTATGGGCTTTGCTCATTGATGAAGGCTTTACTGTGATTTATCACACATAGTACCAACAAACAACAAGCACTTCTACCATTATAAGAGCAGTGATAAGCAAACAATTGACGTAAATTTGAGTTGAGTTCGTTTTTACGTCAAAAAATGGCGGTGCGACAACCTTGTAAGCCTTTGAAAAAATCGCTCATAAATTACCATATATCATTTTTCAGGAGATTTGTCTTTAAATTCATAAAATTAAGCAAATTAACATTGATGTAGTAAATACAAATACTAAACTTTTTTCATTTTAGATAAATGTTTTTTGATTCTCAAATCTGGAATCCCATTTTTTCACCGTGGGACAGATTTGCCCTTGTAGTTTGGAACGCGTTTTTTTTCTATGACATCTTCATAACGTCATAAAAAATGCATCAAAGACTGAATGAACCACAATGAGGTACGAACATCGCGCGTAATGTCATAACATATGCAACTTAAATTAAAAGATACTGATAAATTTCATTTTATCTATAAAAATCGTATTTTTTTTAGCTTACATGTACTGTCAAAAAAATATATATATCTGTAAAAACAATCACCGACTTACCATCTTACGTAATTCTATGCAGTCAGTGATTAAGTTCGTAATACATAAGTTTTCACCTTTTTAACGGTCTAGAAATGATAATGGGAAAAGAAAGACAATCCAAATTAATAATGTTCACTTTCATACGTACAATGTATGTTACAACGACGCTTGAAAGGTATAAATAACATGAAGTTGACGCTTCATACGTACAAATACCATTGTTAAGTTACATTTAATGTATACAGTAGATACTTATGTCGCTTGTGTTGTTTTCTCTATTGCGTTGATGCCTAAACTGAGTCGGGTGTGTCTATTCTGTGTTGGTCTTTGCATTATGTATTCGTGTTTGTTTTCTGTAATTAGTTCATACTTCAGTTTCATTATCATGTATATCTCTTATATTCATTTGATAAAATTTACTGTTTGCAATAGCATTTATTGTTCTAAATAACAAGGATGTTCTTATCCCGTATTGAATGTTTAACCTGATGCTCTTTGTTATCCATTAATCATGTGTTTCTTTGTCAAATACGTTCTCCTATATATTTGTATTGTAGTCCTGTAATAACATGTTGTCATTTCAGTGTTATATTTAACATTGCCATTAAAGTGCGAGGTTTGGCATGTTACAACACCAGGTTCAATCCACCATTTTTTCCTTTAAAAATGTCCTGTACCAAGTCAGGAATATGGCCATTGTTATGGTATTGTTCGTTTCTGTGTGTGTTACATTCTAACGTTGCGTCGTTTGTTTTCTCTTATTTCTGAGTGTAATTTCATATTGCGATAAGACGTGTCACGGTACTTGTCTATCCCAAATTCATGTATTTGGTTTTGATGTTATATTTGTTATTCTCGTGGGATTTTGTCTGATGCTTGGTCTATTTCTGTGTGTGTTACATTTAAGTGTTGTGTCGTTGTTCTCCTCTTATATGTAATGCGTTTCCCTCGGTTTTAGTTTGTTACCCCGTTTTTGTTTTTTGTCCATGGATTTATGAGTTTTGAACAGCGGTATACTACTGTTGCCTTTATTTACGTATCTTTCGCCCCTCTTTTACACATATTATTGGTAATTCAAAATACAGAAAAGGCAAATATTTGTATTTATAGTAATGTTCATTAAGGATCTACATATATTGGAAATTAATTTACAATAAAATTATACAGTAGTATTGTCATATGATTTATACGCTGTTTTTGATGTCTTAAACACAGAATTGCATATGTATATTTTTGCAAAAAAAAGCAGGATAGAAATAAATTTAACAAATCCTCTTAAATAGACATCAAATTCAAATAACAAACAAGTCATTGTTGTTGCACATTAAAGAGTTTGTTTTGAAAAAAAAAAACAATAATAAAACATTTTTTTTTTAAAGTGGACATCATATAATTTATCAATTTGGCTATTTATTTTTTTTAGGTTTTTTTGACATGAAGCTCTTCAACGATTTTCGGTACGCAATAAATTATAAAACGTGTTGTTTTCCATTTTTTAACCAATATATATATATATATATATGCATCAATATCAAAACTAATTTGACTACATATTTATCTAATTTCAATGAAAAATTTACGTCAACTTAGTAATAAACGCGAATTACATGTATCTATTTATTATAAATGTGTTACTGAAGTTAAATCATGTTAAAGTGAATTCTCAATACAATTTCTATGTATATGTATATCCTGTTGTATTTTTCTTTCATATTCTGTTAAAAAAAAGATAGGTGCCTAGTGACAAACAGAGTAATTGAAAATGTTATGTTATTTATTAGGTTATATACACATAATGTCTTCAAATTTGAGCTATACCTATATAAACGAAACGAAATAGTTTAGATGTTTTGAGAATTGACACATGAGATTAGAAAAGAAAATTTAAGTAAATTTCCACTTTTTCTAATTAAATAAGTATATTATAACAAACAAAAGTACATTCAGTAAATGATGCTATTTTCGAATATCTTTGTATGAATCATACAAAATTTATGACATTATCAAATATTTGTTCTAATCTATAATAAGGAACATAGTATGTACGTGAAGAAGACAACTCCTACAAGACAATAACATGAATAAGCGAGATAGATCTTACGGTAAACGCTTAGAAATCTAGGTTATGTAGTTATTGCCTTATAATAAAGACACTATCCTTTGATGTTGAAGATTATATTTGAAGAAAATGTTGAAAGTATAAACTGTTGTATAATACATGTATATATCTTTCAAATCAGGATATGCATAACATTTAATAATAGTTTCATACAAAATAAAGTAATAACATTTACATTACTAATTGTACTACACCTGATGCTCATTTCGACATTCATTTCTCTTTTGTTAACGCAAGACCTCAGTACTTAAAAATACAAAATGTAATACAAACATTGAAGACAAGGCGATAAGATAATCTATAAATAACTGCTTGTAATACCTGCAAAGTCATATGTTGTCAAACATTTATAATTGTTATTCTGTATTACAGTTCACCAATCATAGCATGCCACTTATTGCATCTAAAATGATAAAAGTACAGAGATATATAAATAGAAATATGTTGTATTGGTGTCAATGAAACAACTCTCCATCCAGTTCACTTGTATTGGTGTGAATGAAACAACTCTCCATCCAGTTCACTTGTATTGGTGTTAATAAAACAACTCTCCATCCAGTTCACAACGTATAATAAGTAAAATAACAAAAATACTTAACTCGAGGATAATTCAAACTGAATTCGTAATCAAATGGCAAAATTAAAAGCTCTTACACTTTAAACAAATGGATAACAACTCTCATATTCCTGACTTGGTACAGTGTTTGCTAATACTTCCACTTGTATGACAGTCGCGTTAAATTCCGTGATATAGACAATGATGTGTGAACAAAACAAGCATACATGCAAAATGAGCATACCATTGGTGGTCTTCGACCATTGTCTGCTCTTCGGTCGGGTTGTCGTCTCTTCGATATATTCCCCATCTACATTCTCAATTTCATACACAATAGGAAAAAATGTCAAAAAATGTGGTACAACAGTCAACATTGTGGCATATAGAAAAAGCAAATAAGCAAAGATTAAAGTCAAGAGTACAAACATATAACATAGCTAAAAAAGCACATTGACGGGATATATAGTACAGAGCCACATCAAAAAGTTAACAATTATAGGTCAAAGTATGACTTTTAACACAGAGCATTGGCTCACATCAAAAGCAAACTATAAAATACCCCAACATGACTAGTGTAAACTACTCAAAAGGAAAACCAACGGAGTACTTTATATATAAAAAAAAGAAACGGGAAACTCATATAAATACCAACAACTGACGACTGAACAACAGGCTTCTGACTTGGAAAATCTCAGTGTGTTTTACGTTTTAACAGGCGCTAACCTTCCCTTAACTTTTAACAGTAGTGTAACATAACAACCTAAAAATATATTAGGTTTAATTCACTTTTTTATACTTACGAAAATGCCTGTACAAAGTCAGGATTATGACTGTTGTTATCCATTTGTTTGATATGTTTAAGCTTTTGATTTTGTTATTTCGTTACGGACTTTTCGTTTTGAATTTTCCTCGGAGTTGTTTTTTTTTACAAAGGTGGACCTCCTATTATTCTGCATAGCAAATGTCATTGAACAATAGGTACTTACTGTGATAAAATAACATAAGCATTGTGACATGGGAAATGTACCAGAATGTTCACGATAGAGAACGTCGTCTACAGATCGTACAACAAGATATTCATATATATAGCAATAGATGTAACGGAATTTAATGGTTGGCTCTGAAATCACTCTAATTGGGAGTTTGTTGGGGTTTTTTTTGGTTTTTTTTTCGACGACTCATTGGCACATGTGGAACAGAATCTAATCAACTGTTCAAAGCACCAGATACTACCGGCAGGGGTTCATGTAGTTCAGTCTTTTACCTTCGATGTTTTGTAAACTGTTGTTTGTATTATTTATCATTTTCTTTTATTTTCTTATTGCTAATACGTAGTCAGTTACTTATGTATAGGTTTGAATACCCTTTGGTATCTTAAGGTTCTCTTTTGACCAGTTTGAAGTAAGATGTGCGATAGTTATGAAACCAAAATAAACAATCTCTCAAGTTAAGGTATACCATTGATGGTTCGGATATACATCATTATACTTTAAATGCCCATATATTATATATGTTTTCTACCAGATTATATACTAAGTTCTCCAAATGTTTCGTGGCGAACGTACATTATATACATTTTCCAAAAGTCATATACAAATGTTCTCACATAAGAAACATTGAACAACATGGGGATTTTGTCTTCATCATTAAAACAGAAACATTGAACAACATAGAATTTTGTCTCCATCATTATAACAGAAACATTGAACAACATGAGAATTTTGTCTCCATCATTATAACAGAAACATTGAACAACATGGAGATTATGTCTCCATCATTAAAACAAAACCATTGAACAACATTGAAATTTTGGCTCCATCATTATAACAGAAACATTGAACAACATGGGAATTTTGTCTCCATCATCTTGGGGATTTGTGACAGAAAAATTGAACAACATAAGGATTATGTCTCCATCATTATAACAGAAACATTGAACAACATTGAGATTTTGTCTCCTTCATTATAACGGAAACATTGAACAACATGGGGATTGTGTCTCTATCATTATAACAGAAACATTGAACAACATGGGGATTTTGTCTCCATCATTATAACAGAAACATTGAACAACATGGGAATTTCGTCTCCATCATTATAACAGTAACACTGAACATCATGGTGATTTGTAACAGAAACATTGAACAACATAAGGATTATGTCTCCATCATTATAACAGAAACATTGAACAACATGGGGATTATGTCTCCATCATTAAAACAGAAACATTGAACTACATGGGGATTATGTCTCCATCATTATAACAGAAACATTGAACAACATGGGGATTTTGTCTCCATCATTATAACAGAAACATTGAACAACATGGGAATTTCGTCTCCATCATTATAACAGTAACACTGAACATCATGGTGATTTGTAACAGAAACATTGAACAACATGGGGATTATGTCTCCGTCATTATAACAGAAACATTGAACAACATGGGGATTTTGTCTCCATCATTATAACAGAAACATTGAACAACATGGGAATTTCGTCTCCATCATTATAACAGTAACACTGAACATCATGGTGATTTGTAACAGAAACATTGAACAACATGGGGATTATGTCTCCGTCATTATAACAGAAACATTGCACAACATGGGGATTTTGTCTCCATCATTTTAACTATTATGAATAGTTGTGTTATTGACAAACATAACACACCCTTTTATTTCTATATGATGGTTCGCGTAGACTTTTTTTAAATTTTTTTAGTCTCAATACAATGATTTTAAACAAGTTTTGTTATTACACATTTCATTTTGGATTGTGTGCATAACAAACATTTTTTTTAAGACTTAAAAGAGGGACGAAAGATACCAAAGGGACAATCAAACTCATAAATCTAAAACAAACTGACAACGCCATGGCTAAAAATGAAAAAGACAGACGGAAAAACAATAGTACACATGACACAACATAGAAATCTAAAGAATAAACAACACGAACCCCACCAAAAACTAGGGGTGATCTCAGGTGCTCCGGAAGGGTAAGCAGATCCTGCTCCCCATGTGGCACCCGTCGTTAAATGACATCAAAGACTGGGTGTTGATCCATTTTTCATTATAAACTGAAAAGTATTATTTGGGACTTTCCACATGAGCTACTTGTAGATGTTTCAATCCAAAAATTTATTTTATTTATCTAATCTTATTATGTTTATTAATAAAGCAAAGTATTATCCGAATGTTTGTATTTTTAAATTCGTTTACCTGTAACTCGGTAAGAAAAATTATAAATGGTATAATATCGGTGTGTATAAATAGCAGTGTACCATACTTTTACAGAACAAACAAATGTGTGCTTATTATTTATATTTTTGTCTTGGGTTCTTTGATATGTGTTTTGATTTACAAATAGAATTTTAACTTTAAATTGTGTACATTTCAGGACAGAAATAACTTCTGAGTAAGTACTTCTATTTAAATTTATTAACGAAAAATATACTGAAAAAGTCCTATTGAATTGATACAGAAATGTGATGTAATATAATAATAATAAATACCGTATCTAAATAGGGTAAAATCAGTAAGAACATTAATAATCTCTACCGATGCCCTCTGAATAACTCAAAAATTTACAATAATATAATATATACGTTGACATGCATAAAACTTTAAATTCAAAAACAAATGGCGAAAAACATACAGAAATGGTTCATGAACATATTTTGTTAATTTCAGATATACAAGACAGTAGTCAAACTTTATCTGATAATTACATTTTTTTTTAGATACAAGAAATTATAATAACTTTTTTTGAACTGTTCTATCGTTTCTATCATTTTGATTTCTACAGGAATACTGTTCCAAAGAACTGTACTGGAATATTGAATTTTTTTTTTTCATAAAATTTGTTCTCGAACGTTCAAAATGTAGTATGAAAGGACAATGATTATCTGATGAACACAAAGAATATCTTGCATTAACATTTTCACTTGTTCACGAAAACATTATTAACAGTACATACTTATATATTTGATTATCTGACATTAACACAAATGTATTCACAACAGATCTGGAGTTAAAGGAGCAATATCACCGACCGATCCTCGGGGGCAGGTGCACACTTCAATACTTTGTTGATAGGGGGACGCCTAGTTTCTGTTACCTGAACCTTTTAATATAACTCAAATTTCTAAAATGTTACCTTTTCATATACTGAGTAGGTAAAAATGTTACCTTTTCATATACTGAGTAGGTAAAAATGAGACCTTTTCATATACTGATTAGGTAAAAATGAGACCTTTTCATATACTGAGTAGGTAAAAATGAGACCTTTTCATATACTGAGTAGGTAAAAATGTTACCTTTACATATACTTACCTTTTCATATACTGAGTAGGTAAAAAAGTTACCTTGTCATATACTTACCTTTTCATATACTGAGTAGGTAAAAATGTTACCTTTTCATATACTGAGTATGTAAAAATGAGACCTTTTCATATACTGATTAGGTACAAATGAGACCTTTTCATATACTCGGTAGGTAAAAATGAGACCTTTTCATATACTGAGTAGGCAAAAATGTTACCTTTTCATATACATGATATACTGAGTAGGTAAAAATGTTACCTTTTCATATACTGATTAGGTAAAAATGAGACCTTTTCATATACTGAGTAGGTAAAAATGAGACCTTTTCATATACTCGGTAGGTAAAAATGAGACCTTTTCATAAACTGAGTAGGTAAAAATGTTACCTTTTCATAAACTGAGTAGGTAAAAATGTTACCTTTTCATATACTGAATAGGTAAAAATGTTACCTTTTCATATACTGAGTAGGTAAAAATGTTACCTTTTCATATACTTACCTTTTCATATACTGAGTGGGTAAAAATGTTACCTTTACATATACTTACCTTTTCATATACTGAGTAGGTAAAAATGTTACATTTTCATATAGTGAGTAGGTAAAAATGTTACCTTTTCATATACTGAGTAGGTAAAAATGTTACCTTTCCAAATACTGTGTAGGTAAAAATGTTACCTTTTCATATAATGAGTAGGCAAAAATGTTACCTTTTCATGTACTAAGTAGGTAAAAATGTAACCTTTTCATATACTGACGAGGTAAAAATGTAACCTTGTCATATACTGACGAGGTAAAAATGTTACCTTTTCCCATATTGTTTCGGTTTCGTTTGGTGTATAATGTGACATTGGTAAACCAAATTGTCAAAAGATAAAAAAAATAATGGTTGATTAAATATAGCCAGGAACACCAATAAAGATGAAAGACGAAGTTATTGGAATTTCATTGACATTATCATATATTTCTAATAGTTTTTCCGACCTGTTCACATGTTAATAAGCTTGAAAAAGTTACCTATTCCAGCGGCATGTCCTATCATCACGTTCACGAAAACATTATTAACAGTACATACTTATATATTTGATTATCTGACATTAACACAAATGTATTCACAACAGATCCGGAGTTAAAGGAGCAATATCACCGACCGATCCTCGGGGGCAGGTGCACACTTCAATACTTTGTTGATAGGGGGACGCCTGGTTTCTGTTACCTGAACCTTTTAATATAACTCAAATTTCAAAAATGTTACCTTTTCATATACTGAGTAGGTAAAAATGTTACGTTTTCATATACTGAGTAGGTAAAAATGAGACCTTTCCATATACTGAGTAGGTAAAAATGTTACCTTTTCATATACTGAGTAGGTAAAAATGTTACCTTGTCATATACTGAGTAAGTAAAAATGTTACCTTGTCATATACTGAGTAGGTAAAAATGTTACCTTTTCATATACTGAGTAAGTAAAAATGTTACCTTGTCATATAGTGAGTAGGTAAAAATATTACCTTGTCATATAGTGAGTAGGTAAAAATGTTACCTCTTCATATACTGAGTAGGTAAAAATGTTACCTTTTCATAGACTGAGTAGGCAAAAATATTACCATTTCATGTAATGACTAGTTAAAAATGTTACCTTTTCATTTACTGTTTAGGTAAACGTGTTACCTTTTCATAAAGTGAGTAGGTAAAAATGTTACCTTTTCATATAGTGAGTAGGTAAAAATGTTTCTTTTTCATACACTGAGTAGGCAAAAATGTTACCTTGTCATATACTGAGTAGGTAAAAATGTTACCTCTTCATATACTGAGTAGGTAAAAATGTTACCTTTTCATAGACTAAGTAGGCAAAAATATTACCTTTTCATGTAATGACTAGGTAAAAATGTTACCTTTTCATATACTGTGTAGGTAAACATTTTACCTTTTCATAAAGTGAGTAGGTAAAAATGTTACCTTTTCATATAGTGAGTAGGTAAAAATGTTACTTTTTCATACACTGAGTAGGCAAAAATGTTACCTTGTCATATACTGAGTAGGTAAAAATGTTACCTTTTCATATACTGAGTAGGTAAAACTGTTACCTTTCCATATACTGAGTAGGCAAAAATGTAATCTTTTCATATAGTGAGTACGTAAAAATGTTACGTTTTCATACAACGAGTAGGAAAAAATGTTACCTTGTCATATACTGAGAAAGTAAAATTGTTACCTTTTCATATACTGAGTAGGTAAGACTGTTACTTTTCCATATACTGAGTAGGCAAAAATGTTACTTTATCATGTAATGAGTAGGTAAAAATATTACCTTTTCATATACTGAGTAGGTACAAATGTTACCTTTTCATATACTGAGTAGGTGAAAATGTTACCTTTTCATATAGTGAGTAGGTAAAAATGTTACCTTTTCATATACTGAGTAGGTAAAAATGTTACCTTTCCAAATACTGTGTAGGTAAAAATGTTACCTTTTCATATAATGAGTAGGCAAACATGTTACCTTTTCATGTACTAAGTAGGTAAAAATGTAACCTTTTCATATACTGACGAGGTAAAAATGTAACCTTGTCATATACTGACGAGGTAAAAATGTTACCTTTTCATATACTGAGTAGGTAAAAATGAGACCTTTTCATATACTGAGTAGGTAAAAATGAGACCTTTTCATATACTGAGTAGGTAAAAATGAGACCTTTTCATATACTGAGTAGGTAAAAATGTTACCTTTACATATACTTACCTTTTCATATACTGAGTAGGTAAAAAAGTTACCTTGTCATATACTTACCTTTTCATATACTGAGTAGGTAAAAATGTTACCTTTTCATATACTGAGTATGTAAAAATGAGACCTTTTCATATACTGATTAGGTAAAAATGAGACCTTTTCATATACTCGGTAGGTAAAAATGAGACCTTTTCATATACTGAGTAGTCAAAATGTTACCTTTTCATATACATGATATACTGAGTAGGTAAAAATGTTACCTTTTTCATATACTGATTAGGTAAAAATGAAACCTTTTCATATACTGAGTAGGTAAAAATGAGACCTTTTCATATACTGAGTAGGTAAAAATGTTACCTTTACATATACTTACCTTTTCATATACTGAGTAGGTAAAAAAGTTACCTTGTCATATACTTACCTTTTCATTTACTGAGTAGGTAAAAATGTTACCTTTTCATATACTGAGTAGGTAAAAATGAGACCTTTTCATATACTCATTAGGTAAAAATGAGACCTTTTCATATACTCGGTAGGTAAAAATGAGAACTTTTCATAAACTGAGTAGGTAAAAATGTTACCTTTTCATAAACTGAGTAGGTAAAAATGTTACCTTTTCATATACTGAATAGGTAAAAATGTTACCTTTTCATATACTGAGTAGGTAAAAATGTTACCTTTTCATATACTGAGTTGGTAAAAATGTTACCTTTTCATATACTTACCTTTTCATATACTGAGTAGGTAAAAATGTTACCTTTACATATACTTACCTTTTCATATAGTGAGTAGGTAAAAATGTTACCTTTTCATATAGTGAGTAGGTAAAAATGTTACCTTTTCATATACTGAGTAGGTAAAAATGTTACCTTTCCAAATACTGTGTAGGTAAAAATGTTACCTTTTCATATAATGAGTAGGCAAAAATGTTACCTTTTCATGTACTAAGTAGGTAAAAATGTAACCTTTTCATATACTGACGAGGTAAAAATGTAACCTTGTCATCTACTGACGAGGTAAAAATGTTACCTTTTCCCATATTGTTTCGGTTTCGTTTGGTGTATAATGTGACATTGGTAAACCAAATTGTCAAAAGATAAAAAAAATAATGGTTGATTAAATATAACCAGGAACACCAATAAAGATGAAAGACGAAGTTATTGGAATTTCATTGACATTATCATATATTTCTAATAGTTTTTCCGACCTGTTCACATGTTAATAAGCTTGAAAAAGTTACCTATTCCAGCGGCATGTCCTATCATCACGTTCACGAAAACATTATTAACAGTACATACTTATATATTTGATTATCTGACATTAACACAAATGTATTCACAACAGATCCGGAGTTAAAGGAGCAATATCACCGACCGATCCTCGGGGGCAGGTGCACACTTCAATACTTTGTTGATAGGGGGACGCCTGGTTTCTGTTACCTGAACCTTTTAATATAACTCAAATTTCAAAAATGTTACATTTTCATATACTGAGTAGGTAAAAATGTTACCTTTTCATATACTGATTAGGTAAAAATGAGACCTTTTCATATACTGAGTAGGTAAAAATGTTACCTTGTCATATACTGAGTAAGTAAAAATGTTGCCTTGTCATATACTGAGTAGGTAAAAATGTTACCTTTTCATATACTGAGTAAGTAAAAATGTTACCTTGTCATATAGTGAGTAGGTAAAAATGTTACCTTGTCATATAGTGAGTAGGTAAAAATGTTACCTCTTCATATACTGAGTAGGTAAAAATGTTACCTTTTCATAGACTGAGTAGGCAAAAATATTACCTTTTCATTTACTATTTAGGTAAACATGTTACCTTTTCATAAAGTGAGTAGGTAAAAATGTTACCTTTTCATATAGTGAGTAGGTAAAAATGTTACTTTTTCATACACTGAGTAGGCAAAAATGTTACCTTGTCATATACTGAGTAGGTAAAAATGTTACCTCTTCATATACTGAGTAGGTAAAAATGTTACCTTTTCATATACTGAGTAGGTAAAACTGTTACCTTTCCATATACTGAGTAGGCAAAAATGTAATCTTTTCATATAGTGAGTACGTAAAAATGTTACTTTTTCATACAACGAGTAGGAAAAAATGTTACCTTGTCATATACTGAGAAAGTAAAATTGTTACCTTTTCATATACTGAGTAGGTAAGACTGTTACCTTGTCATATACTGAGTAGGCAAAAATGTTACTTTATCATGTAATGAGTAGGTAAAAATATTACCTTTTCATATACTGAGTAGGTAAAAATGTTACCTTTTCATATACTGAGTAGGTGAAAATGTTACATTTTCATATAGTGAGTAGGTAAAAATGTTACCTTTTCATATACTGAGTAGGTAAAAATGTTACCTTTCCAAATACTGTGTAGGTAAAAATGTTACCTTTTCATATAATGAGTAGGCAAAAATGTTACCTTTTCATGTACTAAGTAGGTAAAAATGTAACCTTTTCATATACTGACGAGGTAAAAATGTAACCTTGTCATATACTGACGAGGTAAACATGTTACCTTTTCCCATATTGTTTCGGTTTCGTTTGGTGTATAATGTGACATTGGTAAACCAAATTGTCAAAAGATAAAAAAAATAATGGTTGATTAAATATAGCCAGGAACACCAATAAAGATGAAAGACGAAGTTATTGGAATTTCATTGACATTATCCTATATTTCTAATAGTTTTTCCGACCTGTTCACATGTTAATAAGCTTGAAAAAGTTACCTATTCCAGCGGCATGTCCTATCATCTTGTATATAAAGAGCAGACACACAAGGGACTGATCATAGATCCAAGACATAGTTTATCATTTACTGTAACGTATACCATAGTATTACAATTCATTTTATTCATAGCTGTGAGTGGCAAAAACTATGACAAATTTATTTATCTTTATTCATTATATTTTAATATATTATAATTTGATGAAGTTTAATTTTTCATCATATTGATTTTGTTTCAGAGAAGAACCTTCGTAATTATAAGCATCATAATATATATGAAAATTTAATTATTCCAGAAATATGACAAATGATCAACAATCAATCATTGAGTTCATGAGTGAGACCTATTACTGTTAGAGGATACTTGTCGAAGTCTGAAACCTCTGTGCATAATGGGACACTCTTCCTTTGTGTAAACAAACTATGGTGCACCAAGCTAAGAGAAACAATGGTTATACAACTAGTATAAGGTTCCACTAGAAATATTGGTATTAACGTCATGTAAACAATGTCGTAAGAAGGCACGTTATACAATTTATTCATGTAAAGTTCCCACATAATAAAAACAAAATGACCATGCAAGATAATCTGTATACGGTACTGTAGAATTTAGGTAGCTATCTTGGTGGTAAATTAACTCCTTCACACATATTTTGGTTGAATACACGAATTAAAGCAAAGACGGTAGGCAGCATGACGAAGAGGGTGATGGGAATCGTAATATTTGGTAAATGTTAAATATTCTAAACCGACATTCTTACAATTCTATGAGATTGAAATATCACTAAAAAGTTTACAATCTATAGGAATCAAGACTGAAAGAGGAAAAAAAATACCAGCTGTTTTTCTTTTTGATTTTCATATTTTCTGCGTTAATTACCGAACGTGACTTATACCCGATTGTGACTGTTTTGCTGAGTGTGAATTCGCGTTGCTATAAGACGTGTCACGGTACTTTTCTTTCCGAAATCCATGCATTTAGTTTTGATGTAATATTTATTATTTTCTTCGGATTTTGTCAAATGTTTTATCGTTTGTAGTTGTAAATCTTATTTTTCTTCTGTTTTCGTGTGTTATGGTAGAGATAATTAATCATCCTCTTCATTTGGTTCAACTAAATTTATACGATATATTTGGTTTGCAGTTTGATTAAGAGAAATACCGACATAGATAAGATAATAAATTGTTTATCTAATTACTACATGTATCACACTTTAATATTAATTAGTATTGTTATTTTTATTGTTATTAATAAATGTTATATCAACATTACAAACCCAATCTTGAATTCTATCCTATTGTTTAGGATTTTTTTCGAAAGTCCACTGTGACGTCACTTAAATTTGTGCTTTTATCGACTTGGCTAAAGCGGCTGCGAATTTGTATATGCTTGTGATAGGATATGTATCTATCAGTTTTCATTTTGTAGTTAGTCACTGGTTTTATCATTAATATCTATTATACATGTACATGTATAGTTATTTTATAAAAAAATACTGTTTTCAAAAGTATGAATAATTCTAAATGATAAGGATGTTCTTATCTTAGGCAGAAAACCCTATATTTGGCAAAACTTTTTGGAACTTTATGTCCTCAATGCTTTTCAATTTTGTAGCTTTTTTTTGGCTTTCGAACTTTTTTCAACACTGGTTGGTCTTGTGTAGACGAGGTGCACGTCTGGCGTATAAATTTTAAACCTGGCGACTAATGTTAGCTATTATTCGTGTGTTTCTCTGTTCTATATGCTCTCCCATTTATTTGTATTGTAGTCCTATCGTGTAATGTTGTCATTTTACTGTTATGATTAACATTGTTATAACAGCGGAAGGTTTGGAAGGCCAAAAACCCAGGTCCAACCTACCATTTTTTTTCTTAAAATGTCCTATATCAAGTCAAGAAAATGGCCATTGTTATATTATAATTCGTTTCTGTGTGTGATACATTTTAACAAGTTGCAATTCTCCTCTTAGTGTGTTTCTCTCAGTTTTAGTTTGTAACATGGATTTATTTTTTCTCTATCGATTTATGAATTTCTATCAGCGGTATACTAGTCTTGCCTTTATTCTACAAATAAAGACAGCAGTAGTACACCGCTTTTCGGAATTAATAAATCGATTAAGAAAAAAAAAACAAATCCAGGTTACAAACTAAAACTTAGTGAAACACATCAACTATAGTAAACCCCGTCATATTATGTATGTACGTGCCTGTGACAAGTCAGGAGCCTGTAATTCAGTGGTTGTCGTTTGCTTATATGTTACATATTTGTGTTTTGTTAATTTTTTGTACATGAATTAGGCCGTTAGTTTTCTCGGTTAAATTGTTTTACATTATCATTTCGGGGCTTTTTATAG
Source organism: Mytilus edulis (assembly GCF_963676685.1). NCBI lineage: Eukaryota > Metazoa > Mollusca > Bivalvia > Mytilida > Mytilidae > Mytilus > Mytilus edulis. Next base: position 88,819,317 of record NC_092351.1, read on the forward strand.
CGGTATGGGCTTTGCTTATTGTTGAATGCCGTACGGCGACCATTAGGTGTTTATTTCTGTGTTTTTTTGGTCTCTTGTGGAGAGTTGTTTAATTGACAATATGAGTTTTACTGTCCCTTTGGTATCTTTCGTCCCTCTGTCATACCACATCTTTTTTTATATAAGAGGACAACGACACAACAGAAACACTAAAATGCAACAAACACAGAAACGAACTTTAAGATAACAATAGCCATTTTCTAGAAGTCAGACAAAGGTTCAAAAGTCAAGTATAATACAATTGTAAACCAAGGTAAAATGATCAAAAATTTAAGATAAAATTTTTGAAATTGCAAAAACAATACACAATATGTTACAGTACCTGCAATCTTAGGCGTTACTGTTTTAGCGTTCAAACAGCGGTCATCGATCAGTCACCGATCAGTCAAGTTCGCGTCAAACTCGCTTCAGCAATCCGTCAGACTTATAGTAAAATTTATTGACTGATCGGACTGATCGGACGGATAGTACCGATCGACCTTGCTGACGAATTGAACTTTAATACTTCACATGAAAAACTAATACAAATTACGGAATCTTAGTTTCGTTTGATTTAATTAAAATGGCGACCCGTGAAATATTAATAATTTAACAAAGTTTTATGAATTCAAATGAAAAAAAATGTATAGATAAAACCTTAATTAAAATATCATCATTAAAGAATGGTCTTTTCCGTTTTCATTTAGGTTATAATATTTCAAACCCGGCGAGTTCTAAAACGCTGTCTTATTATCGCGATTTTGATTTTATCATTTTCAAAAAATACTCGAGGAAAACGAAATGAAAGGATCAGTTATTGAAAATTTTAGTCTATTGTTTTCAAGATTTTAAAATTTTGTATCCTTATCATCATAAAATTCTGTAAATTTATTTTATCACAATCACGGCCTTTCTAAATTCTTGTCACAATCGAAGCCTTTAAAACAGCAAATTACAAAAAATGCAGGTCTATTTAAACAAAAAATCTATGAGTAATTTTGAGCAATGCAAACAACAGTACAATATATTTTACTGATAGAGTTTTTTTCCTTATTTAAAAAATAACCATTCTTAAACAATTAAAAGTACAAAAATCCAAAGGCTGTCAATATATTTCATGAAAATGAATTTCATACTTGTTCAACAAAAACAAACCTTTAAGCAGATTTATTCTTCAATTATTCACAGTTTGTACAAAGTATCTACATATGAAATAAATTGATAACAACTCATTGCAATTGAAGCTACAATATTTTCAAATATGAGAAGAAATTTTTGCCTTTTAGGCAACACGTACAAAAATTTAGACCTTTTTTCCTTAGAGTAAGCATAATGTATGAAGAACAACCAATCCTGACGAACAATAAGTACTGAAATCATATGGCGGTCAATAATTTGTATCAAAATAAAGTATTTATTGCATTCTTATTCCACAAAAAAAGGAGTTTAAGTCTTTTAATTCTCATTATATCTCAATTCTAATTAAAAGACTTGTCTCGAGATGTTAAAAATAACTGATTTCAAATAAATAGTATCATTTTTAATAAAAAGAACAATTTGGATATTTTAAATAATGCGAATAAAATTTTAGTATAATTTCTATGACATTCTTTTAATATTATGAAAAAAACTACCAATTTTAAACTATATACAGTAAAAAAATCAAATTGTGGTCAATAATTTCCATTCAAACGAAGAAATGATTGCATTCTGGTTCAACAAAATCAAAGGTAACAGATACTTATCCTTCAAATATTCACATTTTATACAAAATTAGTCATAAAAAGGAATTTAAAGCAACTGATTACAATTGAAGTTACAATATTTTCAAATATGAGACGAAATATTTGCATTTTACGCAACGCGTGCGACAATTTAACATCTTTTTTCTTAAAGTAAAAATAATTCATGAAGAACAGCCAATCATGATGAACAAAAAGTACTGAAATCATATGGCGGTTAATAATTTATATCAAAATAAAGTATTAATTCCATTCTTATTCCAAAAAAATAAAAGTTTAAGTATTCTAATTCTTATTATCTCTCGATTCTTATTAAAAGACTTGTCTTGGGATTTTAAAAATAACTGATTTCAAATAAAATAGTATCATTTTTAATAAAAAGATAAATGAGTTGGTTATTTAACACAATTGAGAATAAAGTTTTTGTATGATTTCTCTGACATTCCTTTAATTATATGAAAAAAAACTTTAGAGTACAACAATCCAATGGCGGTCAATAATTTCAGTAAAATGAAGAAATATTTGCATTTAAGGCAAAGCGTACGAAAATTTAGTATCATTTTCCTTACAGTAAGCATATATTATGAAGAACAGACAATCAGAATGTACAAAAAGAACTGAAATCATTTGGCGGTTAATAATTTATATCAAAATAAAGTAATATATACATTCCTATTCCACAAAAATAAAAGTTAAAGTGTTTTAAATCTTATTATATCCTGTTCTAATTTAATTCAAATAAAATTGTATCATTTAAAAAAAAAAGTGATTTTAGTTATTTTAAATAACGCGAATAAAATGTTAGTATGATTTTGTTTTAACTTTATGAAAAAAACTACCAATTCTAAACTATATACAGTAAACAATTTAAATTGTGGTCAATAATTTTTATTCAAATAAAGAAATGATTGCATCCTGGTTCAACAAAAATCAAAAGTAAACAGATACTGATCCCTCAAATAGTCACGTTTTTTTACAAAATTAGTCATAAAAAGGAATGTATAACAACTGATTGCAAATGAAGTTACAATATTTTCAAATATGAGAAGAAATATTTGCATTTTACGCAACGCGTACAAAAATTTAACACCTTTTCCTTACAGTAAACATAACTTAAGAAGAACAACCAATCCTGACGAGAAAAAAGTATTGGAATCATATAGCGGTTAATTATTTATATCAAAATAAAGCAATAACTGCATTCTTTTTCCACAAAAATAAAAGTTTAAGTATTTTAATTCTTATTATATCTCGATTCTTATTAAAAGACTTAACTCGAGCTGTTAGAAATAACTGATTTCAAATAAAATAGTGTAATTTTAATAAATAGGAGATTTATTTTTGTTAGTTTTTAACAATGCGAACACAACTTCAATATGATTTATACGGCATTCTTTTAATTTTATGAAAAACAACCTTTTCTAAGGTAGAAAATGCTCAAAACTCCAATGGCGGAAAATTACCATTTTCGAAGGAGGAAGTTTATGTTGACTGAGACATATATCATGTATAATACAATTATGTATTATATATGTCTCTGATGTTAATAATACAAAACTATTAATCAACACAAACAATTTAAGGCTCTAATTAAGCATCTTATACTGTAATACTATTTTTTACTTTTTTATTGCAACCAATTTTATTACAAATTAACGTGTAAATTATGGTGTCTTCGTAGAGGTCGGCGTTCATGGATTGTAAATACTGTTGAGTTTGGTTTACATAAGAATTTGAAATATATACGTGTCCGTCCGATCCGTGCATACATTTGATTTACTGATCGATCGATGACCGTTGTCACGGTAACTCTCACATAGGTTACTTGACTTATCTGACGGATCCTATTAGTTACCGATCACCGATCACTCATCAATCAGTCAAACATCCGTCTCTGATCATTCACCGATCAGTCAAGTTCACGTCAAACAGTAACGCCTAAGGTTGCAAGTACTGTATTATGTTTTTCAAAAGCAATACAAACTCTGTTAATTTCAATACCAAATGATTGACCGGGTTTGTCTACTAATATTGACTTTTAAGAATGAAGCTTTTACAGTGTAAGGAAGAACCAGACACTTTAGAACACCTACTGTGGGTTGTTTGTCATATTGTAGTAGAAATCAATCTGGTTCCATCTAAATGTTTAAATTTATGAAGCAACACATATTGATGTTCCAATGAATATGGATATTGTTACTTTTGGCCCATATTAAAACTATAATCTATAATTATAGTCATTTTACTAGCAAATAATATATCAAATATGCAAAACAAAAATACTCATATAGAGGGACTTAAATTTGATAAAAGACAATTTGACTTTATATAGCATATTTGCCAAAACAAATAATGTGTGTAAATGAACAAAACATATACTGGAACTATGAGGTTAAAGTCACTTAATGAAATTAAGTATTGATGTATCGATATGCTTGTACTGTAATTACAAATATCTTTACTCAGTGAAAATGTAATACTTATATAAGTTATTCTGTAATCAGGTAATGTCGTATCGTATTGGTTTTTTTTTTCTCTCTCAATTGTTTGATTGTGATTGAAATGAAGATACAAGAAGATATTGTGCATGATTTGTCAGCATTAAGGGGAAACACTTTGTATGTTGAATTTCAAAGCTTAATAACTTTAAAACTACCTGCTTTCTTAAGTTTACGTTCTAATTCTTTTAAAACATGATGACCTTCCCATTTTGTAAAAAGTCAAATTTTCAGCATTTTCCCTCAGATTTACAAAACATTTTTGTAAATATCCGTCAAAGAAAGTTTTCTAAAACACATAAGGCTTAGATATATCGCGGAAATGGAGTGGATTATCCGAAAATTTGATATAATTTATAATTACAATCTTAGACTAAGAGAAGTAATTTAATCATAAGGGAGAAAGTCACGTGGTGCAAATCATTTTAATAAAGTACCTATGATTCGATTGACTACAGTTGAACTTTTGTTTGGAATACGATTTAGTAAGACTGAGGATATTCGTTTAGCTGTTGTAGATCTTTTTCATCTATTTGTATTGTCACTTCTTTGTATGTTCCTCATATGTTGTCTTAGTCTTTAATATTAGAATGTCACTTTTTACGTCATTATTGAATAACACATTTGTTTATTTTTTAGTTGAATCGTATTTTTAACAACGTCCAATTGTGAGCTGTAGTTGTATAGAAAATATCGAAATTCAATCTGTTAAAGGTTACCATGTTTATAAGGAAATAATTAAAACCTCAAAGTTGATGAGAGTGACTAGATTTGTATAACAGTCCAAAGTACTACACTGATTTAATCACAACAATTGCAAAATTTTAACCGGTTATATTTATCTGTTTTCAAGATAACATGATCCATTCACTGATTTATTACAGACAATTGTTTTAGAATATTTAATGAATATCGTTGTTAAACGTTTTTCCTTGTAGCGTGCTGGAAAATTTTGTTTAATTTAGTATTTCAAAGATGATTTGACATTCTTATTTCTATATCTTTTTTTCCAAATAACATTACATTTGTCCATATCATTTAATTTTACTGTATTTGCATTATCTTATACATTTTATAACGATCAATGTTTTTCTATTTATTGTAGACGTTCTTTGTAAGTATACATTTTTATTTGCCCTTCGTAAGATATTCGTTATATACATGTAATCATATCTGAGTTAGTGTATTATCTGCGTGTAACTAGGTCTGAAAAAACATTATTTTCACATAATGTTTTGCACCATAATTTTCAGACTTCGAAAGGATTACATTGTTCCTCAATAATACTGGTCATGTTATAATCATAAACAAATTGATTCATGTACTACGGAGAAACATTTGGACCATGTTGTTTAACCTTTGTTCGTCATTCCATCGTTCCATCATTTAACAACAAGCTATAGACGGAATGTTTCCTAAACGCATTTACAGACTGTTGGTCTTTAGTATGTGCATCTAATACGGTAAGCTACAGATTGATTAACGTTTGGTTCCGCTCCGCTAATTTTGTCAGAACCTAAGCGCTATACTTAAGATATCGTGAAAATAACATGTATATACGTTTGGTTTCTAAACGCATTCAAATATTTTGAGTTGATTTTTAGTTTGTGAGTCTATTGTGATGAGTTACAGATCATGTATACATCAGGTTCCATTCCTCTGATTTTTTCCGAAATCAAAGCTATGATTTGAGCGTTAATAAATTCGATATAAGAACAGTTTTTAAGACTATTTTTTAAAGTCCTTCCCATATTGAGCTTGCAATCGTTTTTGAAAACGAGGCCATACATGTCATTCTGACACATCAATGTATTGTTTTTGTTATCCTTTTTCATCTGTAATTTAATGAGTTACACGGCAGGAATACAAAATAGAGCTGAAAACCTATTTAATGTCTTCCGCGCTATTGACTGTATTTTCACTTTGTGTGACTCCATTGCTGTGCCTTATAATTGCGTTTTTAATTTATCCTACGATTATCAACAATGACCTTTGCATCAGGTTTCCATCATAACAATAGTTATTGTCACAAATAACTTTTAGATTATAGCTAATAATGAAAAGAACCAATGATCAATTTTATGATAGAGAAAAAAATCCGGGTTACAAACTAAAACTGAGTGAACACATTAACTATAAGAGAAGAACAGCAACAGAACAGACACTAAAATGCAACACAAACAGAAACGAACTATAAGATAACAATAGCCATTTTCAAGTCAGACAAAGCTTCAAAAAGTCATTGATAATAAACCAAGGTACACAATCAAAATGTGAAGAATATATTAAATAAAAATGTTTGAAATTGCAAAACAAAATACAAAATTGTAATTTTAAGTTTTTCAGAAACAAATAGCGTTTTGTTCGTTTCAATACCGAATGACTTACCGTGTTTGATGTACTTATATTGACTTTTAAAAATGAACCTTGTCATGCTTGGTCAGTATCGTTCATGAAACTTTTGCAAGGAAGAACCAGAGACTATAAAACACCTACTTTGGTTGGTGTTTCATATTGTAGTAGAAATCAATCTAGTTCCTTCTGAATGTTTGAATTTATGATGCAAAATAAAAAAAAACTCATATAGAGGGACTTATAAAAGACAATTTAACTTTATAAAGCATATTTGCCAAAAAGAAATAATGTGTAAATGAACATATCATATTCTGGAACTCCAAGGTTAAAGTCACTGAATGAATTTAATCATTGATGTATCGATATGCTTGTATTGTATATTCGAATATACCTAATATTTCTTCGTGTAAGCCGAGTAAACTAGTTGCGTGCTGTTCGAAGTTTCAAAGCTGATTTTTGAATTCATTAATTTCATTAATCATGTTAATTGTCATTTATTTTTCTGAACGGTTTGATTGGTTGGAATTTCTAAATGGAGTATTGTGTTTGTGGCTTCTTATATTTTCGTCGGATGATAAAACATTTAAAACGTTCGCTTAACAAAACCCTGTTGGTCCTACATATCTTAAAAAAACCCGTTGGTTCTACATATCTTAACAAAATCCCGTTGATCCTATATATCTTAACGAAACCCCGTTGGTCCTACATATCTTAATAAACCCGTTGGTCTTACATATCTGAACAAAACCCCGTTGGTCCTACATATCCTAAAAAAACCGTTGGTCCTACATATTTTAAAAAAACCCGTTGGTCCTACATATCTTTACAAAACCCGTTGGTCCTACATATCTTAACAAAACCCCGTTGGTCCTACATATCTTAACAAAACCTGTTTGTCCTACATATTTTAACAAAACTCCCGTTGGTTCTACATATCTTACCAAAACCCGTTGGTCCTACATATCTTTACAAAACCCCGTTGGTCCTACATATCTTAACAAAACCCCGTTGGTTCTTCATATCTTAACAAAACCTCGTTGGTCCTACATATCTTAACAAACCCCGTTGGTCCTACATATCTAAACAAAACCCCGTTGGTCCTTCATATCTTAACAAAACCTCGTTGGTCCTACATATCTTCACAAAACCCCGTTGGTCCTACATATCTTAACAAAACCCCGTTGGTCCTACATATCTTAAAAAAAACCTTTGGTCCTACATATCTTAACAAAACCCCGTTGGTTCTACATATCTTTATAAAACCCCGTTGGTTCTACATATCTTAAACCCCGTTGGTCCTACATATCTTGAACCCCGTTCGTCCTATTCATCTGAACAAAACCTTGTTGGTCCTACATATCTCAACAAAACTCCATTGGTCCTACATATCTTTACAAAACCCCGTTGGTCCTACATATCTTAAAAAAAAACCTGTTGGTCCTACATATCTTAACAAAACACCGTTAGTCCTACATATCTTAACAAAACCCATTTGGTCCTACATATCTTAACAAAACCCGTTGGTCCTTCATATCTTAACAAAACCCCCTTGGTCCTACATATCTTAAACCCCGTTGGTCCTACATATATTAAACCCTGTTGGTCCTACATATTTTAACAAAACCCCGTTGGTCCTACATATCTTAACAAAACCCCATTGGTCATACATATCTTAAACCTGTTAGTCCTACATATCTTAAACCACACATTGATTGGATGATAAACACAGTAAATGAGGTATCATATTTTTATATTATGTCACAAGAAATAAAGGTCAAAAAGGCTCTTCAAATCACTAAGTATAATATTATTGCCGACGATGCACTGACATATATTAATTTGATGACATGAACGTGATTTTTTCTAAATAATCTTTCTATAGAGGCATTGCATCCTTTGTCATAACCGAGTAAACTACTAACTTTAGAAGGCGGAGCATATGGCAAAATTTGGGGTATTTTGTTTAGTTGCATAGTTGCCAGTTTGCCTTATCATGACGGCAGCCATTACAATAAGATTTTATATGACTCTTAATTAAAATTGCCAATATGCCAATTCATATGCTGTATCAACAAGTTGTCCGCATATAGGTGAATTGTACAGTTTTTAGGGTTCTGTTTGTGTTCAAAAGAACATTTACTAATTTAAAAACTTTCGGTTTTTTTGTTTGAAAATCGGCGTAATCGATTGATAATTGCTAAATAAAATAGCTACAAATCGTAGAAACGGAAGGTTTATAACAGAGATCAAGATATAAAAAGATATTGTTCATGATTTACACGCATACAGGGAAACACCTTGAAAGTTGAATTTTAAAGCTAAATAACTTTTAACCTACCTGCTTACGTTTTCAACCTTCCTAATTTGTAAAAAAAGTCAATTTTTCAGCAGTTTCCCTTAGAAATACACAACAGTTTTGTAAATATCCGACAAAGGAAGTTTTCCAAAACACATTAGTTTTAGATCCATTTCGGAAAAGGACTTTTAATCTTAAACTGTTCACGTGGTGCAATTATAGGAATAACGTACCCTTGATTTTGACATATGATTCGATTGACCTTAGAGTTGAACTTATCGCTTCTGTTTGTTTTCGTAATTTGTTGTCTTGGTCTTTAATATCTGAATGTCACATTTCACGTCATTATTGAATTATACAATTTTTATTTGTTAGTTGAATCGTACGTGAACAAAGTCCAATTGTGAACTGTATCGAAAATATCGAAATTTAACATGTTAAAGGTTCACAGGTTTATAAGGAAATGGTTCAAACCTCACTGCTGGTGGCAGTGACTAGATTTGTATTACAGGTCCAAAGCACTACACTCATTTAATCACAACAATTGTAAAATATTAAACAGTTATACATCTGTATTCAAAATATTAAACATGATCCATTCACTGATTTATTACAGACATTTTTTTCTTTAAAATATTTAATGATTATCGTTGATGAACGTTTTTCTTGAAGCGTGCGAGGAAACTTTGTTTAATTTAGTAATATCAAAGATTATTTGACGTTCTTATATCTACATCTTTTTTTCCAAATAACATTACATTTGTCCATATCATTTAGTTTTACTGTAATTGCATTATCTTATACATTTTATAACAATCTTGGTAACTGTTCTGTAGATCAAATGTCAATGTTTTCTATTTAATGTAGGGCTTTAACCTAAGTATATATTTTTATTTGCCTTTTTTAGATTTTTTTTGTATAATTATACCTCAGTTCATCTACTTGTAACTAGGTCTGAAAAAACATTATTTTCACATTATGTATTGGACCATAATTTTTAGACTCCGAAATGATTACAGTGTTCCTCTATAATACTCTTCATGGAATAACCATCAATGAATCAATACATGTACTACTGAGAAACATCAGGACCATGTAAATTATCCTTGTTCGTCATTCCATCATTCCATCATTTGACAACGATTTTTTCTGTTGGTCTTTAGAATGTGAACCTTATATGATGAGATACAAACTGAATTCACGTTCGGTTCTGCAATCATCATTCGATCATCTTGTTTAAAAAAAGTGTCCGGTGACCCGGCCAACCAACCAAGATGGCCGCCATGGCTAAAAATAGAACATAGGGGTAAAATGCAGTTTTTTGGCTTATAACTCAAAAACCAAAGCATTTAGAGCAAATCTGACAGGAGGTCAAATTTTTATCAGGTCAATATCTATCTGCCCTGGAATTTTCAAATGAATTGGATAATCGGTTGTTTGGTAGATGTCCCTGATTGGTAATTTTATGGAAATTTTGCCGTTTTTTTGTTCTTATCTTGAATATTTCTATAGAAATAATCTGTAAACAGCAATAATGTGCAGCAAAGTAAGACCTAAAAATAAGTCAACATGACCAAAATGGTCAATTGACCCCTAAGAAGTAATTGCCCTTCATAGTCAATTTTTAACAATTTTCATAAAACCTGTAAATTTTCACTAACATTTTCCACTGAAACTACTTGGCCAAGTTCATTATAGATAGAGGTAATTGTAAGCAGCAAGACCGTTTAGTAAAGTAAGATCTACAAACACATCACCATCACCAAAACACAATTTTGTCATGAATCCATCTGTGACCTTTGTTTAATATCCGCATAGACTAAGGTGAACGACACAGGCTTTTTAGAGCCTTAGTTTTATTCATTAATTGTGGTTTATTTTTCTGAACAGTTTGATTGGTTGGAATTTCTAAATTGAGTATTATGTTTGTGGCTTCTTATGTTTTCGTCGGATGATACAACATTGAAAACGTTCGCTTAACCCGTTGATCCTACATATCTAAAAAAAAAACCGTTGGTCCTACATATCTTAACAAAAACCCGTTGGTCCTACATATCTAACCAAAACCCCGTTGGTGCTACATATTTTAAACCCGTTGGTCCTACATATCTTAAACCCCGTTGGTTCTACATATCTTAAACCCGTTTGTCGTACATATTTTCAAACCGGTTAGTCCTACATATCTTAAACCCCATTTGTCCTATATATATTAAACCCGTTGGTCCTACATATCTTAAACTCTGTATGTCCTACATACCTTAAATAAAGGCAACAGTACTGCTGTTCAAAACTCGTAAATCTATGTAACCACACATTGATTGGATGATAAACACAATAATTGAGGCATCATATCTGTATATTATGTCACTGGCAATTAAGAGCGAAAAAGCTCTCAAAATCACTGAGAATAGTATTATTACAGGCGCGGCACTGACATATATCATTTTGATGACATTAACGTAAATGTTTCTAAATAATCTTTCTATAGAGGCATTGCATCCTTTGTCATAACCGAGTAAACTACTGACTTTAGAAGGCGGAACGGCGATTTTGTCTTATCATAACGGCAGCCATTACATTGGCATTGTATATGCCTCTATATTAAAAATGCCAATATGCCAATTCATATTCTGTATCAACAATTTGTCCTGGTACAGGTTTTTAGGGTTATGTTCGTGAACATTGACTACAGTAACTTTGAAAACTTTCTGCCTTTTTAGTTTTAAAAATAAGAAGCGTAACCGACTTATAATTGCTATATAAAATGGCTAAAAATCGTCGAAATGCAAGGTTCAGAACAGAAATCAAGATACAAGAAGATATTGTTCATGATCTGTCCGCATTGAGGGGAAACACCTTGTATGTTGAATTTTAAAGCTTAATAAATTTAAAACTACCTGCTTTCGTAAGTTTACGTCCGAATTCTTTTAAAGCATGATGATTTCAACCTTCACATTTTGTAAACAGTCAAATTTTCAGCATTTTCCCTCAGATTTACAACACATTTTTTTGTAAATATCCGTCAAAGGAAGTTTTCCAAAACATATTGGTCTTAGATCCATGACGGAAATGGACTGGATTAACCGCAAATTTGATATAATGATCATTTCAATCTTAGTTGTTTATTTGTTAGTTGAATCGTATGTGTTACAACGTTCAATCGTGAGCTGTAGTTGTATAGAAAATATCGGAATTGTAATCGCAAAGGTTAACAGGTTTATAAGAAAATGCTTCAAACCTCACTGTTGACGGAAGTGACTAGATTTGTATTACAGGTCAAAAGTACTACACTCATTTAATCACAACAATTGTAAAATTTTAAAAAGTTATATATCTGTATTCAAGATAACATGATCCATTCACTGATTTATTACAGACAATTTTTTATTAATATATTTAATGAATATCGTTGTTAAACGTTTTTCCTTGTAGCGTGCTGGAAAATTTTGTTTAATTTAGTATTTCAAAGATGATTTGACATTCTTATTTCTATATCTGTTTTTCCAAATAACATTACATTTGTCCATATCATTTTAATTTACTGTAATTTCATTATCTTATACATTTTATAACGATCAATGTTTTTCTATTTATTGTAGCGGTTCTTATCAGTAAGTATACATTTTTATTTGCCTTTCGTTAGATATTCGTTATATTATTATATCTGAGTTAATCTAGTACCTGCTTGTAACTACGTATGAATAACCATTATTGTCACAATGTATTGGACCATAATTTTCAGACTCGAAAAGGATTACAGTGTTCCTCAATAATACTGTTCATGGAATAATCATAAATAAATCGATACATGTACTACTGAGAAACATCGGGACTATGTAGTTTAACCCTTGTTTGTCATTCCATCATTCAATCATTCGACAACAAACTATATACGGAATGTTTCCTACATGCATTTACAGACTGATGGTCTGAAGTATGTGAATCTAATATGATAAGCTACAGATTGATTAACGTTTGGTTCCGCTCCCCTGATTTTGTCAGAAATTAAGCGCTAAACTTGGATAATACCGTGAAAAAAACATGTATTTATGCTTGGTTCCTAAACGCATTTAAATATTTGGGGTTGATTTTTAGTCTGTGAGTCTATTGTAATGAGTTACAGATTATGTTTACATTAAGTTCCATTCCTCTGATTTTTTTTTCCGAAATTACAGCTATAATTTGAGCTTAAACAAATGCGTGATAATAACAGTTATTAAGATTATTTTCTAAAGGCCTACCCATATTGAGCTTTCAACCGTTTTTGGAAACGAGGCCATACATGTCATTCTGACACATCAATGTATTGGTTTTGTTACTCTTTGTCATCTGTAATTTAATGAGTTACACGGCAGGAATTCAAAATATTACTGTAAACCTATTTAAAAAAGATTATCAATCCACGCAGTGTTAACATATAAAGACTAGTTAATTTTATCATGTTGATAGTTATGGTCGTCCACGCTATTGGCCTTATTTGACAATGTTTGATTCCATTTCTTTGCCTTATAATAGTCTTTTTCTTTATCCTACGATTACCAATGCAGTCACAATTTATTTTGGATAACAACAATGACCTTTGCATCAGGTTTCCATCATAACAATAATTGTTTAAACAAATTACTGAATTGCCAGAACATACTTTTAGAATATAGCCAACATAAGACAAGAACCAATGCTAAATTTAACCAGATTCATTGTACAATTTTACCAGAAATATTATACAAATTGAAATGCCACCTAGACTGTTAAATGTCTGATTGTCCTATTCTTGTCTTTTCTTTTTTCGGATTTTTCTCCTAAATGTTTCGAAATCCAAATCGAATATTATTTAAGATTAGTTATTTTGTTCATAAATTCAAAGTGTCAATCCAACAACTCCAAAGAACACGTGGGGTTCGTGTTGTTTATTCTTTAGTTTTCTATGTTGTGTCGTGTGTGCTGTTGTTTGTTTGTCTTTTTTCATTTTTAGCCATGGCGTTGTCAGTTTGTTTTAGATTTATGAGATTGACTCTCCCTTTGGTATCTTTCGTCCCTCTTCTATGAACACCAAGATATCAATTTCTGAATAACTTTTGTGTCTGTATACATGTATATGGTTACTACTGAAACTTTTAGAACACAGTAGACATTTTAAATTTCGCACCGTATATTGTGATCGTTCTTAAATCATTATGCAAGTCAAATAAAAAGTTCTTCTCATTCCATCAATATCAGTGATTGTTCCAGTGATTTGTAAACATTTATGGAACAAATATAAATGATAAACAACCCATCATGTAAACATCTGGTTGGACCATACACAACAAATTAGATCATGATGAATAACAATTACAGTAGCATAACACTACCAAATTTAAGAAAGGCACAACACATGACCATTAACTGCATCAAATTTCTCGATTGACAAAAAAAAGTACAAACGACGAGAGTGCTTGATAAAAAGATAAAACAATGTGGTATTATTGACAATTGGACAACTATCCACCAGATACCAACTTGGATAAATGAGCAAATCCCTTAATGTGCTGATCATAATAAAGTATAACACAATCCAAAAGAGCAAAACAAAGAGTTCTCTTTGCCTTATAAGTGTTACAGCCTACCATTAAATTTAACGTGTACATGATGATTACACGATGTGATGTAAACCCCCTGTTTGAATTGTTGCTATGATTGTGCTATACATTAATCCGTTGTTATATAAAACAAATACGTTGATGATGTGCGACTCTCAAAGATAGGTTTATATATGTCTAAGTTTTTATCACAATCAGGTTCAAAGTTCAACAAAGAAACAAAATAAAACCCCATTTTTCGATGCATGTGTACATCAATATTATTTGTCACTAATTAATGCTAGTATGTGGTCTCATTCGACTTGATCAATTCTACATATAGTGGTTAGTATTGTCTGAATCACCACGCGTTGTTTTACCTCTGTGGAACAAGAAAATGTATTTTTAGTACAATTCTACAATAAGTACAGTCACATGATAGCCTTGTGGCCATATATATTTAATGATTCATCTATTTTCTGTTATTCTTTTCAACTTCGTGTTAAAATAAGTCATGCAAATTGTTACTTGAGCTCCACTGGGCATGCGTAACAAATTGGCGTAACATGCATTATGTGTGGTATCTTTGATATGTTTTGCAGTCCTGATATTATAATTAAGTTTTATCATGATTTACCAGGTAAACATTTGAGTACTCAACAAATCTTCATTTTCAATAATTCTGTCGGTTTTACTTTTTGGTTCAGAAATACTGGTATATTTCTATCAAATAAACAATGACGTATGGTATTTGTTTGTCTGACAACAGCAACAATACATCATGTCAATCTGGGTTTCACCTTTAAATCTTGTTCTTGTTCAGCAATTCAAGGTTTTTCGAAATCATTTAAAATACTTAATACTCTAGCATTACTGAAGAGATATAAGATTTCGAAATGTTGATCTGGTGCAGAAAATTGTGTACCGTTAATGCTGTGAAATGAGAAATTGAATAGAAACTCAAGCAGTTTCAGATTAAAGTTTAAGGTTGATAGACAGCGGAATATTCGATGTAATGTATTAGAAATTTAACTATCAGACGTTATGTATACGTCAATAATAGATTTTAGGCTGACAAACTGTTAGAACAATTTTGAAATATTGAAACCAACAATGATTATTTTTTGTTATAAGAAAACTGTTTGATTTACTTCTTTAGGACGATATCATCAATGTGCTTGTTAAATGAAATCAAATTTGGATCATCAATATTTACATTCTTAGATCATTGTAGCCCCAAATCAAGATAACAAACAAAAATGAAAGAATTTCAAAAAAATGTCATTCTTTTCCCCTATAACTTAATCAGTGAATAATTAACATATAATTCTAGATTGAGGAAACACAAAATTATGATGTATGTTATTAGTAGTACCAAACATTCCTAAAGGTTGTGCCTAACATTCAAAGTTTTGTAACAGAAAATTTATAAAAATGACCATATAATTGATATTCATGTCAACACCGTAGTGCGGACTACTGGGCTGGTGATACCTTCGGGGACGTGGCATCGACCCAGTGGTGTTTATAGTTATCAAAGGTACCAGGATTATAATTTAATACGCCAGACGCGCGTTTCGTCTACATAAAACTCATTAGTGACGCTCAGATCAAAATAGTTGTAAAGCCAAACAATTAATAAGTTAAAGAGCATTGAGAACCAAAAATTCCTAAAGTTTGTGCCAAATACGGCTAACGTAATCTATTCCTGGGATAAGAAAACCCTTAGCTTTTCTAAAAATTCAAAGTTTTGTAACAGGAAATTTATAAAAATGACCATATAATTGATATTCATGTCAACAATGAAGTGCTGACTACTTGGCTGATGATACCCTCGGGGACGAAACGTCCACCAGCAGTCGCATCGACCCAGTGGTGTTAATATTTATCAAAGGTACCAGGATTATAATTTAATACGCAAGACCTTTTTCGGAATCTAAACGGAATATTATCTCAAATAAGTTTACAAGCTAATATGATTTTGTTTATAAAGTAAAAGTGTCAATCCAACAACTCCAGAGAACTTCAAGAATACGAATGCATCCATGTCTGAATAATGTTAGTGTCTGCATATATGGTTGCTACTGAAATTTATAGAACACCGGAGCAGTTTAAATTGCGCACCGTAGATTGTAATTGTTCTTAAATGACTATTAAAGGCAAATACAAGGTTCTGATCATTCCATCAATTTCAACAATTGATCAACTGATTTGTAAACATATTTGTAAACAAATATAAATAGTGAACAACCTAATCATTTAAACAACTTATTTGAACACATATAATGAGAGTGCTTACTATAAACTTTAGATAAAACAATGTGGTATGATTAACAATTGGACAACTATCAATCAGATACCAAATTAAGTAAATGCACGCAACTATAGGTCAATGAACAAACCCTTACTGTGAAATAAGGCCCGTCATAACAAAATATAACACAATCCAAAAGAGCAAAACCAAGGGTTCTCTTTGCCGTATGGGCGTTTCAGCCTTACATTAACATATACGTGTATATGGTGTTTACATAATATGATTTTAACCCCTGTTTTAAATACAAACATCAAATGTTGCTAGGTGGTGCAGTACACTAATCATTCGCTTTCACTTAAATTTGTTGATGATGTACGACTCTCAAAGATAGGTTTCTATATGTCTAAATCTGTATCACAATCAGGTTCAAAGTTAGACCGACAAAGGAACAATATTAAACGCCATTATTCGATGCATGTGTACATCAAGGTTAATTGTCATTAATCTTTTGTGTGGTCTTCTTTAACTTAATCAATTCTGCATATAGGAGTTGGTATTCTTTCAATCACTTCGCGGTGTTTTTACCTCTATGTAACAATGAAGGTATATTTATTACATTTCTACAATAAGAACAGTCACAGGACAGCCTTGCGGTCATATTACTTAAAGATTCTTCTTTTTCTTTTTCATGTTTTTATTCTGTTCAGCTTCGTATTAAAATTTGTAATGTAAATTGTTCTTTTGAGCTGTACTGGGCATGCGTAACAAATTGATGAAGCATGTCTGGTATCTTTAATGAGTGTAGCAGTCCTGATATTTTTTTTTTAAAAGTGTTATCATGATTTACCGGGTAAAAGTTTGAATACTCAAACTCATTTTCAATATCTATGACGAAGCATGTCTGGTATCTTTAATTAGATACTCCAGTATTAGTGACGAGATATTAAATGTCGAAATGTTAATCTGGTGCAGTAAAATTTGTACCATTAATGCTGTTAATACAAATAAAAAATTGCAACAGAAACTCAGACTGTTTCAGATTAAATTTTATGGTTGATAAACAGAGGAATGTTAGATTATAATGACATTATGTAATGTATTAGAAACATAACTACCAATTAGCAGTTAAAAACCAGAAAGTGTTGATACAACAAAAGTTTAAGTTCAATGAATTCCCAGGGAAAAATACCATGAATCTGGTTGTATGGTTCTACAAGTATGTACCCATTTTAAAGTGTTATAATTAGATAGAAAACCAAAAGTTATTTGGAACCAAGTTTTAATTTTTGCAAATTTTTCTTTTTTTATATCAAAATCATACCCGTCTTCTTTTTTTAATATTCAGTTAATTCGTTAAATTATCAACTCATCTATTGTCTCTTTTAATCTTTTACAGATTCCAAGATTTGTAAGTATTGTTATGGCATATATTTATAATAAGTATTTGCATTTCATGTTATGTCTTGGATCTTATCTAACGGTCGTGTGCTTCCTCTAAACTGTCCTAATGTTGTATACTCGCAATAATAGATTTTAGGCTGACAAACTGTTAGAACTATTTTTAAATATTTAAACAAACAATGATTATTATTTGTTATAGGAAAACTGTTTGATTTACTTCTTTCGTACGATAACATCAATGTGCTTTTTAAATGAAAGGAAACGTTGTTCATCAATCTTTACTTTTCTTAGAACATTGAAGCGCCAAAACAAGATAACAAATAAAAATGAAAGAATTGTAAAAAAGATGTCATTGATTTTTCCCTTTAACTTAATAAGAAAATAATAAACCTGTACTACTAGATTGAGAAACACATATGTGAATCCAACAAATCCAGAGAACTTCTAAGAATACGAATATATCCATGTCTGAATAATTTTTTGTGTCTGCATATATGGTTACTACTGAAACTTCTAGAACAACGTAGAAATTTAAATTTCTCATCGTAGATTGTGATCGTTCTTAAATCACTATGCAAGTCAAATACAAGGTTCTGATCATTCCATCAGTATTGACGATTGATCAACTGATTTGTTAATATTTTGTATAAACAGATATAAATAATGAACAATCCAATCATGTGAATAACTTATTGGATCACATACAACAAATTAGGTCAAGATAAATAACTTGACAATTACAATGTCATAACACTACCAAATTTCAGAAAGGCAAAACACATGACGCTTAACTGCATCAAAATTTCAATTGACAAAAAGAGAACAAACGATGAGAGTGTTTGATATAAACTGCAGATAAAACAATGTGGTATGATTGACAATTGGACAACTGTCAATCAGATACCAAATTAAGTAAATGTACGCAACTATAGGTCAATGAGCAAACCCTAACTGTGTAATAAGGCCCGTCATAATAAATTATAATACAAACAAAAGAGCAAAACCAAGGGTTCTCTTTGCCGTATTGTGTTTCAGCTTACATTAAAATCTACGAGTATATGGTGTTTACATAATATGATTTTAACCCCTGTTTTATATACAAACATCAAATTTTGCTAAAGTGGTGCAGTAGACTAATTGCTCGCTTTCACTTAAATATGTTGATGATGTGTCGCTCTGAAAGATAGGTTTCTATATGTCTCAATCTTTATCACAGTCAGGTTCAAAGTTCGCCAGACAAAGGAACAAAATTAAACGCCATTATTCGATGAATGTGTAAATCAAGGTTATTTGTCATTAATCTTTTGTGTGATCTCCTTTGACTTGATCAATTCTGCATATAGGTGTTGGTATTCTTTCAATCACCACACGTTGTTTTACCTCTATGTAACAATAAGTGTATCTTTATTACATTTCTACAATAAGTACAGTCAAAAGACGGCTTTGCAGTCATTTTACTTAATGATTCTTCTTTTTTCTTTTTATTCTGTTCAGCTTCGTATTAAAATTAGTCATGTAAATTGTTTTTGAGCTGTACTGGGCATGCGTAACAAATTGACGAAGTATGTCTGGTATCTTTAAAGAGTTTAGCAGTTCTGATATTTTTTTAAAGTTTTATTATGATTTACCGGGTAAAAGTTTGAATACTCAAACACATTTTCAATAATTATGTCGGTTTTACTATTTCTAAGTTTTAGTTTTGGTTCTAAAATGCTGGAATATTTCTATCAAATAAACAGTGACGTAGTGTATATGTTCGTCTGACAACAGCATCAACACTTTTACATCTTGTTCTTGTTGGTTTCATCAGTACTTCAACATTTTTCGAAAAAAAACATTTAAAAAACTTAATATTCCAGCATTACTGACGAGATATAAGATGTCGAAATCTTGATTTGGTGCAGTAAATTTTGTACCATTAATGTTGTTAATACAAATAAGAAATTGCAACAGAAACACAGACTGTTTCAGACTAAATTTTATGGTTTATATACAGAGGAATGTTAGATTATAATGACATTATGTAATGTACTAGAAAAAAAAACAATCAATTAGCAGTAAAAAAACCGGTAAGTGTTGATAAAACAAAAGTTTAAGGTCAATAAATTTCCAGGGAAAAATAACATGAATGTGGTTGTATGGTACTACAAGTATGTACTCATTTTAAAGTGTTATTCAAATATTTGTCAATAATAGATTTCAGGCTGACAAAGTGTTAGAACTATTTTGAAATATTGAAAAAAAAAACAATTATACTTATTTGTTATAACGAAACTGTTTTATTTACTTCTTTTGTACAATATCAAACATGTTGGCCTTTTGAATAATAGTAAATTAGTTCATCAATCTTAAAATTTCTTAGATCATTGAAGATAGCAAACAAAATATATAACTTAATCAGTGAATAATAAACATATAATACTAGATTCAGGAAACACACAATATTTTGTTTAACTGCTGATGTTTTCTTCTTGTGGTGTCTTTCATCAAACCGCTATATATATACATATTTGTATCTTGCAATATCTTTTGCTTTTAAAAGACACTAAAACATTGCACATGTATATGACAGTTCTTGTCCATTCGTTTTTGATGCGTTTTGTAATTTGATTTTGCCATGTGATTATGGAATTTCCAAATAGATTTTCCTCTAAGTTTAGTATTTTTGTGATTTTACTTTTTAGTATAGTTATATTAATTAATCATTTTTCATTTTCAGTGATTGTAAGAAGTGTGGGTAAGTTTTTGTTGCTAATTTGTTCTTTTTTTGAAGATGTAGAATGAATTAAAATTTGTCATCAACTTTAATTGACAATATAACTAAATTGTATGAGTTTAAAAAGTATCCCAATATACTGGACACCTAAGAACATTCTAAAAGGGGAAATCCATACAAACCAACAAAATCAAACTATCAATCAACGGAAGTGAAAAACAATGCAATAATCTTGACTTGGCTTAGGTATTTTTGAAAATAAAATTGTTGGTTATACCTGGTTTTACAGCTAGTTAATGTGGTACCCAACACTTTCACTAAAATTAATTTGATTCGTTTAATTTTCATAAAATTTTGACAAAGTATTTACCTTGACCCTTTTACAAGTACATGTAAATAAAAATTTCAAAAATTATGAACCAACCGTTTTGTCAGAAAAATTACACTGGTTATATAGCAGTTTGACAAACAACAATTATCATTGAGAAGCTTAAGATTCCCTTTACAACACAACGTAATTAAAACGTTTAGCTGATTTTACAGAGTTATCTCCCTGTAGTGTTAGGTACCACCTTAACGTCGTGATACATTAACCTTTTAACAAAATTTCAACTAGACATTATATTACCATAAAGGCTGCTTTTTTTAACAAAATAAACATTGAAAGCATATAGATGTGCTGAAGCAAAACAAAGGATCGTTCTACAAAACTACATCTTGACAAACGTTAACACTGGTCTGGTATTGTACAGAAATCGTAACAGATTTAATGAGATTCAAAGTAAAAGACAAATATAAACATGATAAAAAACAGTTGCAATATGTACAGAAAAATAATAATACAAAGTAGAAACCCAATTTTATCAATTGGATCAACAGCACTGCCCCTTGTAAGAAATGAAAGAACATTTAAAGATATGTTTTGTTATTCATTGAACGAAGACTTTCTTGGTGTTTTGCAACTAATATCAACAAAACAAGGTTAACAAATCATTAGTACTATGTAAGAACATTGATATATGACTTTTGGAAAATGTATATAATGTACGTTTGCAACGAAACATTTGAAGAACTTAGTATGTATTCCAGTAGAAAACATATATGATATATTAACATTTAAAGTATAATCATGTATAGCCGAACCATCAATGGTATACCTTAACCTGAGATATTTTTTTTTCTGTTCCACATGTGCCAATGAGTCGTCGAAAAAAAAGAACAAACAAAAAACAAACAAACAAACTTCCAATAAGAGTGATTTCAGATCCAACTATTAAATTCCTTTACATCTATTGGTATTTACACAAATGTCGTGTCGTACGTTCTTTAGACGACGTTCTCTGTCGTGAACATTCTGGTACATTTCCTGTGTCACAATGCTTAAGTTATTTCATCACAGTAAGTACCTATTGTTCAATGACATTTTCTATGCAGAATACTAGCAGGTCCACCTTTGTAAAAAAAAACATAATATCGAACTCTGAGGAAAATTCAAAACGAAAAGTCCGTAACGAAATAACAAAATCAAAAGCTTAAACATATCAAACAAATGGATAACAACAGTCATAATCCTGACTTTGTACAAGCATTTTCGTAAGTATAAAAAAGTGAAATAAACCTAGTATCTTTTTATGTTGTTATGTTACACTACTGTTAAAAGTTAAGGGAAGGTTAGCGCCTGTTAAAACGTAAATCACACTGAGATTTTCCAAGTCATAAGCCTCTTGTTCAGTCGTCAGTTGTTGGTATTTATATGAGTTTCCCGTTTCTTATCTTTTGTATAAAGTACACAGTTGGTTTTCCTGTTGAATAGTTTACACTAGTCATGTTGGGGTATTTGATAGTTTGCTTTTGATGTGAGCCAATGCTCCGTGTTAAAAGCCGTACTTAGACCTATAATTGTTAGGTTTTTGATGTGGCTCTGTACTATATATCCCGTCAATGTGCTTTTTTAGCTATGTTATATTTTTGTACTCTTGACTTTAATCTTTGCTTATTTGCTTTTTCTATATGCCACAATGTTGACTGTTGTACCACATTTTTTGACATTTTTTTCCTATTGTGTATGAAATTGAGAATGTAGATGGGGAATATATAAAAGAGACGACAACCCGACCAAAGAGCAGAAACTGGTCGAAGACCACCAACGGTATGCTCATTTTGCATGTATGCTTGTTTTGTTCTCACATCATTGTCTATATAACGGAATTTAACGCGAGTGTCATACAAGTGGAAGTATTAGAAAATACTGTACCAAGTCAGGAATATGACAGTTGTTATCCATTTGTTTAATGTGTAAGAGCTTTTGATTTTGCCATTTGATTACAAACCTTCAGTTTGAATTTTCCTCTAGTTACGAATTTTTGTTATTTAACTTATTATACTTTGTGAACTGGACGGAGAGTTGTTTCATTGACATCAATACATCATATTTCTTTTTACATTTCTCTGTACTTTTATATTTTTAGAGGCGTTACGTGGCATGATATGATTGGTGAACTGTAATACAGAATGACAATTATAAATGTTTGACAACATATATCTCCCAGGTATTACAAGCAGTTATCTAAAGATTGTCTTATCACCTGGTAATTAATGTTTGTATTACATTATGTATTTTTATGTATTGAAGTCTTGCGTTCACAAAAGAGAAATGAATGTCTAAATGAGAGTCAGATGTAGTACAATTAGTAATGTAAATGTTATTACTTTATTTTGTATGAAACTATTATTAAATGTTATGCAGATTATAATTTGAAATATATATATTATACAACATTTTATACGTTCAACATGTTCTTTAAATATAATCTTCAACATCAAAGAATAGTGAATATCACTATGAGCGTTACCCTCAAGATGTATCTTGCTTATTTTTTTTTTGTTTGGTTGTCTGCTTGACGTACACTACATTCCTTATTATCGAATAGAACAAATATTTGATAATGTCATACATTTGGTATGATTCATACGAAATTATTCGGAAATGGCATTATTGACTTAATGTATTTTTGTTTGTTATAATATACATTTTTTTTAATAAGAAAAAGACGAAATTTACTTAGATATTCTATTTCAATCTCGTGTGTCAATTCCCAAAACATGTTAACTATTTCGTTAATGTACGTATAAGTGAGATTAGAAGTCATATGTGTTTATCTGGCATACTACCTAATAAATAACGTAAAATTTTCTAATACTCTATTTGCCACTGGGTACCTATCTTTATTTTACACAGAACAAAACAGAAAATACAGCATGATATACATATACAATGATATTATGTAGCGGTCAAACAACTCGTGATAGCATCCGTAAAATTTACGAAGATATGATTTCAACTTCACTACTTGAAACTCTTGGTTTACTAGCTTCCTTGTCTGTAGCAACCCTATATCAAGGATAGGAAGTACAAACCATGGAGTATCGTATTAACTGGGAGTTATATACTCCATATGCAGACTCTGTTGGAATGTTACTGCATTATAAAATGTATAAAAATTGGAAAACTGAAATCATATTTCATTTAAAGCAAGGCAATAATTAAAAGTTGAAAAACCTGTATCTAAAAGTACACCAGATGATGATTATGATGGATAGCTGTTTAATGTCGAGCAGCAAATTAAATGCATATTTAAAAGAAGAACATGCAAATGTGATATGAATATTTACCCAGATGTGTTCTTGACCCACACGATTATCGTGTTCTTTAACATGTTAGATCCCAATGTAGGAGTCCGCACGAGGACATGTCACCCATCAGTACACATGATTGTGACTTAGAGTCAATAAGTATTTGCTTTTACCTTTTGATACTAATTTTGAAGTATTTTGGTTGTCCGGGCCCATATCGGTACATACAATTTTGGAGAAATGACAAAACGCCAGTAAAGATCACTGAAGAGACATGTATTGTCGAAATGCGCATCTGGTGCAAGAAAATTGGTACCGTTAATTTTATTATAATCTTTGTAAATCCCGAACCATTTTGTTAACTGTTGAATATCCCAGGATTATAAAATGTGAATATATTTGAAAAAGAAACCTGAGCAATCATATGTATACAAAAATAATCAGTGACAAAAACTATATTAAACAATTTCAACGCCAACCACTAAATTGCAGGTTCCTTCTCTGATACAGGCGCATAAAAATATGGCTTAGTTAAACATACTTGTGGTTGACCTTGTTCGGTGGTGCATTAGCGCAAGATGAAATTAAACTTTAAAAATTAGATGGTAAAGGATTAACTACATGTAGCTAGATAGGATCAAAGCACAAATTCCAAATAACTAAAAGATAAAGTGTCGAAGCTGAAACCTAGATCCTTTAGGATCTCATAAAACATGCTTAACCCCGCCGCAATGCTGCGCCTGTCCGAAGTCAGGAGCCTCTGGCCTTTGTTAGTCTTGTTTTAAATTTTAGTTTTTTGTGTATAATTCGGAGTTTAGTATGACTACCATTATCACTGAACTAGTATACATATTTGTTTAGGGGTCAGCTAAAGGACGCCTTTCGGGTGCGAGAGTTTCTCGCTGCATTTAAGACCCATTGGTGGAAATAGTAAATATGACCCGTGGGTTCCGTATGCTTATTGTTTATGTATAATCTAATTGGTCCAATATATATTGATAGTCTCTTTTAACTATCAAAAACTGAGCAAAGTTTCCATTTTATCTTCGGAGCTATAATCCGCTAAAATGAGTATTTTCGATGAAAGTTCTAAATGAATACTGAGTCGGACGTCGTCTATTGTAACAGAATAGTCTGACCTCTGACCTAGTACATGGTTTCTATTATACTTGGTATCCAATTATAACCGACTTTTTCAATCATTCATATTTCTCTGTTAAGGAGAATAATACTAGTTTCCATCAGTCAGGGGCATTACTTAAACAATTAATTTTTTAAAGTTACTTATATAAGTAATTTTTGTTATTGAAAATAAAAAAAATTCTTAGTAGAGTTATTTTAAATTTCAATAAAACATAGACTAAATGTAGTTTTGATGAGTTTTTACATTATTTCATATCATAAAGTCAAGAATTTCTTATATTTGAGAGGATTATAGAGATAAAGGGTTAATTCAATAATAATGACAAAAATATTACTCGAATAAGTTATTTGATACATTCTTAATACAATGAGTATTAAAACTTGTTAAAGGAACATGTGTACTTGGTTTGGGTTACAAATTATAGATAACTTCACGTCTTAACCAATTCACAAGTATCTATCTATTTATATCAGTTTACCTTCAAGATTTTGGAGGAAAATAAGAATTTAATTGTCCAAAGATACCAATCTTTGACCAAGAAGCGTCGGTATGAAAGATAAGTGCGTCAGAAAGTTAATTAGTATTTCAGAAAAATTAGATTTAATTTGTCAGGGGAAAAATAACCAGATGACTGTGAAAAATTGTTAAACCTAGTAAAATCTGTATTAGTGGACACCTCTAAAAATAGTATTCAGAAAAGTTACTTTTATAAGTAATATTTAAAATAGCCTCGTTTTCAACATTACTTGAACAGGTAGTTTTAATTGTTACCTGTTTAAGTAATGCCCCTGAATGTCTATAGGCGACCATGTACAATCAAGCAACAATATAAATGCAATTAAACGACTTCGACAGGATATATAAACTCATCTTAGATACCGGAATTAAATTTTGTAGTTATGCCAGACTCGCGTTTCGTATACAAAAGACTCATCAGTGACGCTCAAATCCAAAAAAGTTAAAAAGGCCAAATAGAGTACCAAGTTGAAGAGCATATTATTGATATAAATCTTGCAAATTTTTAGAAAATCCTGAAAATAATATCACTTTCCTAATAAACTTATGCTTGACCATTGAATGCACATATAGTGCTATACTATTGGTACACACAATTTTTATGTAGACCGAAACAAAAATGTTTGACTGACCGTTTTATTAATTTCTATGCAGTTAATTGTGACTATAACATATTTGGAAAGATAGGCCTCTTATTTTACCTAGTATATTTTATATCATTATCTTTTTAAAAGTTATCGTTTATTGAAGTAAAAATAAAACAAAAAGACAAACATAGAACATTTATCTTTAGGTTTATTGTCACAGAAACACAAACAATAATGGAGTATTAATCCATGACACAAAATAATTACATGCACGGCAAAACAAAATATGTTAACAAAATAGTTTCTACGTATAGGTGTAAATATACAGCTAAGTAGAATTTATTATAGTGTTTAAGGTATCAGAAGACAGTTGAAGAAATGTTAGTCCTTGTAGAACACATATTGAATGATAATTTTAAAAAAATACAAATGCCTGTTAAAAAGATATGAATTACTTGGTTTGGTGTGTCCAAAATTCCGTTGGCCAGTACGGTCTGTTGTTTAAATAACGGAATATTGATCACGTGTCCATAAAATGTTTGGAAGTTAAAACTTTTACGTGGAAAGAAATGAGGACCATACATAGGTATTGCGTGTCTTTTTCAAGTTTTGTACGCAAAAACCGGATCAAATACTCCATCCCTACTACACGTTTAGGACGTCCCTAGCACCAACTTCGGCGGAATTCTTTGTAAAGATAATTTGGATAGACTTTTAAGATATAACGTCGAAACTGGCCTGGTAAAAAGAGAAACATCACAACGAAAATTTATTTTGTTATCCTTTGTTATGTGTTGGTTTTTACTAAATAAAAAAAAAAAGATGTGGTATGATTTCCAATGAGACACCTCTCCAAAAGAGACCAAAATGAAACAAGTATTAACAACTATAGGTCACCGTACGGCCTTCAACAATGAGCAAACCTAATGCAGCATAGTCATCTATAAAACGCCCCGAAATGACAATGTAAAACAATTCAAGCGAGAATACTAACGGGATTATTAATATATATAAAAAAATGAACGAAAAACAAATATGTAACACATACACAAACGAAAACCACTGAATCACAGGCTGTTTAGTTTGTTTGCCTTGGGTGGGATCAACGCCATCCTTGTTGTCCTGTTAGTGGTTTTATTTATTTGTATGTTTATTGTTATTCCTGTGATGTAAGATCAGTTGCCTCTTTATTCCAATAACTAAAAACAAATCTAAAACAACTAAAATGTAAAAAATAATATTTCTGAACATTACTATACTTACTACGGGAATGATGTTCGTCATTTAACAGAATTTACCACCATAAAATATAAAAGGATTTTAAGATCTATGTGACAGTTTGATATAATTTTGCACAAAACTTGCGTTGATATTTTACTGAAAATCGAGAGTTTATTATACGCATACCATACATGTATATCTGAAATATTTTAGAATAAATTATTTTAAAAAAAGATGTAAAGAAAGCACAAAAACTTTCGTAAAATTTCTCTCAATCATCAAAATTCAAACAACAAATGCATAAATTTTGTTGATACATTTCATGTTGAGATTGTGTAAGACAACAATAGGGACACAGACTTTATCTAAATTTCTACACGTGTTATCTTTGGTAAGACAACAATAGGGACACCGACTTTATCTAAATTTCTACACGTGTTATCTTTGGTAAGACAACAATAGGGACACCGACTTTATCTAAATTTCTACACGTGTTATCTTTGGTAAGACAACAATAGGGACACCGACTTTATCTAAATTTCTACACGTGTTCTCTTTGGTAAGACAACAATAGGGACACCGACTTTATCTAAATTTCTACACGTGTTATGTCTGGTAAGACAACAATAGGGACACCGACTTTTTCTAAATTTCTACACGTGTTATCTTTGGTAAGACAACAATAGGGACACCGACTTTATCTAAATTTCTACACGTGTTATGTTTGGTAAGACAACAATAGGGACACCGACTTTATCTAAATTTCTACACGTGTTATCTTTGGTAAGACAACAATAGGGACACCGACTTTATCAAAATTCCTACACGTGTTATCTTTGATAAGACAACAATAGGGACACCGACTTTATCAAAATTCCTACACGTGTTATCTTTGGTAAGACAACAATAGGGACACCGACTTTATCAAAATTCCTACACGTGTTATCTTTGGTAAGACAACAATAAGACACCGACTTTATCAAAATTCGTACACGTGTTATCTTTGGTAAGACAACAATAGGGACACCGACTCTATCAAAATTCTTACACGTGTTATCTTTGGTAAGACAACAATAGGGACACCGACTTTATCAAAATTCCTACACGTGTTATCTTTGGTTCGTATAAACATATTTCTTCATCATCATTACAAATATATCATCATACAAATATATCATCATAGAAATATATCATCATACAAATATATCATCATTACAAATATATCATCATACAAATATATCATCATTACAAATATATCATCATACAAATATATCATCATACAAATATATCGTCATTACAAATATATCATCATACAAATATATCATCATACAAATATATCATCATACAAATATATCATCATACAAATATATCATCATTACAAATATATCATCATACAAATATATCATCATTACAAATATATCATCATACAAATATATCATCATACAAATATATCATCATACAAAATACACAATAATAATAGGATTCGGAAACAATCTGTACAGAGCTTATATTAATCCGTTTCCTTGAAATATAATAGCTCCAGTTAACAATTACATAAATATACCATGCAATGTTACAATGATATGGAACAATAATACATTAGTAACTATATAACAGAGAAAGAAAGGAGAGAAACAAATATAATTTTAAAATAATGAAAATACAACAGAAGAAAAAAAAATAGAGAAAATTAGACGAACAATAGAAGACAAAAACAGAATAAACTTAAATACTACACACATGTTTAGATGAAATGCAACTTTGTGAAAATAATTAATAACAATTTAATTTGTAAATCTCTTGCACTTTAGTAAGAACTTTTGTACTTTTCCAAAAAAATATCTTTGTTTTGGTCTAAAGTTAGAGCTTGTGATCCAACTATAAGTAAATTTGTATTTAATGTGACTGGATAATTCATTGAGACGATAATGTCATACACAATTCGTCATATATTTTACAATGCAAGAACAAATGAGCTGTAGACTCGATTAGACCACAAGAGCACTTTGAAGAATCTACTAGATTTTCGTTTGAACAAATGTTCATTTAAAAAACTACTATTCATCCGTAACCTAGCATGAAATATTTGACCTATTCTTGTACCAGTGTAGTAAAAATTAGGGCATTTATTTTTTGGGGTATTCATACGACTTTTAAAAATACTTAATGGCGTATAATTTATCGTTTGATCTGGTAACTTATTCCACAATTTAATAGACGAAGTACGGAAATAATCGGAGTATACATTAGTTTTTGTACATAATTCCGAAGCATTTTGAGTCTGACGAGTGAAATAATTATGTAAATTAACTATTTGATTTGATACCAAGTTTTGTAAATAGTCTGGAGTTTTTTATTCGCCATTTTATAAAACATTGTTTTCCCCTTCTTTCTGAAAGTGTTTCCCAACCCGTTTCCTCGTAAAGCATCTGTATCGAAGTTAAGTTATTTCCACCCGTAACAATTCTCATAGCTTCAATTTGAATATTTTCCACTTTATTACTCAAGTATTGTATTTGATTATCCCAAATGACATCCCCGTACTCTAATTTTGGTCGAATATATGAAAAATACATTTTTAAGATCGTATGACTAGATTTTCGTGAAATAATCATGGTTTCTGTTATTTGTGAATTAAAGTTTACAAGCCACTTAGAGGACCACATATGAATTTTATTCAGATCTCCATTAAGAAATTCAGCAGTATTTTCAGGGGTGTCTACTGTCAAAAAACACTTGTGTCGTCTGCAAATAATTTGATAATAGCTTTAATATCAGTTACTATATCGTTTATAAATATAAGAAAAAGTAGCGGACCTAAAATTGAGCCCTGCGGTTATGAGCGTTCTTGATGAAGGTAAATCCAGGAAAGGGGATTCAGACGTATCAGATTGATAGCTTGTTGTTTTCTTTTTTATATATATCTTGCATTTCGATATTTTTATTTCTTGAATGAAGATAATGTCTATGGAACATTAAACATTGGATATCGTAGCATCTAAGCATCAAGAAAACTGACTTCCATTTGTTCCCTGATGA
The DNA here is from genome assembly GCF_963676685.1 of Mytilus edulis. NCBI lineage: Eukaryota > Metazoa > Mollusca > Bivalvia > Mytilida > Mytilidae > Mytilus > Mytilus edulis. The sequence continues at coordinate 88,850,295 of NC_092351.1, forward strand.
TGCAAAAATGTATTGAATGATTGCAAAGAATTAGAAACATGTGCTGAAAACCAATTGTAAATCTGTATTTTCAGATGAGTATCAATTTTTGAATTATTATTACAAGTATTCCTGTAAGAAGGTTCTGTACATCCATTATAATATTCCTAAAATTTGAGGTTTGTACATAGCTTGTATTAATTTATTGTATCAGATTATCGGAATTCCAATGGGGACTAACTGTGCACCACTTATTGTGGACCTGTTTTTGTATTGTTATGAGTTACAATTTATGACAAAAATAAGCAAAGACCCATCGAAACAACATCTGATAAACAAATTTAATAATACTTGTAGATATTTGGATGATATTTTGGCTCTCAATAATGACGACTTCAGTATGTATATTAAAGAAATTTATCCTGCTGAACTTACTTTAAATAAAGCTAATACTAACAATGACCACTGCCCTTTCCTCGATCTTGATATCTATATCACTAACGGAAAGCTGAATACTAAAATTTATGATAAAAGAGATGATTTTTCATTTCCTATCGTTAATTATCCATTTTTAGATGGTGACGTTCCCTTGTCACCATCTTACGGTGTTTTTATATCTCAACTTGTACGATTCGCTCGTGTATGTAACAATGTTTTAGATTTTAACGAGAGAAATTTATGTATTACTGAAAAATTATTACACCAGGGTTTTCGATATCACAAACTAGTCAAAACATTTACAAAATTTTATCATCGGTATAAGGACATCATTCGTAAATATAGCTCAACATGCAGACTTCTTATACGTTCAGGTATTTCACATCCGATTTTTTATGGAAATATGTTTTATAAAGCACAAAGGTGTCAGTATTTACAAAATAAGGCTTTTCTGAGTCTTTTCAGAATAAAAGTAAATGTTTAAGCACATCACCTTAAAAACATCTTGATTTCAAAATTAAAGTCATAAGAAACCTCAAATTAAAAAAAATAATGCATATGTTTTATTTATAACTCGATGGATAGATTTCATTATAAAACTTATGTACATATACTTTTTTCTGAAGAAAATTCTTTAATTTGTTCATATTTAAAAGAAGTTAATCGCAATACGCATGATGTCCTTAAAATAAACTATTATCTGATTGATTGTACATGTTAAACACGTGCTCAATGTCAATGCTTTTTTGTTGATTGTTGCAAACAGGTGGCAATCGTTAATCTTCGGCTTCAAAACACTCAGAACAGCACAGACCGATTAAAAAAAATTGACGATTATACGAATTTATTCGAAAAAATGACTAAATCGTGCACAGAAGACTAAGTTTATAATGTTTGTATGCATTGGTTCAAGAATTGGAATAACATTATTTTTCACTAGTCACTCGTTTCATATGACTTTAAAATACCCTTTTCTTTCAGTCTGTAAAACTATTAAAAACTTTTATAATTTAATGAAATTCAGTAAGAAGAATTTGTCTAAGATATTAATAAACAAAACAATAACAGATAACATGGTTTTTGTATCTTTATTTGAAGTACAAACTATATTGTTTTAGGGGTGTAAATGATCGCAATTGCAAATAAAAAATGACGGCGGCAATTTTTCGACTACAGTACTGTTGATAAGTTACGTTTAAAATAACTTCAAAATCTATGAAACTTCACGACTGATTTTGGCGCAGAGACGGCAGAGCTAGAAGTGGCGTATAAAAATCAGAACTGGTTGCTATTATATTACTTTTACTATATAGATAAATTTACCTTTGAACGGCGTTTTTTTAGGATTCAAAATAGTGGTCAATATCTAAGTTACTATCATCAACTATTGGTTTGATAGTAGGTTAAGAGTATAAATTGAATTGTTACATAAAATTGCTGAAGGATAATCATAGCACGACACAAGAGTTTCTTTATAATATATTTTAGCGTGTCCATTATAGAAAAAATGTGAATGCACAAAGGATAAACGTTTGAAATTGTCAAAACTAAAAGTATCTTGACAGGGCAAAGACAACCTGCTAACGAGATTTTTTTTTCACAAGTGTCAACGAAAACCACAGTTTAATAAAAAACTTGGAAAAATGGTCAAAATTACATCACATCAAGGCTAACCTCAAATCCTATTTTTGGGTTGACATGACATTAACATATATAATTGTTGCACTTCTTTTTTTGGCTACGGCCATTTGAAAGTACTCAAGTTTGATGATTTTATCATGATTCATCGACTTTTACCTGTTTTTGGAGCTATCGTAATAGAAAAAACATCAGAGTTTCACAATTAAACCAATCTGAATGAATTTATTTTTAAGACTGTAGACAGTTGTAACTATATATAAGAAAGTTTTATAAAATAGTATTGCTTTTTTTTGTCAAATTTACCATGCTGTCAATTTTGCAATTTTGGGATTTTAAAATCATATTATTTCAACTTCTTTGTTATCAATGATTGAACAATACAAATATAAGAACTTTAAAAGAAAAAAAAAAGATATATGGGATGTACATGTTTCTGAAAAAAAATTCTTGAACTCTATATTCATTTTCTCAAAACAATTGGCTAATGAGTCTGACTTGATTGGTATTAACATTTGAATTTTTACCACTCATAATAGTTATCAAAGGTACCAGGATTATAATTTAGTACGCCAGACGCGCGTTTCGTCTACATAAGACTCATCAGTGACGCTCAAATCAAAATATTTATAAACCCAAACAAGTACAAAGTTGAAGAGTAAACTACCTATTGCATGTATTGTAAATATACATTTTTGTCACAGAGTTAAATTTGTTTATACTATTTTTTAATGCATTGCTATTTTCACATTGAATCACATGTCCAAGAACGAGATTTAAACACAACTGAAACGTCAGAATAATACATTCTTATTATAGGAAGATATTTAGATACATTTGACATTGTTTTAATAAACCCATTGAATACATTTTTTTTCAACTTCACAGTTAAAGTATCTAACACAATTAATCCCATTACAAATCATAATGGAAACAAACACATTTACAAAAATGTACTCTCTATTTTTCAGTTATATCAGAACAGGCGATAACGTAAGTTCAATACATTCATTTGTTGTCAATTTGACACATACAACATTTGCAATCTTAATTTTAGTCATTATATCGGTGTTCAATGTAAAAAAAAAGGCAATAGTAGTACAGTTGGGTGCAGACCAAGCATTACATAAAGTAAACGCAAGTTAACGCGGCGTGCACATATTTCGTTAGTTGACTTTAAATTTCGTGTTTACTAGTAAACGCCCGTTTACTTCATTTACGTTAACGCGGTCAAAATGGAAATTTATAATGTCTACTCGAGTAAACGCGCGTTTACTCTGTGTCCGTTTAGTCAGTAGTAAACGGCCGTTTACTTCAGATTTTACTAGTAAAAGTAAACGGGCGTTTACTACAGATTTCTTAATTGTATTTTTACATGCACTTGAGAGTAAACGCGCGTTTACTTTTCGCGTTAACTAATTGTGTATATTATAAAATAATTGTCGGATGCATTTGTACATTTATTTACGTTGTTGAAATGACTTAATATTTTACGTATATGTGTTTGAACCTTAACAATCAAAAATACTTTTTATTAGAAATATAAACATTTATTAATTGCAAAAAAAGTCAGTTCCAAAAACTTTCAACAGCGGATTTTCTATTTTTCTGTTCAAAATTTACATGTACAAATATCGACTCACAATTAAACTGGAATATTTAAAAAAAGAAAATTTCAATAAATTAATTAAAGAAGTGTCATTTCATTAAATGCAATCGTCAATATGTTGATCGAAAATGGACAGATGGATATTTTGATGTACCTTATCATGTGATATATTAGGTCAATGTATCAAGGATACGAGTACAATCTACGTTAACGCGCGTTTACTACAAACAGTAAACGGGCGTTTACTTTTTTTTACAAAAATAGAAGATACGCCTTTTTCGCGTTAACGCGACGAAACGAGAAAGTTAACGCCCGTTTACTCTTTACAAAATTAGAAGACACGCGGTTTTCGCGTTAACGCGGAGGTAAACGCAAAAGTAAACGCCCGTTTACTATTTATGTCTACTAAAATTTCGTAGTTAACGCAGAGTTAACGCGGCGTTTACATGAAGTGCACGCGAGTAAACGCCGCGTCAACTTTTTAGGCCCGTTTACATGTAATGCTTGGTCTGCACCCAACTGTATACCGGTGTTCAATGTCAAATAAAGGCAATAGTAGTATACCGGTGTTCAATGTCAAATAAAGGCAATGGTAAAATTGAGAATGGAAATGGGGAATGAGTTAAAGAGACAACAACCCGTCCAAATAAAATAACAACAGCAGACGGTCATCATCAGGTCTTCAATGTAGCGAGAAATTCCCGCACCCGGAGACGTCCTTTAGCTGGCCTCTAAACAAATATATACTAGTTCAGTGATAATGATCGCCAAACTAATTTCCAAATTGTACACAAGAAACAAAAATTAAAATACTACAAGACTAACAAAGGCCAGAGGCTCCTGACTTGGGACAGGCGCAAAAATGCGGCGGGATTAAACATGTTTGTGAGATCTCAACCCTCCTCCAATACCTCTAGCCAATGTAGAAAAGTAAACGCATATCAATACGCACATTAAAATTTAGTTCAAGAGAAGTCCGGGTCTGATGTCAGAAGATGTAACCAAACTAAATAAACAAAATGACAATAATACATAAATAACAACAGACTACTAGCAGTTAACTGACATGCCAGCTCCAAACTACAATCAAACTGACTGCAAGATTATGATTTCATCATATGAACATCAGGCACAATGCTTCCCGTTATGGGTTTATTATCATACCATCATAACATATATGAGAAGAACATAACCCGTGGCATGCCAACAACTGGTTTTTTTTTAATAAAAGTAGTATACCGGTGTTCAATGTCAAATAAAGGCAATAGTAGTATACCGGTGTTCAATGTCAAATAAAGGCAATAGTAGTATACCGGTGTTTAATGTCAAATAAAGGCAAAGGTAGTATACCGGTGTTCAATGTCAAATAAAGGCAATGGCAGTAAACCGTTGTTCCATGTCAAATAAAGGCAATATAAGTATACCGGTGTTTAATGTCAAATAAGGGCAATAGTAGTATACTGGTGTTTAATGTCAAGTAAAGGCAATAGTAGTATACCGGTGTTCAATGTCAAATAAAGGCAATGGTAAAATTGAGAATGGAAATGGGGAATGAGTTAAAGAGACAACAACCCGTCCAAATAAAATAACAACAGCAGACGGTCATCATCAGGTCTTCAATGTAGCGAGAAATTCCCGCACCCGGAGACGTCCTGCAGCTGGCCTCTAAACAAATATATACTAGTTCAGTGATAATGATCGCCAAACTTATTTCCAAATTGTGCACAAGTAACTAAAATAAAAATAATACAAGACTAACAAAGGCCAGAGGCTCCTTAATTGGGACAGGCGCAAAAATGCGGCGGGGTTAAACATGTTTGTGAGATCTCAACCCTCCCCCAATACCTCTAGCCAATGTAGAAAAGTAAACGCATAACAATACGCACATTAGAATTTAGTTCAAGAGAAGTCCGGGTCTGATGTCAGAAGATGTAACCAAACTAAATAAACAAAATGACAATAATACATAAATAACAACAGACTACTAGCAGTTAACTGACATGCCAGCTCCAAACATCAATCAAACTGACTGAAAGATTATGATTTCATCATATGAACATCAGGCACAATCATTCCCGTTATGGGTTTAGTATCATACCATCATAACATATATGAGAAAAACATAACCCGTGTCAAGTCAACAACTGTTTTTTTTTTAATAAAAGTAGTATACCGGTGTTCAATGTCAAATAAAGGCAATAGTAGTATACCGGTGTTCAATGTCAAATAAAGGCCATAGTAGTATACCAGTGTTCAATGTCAAATTAAGGCAAAAGTAGTATACCGGTGTTCAATGTCAAATAAAGGCAATGGCAGTAAACCGTTGTTCCATGTCAAATAAAGGCAATATTAGTATACCGGTGTTTAATGTCAAATAAGGGCAATAGTAGTATACCGTTGTTCAATGTCAAATACAGTCAATAGTAGTATACCGGTGTTCAATGTCAAATAAAGGTAATAGTAGTATAACGGTGTTCAATGTCAACAATTATCCTATCGTTATTATTAGACACATAATACATACTAATGTCATAAATTGGGACATATCTTATATCAGTTGTAATGTAAATACGGCGGAAGATAACTTATGTTGGTATAGAGATTATATTTATTCTATGCCCTCTAAATTATAATTGATATTCATATCAAAACCGAAGTGCTGACTTCTGGGCTGGTGATACCCTCGAGGACGAAACGTTCACCAACAGTTGCATCGACTCAGTGGTGTAAATAGTTATCAAAAGGTACCAAGATTATAATTCAATACGCCAGACTTGAATGATCTTATCTTAAGCTCATTGATACATTCAATTTCAAAATTTTGTTTACATGCACCATATTTATATCAGAAAGACATGATTCGTCAGCATAGATAGATGTTGCTATAGAAACTGATAACTAAGTGCTTGAATATTTCGGAAAAAAGTTATTAAATCGAGTGCTTATATTTTCAATTTTTCCAAATTGTTGGGTCTCATACATGTTTAATCATACATTCTTCTCAATTCTTATGTGTGTATTAGTGACAAAACATATAGCAAACAATATCTACGCAAACCACTAAATTGCAGGGTCCTTCTCTGATACAAGCGCATGAAAATATGGCTTAGTTAAACATACTTGTGATTGACCTTGTCCAGTGGTGCATTAGCGCAATATGAGATTATACTGTAAAAAACTAGTTGATATAGGATTTACTAGCTAGACAGGATCGAAGCACAAATCCCAAATAACTAAAATACAAATGGTGGATGCTGAAAGCTAGAGCCTTAATAGTAAATATAACGCGTGGGTGTCCTATGCTTATAGTTCATGAAGAATCTAATTGGTGCAATACATATCTATAGTATCTTTTTACTATCAAAAACTCAGCAAAGTTTTCATTTTATCCTCGAAGCTATAATCCGCTAAGATGAGTATTTTATATGAAAGTTCTAAAGGAATACTGAGTCAGACGTCGTCTATTGTAACAAAATAGTCTGATCTCTGACCTAGTGCAGGGTGTCCAGTATAATTGGTGTCCAATTATAAACGACTGTTACAATCATTCATATTTCTATGTTACGGAAAATAATACTAGTTTCCGTAGACGACCATGTACAATTCAGCAACAATATAAAGGCAATTAAACGACTCCGAAAGGATAGATAAACTCATCATAGATACCAGAATTAAATTTTGTAGTTTTGCCAGACTCGCGTTTGTATACAAAAGACTCATCAGTGACGCTCAAATCCAAAAAAGTTTAAAAGGCCAAATAAAGTACCAAGTTGAAGAGCATATTATTGATATAAATCTTTCAAATCTGGTAAAAATCCTGAAAATAATATCACTTTCCTAATAAACTTATACTTGGCCCTTGAATGCACATAGTGCTTTACTATTGATACACACAATTTTTATGTAAACCGAGACAAAAAATGTTTGACTGACCGATTTTATTATAATTTCTATGCAGTTAATTGAATGTGGTCTTCAAGTATCTATAACATACTTGGAAAGATATGATACTGATTTTTCCTAGTATACATTTGTATAATTAATTTATTCTAAAAGTTGTCGTTTATTAAAGTAAAAATAAAACAAAAAGACAAACATATAACATTTAATTTAATAGAATTGAGAAAGTAAATGGGGAATGTGTCAATGTGTTAATGTTGACTGTAACAGAAAATCAAAATATGAAATTGACAGACTTTATAAGTTGTTTTACCATCAAATCGGGCCTGGTCAAAATAGAAAATATTGGAAAGTAGCAAATATGTAAAACGAAATAGATCCTACGCATAGGTGTAAATATCAAACTACGTAGAATTTAGTTAGTATTTAGGGTATCAGATGAAAGGTGAAGAACTGTTGGTCTTTGTAGAACACATATTGACTGATGATTTTTTAAAAAATACAAAAACGTATAAATTATTTGTAAATTAAGGGGCAGATAAGATATAAATTACTTGGTTTGGTGTATCCAAAATTCCGATTGCCAGTACGGTCTGTTTTATGAATAACGGAATAACCGTGTCATTAAATTGTTTGGAAGTTAAAACTGTTACCTGGAAAGAAATGAGGACCAAACATAGGTATTGTCTGTTTTCTTCTAGTTTTGTACACAAACACTCCAACCTCACTACACGTTTAGGACGTCCCTAGCACCAACTTCTGAGGAATTCTTTGTAAAGACAATTTGGATAGACTTGTAAGATGTTACACAACAAAACCTGGTCCAATAAAAAGAGAAACATCACAAGGAAAAGTTATTTTGTTCTCCTTTATTTTTACGCTGTTTTGTTTGTTAACCTTAGGGTGAGATCAACGCTATACTTGTTGTCCTGTTGATTGTTTTATTTATTGGTATGTTTATTGTTGTTCCTGTAATGTAAGAGCAGTTACTTCTTTATTCCAATCACCAATAACAAATCTAAAACAACTGAAATGTAATAGCGGATAGAAGGCATACAAAGTAATGAGGGTTATTTTCATTTTTTAGTACAATACCGCTGCTGATTTACTAGTTTCAAAGAGTATCATCAGCTCATTAGTTGGTGCTTCGATACTGACTGACTGACCTGAGATACTTTTTTTTAATATCTATAGATTAAAAAATATAAATAAATTGAAGTTTAAATTCCCTAAGGAAAACTATGAATACATGAATTTTTTTTACATTATTCGTTCCTAATTAAAGTAAGTCCAGAAAAGGGTCATTTCATCTTCTGGTACTTTGTCCATGTTGCTCAGATTAACGAACAGTATTTTTGCGTTTAAAGTTATCGACCAAGTTTTATTAATTGAATACCTGGTACTAAATAATTTAAGATAACCATCTTGCAAATTTCAATATGATGTTATGAATTATCATTGATATAGTCATATGTATAAATTAACTGTTAATAAAACTTTTAATTTTTTGAAATACTAAAGCTTTTGTATGTCAGGAATAGATTACCTCAGCTGTATTTTGCAAAACTTTCAGGAATGTTGGTCCTTTATGCTCTTCAACCTCGTCTTTTATTTTTGCTTTTTTATTTTTTTGGGATTCGAGCGTCAATGATGATTCTTTAGTAGAAGAAACGCGCGTCTGGCGTAAATACAATATTTAATCCTTGTATATATGAAGAGTTAGGTTAATATTTGCCAGTTAGTCTGGTTGTTGTATCTTGTACATATTCCCCGTTTCAATTCTCAATTCCTTAAATAAGACAGCAAAAAAAAACAACAATAAAACAGGTATAAAATAAGCAAACAACATATTTAAGTGAAGTAGGTTATCATTCACGTTGTGACAATAACATTCATCATTAGATGCATAATACTGATGTCAAAAGTTGGGACACAACTTATATCAGATTAAAGTTATAAAACAAATACTAAACAAGATAAATTTATTACGAGTAGAGATAATACACATATTTCATTCACAGTCTATTCAGGTAAGTATATTTTCTGAAGGTTCCTTAAATTTTCTTTAAATAACTGAAACTATCAAAACACGGCAATACATATCGTGACACTACTACTGGAAACTAGATTGGTTTGTAATATTTGATTCTATTAAGAAGGCTAACATTCAATGAAATCGAGTAAAATTAAGCCACAGTATTAGGTCCGAGATCACAATTAGGTCAGTCCACAATTGTCGTCCCTTGATTTTCGTTATTGACGAATATAGTCCCTAGTGTTGACAGTGGGTTACTTGCCAATATTTTTCATACCCCTTCCAAAATTTATTTCTCCATGTTTTATGCCTGAAATTGGAAGTAGCGGGGGGTGAAATTACACTGTTTACAAATCTGTTCGTGCATTTGTCATTGTTATTAAACGCATATTTATTTTCTAAGATACCTGGGACGATCTTATTTCACAAAGGATTTCTCTTGTCTACTTATTGTACCTCGAACTTATTTACCCGATGTAGGTCTTTAAGTTGAGGTTCAATTCTATTAAAGTTAAACGGGCATGACTAATTAGATACGCCCTCTTAAAATCCGGGGGTCCGAAATAGGATTGGGAAAAAACTCCCAGCAAAATACCTTAATTTACAATTTCAAGAAATTGTTTGATTCAAAGTGCTTTTGGTTGCTTAAATATCTTCGATCAATAATCAGGCGGTATTTTGTGGAAATAAATATCCTGTCCCGAACCGTGAGATGTTGGCTGCAATAGGAATTAATTTATAAAAAAGTCCATATCTCATTTACTAATAGTGGCCGTTTTTGATTGTAAAATTGTAAATTCATGAAGTTTTGTTGATGGCATTCGTCTATCATGGAGAACAAAATGGAAGGAGGGCTTAACTTGCGAGTTCGATCATTATGGTTCAAATCTATTCTAATACGGCATACGTTTTACATCTAGCGAACGCTCTGCCTTATTGTAAAAAGTGCCACTCTAAATTTGTAAACATTTGCTTCAAATTGATCCACTTTGAATCTAGTTGTGAATATGCATGACATATTTGCCACTGGACACAAAGGAGCAATAAATTAATCAGCTTCATTTAGTGATTTATAATCATTTGTCCTCAGTTGATTATAGTCGCCCACAGTTTTCCAATTTTTATACAGATATTTCATTTTTATTTACATTTGATGTTTATGCGTAAATCTTAGCAATTCTTCCATCATTTTCTCTTTGCATTTTTTTTTTTAATATTAAAAAAAAAACATTGACGTAGTACACATCAGGGGTTACATTGTATTTCCAGCAAACTAATAGGGACTAGAACAGAAAAACAATCTTCATTGAGTGGCAATAACTCATATATTGAAGCGTACAATGACGGCTGTCTCGTCTAGGTGACAACATTTGCTGTTTCAAGTTTATTTATATCTCAGACTGGTATAATAGTTGTCATAAAAGCAAAAAAAAAATAAAAATGATAAAAAAAGGTTGTCAACAATTTATAAAAAGGATTCAACTTATTTTGAGCGTTTCATCTTTTTTGTATTGTCTTTCTGATCAGTTTTGTTATATTTTTTTTCATCTACTATTGTTCTAGAAAAAGGTAAAGATAGCGTGAAATTCTCACTGCACCAGGCACCTGATATACATTCCTATTATATTTTGTGCGGACAAAGCTGCGTATTTATATAACTAATAAGCCAAACGAACGCACACATTTAGCAAGGGTATACTGTGGGACGGGAGAGGTCTAGAGATGTCAATATTTCTATACCCAAGCGAATCTTGGTTTTGAATAAACGGAGATAAGGTAAACATTAATGCGACAGCAACCCAAAGACACAGATAAATACAAAAATTTAGAGTCAACATTCGATCTTTCTTTATAGAACATTCCGTATACAGAATAATAAGTTCAAAACCAACCCATGACTAAATAATAGTTAGACGGAGTTAATTCAATAATATTTTCCGTCAAATATTATATATCCGAAAAGGCACATTTGATTTAATATTATTTACCGTCAAAGATAATAATACCAACAATCACAAGTGTTTGAAAAATTTCACCTGCCATTTTTTAAATTTTGATTGATGAAAATTTAAGAAGGTTTAATATATACCAATAAAAGAAAAACACTTCATTGTGTAATAAAACGGTAAAAAAAATAACGATAATGGATGACGACCAGCAGCGAATAAAATTAATATTCAGGACAATTACGTGTAAATATAATACGAGTATCAACCCCGTTTTTTACTAGACTGACAAGCTATAGTCAGGACGATTACGTGTAAATATAATAAGAGTATTTACCCCGTTTAATACTAGACTGACAAGCTGAGTCGTTTTTTTTTATCGTGTAAGTTCACAAGATATTAGCCCACAGAAAGAAAAGTCACCCGACTCAGACACTTTTCCGACTCTGAGCCGGCCAGTCTGTGCTCTTACTCTATGATGCTACGTGTTAAGCGTTGAAATAGAATACCAATTTAATTAACGTCCCGTTCGGGATTTAAACAAATTTAATGACCTCCCGCTCTCGAGGCGAACGCCCCACACGAGACCAAACAGGTAGACTGAGTGACCGTTAGTACAGAATATCATACCAAAAACTAAAGTACAATACACAATACAGTTTCACAGAATTCTCACAGTTACTTAAGCAAACCAGGAGTATCTAACCTAAATTTGATGCGTGAAATGATACTGTAAACTACACGTAAACATGGATGATCGACTTTACCTATTATTTGAGTGGTCCAAATATTGCCTGCTGTTTCAAGACTTAATTTGTATCCTTATTCAATATACCCTCATTTTCTAGTGGTATTTTAAAGTTTCACGTCCAACCTCACTGTCGACCTTCCATTGCATTTAAAATTGATGTGTTATAGTCATTAACAGGCATGAAATATTTGGTACTGAACGTAAAGCAAACAACAATCAATCAATTTAATTAATTTCTCTGTTACAGTACTAGTATTTAGCACACAAAGACAAGATCTTGTAAAATGTCATAGTTTACAATTCCATTTAAATTTGTATGTTGTTTTCTTTTCTTTTTTTTTGGGGGGGGGGGGGGTCTCTTCAGTTTATCACATAACTGACTGCTTATTCAAAAGTTTAAATATTGTTCTTATCTAATGTTTAAATACGATTTATAACATATGTTTTTTTGTCAGGCAAGGATAAAACTAAAAAAGATTAAATTGTTTTTTTAGGTGTTTTTGCTTCATTTAGACATGAAAAGGGAATGACAGACGACTAAATTAAAGTGTTTGTTTTCATATAATATATTGAACTTCCTAATATATCTCACCCAACACGTTTTGATTTTGACAGTGAAATCTAGCTTAATACGGTTTTATTCATTGAAGTTTGCATGCATAGTTCTTATTAAAAAACGCACAAATAAAGCAAGATCTATTAATTAATTGGACTAAATAGACCAAAATAATTATTTTGCATTCGCATGTATCTTAATGTAGGAAAATAACCAAATCAGGAACAAAAGGAACATTTACCGGATGCATATTATATATCTAGGACTGTCCGATTAGAAGTTCTTAAACAAGCTGTTTAAAAAGCGAATTGTTGGAAGAGTTTACTTACTGTTTTCTAAGGTCTGATGTTTACGATTCTATTTCATAATTACTGACAGATCAAAAACATCAAGTATATATAGCATGAAGTTGTTGGGCATAATATTCATTGGTCAATTATAAATGAGGTCTGTATGGGGGTTTTGATTGCCTGATTCATTAAATAGGAAATCGTTATTTTGAAAAGTTGGCTGAAAAAATATAAATGTAGCCCCTAATTTTGTAAAACTATCATTTGGTGTTATTTAGACATAAAATTGAGAATGGAAATGGGGAATGTGTCAAAGAGACAACTACCCGACCAAATAAAAAACAACAGCAGAGGGTCACCAACAGGTCTTCAATGTAGCGAAAAATTCCCGCACCCGGAGGCGTCCTTCAGCTGGCCCCTGAACAAATATATACTAGTCCAGTGATAATGAACGCCATACTAATTTAGACATGTTTAGATGCTAACTTTAATTTAGAAATGTTTAGATGCTAACTTTTTTTTATCATAAGTAAATAGTTATATGATGTAATGCCATTGAATTGGTCCGTTTTCATGTCAATTTCGTAACTGTTAATTGTACATATCAGTCTGAGTACTGTGTAACTATCATTAAAGTTTAACATATTGTGCATATTAAGCAAGTGCTTTTTATGTACTTCTCTTATATTTTTGACGGTTTGTAAGTCAGTAAAAATTCAATGATTAAGTTAATATTGACATTAAAAGACCTCCTCACAAAAAGGCCTGTTCAAATCTGAACACCCTTTTTCGTTCGGAGGCCTTTTAATATCAATATTAACTTATCATTGAACTTTTACTATTACAAAAAATTTGGGTCCAGAATTTAAAAGGAAAGTAGTAATTTGGTCCGACTGAAAAGGGTTGAAAATTAGCACTTCGGAAGCTCTCAAAAGATTTCAAGACGCCCTCAACACCAAATTGACCATATTTTGAGTTAGAACCGATTAAGTTTTCTATAATTTTGATATAATTTGTCCCAAAAGTAGTACAACACACTGTAATAATTTCATTGAGAAAGCACCGGTGAGATTTTTTTTATTTTCATTTATGTTCTAAAAGAAATGCACTACTAATTAATTGTGGTCTCAGACCAGTATGGAAAAAGAAAAAAAATAAGCGGAAAGTTGTTTATTTTACCGTCTATTTTTTGTTCGCTTTCGTTGACATTTGCTCGACTTAGATTTACAATAAATTTGGCGAAAAATTTGTGCAGTATCTCCCCTTCCCAATCGAATCGTCCTTATCACACATATATCTGAACGACTCTTCAAAAATACGTAAATCACGTTCACTCTGAACACATTAATGAATGATATTTTATGTTTAAAATTTCCAGCAAGTGTTCTTCAGGCATATATTTGAAGGCCAACTATATAAACCGTCGGAAACGAAACAGGCAAAAGGGAGAACTTTGTCGGATAAAGAAGAATTATGAAATTGTATGAAACGGAAATTTTCAGACACTTTATTACATTTTGTTCATGCCAATACGAAATGCAATACACATTCATGAAATATCTTATTTACTTCTCAAGTGAAGCATACCTCAATCATAAAAAAAATATACATAAGTCAATCGGACTGATGAGCAATGCTTATAACGAAAAATTTTGTATATAACGTACAAACAACCATTAATGATAAAAAGCATACAAAATAATTATGAATTAATTTACAAAAGAAGACTTTTCTGAGACTTTTCAGAATAAAAGTGAATGTTTTCGCACATCACCTTAAATACATCTTGGTTTTAAAATTAAAGTCATTAGGAATTAACCTCAAATTAAAAAAAAATAATGCATATGTTTTTTTTATAACTCGATGGATAGTGTTCATTATAAAACTTATAAAAATATACTTTTTTCTGAAGAAAATTCTTTAATTTGTTCATAGAAGAAGTTACCTTATTTTAATTGCTTACTTTCATGAAGCAATTCCCCGACACATTTTCCGTATGCAAAGTGACCTATATCGTAAAAATCCGGTGATCGTAATACGCATGGATGTCCTTAAAATAAACTATTATCTGATTGCACATGTTAAACACTTGCTCAATATCCATGTTTTTTGTTGATTGTTAACAAACAGGTGACAATCGTTATATCTGGCTTTAAAACACGAACATTTATTACGTGCCATATTTTCACAACAACACTTACCGATTGAAAAAAAAATGACGATTATATGAAATTTATTCGAAAAAAATGATAAAATCGTGCACAGAAGACTAAGTTGATGATGTTTGTATGCATTGGTTCAAGAATTGGAAGAACATTATTTTTCACTAGTCACTCGTTTCATATGACATTAAAATACCCTTTTCTATGAGTCTGTAAAACTATTTAAAACTTTTATAATTTAATGAAATTCAGTAAGAAGAGTTTATCTAAGATAGTAATAAGCCAAACAATGTCAGATAACATGATTTTTTATCTTTAAAAAGTTTGTCTCTATAGTTACGTACTGCCACACCTTCCACATTGAAGGCTAATCTAACTTTTACAAAGGCATTCTATCAATATCATAATGTAGATAAAATTGAATAACATTTTCAAGACAGTCAATAGGAAGCAATATCATTTTAGTGGAGGTACAACCTTTATTGTTTTTTAGGAATAAAAACCTTTTGATCATCGTCAATTTGTGTAAATGATCGCAAATGCAAATAAAAAAAAAATGACGGCGGCAATGTTTCGACTACAGTACTGTTATTCCGATTCCAATGCATTTCCATTATTGATACGTTTAGAATAATTTCAAATTCTGTGTAACTTTACGAATTATTTTGACGCAGAGACGTCAGAGCTAGAAGTGGCGTCATAAAAATCAGAACTTACAAACTAGTTTTTATTACATTACTTTTACTATTTGAATAAAATCACCTTTAAACGGCGTGTTTTTGAGGTTGGTATTATTCTATTTTCAATTTTCTGTAAAATCGAGGTTATCGATTATTTATTCAAAATAACAGTCCATATCTAAGTTACGATCATCAACTGTGGATTTGATTGTAGGTTAAGCGAATGAAATGAACTGTTACATACAATTGTTTAAGAACAATCATTGTATGAAACAAGAGTTACTTGGTTATATTTAGCGTGCCCATTCATAAAAAAAAATCAAAGGTAAATAAACAGTCAAAATTTAATTACATTATAATAATGGCAAACCTGTCTCCACATTACTCCTACCTGAACTTACAATAACACTTATCTTTTATCGTTTTGATCGACTAATGGGATGACTTTCAACATTTCTGCTATCGGAACATCGTTATTTAGGTTTATATTGTTTAGTAACATTTACCGATAGTTTTCTTTGAAATTATAGGGTTGGTCCAGTTTTTAACCGGATGTATTGGTTGATATGACGGTAAAAAGAATTATTGGTGAAGAAAAAAATGATTTGATGGTGCATGTCTTTTTTTGCTACGACCATCTAAAAGTGCACAAGTCTGATGATTTTCCCATGATTCATTAATTTTTACCCGTTTTGGGGGGCTATCATAACGAATAAAAATCTTAAGAGTTTCCAAAATTTTAAGACTTTTGCTATCTGTTAATGACTACCTGTATCAACATTTGTTGACTTCGACCATCGCAAATCTAAACCTTTAATGTTCTTCTGTTTTACATTAAAAATATTGATGTTAATCATACATTCTCCTCAATTTTTATCCTATAAATAATAAGTGTTTTGAGTGTATGTTTGTTTGCATGTAAATTTCATAATAAATAATAATATGTGTATTTTCGACGATCAATTAATATGATGGAGTTAGAAAAATGAGTATGTTTTCAAACTTGGTTATCAGAAGCCGTTATAACTTTTTGTCAGATATCTGTCGATTAAAATCAGATGCTGGCAAAACAGATTTGTCTAATATCGATGACTTATCAGGATCATGTCAATGTGATAATAGCTACATATCTGAATGAACTAGCTAGAATAAAGTGCGAACAATGTGTAATTCGTATTATTTTTTCTAGAATAAGACTTGTATTGAATCACCACACTTAGACGAAATAAAACAAAAAGGGAATGATGGAGTATCAAGATGAAGATCAAATGACACAGAAGTTAACAATTTACGGTCACATACTGTCTTCAATAATAAACAAACCCATTTACGGCATACTCAGTTACAAAAGACCACAAAATACCAATTATCAATCAATTCAAACACCATAATTTATATACATCACATATATTAGCAATTTAGAATACCTTTGGAAAGAGTTGTCCCACAAGAAAAAAAATTGTTTCAGGAAATAAGAATCATACAACTGTTTATTCAAAAGTTGATATGCGAGGTTCTTATTTATTCAACTTGTACCCCCCCCCCCCCGTAGTCGTGACAAAAAGGTGTCATTTGCATGGAACCCCATTGTGAAATCCTATAACAAAATCGAAGTATTGATTTAACAAACGATATATACATTACTTGAATTTGGAGTTTTGATGATATTTTAAAATGAATTTTCATTTTATGCAATAGATAAATCAACGAAAGCAAACTGAGATGACACAGGCTGCTTCTAAAACGTGTGAGATATGTGTATCTAGTCCTGGGCATAACTATTGCGAACAGTGCGAACAGCTGTTTTGTGATGGATGTAAAATATCTCATTTACGGACAAAAATGAGCAAAGACCATACATTTCTAAGTGGCCCAAATATAAACCCTGGAGTTAAACAATATTGTAAAGAACACGATGAAACATTTATATATTACTGCATGGAATGTAATTCGCCAATATGCAAAATATGTGTGATTAAAAAACACAAATCACACGACTTTGCTGAAATCAAGGAAACAACTGACGGAATCAAAGCTGAGGTCAAAAAGGGGATGGACATGAAGATGGAACATTTACAGTCAAAGATAGCAGATATTGAACAAAGTTCAAACAAATACCAAACTGATGTTAACGGAATCATTCATGCTATCAGGGAAGAAGGGAGACACTTAAAAGAGCTGATTGATAAGAAAGTCGAAAGTCTGGTTAAATCGGTGAAAGAGGAAGAAACAAAGAATTTACAAATTTTACAGTCCAATAAAAATGAGATTAAAGCAGCTTTGAATAAGGCAAAGGAGCAGCAGAAGTTCTATCAAGACTCACAGGGTATAAAAGATACTACGAAATTGGTACAAAAGCTAAAACAAATTAAGTCCCAAATCGACAAAAGAGAAGAAATACATATTCCTATAATGCCATCAGTCAAATATGTTAGACAAAAAGTAGCAGAGCATGAAATAGAAAAACTGTTTGGGGAATTAACATTTGGGTAAATATCTTCTTAGTTATTGATTTTTTATATGTACTTTGGTGTAGGCAGTTGCTTTTCGTCTATAAAGGGTTAAATATATATGCCATCTTCCGCCTTTTGTTCCCTTTACATTCTTCGTGTGTTTCTCAGATAATCAAATGTCTTACATGTGATAATACAATGCCCAGTTATACATGCTTGGCTTTAAAAAATTTGTCAGTTGTGTTTTCTGATCATTGATTAAAAATACCATCACTTGATTAATTGTAAAACAAACACATTTATGCGCTGACTATATAGAATCCTAAATATATGTTAGCATAACAAGTTAGAATTCAGTAAAATCCATCATCCTCCTACTACTCATTTGAATTAAAATATCTACTACTAGAAATTGTTATTCCGATTTATACTATTAAAAATTAGTACCAATCAGAATTTTAATAACTACTATAATAATGAAATGATGTTTTTTTTTATCTTATAGAGAAAATCTCAAATACGTCCAATACATTTTTGCTTTGGTTAACATTGTCATTATAAATACTGATACAAATTAACAAAAAAGAAGTTATAATTTGATAAAGTGTTTAGACATACCTGTAAACTAAAGAGTTATAAAACCACAAAGTACCTCTTATATGTTCTTATTAGACTTGTGTCGTTTGTTTTCTCTAATATTTGAGTGTGAATTCACATTACGTGTCACGGTACTTTTCTATCCCAAATTCATGTTTTTGGTTTTGGTGTTATATTTGTTATTCTCATCGGATTTTGTCTAATGCTTAGTCCGTTTCTGTGTCGTTGTTCTCCTCTTATATCTAATGCGTTTCCCTCAGTTTTGGTTTGTTGCCCCAGTTTTGTTT
Organism: Mytilus edulis; assembly: GCF_963676685.1. Taxonomy (NCBI): domain Eukaryota; kingdom Metazoa; phylum Mollusca; class Bivalvia; order Mytilida; family Mytilidae; genus Mytilus; species Mytilus edulis. The sequence continues at coordinate 88,869,616 of NC_092351.1, forward strand.
TTTGTCCATGGATTTACGAGTTTTGAACAGCGGTATACTACTGTTGCCTTTATTTATAAACATATGATATAGCGAATTTTAGAAATGATAAAAGACTTTTGAAAAAAAAAGCTTTGCTGTGAAAGGAATTGTTTTACATTGTCTTATCGGGGCCTTTTATAGCTGACTATGCGGTTTGGCCGTTGCTCATTGTTGAAGGCCGTACGGTGACCTATAGTTGTTAATGTCTGTGTCATTTTGGTCTTTTGTGGATAGTTGTCTCATTGGCAATCATACCTAATCTTCTTTTTTATATCATAGGAAACTGTAACTCCAATTTATATAAGGATGTTTCAGGATCCAACCGAAATCAAGTTCGTACTGTAATCTTAGCATCTCAAAACTTTTCTTTCAATTATAATGACGAAAACCTAAACATAATTAAGTGTTAAAGTTTACTTTACATCCCAGCTCCTTTGTTCTACCTGGAGTGATCTGAGCCGGATCGCCCCTACCATATCACACCAGTTTGAGTTTCTTTGTTATGCATGCTTTCCTTTGTTCTGTAACATTTTGGCGGGAATGTCAAATCCACTATAAAACTTATAATTGAATATACAATTATACGGAAAAGACTATATATCAAAATTCACGTAGAAAAAATGCTGGGATTCGAACTCAAGACCTTTAGCATATCAAGCCACGACACAACCACTACACCAGGACGACTGGATACGAACAAACAGTAATTCAACATACTTAAAGGAAGCAAGATATTTTTATAAGTGGGGCAAGTTGGCAGACCTTTATTCAGTGGGGTTTGAACCCTTTTCGTTAATAAGTGAGTTGTCAGTGATTGTTCAGTATGATTTTACACTTTTTCAAAAGTGGGGCGAGTCGGTAAACAAGAGTGGGGCGATTTTTTTTCATAAAGTGGCGATATAGGTTGGGCCAATTGGCCAGTGGGGCGAGTTGACATTTGAAATCTACTCATCGTGTTCGGGGGTCAAAAAGGGTATAGATCATATAGTAATGTATAAAGTATATTATAATGGTTGTGTGGCGTTCTAAACTAGATTTTATGACTTGTAAATGGTTTTTCGTCTAATCTAAAACAGCTGGGATGTAAAATAGTTATCCCACTCGGACTTGGTGTGTCAGTGTTAGATCACCCTCTGGCCTCCGGCCATCGAGGTGATCTTACACTGACACACCGCGTCATCGTGGGATAACTATTAATGAATCATTGACCTGTTTGTAGCTGAAGTTTTATCTCAAGAAGTCAGTAACCGAAGAAAACCTAAATGATCTTTAATAATGGACATACATATACTTACAGTTTTCATTTACAAAGTGTTAGTACAAACTTTATATACAAATTATTATAAAAATTTTATCAAACCGTTCATAAGGAAAACATTCTGACAGGGCATACACAAGGAAAACCGCCATTTCAATTGACGGTGTTAATTATAATTCCCCTTTTGCATCTGAATAAGTGAAAAAGGAAAAAAAAGAAACAAAAACAAAAAGCAGTACTTTTAAGGCAATTTGGAAACACGTTTGCGTTATTTTTGGAGTATCTTAACACTATTTGTTTGATTTTATAAAAAAAATACAATTTTGACGCACAAATTAGCTGAGAATAAAACTGTTAATGGGTCACTTTTTTTTCTCAGAGAAACTGTCAAAAAAGAAGAAAACCCGAAACCACAGGAGGACGTCAGGTTTGCATTTACAATAGACATTTAACAAAGTTGTTTCTATTGTTACCGTGTCCATGTTCATCTCTTCTTTTGATTGACTTTTGCTTTAATAATCAAACCAATCTAAATACCTAGGTTTGTCTTCCTAAGGCAGTGTTCACACCAAACGCCATGCACAGTAAACATGTTTACAATTAGTTAAATGTAATGTACACTGGTTTCACATTAAATTTGTAAACATCCATACACCTGGTTTAATTACCTGTAAATAAGATTTACTCACACTTTTAAACCTTTAAACTGGATGCAAATTTTCGGACAGTTTTTCCAGCAGTTAAGGAACGACCATTTGACTTTTAAAAAAGTGTGTGTGTGGGGAAATGGATAATTTTTCCTTGAAAAATAATTAAAATATTCTGGTCATACAGATGAAAACAAAATATTCTGGATTCAGAGCTTCCCTTTTCATTATAGTTTTAAATATTGAAAAAAAATGTATTTGATAGCTGACATCGAAAAACTGAATAAAACCATTCGCGCAAAAAAAATTCTGACTTAGAAAAATAATATATCCCTCGCTTTTTGAACTTAAGTGGTTGCTCCTGTATGAAAGCAATTTAGATGATTTGCAGTAGTTTAAAGATACTAACGATGACTTGAATACGCAATAGAAAACGTAGGCTGCATCAGCGTGCTTACAGACGAAGAAAAAGGATTGAGATGTTAAGGATCACTACATTTCTATCTTTTCTGTTTCGTTCGAACGGTATTTCTTCTCTAAGTAGTATTAAGCAAAGTGAGGGGTAATGTTTTTCGTTTTTTATTTGTATTTCAATAGATGTGATATATAAGACAAACAATACAATTTACCTCACACTTTTTAGTTCTGCATTTATGAGTGAATCATTGTTTGAGTAAAGACCAGTGGCAAATATTTCCGTGTACGTCCAGTCGATTCGAGAAAACCTTTTCAAATGAATTATGTGTTCAGAAATGATAATGCTTGAGTCTTGAAAAAGGGTAAATAAAGATACCTAAGTTTTTTTTTTATAACAAATTAATATTTCAAGTTTAGAAACATAATTTTTATAACTTTCAATTTTATTCAAAACTTGTTTCTTCCTAAAGATGGTACCCAACACTTTTACTAAAATTAATTTGGCTCGTTTACTTTTCATAAAATTTTGTCAAAGTATTTATTTTGATCCTTTAAGAAAACTATAAAATTTTCAAAAATTTTGAACCAACCGTTTTGTCAGAAAAATTACACTGGTTGTATAGCAGTTTGACAAACACCAATTTTGATCATTGAGAAGCTTTATATTCCTTTTACAACACAACGTTAATAAAACGTTTAGCTATCTCCCTGTAGTGTTAGGTACCACCTTAAATTTACATGGTAAAATTAATGTTCTAAATGACAAGTTTTGTGTACACTTAACCAACACAAGGCCTACATTGACTATCGACTGCATGTAGACAAAACATGATTTACACTACATGTAAACGTTGACTTTTATCAATGTGAACGTTTTTGTGTTTAGTTTGCGTGTGAGTTACACTAAGCCAACACCAATTGTCGGTCATTGTGAACACGGCCTAGGTCATATTCACATATAGCATTGCGTTCTACTGTTCTTAATCTCGATAATTTTCATTTGTTTAATTGGTTGTGATTCCTCTTGCACCGATGAGTATGATATAAACAAAACACGCGTATAATATACTTAGTTATCATAAGTTAAATACTGTTTTTTTTTTCTCTTGTAGACATGCTATAATTATATAATAAACCCTAAAAACTAAGCAGTGATTTACAGTACCGTAAATTGCTTCAAAATGTATCTCTTTTTACACGTAATCGACTAATGTTAGCAACGTTGTTGTAAGAATATACATATGGTTTACTTTTGATAGATAAGACTAAAGGGTTGCAAGACATATATAAACAATGTAAATATATATAATTCGTTCAGTTTAGCTTTCCAAAAAACAAATGTTATAAAAGTTAGACATCTCCCTTGAGAATATCTTAATATGATATTTTATAGAGTTGGAACAACAGTTACTAGTAAACAATACAGATACAGATGCCTAAGATGCAAGTAAGTGTGGTGTTATGTAGTTTCGGAAGAGAACAAAAGGCCAAATATAAGTTCAAAGTTAATTATCAAATAAAAAATGCAAATTTCAAAAAAAACAAATATATTTAAAACACAAAGCAATACAAAAAAAAACAAGTAGCAGACAGCAATACTATTTCAAGCTTTGTTTACATGTATTAACAAAAAGTTATAAAGCCGAACAAGTACAAAGTTAAAGATTGTTTCGTGATCTATTATTCCTTATAAATTGCAAAGTAGTATTTGACGCTTTCCGCATGATTTACTAGTATATACTTCAATTTGTTTTAGTTATCTAAACTTATTATGCTTATTAACTGAGAAGAAAAATGTATTAATCGTATGATTTGTAGTTTTTTATACTTTTACCCGGAACTTGTTGAGGACACTATAAATGATAGGATTACACCGGTGTGCATACTTCATATCGACAATACTTATACAAAACAAACATATATGTGTGTGTGTCTATTATATTGTCTTAGGTTCATTGATATGTGTATTGATTTACAAATAAACTGTTAACTCTAACATGTCTTCATTTCAGGACAAATACAACTTCTGAGTAAGTACCTCTATTCAAATTAATTAACGAAAAATATTCTGAAAAAGTCTGTCTTATAGAATGTTACATATTCATTTTTACACACTAATATTATCAAAAAACAGCCCGTACGAATATATTTGAGTAATTTACATGAACACAAATATATTCATCATATCTTATAGGGGAAATGTTGCTGATAAACACAACAGATTTGCAGTTAAATGAGTCATATGACCGACCGATTATAGATCGCAAGTAATAGTTTATCATTTATAACAATCCATGTTACTGATAGTTGATTTATGTAAGTGGCAAAAACTGTAGCCTATTTATTAACTGTTGTTCAATATGTATAAATATTTCACAATAGTATGCACTTTATCTTACAATTATATTGATTCATTTACAGACAATCACCTATTCAGTAAGTATAAGCATCATGTCATTGAAAAAAAAAATAAGTGTACCTGATATAAGACAAACAATTCAACATTGAGTTCATGAGTGAGATCTATCAATGTTAAAAAGAGGGACGAAAGTGCCAGAAGGACTACACAAGAAGTTAGACAAAGATTCAAAAGTCATGTATACCGGTATTACAATTTTAAACCAAGGTTCAATACCAGTTGAAATTGCAGCTGATCAAAATTTTAAGATCACATAAAATAAAAATATTTGAAATTGCAAATCAAAGTAGTACACAATTGTGTTATTAAGTTTTTTTAAAACGAAAAAATGCTATGTTCGTTTCTATACCGAATTATTGACCGGGTTTTATTTACTTATATTAACTTTTAGAATGAACACTGTTCAGTGCAATTTATGAACATTTATTTAGGAAGAAACCAGAAACTATAGAACACTTACTATGAGGCTGTCATCATGGTTACATTGTTGTATTCATCAATCTTGCACTATCTGAATATTTGAATTTATGAAGCAACAGATATTGAAATTCCACTGAATATTATCATTGTCATCATTCGTGTCATTGGCCCATATAAAAACTATAATCTATAAAAGTCATTTTACTAGCAAAGTACAGATCAAAGATGCAAGATGAAAAACCAGAGGGACTTAAAATTTTATTAAAGACAATTTTAGAAAGCATACTTGCTAACAAAAAACATATACTGGAACTCCTGGGTTAAAGTCACTGATTAGGTTTTAATGATATTAATTATTAATGCATCAATATGCTTGTACTGTAATTCCAATTATCTTTATACTAGTGAAAATATTATACTTAGTCATTCTGTTATATGATATCGTATATTTCCCCCCCCCCCTTTCCTTTGATTGATTATGCTTATTTATCTGGCTTTTTTTTATCATATGTCACCATAAATGAATATATATATATAAATGCCTGTCAATCAAGGAAGAAAGAGAAAATCTTAACACTTTATTAATTTCTAAATTATTATCAGCATGTGATACAAATTCAAAAGATCTTTTAGAGTACAATCAATCTAAAAGACTTTTATCTTGCAATATTATTAAAACATTTTTACACAATTCTAATTTGCACAAGTATTTCCCATACCAAGAGAAAAGAAAAATTGAAAGAGCTGGTATTGCTACGTTATTAAAAAGGATTGCAAACGTAGAGAATATTATCTTGTCTTAGGGAGGGATATTTCCTACTTTGTAAAGGATCACTATAATTCAAACAAAAAAATCTCTGAAACTTACATTAGCAATATGCTTAATTTTTTTATTGACAACATATTTGGAAAACGTGTTTTCAACAGACTGTCGAAATTCCAATGGGAACCAATTCTGCCCCTCCCATGCCGACGTTATTGACTTGTTTCTTTATTATTATAAGGCTGACTTAATACATGAACTTCTTAGAAAGAAAGAGAAGAAGTTAACAATATCCTTTAATAAACTTTGCATTCCGGTATATTGATGATTTTCTGTCACTAAATGTTTCAAAATTTGGTGCTTATGTTGAACTTATCCATCCAAACGAACTAGTGATAAAGGACAGAACAGATACAGTGAAATCTGTCTCATACTTTGACTTACATCTAGAAATTGACAATTAGGGTCGGTTGAAAAGAAATTTGTAATTGATATGATATTCCCGGGCTTGTATTCCCTATCATGATGTCCTTGATAGAGGGTTGCTGCTCACAAGGAAGCTTTTAAACCTAGAGTTTCAATAGTGCAGTTGAAATCATTCTTTCGTAAATGTTACGGACGCCATCACGAGTTGGTTGACCGGTATGGAATAACTGTTTCAGATATGATATCGGATATGTTCTTCCCTTTTCATGTGACCTACCGAATTGGACTTTTTACAGGGTTCGTATTAATATGAGACATGTTTTTACGACCGCAAACATTAGAAATTTTTTGGTCATATATTGGTATGACGTTGCGTCGTAGCGTCGTCGTCGTTGTTGTTGTTGTCGTCGTCGTCGTCGTCGTTGTCGACGTCTTGGTTTGGATTGATTTTGGAAGTTTTGGTACCAACAGTTTAGGAATTAGGGGCAAAAAAAGGACCAACACAAGCATTTTTTTTAGTTTTTGCACAATAACTTTAGTATGAGTAAATAGAAATCTATGAAATTTAAACACAAGGAGTATGACGACAAAAGGAAGGTTGGGATAGATTTTGGGAGTTTAGGTCTCAACAATTTAGGAAAAAGGTCAAAAGGGTCTAAAATTGAATTATTGAGGTTTTGATATGCCAAATGCAACCGTGTATTTAGATTCTTAATTTTGGTGCTGTTTTCAGATTGGTCAACATTAAGGTCCAAAGGATCCAACATTAAACTTAGTTTGATTTTAACAAAAATTGAATTCTTGGGTTTCTTTGATATGCTGAATCTATACATGTACTTGGATTTTGAATTATGGTCCAGTTTTCAAGTTGGTCAAAATCGGGGTCCAAAATTAAAATTGTTTGATTTCAACAAAATCAATATTTGGGGTTCTGCAATATGCTGAATCTAACCATATATTCAGATTTTTAATATTTGAGCCCGGTTTATAAAATTAATCCATATTGAGGTCAAAAGGGTCCAAAATTGAACATTATTTTATTTCATCAAAAATTGAATTCTTTGGGTTCTTTGACATGCTGAAAATAACCATGTATTTAGATTTTGGATATTGGGATATCGACCATAATAGGTAAATGTCCAATTTAAAATTTTTAAGTTAAGAAACCGATGTTGTGTCAACTATTTAATCACTATCCGAATTCAGAGCTGTATCAAGCTTGAATGTTGTGTCCATACATGCCCCAACTGTTCAGGGTTCGACCTCTGCGGTCGTATAAAGCTGCGACCTGCGGAACATCTTTTTTGTCATAATTCAGTAAACCGCTGATTTTGGTTTGTTAAGTCCGTTAAGCTGTGCTATATATTTTTCATTTATTTGTTTTGTCTATTCTTTTTATTTTTGTAACTTATTGTCCTAGTCTTTAATATCATAAATTGAGAATGGAAATGGGGAATGTGTCAAAGAGACAACAACCCGACCAAATAAAAAAACAACAGCAGAGGGTCACCAACAGGTCTTCAATGTAGCGAGAAATTCCCGCAGAAATGTCAATTCTCACATCATTGTTGAATGATACATTTTTTATTTGAATGGTATGATGAACAACGTAAAATTGAGAGCTGTGGTTGTATCGAAAATATCGAAATTCAACCTGTTATTGGTTTCGAGGTTTACAAGGAAATACTCCGTGTTGAACTTCGGATTTCGAAAATAATAAAACAGAACGGCCCATATCATACCCCTATAGTCATGTAAGTGACGAGGTGTCTAACCTTAATTGTTTCCGTAGATCACCACTCCACTTTTTTAATTTGCTTAAGATATTTTTGCCATACAACTAAAGCCGTTATTCAACCATTCAATAAAACAAATAATTTAATAGAATCTCTGTAATGTCAGGATACATAATGTGTTGTGGTAATCATGGTAACATAAGTATACAAATGGAATAACACTAACGGGATCAGTATAACTTTGATGAACCTTAACAATACAAAATTGATAAACAAGTATTGTAACATTACAGATCCAAAGTACTTTGCTCATCAAATCGCAAGAACTGTAAAGTTTAAACCAATTATATCTGTTATATAAAGGTGTAATCGTTTGCCAAATTATGATGTTAGGACAATTATTTAAAAAAATAAACGAAAATTTATTATGCTGTAGTTGTACCTTGTAGTTAAAAGTAACGCATGATCTCTCGTTATTTCAGTTTTGGTACTCTGGATTAACATGATCCAGGAACTGAATACCATTTCTAAAAGGTCAATCTATTTCAGTCGAATGTTCTTGACGACAAAAAATGAGTATCGTTATCACACGTAAATGAAACAGGCGAGGAATTTTTGTTGAATATATTGTTCGAATATACTTTGCCGTTCTTACAAAATGTACATGGTTTGTTTGAATCGGTTAATTTTGAATTTTTTAATGTTTTTTTTTTTTTTATTTTTTTTTTTTTTTTAATGTTACATAACTGTATTTGCATTTCTATATACATTTTAATAATTGTTTGATAACGATAGTTAATGTTAAATAAAATTAAATGCCAATGTCTTTCTATTTTTTATAGGTATACTCCGTAAGTATATATTTGTTATTGTTCTTTGTTAAGATATTTGTTGTAAATTTATATCTGAGTAAATCTGGTGTAAATTTGTAACTAGGTCTAAAAAACATTATATTCACATGATGTTTCGGACCATAATTTTTAGACTCAGAAATGATTAAAATGTCCCTTATTAATACTGTTTACGGTATAATTATAAACTAATCGACATATGTACTACTGAGAAACATCGGGGCCTTGTAGTTTTATCCTTGTTCGACATTCCATCATTCCATGAACAATCTATATACGGACATTTTCATAATTGCCTTCACAGATTGCATTGGTCTTCAGTATGTGAATCTAGTACGATGAGCTACAGATTGAGTTCACGTTTGTTTTCCCCTGCTGATTTTTAATTTAAACTTTGAAAACTCGTACAAATAACAGAAATAAGACTTTTTACTCAAGTCCGATTCATTTTGAGGGTGCAAACTGAAAAAAGTAAAATCACAAAAATATTGAACTCCGAGAAAAATTCAATCGGAAAGTCCCTAATCACATGGCAACATCAAACGACAAAGCATATCAAACGAATGAACAACAACTGTAATATTCCTGACTTGGTACAGGCATTTTCAAATGTAGAAAATGGTGGATTGAACCTTGTTTTATGGCGCTAAACCTCTCACTTGTACGACAGTCGCATCAAATTTAATAATATTGATTATGAACCATTATTGTCATTCCGATACATCTTGCTATCAATTTGGTTTCATTTTCTCTCTTTTTGTCTGTTTTTTAATGAGTTACACGGCAGAGGTACCAAATGCAGCTAGCGTACGAATCTAAGGAAACGTCATGAATCAACTCAATGATAACGTGCAAAGGATACTTTATTTTATCTTATCACACATTTTGCACTAATAAGTACGTCTTTGCATGGCCAATACTAGCCGGAATTCAAGGTTGGTTTTTTGCCCCCGAGGCCAATATTGATATTAGTCCTCGAATTCCACATCGAGCCCCCGAATTTGACCTCCTGTAATCTGTCAATCAAAATCTATTTTGAAACAAGATGTAATCTGAAGCAGCTAGACTATATATTTATGACAGAACTTTGTTTTCTCACTGTGATACGAATTTTGTTAACTCAGTGTGATACATTTTTTTTATGTTTGTCTTCAAATATATTTTGAATTTTTGTTGAAAATACTAAACATGATTTGATATATGCCTCCTTTTTTTCTCCAGCTTGAAAATATGTGATTAATCGTTTATTACATGTCAATTTCCATATTGGCCGTGGTATCAGCCCACGACTCATAATAAGCCATCGGGCTAAAGACCTCTGGCTTGATATCGGAGTCTAGGGCTGATACCTTAACTGTTAGAATATCTGATTTTCAGATCCTAGTCTTTTCTTTATCCGGAATTCTTCTTCTAACGGTTTCGCAATCCAAACTGAATTTTATCTGCGATAAGTTCACAAATAAGTACGATGTTTTGAAGAAATTTCGGAAAATTCTGAGACAACGTATATATCAATATCTGAATAAGTCTTTTTTGGTATCTGTGTATATGGTAACACAGGAAACTTCTAGATCAATGTAGAAGGGAAATTTAATGATAAGCAACTTGAAAACGTCGAAGGTTCTAGATGTAGGTCAATACCAATTATTACATTAAGTGTTGCAAAAGGCACGTATTTTATGATACTGCATTGAAATTGAGTGTTTGATTACTTTCAACATATTTATTTATAGTGGATTGGGAAACAAGTAATGGAAACTTATATTAATCCTTTTCCACCTTGGGGATGAGAGTGCTGCCTTGTAGTGGAAATAACCTGCTCTTTTTCGGAATATACAAGGATGTCTTTTACGTGCAAGAGATATGGCTCTCTCATTTCACGGGTCAGCCATATATCGCCCTCTTCCTACGGACTATCATCGTTTCTAAAAATCATACTCGATAATGGTGTCCAAAAGTAAAATCACTAAAATACTGCACTTTTCAAAAAATTTGGCAAAATCAAAAGCTCAAACACATCAAAAGATCAAACACATCAAACTAGATAACAACTGTCATATTCCGAACTTGGTACAATCATTCTCATCCTGTGTCAAAGGAGATCCGAAAATTCAGTCCCCGAAATTTGAACGAACATTGAACCCGGAACCATTGTGCTAGTAGTCCGATACGTCAAAATTAATATAATCAACCTGGTATAATTTATAAAAAATGTTATATTGTTTATCAATCTCTTTTCTATGCACAACTGAAGAAGTTAAACAAACACTGCACGTTTAGTTTGCAACATACGTTTTTAATGATTGGAAATGATTTGTATCGTAAATATTAAAGATACCAAATTAGACAGTTTCTTGTCAGAAAAAATGCCTTATCAAAGGACATAAGAATGGAAAGAATGAAATGCCTTGATTGAAAACAGAACAGGTACACTGAGATGGAGAACAGCAGTAAAACCGCGATTCATTTATCGGAAATTTTATGTTAGGAAATATCATAAAAAAACTCTTTGCCGTCGAGTGAATGTTCCTTGACTGTTAACATTGATAGATAACCCCAATGGTATACAACGTGTTTAGTCTCGTTAAAGTTAAAGTGAAGTATGTTCTTTAACAGAACTACAGTCCAAGTACTTGTCTTTACATTCCTGGAGTTTTTATATCACTAACTGCTGTTAACGTTTTATAAATATTTTACGTATTTTATTTAGTTGGTTTTTGTATTCCTGGAATTTCATTTTGTTAGTCTCGTGACATGCTGTTTTCATAATTTGTTTGATAATCTAACGATTTTCTACACGTATGCATTGATATCGAGCTCAGCTATACTCTGTCTCGATGATATATTTCAAATGGGTATAATTATGTTCTTTTATAGGTTGTCAATAACAAACAAAAAATCGTATTCTTGATTTCGTCTGGAGTTTTGAAATAACTTTGCAATATAATGGAATTTTGTCATTCAAGATAGAGGTTCTGCTAGCTACAACACCAGGTTCAATCCTCAATTTTCAACATAAGCAAATGGATGTGCCAATTAAGGAATATGACAGTTCTTGTTCAATCGTTTGATGTGTATGAGCTTTTGATTTTGTCATATGCTTAGGGACTTTTAGTTTATGATTTTCCTAGGTTTTTTTTTTTTTATTATTTTTTGTATTAGAATAGGCTCCACGTCCACTTATTTTTGTCCATCTGATGAGTGAAGCCTTTTAACTGAATTTTATAGTTCGTTCTAATGTTGTACTATTATACCTCTGTCCAAAGTTAGGGGAGGGTTGGGGTCCCGTTTACATGTTTAACCCCGCCACGGTATGTATGTACGTGCCTGTCCCGATTCCGGAGCCTGTAATTCAGTGGTTGTCGTATGTTTATGTGTTACATATTTATTTTTCGTTTATTTTGTTATATAAATAAGGCTGTTGGTTTTCTCGAGCTCGTTTGTTTAACATTGTAATTTTGGGGCCTTTTATAGCTGACTATGCGCTGATGGCTTTCTCATTGTTAGAGGCCGTACAGTGACCTATAATTGTTAATTACTGTGTCATGTTGGTCTCCTGTGGAGAGTTGTCTCATTGGCAATCATACTACATCTTCTTATTTATATCAACATTGTTTTGGGGGTTATTTATGTCGTACTGTGTTGGTTTCTAAATTTGTTGAATTTCATTGTTGATCTTGTATCTCATGATATCGTTACATCATCAGTATTTTTTTAGATTCGAATGTTTTACTGTGTATTGAAAACCTTCTTTGAATTTAGTCTCTTTTCAGTTTTTTTTGCTGCTTTTCAACTTCGTGTTTGAATTAGTCTTTAAACATAACTTTTTGAGTATCAACGGTCATGCGTTGCAAATAAATATGCAAGCTTGGTATTTTTGATGAGTTTTGTAGTGCTCATATTATAAAGTTTTACGATGTAAATTTTAGTACAAATTGAAATATAAAATCTTCAATGTCAATAAATCTTTCAATTGTATTATTTATAAGTCTATATTTGAACATGAAGTACTGGTATAATTTATTTTAAATAAACAGTGACGTAGGATATTTGTTCGTATTAAAACAACAGCAATACATGAAGTCATTCTGGCTTTAGCTTTTACCTCTTTTACTTTTTGGTTACACCAGCACTTCAACATTTTGAGAAGTTTTGTAGATACTTTACACTCCACCATATCGAAATGTAGACCTGGTGCAGTAAAGTAAGAAAAATTGAATAAAATCTTCCAAGAAATATGAACTCAGACTACATCAGATTTAAGGTCACAGTTTATGTAGGGAATATCAATAGATATTTCTGCTAACTATCTTTGTTATCTTTAAATCATGGATGGATTAGTCTTATTTTTAAGAGTTTGATTTAATTCTCTAACTCATTTACCTATTTATATTATAGTCATTTTAATGTTATATTTAACATTGCCATAAAAGCGGGAGGTTTGGCATTCCACAAAACCAGGTTCAACCCACCATTTTTTTCTCAAAATGTCCTGTACTAAGTCAGGAAAATGGCCATTGTTATATTAAAGTTGTTTCTGTGTGTGTTACATTTCAATGTTGTGTTTCTGTTGTGTTGTAGTTCTCCCCTTACATTTGATGTGTTTCCCGCATTTTTTAGTTTCTACCCCGGATTTTTTTCTCTCAATCGATTGATGAATTTCGAACCGCGGTATACTACTGTTGCCTTTATTTAGTATACACTCATTTAAATTGATTCTGTAATCTTTTGCAGGTATCGTGAATTGTAAGTATTGTTATGTTATGTCACCGAACTATAATAAGTCTTTGCTTTGCATTTTCTGACTTTGACCTTTTCTAATGCCAGTGTTCTTTTTCTTTTCGACGTTCTAACTAAAGGACATTACAACAACAACATATTAGTTAATAACAGATGTTAGTGTGACGAACTGTTTTGAAATATTGAAACATTAATAGTTGTTTTAACGAGCCTGCTCTGTTTGGTTTTCTTCTTTCGAAGCATACCAGCCTGTTTAATTAGAGCAAAAGAGGTTTATCGATCTATAAGTTTTATCAATTATCTAAAAGCCAAATCAAATTAATCACCGAATAATCACATACTACTAGATTGCGGAAACACAGAGTTATGTAAATAAAATTGTCGATCAAAACTGGGATAGACAACTAATTACTGCATGTTGTTATATCTATTGTATTCTTTATTCTCAGAAGTGATATATTATCCACGACCTTTGATATATTTGTCTAACTATTTGTTTTGTTTAAAACTAATCTGCATCTCTGAAATTAATGATGTTCTCCTCATTTCACGTCTTTCATCAAAACCATCGGATATAAATACATTTGGATATGATCAATGTCATATGTGATATATTGAACAATCGTTTTGAGTATAGAAGTTTTATAAGCATTACGCATGTATTTTAGTATCAGCACAATGTAGTAATCATAGTTATAGTAGATAATTTTTCCTTTTCAGTTATTGTAAAAAATGTGGGTAAGTTGTTTGCTTCTCAGTTCTTATTTTGAAGATGAAGGTTAAATTTTCTAATATTTGTCATAAACTTGAACTAAAAATCAAAGTAAAGTATGAGCTAAAAAGTGTAACAACATACTGAACTGATATGCAAATTCAAAAAAGCGAACTTCATAAAAAATGTACGTTCGCAACGAAACATTTGGAGTTAATATATATTCTGATAGAAAACATACATTATATACGGGCATTCAAACAAAACGAACAAACTCACAATAAGGGTGATTTCAAAACACACCATTATATTCCGTTACATCTATAAATGCATGTATGAATGTCGTGTCGGACGTTCTATAGACGACTTTCTCTATCGTGAACTTTCCGGTACAGTTCCTGTGACATAATGTTTATGTTTTTTCATCACAGTAAGTATCGATTGTTCAATGCCATCATATTTGCAGAATGATATCAGGTCCACCTTTGTAAAAAATAAAAAAATAAAAAAATTCCAAAATAAAATTAGAAAAAATACTTAACTCCGAGGAAAATTCAAAACGGAAAATCCGTAGCGAATTAACAATTCAGAGGCTGAAACATATCAATCAAATTGATAACCACTATCATAATCCTGAATTGGTACAGACATTTTTGTAAGTCATTTATGTAGAAAACAGTGGATTAAACCTGGTGTTTCTAACACACAAAATCAAATCAAGATGGTCTATATTTTACATGTTGATATATTTATCATAGCGAGCAAGTTTTAGTGTTATAAAAATTACATTTCACCAAAAAACATTATGAATTTGAGTATATGTCTATAATTGTTAAATTCATAGATATATGGCATGCATATTGCTTAATGGAATTTACTTAGTAATTTATCCTTTTTAGTATGGATAGCGTTCATCAAATGGATAACAACTATCATAATCCTGAATTGGTACAGACATTTTTGTAAGTCATGTATGAAAAAAACAGTGATGTATAGCGTTCATTAAATGATGGACGAACTGTAATACAGAATAACCATGCTAAATATTTTACCTGAAATTCCTTCAAAAAGGACTACCAAGTAGTTATCTATAAATTGTTTATCATTAGATCTTCTATGTTTGTAATGCGTTTAGAAAATATTGTTGATTATTTTGCAAATCCATATTTAAAAGATGTATATTATTCGACATTTTGTACTTTCAATTGTTTCTTCAATCTAATATATTTTGTTATCCTGTTATCCTAATGTTTGTGAACTCATAAAATCATTTGATACATTTTTCAATATAGAACCATACATTACAAATACTAAATTGTACTTTGTGTATTGTACTGTTAGTCATTAACATGTAAGATCAAGTACGTTAATATGCCCAAAATCAAATAATATACCAAAACAAAGTTAACATAATATTCTATTTTCAAAAGGTTTAAATTTGCATTTTCTTGAATAAATAATTCTTCAGTAGCTAACAGATAAAATGGATCAAAATAGAGATACAGCTATGTAACAGCAACCTGGTGTCCAAAAAGCCAATTGAAGTCGATATATATAATTTTAAACACTCTTTGTCATATGTCAACTATTCGAGAACTTTGATTTCTCTCTGCGTATTACCTTCAAAATGCAGTTCGCTTATTTTTGTTGTTGGTTGTCTTCTTGGTGTATTAGAAGAAACATTTGATAATTTTACAAAATATCTTTTTTTGTTTGTTATACTTTTTTTTGTAAGAAATTTACTTAAATTTTCTATTTTGATCTCGTGTGTCAATCCTCAAAACAAGAAAACGATTTCGTTAATGTCCGTATAAGTCAGATTGAAAGTCATTTTGTGTTTACCTGGCACATTTTATAACAAATAAAATAAAACTGTCAAATACTGTATTTATCTCTTGGTACCTGTTTTCTTTTCGATAGCACTACAAACCATTAAAGTCTGAAATGGCCTATATCTGTTCTCGACTGTACTGATTTTTACTCGACCAGTCTGAATTGGTCTGACTTTTACCTGACATTACTCGACCCCAGTCTGAACCATACTTGACTGTACTGAATCGTACTTGACCTTGATTCCTGCCATTGAAAATAGTCTAAAAAAAAACTATTACTCGACCAGTCTGAAACAGTCTTAACCCATTCTCGACATGTACTCGACCTTTTTATCCAGTCTAAACCATACTTAACCAAAGGTCTGAATAATACTCGACCAGTCTGAACCATACTAGACCAAAAAACCTCTACTTTTTTAACTGTTAAAATAAATTTCTTTTTAACTGACATATATAAGAACAGCCAACAAAATTTATAAAAAAAATTAACCGTATAAAAGAAATATATCTCTGATTATATTTATGATAAAAACATATATATTATATATAACTTATATCAAACAGGTATAAAATTAAATAAATAAATAAAATTGTTTTTCTGATTAGTGGTGAAATATAAAGTATAACCTCTGCTTGGGGGCAAACTCATAAATAAGATCGCACCTGGTCAGAGGTATTAAATTTTAAATAACATTGATTCAAAATTGCAACATCCTGTTTAAATTAGATGACAAGGCCTTTCTTATATACATGTATGTACTAGATAAGTAATACACGAATTTAGGAAAATAGGGCTTTCTTTTTACCTGTAAAACACACATGTACTGAGGTAATTAGAACATACAGTCCTTGGATGGTGTAAACTTCCCACTAACACCATACACCATTACACCATACACCATACACTATTACACCATACACCTTGTACCATTACACCATACACGTTACACGTTTGCACCATACACCTTACACCTTACACCATACACCATTCCCCATTATATCTACACGATCCGAAATTACCCATAATGCAATCAAATGTCAACGACTACAAAATTATTTAATTGTTTTAAAAAACGAATTTTGATCACTATTTTGCAAACTAATATATAAATTTACATGTATTTGAAAATAAATTACGCAGAAAACTTTGCTTGTACTATATATTAAGCCGTGATCTGCCTTTCTGTAGAGGTTGTGGCCTCCTTCAATAAATAACGATATGGGTTTCACTGCTTTTATTATTAAGTTTAAAATGGAGCGTATTTTTTTTTTAAAACTTGGTTTTCAGATAAAAACGACAAACAATGCAAAAAACGTATAGTACTTGGATCATATAAACTATTCATATATAATCATGAAAGCGATATTGGTGTACAGTTAACCGGCAAAGGCGAACTCTGACAATCGAGTATACTCGGTTTTGCGAGTTTACGATCCCGTCGTGAAATAACTAGTTATGCTTATGGCCAGCGTAATATAAATAATAATTATTTTTCTGCACCAATCAGCAGTACAATCATTATATATATACATATCCTTTTTTATTCAATTAGTTGAATCATCCACAGAATAACTTTCACATCTCATCTTCACTAAAAAACTAAAACGAACGAACCTAAAAATATACCGGTAAATTTTTGCAATTTCTTTTTTTTGTCTTTAAAATGTCGAGATTGAAAACGCATTTTTTTTTCCTTTATAGTACGATATGACGTGTTATTCTAAAATGAAACTCGATTTTTTTTCCCTCAAATTTTGAAAAAAAATCTTATTTCTATTTAAAGTAATACTCCTTATACGTTTAACATTCAAAGTTTTTGTTTGATGTTAATAAAAAGTATTTATCTTTCACTCAGTAAGGACATTGGTCAGCAGAAATTCAAGGTTGGTCAGGTTTTACTTGTCACGTTTCTTGGACCAACATATTTTTGGTCATGCAGAGTAATCCTTGATCACAACTCTGTTGGACCTCCTACGGCATCCATTGGTTATTAAAAAGATTAAATAAAAGAATCGTGAAAAAAAAATCCATATAAACCTACCAAATGCACCGTTAATGAAATAAAAATATTGCCAGTGGACCACTCCAACCTCCTTTTTTGACGCTTACAATTTTCAACCCTCGAATTAAGCTTTCCAATCTAACTAAAATTCAAAACTTGCTTTCTAACCGATCTTTTCATGTACCGGACAGGCAACACTCGTTATTTTATAAGAAAAGTCTGCTTCTCCTTGTTATAAACTTGTGAAAGATATAGCCGAAATTTCGGTATTGAAGTGAATCTACATCTCACAAACAGGATTTTTAAATAACGATTTTGAGTGACAATAGTCATAGATGTTTACAGCAGTATCAAAGAATAAGATGATGATGGTAGAAAGAACAATGGTCGTCATGGGCAAATATTACATGCATATCGGACTATGAGTTGTCAATCTGTATGAAAAAGATTTCCAATACAACCATATTGGGTAGGAATGTTTACATGCTATACTCTCGTACTAAAGTATGAAGAGGTTCTTGTGTCGTTCAACCTAAGACACACATCTTTTTAACGATATTTCAAAAAAAGACGGAACCAATTTAATGTCATTTTGCTATATTTTTAATATAACTATAATTCTTTTATATGGCAAGAAAACCCCTATTTAGCGGACAAGCAGTTTATTCTTTTTTCTGTTATTGAATACCAAGAAAGAAAATAAATCCCGAACTTAATTTTAAACTTTGATACTCAATAGTTTTCCAGCAAAATATTCACATCCCTTGGGATAATTAGTGTACGTCCAGTGGCATATATATAAAATGTATGTCGGAACAGGAAATTTGGCAAAAAGCACTTTCAGAACCATGTTCACATTATAAAACATAATACCCAACAATCGTGATGACGAATTCCTATCTTTGTTCGAGAACAATTTTATTGAAATAGAAATCTGTGATTTTACCATGTCCATAACTTCGATGAACCATAAAGCAAGTTAAATATCGACCTGTATTTAATTCACAATGGTTTTTCTTTTTCTTCTTTTTGTTCACGTGTATACAATAGTCCATCGAAATCCCATGATAACATACATGTACTGTTTTCATGCGACGACTAGTCTATTTACAAAACTTTCAACCCGAATTAAACAAAATGTATGTTTCTTTCTTATGTTCAATGAAAAAATGCCGGTATTTAATTTTAAATTGTAACTATCTCTAGTTCCGTAATTTCTATCCTGGCGTACAAACGAATGGTCGACAAGTGCGTATATTTTTGTTAAATCAATATTTCTTGTATGTTTCAAACTGTCCTTCAATTTTGACTACTAGACGAATACTTACATTTTCCCAAATTCACCCTTGGAAAAAATGTATAAACAGATTTTTATTTTATTAAATCTTTTTTTTTTTAATTATTTAGATTTTTATAAATAATATTCTTTACACCATGCAGAAATGTTATTTATAAACAAGCGTTTGAGTTTAAGTAATATTGACTAGTATATCACTACCGGACACGCAAGACAGAGATGTATATTTTACACCCGACAGGAAATCGCTTGAATACCTGGACGTCACGGTCACCTCACAATACCTATGGGAGTAATACCTTTAACCATGCAGATGATCAGACGGTGTCTTCTCATTTATCCAACTTTTAAAAATAAGGTATTCTCATTGAGCCAACTTTTTATTTTTGTTAATTTTTGGGTTGTTTGTTTAGTTTTAAGAAGGTGTCTTTCTAAAATTTGACAGTAAATTTGTTCTTGTATGTTTTTATATTATTTAAAACATATATATAAAATAGGCGATAGTAAATTTGTTACATTTTATTTTTAAATCAAATTTGGTATATTTCAAATAATAAAAAAATGTTTCATAAATTTATACAGAAGAAACCCACAAATCAGTAATATTTGGTCATTTGAGGTTTTGTACTAATTTGCATTTATACGTCTAATAACATGTATAATTGGTATAGCATTTTTACTTCCCAATCTGGATAGCCTTTGGTAGTATCGTATTGTTTCAAAATCCATTAGTTAGCAACTTAGTCTTTTCGAAAACAATTTTCACAGAACACTCATTTATGATCATTTATGACTTTGAACTATGACTTTTTAACGAAATTCTCATATCAATAGTTGAAAACGACATGCAACCTTGGTTACTTAAAAAAAATCCGTATCAAATTAGTCAGTCGGATAATACAACCGTACGATTGACAAGATACTCGCAATTATGACTACATAAGGTTTCTGTCGTTTTGGTCTTTTGTGATTCATAGACATATCGTGGCTTGAAACGGAAAAGATGGTCAAAATGGCGGCACGCAGAGAATTATTGATACTCTAAATTTAAAATCGATGGTGATCTCTTGTCTAGCAGAATACAACTTTAATATCTATCAATATGAGCATTTTTATACAGAATGGACATGATATCAATTTTTGATTTTTTTTGCGGAGTTTCCCTTTAACATGTTTAATAAAAATCAATATCGTTTCTTGTGAAAAATCACTTTTCCCCCATTCTATAAACAATTTCAGGTCCTTTGTGCACCTATCAAACTCCTTTGCGGTCTTTTGTGCTCCTTTGTGCACAAAGGAGATCCTTTGCGGTGTTTTTAGAGACCGCAATA
This sequence comes from Mytilus edulis, assembly GCF_963676685.1. Lineage (NCBI taxonomy): Eukaryota > Metazoa > Mollusca > Bivalvia > Mytilida > Mytilidae > Mytilus > Mytilus edulis. The sequence goes on from NC_092351.1 coordinate 88,890,489, forward strand.
ACATTTCTTGTGAATGTATGTTTGTTTTCCTTCAAAACTGTCGTTTTGAAAATTTATTCAGTAACAAATTAAACTATTCATTTTTTAATACCATACACGATTTGGTTTTTAAATAGAATGTCTTTCCCCTCTTACTTTCAAGGGAAATCAACAACTTGTTTACCCCCTTTTTTATTCCGCAGGTCCAAGAAAAATTGTTTAACGTCTAGTGGCAAATATTAATTTGATGCATGTTTAGGACGTTTAAAATAATGATCAATTGGTATTAAAGTTAAATAGTAAAATAAATAAAAGCAAAATATATAGATATAGGAATATAGAAACGACGCTCTGACACCCCTCCCTCTCCCAATCCCCCCTCCAAAAAAAACACACTCAAACTCGCATATATACATCTCTAAAAAAATCATTTCATGGTGCCCCCTATATATTGGCTATCAAAATGATTGTGTTTTTATTACTTGTTTAACAATTAAAAATACTGCTTGTAAATACTGTAGCACATATAAGGACCCCACTTAAATCATGAATAGTCGGTAAACGGAAAAGAAAGTCACAAAATGTTTAAGTGAAATTATTTGTCAGAAGTATGTTGGAATGCTCGTGAAAAAATCACTATGTACTAAATATTTATTGGGAATGTTTCTCATTATATTCATATATATGTGCAGCCATATGACTATTTCATACAAAACATATATATTGTAACTTTTTTTCCTGTGACTTTTTTCCTGTGACTTTTTTTCCTGTGACCTTTTTTCCTGTGACTTTTTTCCGTGACTTTTTTTCCAACATTCGAATGGTCATGCTTTACGAATTTCTTTGACATATATGATGCATTCTGTATCATCGGGCTAGCTTATTTAAGTACTGAGTGTTATACCTTGACTTTTCCGGGTATTACAAATCAGCATGTATATTACTGATTTCATATTTTATTGACCGAATGAAAATATGTTTATATTCAAGGAAACATTGGGTATCAAATTAATATAGGAGATTTTATTTATCTTGGTATTAAATTAAAGAAATTGGAAAATACTATTGCGTGTCTGGTATGAAGTATACTTGTTGACTGCTACCGTAGAAATTATATGTCCTATACTGCGGAATATGAATGACAAGTCTTGCAAAGGAACAAGATATAAAGCACTCGGCTACTATGGAGTCCACTCTGTCTTAAACAGTTCACAATCGTTTTCTTGCATTAAATCGTTTCAGCTGAACTATCTTTTTTTACGTTTTCATTGTATCTACATAAGCAAAGTTGAGTTTCGATATTTTACCAAATGATACGAAACATTTAAATGTGTCGTAAGTATTACTCCATATATATAAAAAAGAACATGTGGTATGATTGCCAATGAGACAACTTTCCACAAGAGACCAAAATGACACAAGTATTAACAACTGTAGATCACCGTACGGCCTTCAACAACGAACAAAGCCCATACCGCATAGTCAGCTATAAATTGCCCCAATATGACAATGTAAAACAATTCAAACGAGAAAACTCACGGCCTTATTTGTATACAAAAAAAATGAACGAAAAACAAATATGTAACACATAAACAAACGACAACCACTAAATTACAGGCTCTTGACTTGGGACAGGCACATCCATAAATAATCGGTGGCGGGGTTAAACATGTTAGCGGTATCCCAACCCTCCCATATTTTGTTTTAAATGATATTTCGTCCTAAATATGCATGAAATTTTGCCACTGGACGTTATGCAATCAACAATCAATCGATTAAAATTTTGAACTAAAATATGAATTCTACACTTTAGTTAATTTTCTGAATTCGTTTTTGTGCAGAAATAAATTCCATAGAATAGATATTCAGATATCTCGGTTCAAATTTATTCGTTCATTGTGTAATCATACGTTTTTTGATTGAGTTAAGTCTGCCAATTGATATTTTATCGTATGTTTTTCTATGTTGTGATGTTATGCTATTGTTTCAGAAAAAGTGAGAAGGTTTGGATCCATTAAAACGTTTAATCCCGCTGCAAATGTTTGCACCTGTCCTAAGTCACACTGCATGAAATGATGCATTTAATATAAAATTAAATGCATATGTTATGCATATTAAATTTCAAATTACAAAAAATATTATGCATTTACTTTGCTGGAAAATTTCTAATTTAATATAGATTTAAACTAAATTTAATATTGCAAATAAATTCCCAAATTTCAACCTAGTTTAAAGGTATTTTTAAATCTAAATAAATTTCAAATTTAAAGAATTTAAGTATAGACTAAATTTGAATAAATTTCTAATTTAAAGAAATGTTTATGTAAATTAAATTTGAATAAATTTGAGATTTAAAGAATTTTTAATATAAATTAAATTTGAATAAATTTCAAATTTAAAGAAGTTTTGATATAATTTAAATTTGAATAAATTTGAGATTTAAAGATCTTTTAATATAAATTAAATTTCAATAAATTTCAAATTTAAAGAATTTTAAATATAAATTTAATTTAATTAATTATGTAATTTAATTACATGTAAATTCAAATAAATTTCTTGTTTATGACTTATTTAAATTAGAACTTCCATCAAATTTAATGCAATTTAAAGTCAATATAATCCTGTATAACTACTTACAAAACAATAGTGCAAATGAATAATAAAGAAAAGGCAGAATTTTTCCCTCTGCTTTTAAAAATTTTTTTTTTTGGAAAAGGGATGTTGGGGATTTGTTTTTACTTTAACCCAAATATCTGGTTTGGAAATATCTAATTAAATAAAAAAACAAAAATTAGGAAAAACAGGAATTTTTAATGGTGATAACTTTGTAGCTACTGTACATATGAAATTGATCCTCCAACTTTTCTGATCCATGACGTTTACAAAGTATTAGACTTGAAAGGCATGGATTGCTGCTCTGTGTATTTACAGTAGAATAATATTTGTGGTTTCAAATGGCAATGTGCAAATGTATAATTTGTCAGTAACATTGAAGACTATTTTTAAGATGAAACTTAAACAATAATCCAACGAATACATGTCACTCATTTGCAAAGCTCAAAACCATTTTGTAAATATGCCTTTACCTATATGTAAAGAATGGCAATGCATCTGAATTTATATAAGAACTTGAAGAGTTAGAATCTAAGACATACAAAAAACACAAACACCAGATATAAACTATAGGACAAGGCTATCTATGTGTGATTTTGGATTTTGACAATGGCAACAATATACAATACAGGAGATAACAAAAACTTTTGGACAAAGCCTAACCATACACAACAATTTCTAGCATTCTCTTATTGTCATCCTGTCTTGGGCAATATAGTTATTTTCATCACTTCTAATCGGGTCAGAATAATAAAAAAAAACAATTTTGAGTTATCTCCCTTTGTATATACTTCAATAAAAGAAACAAAGTATCTAACAAATTAATTTTATTCAGATACTGACAAATTAGAGTTGTTTTGGTGATAAATTAAAATAAAATGTCAAAAGTTTGTTATACAATTTTAAAAACATTTAAAACAAATAAAAAAACACTTTTGTTTAAAAAAAGTCAAGTTCTACATCAAAGAACCTCATCAAATTCAAACTAATTAATAAAATAATGGTTATTGACAAATTAACATGCTTACTTGTATAGATTATTTAAGAATCATAACAATTAGGTTATAACAAATAGCAAACATAGGCACCTCTAAATTTCAAGTTTGGCATCATAAAAATATTAATGAATAATCTCCCCTGCTAGCATTATTTGTCAATTTTAAAAACTTCAAAAAGCAAAAAACAAAAAACATAACATTATTTACATGATTAACATAATTCGTAAATTCACAAGAGTGCACACACTGAAATGTCTCGCCTTCTTTACTTATCATTGATATTATGTTGATAGTCCTAAGTATAAAGCTTTATTAAAAACTGCCACATAAACTTAACATTAACCAAGATAACTAAACAAAGAGCAATGAACCGTGAAAATGAGGTCGAGGTCAAATAAAACCTGCGCGACTGACATATAGATCATAAAATATTTCCATACACCAAATATAGTTGACCTATGGCATATAGTATTAGATAAAAAGACCAAAACTCAAAAACTTAACTTTGACCACTCAACCATGAAAATGAGGTCAAGGTCAGATGACATCTGCTCGCTAGACATGTACAGCTAACAATGCTTCCATACAACAAATATAGTTGACCTATTACTTATAGTTTTAAAAAAATAGACCAAAACACAAGAACTTAACTATAACCACTGAACCATGAAAATGAGGTCAAGGTCAGATGACACCTGCCAGTTGGACATGTACACCTTACAGTCCTTCCATACACCAAATATACTAGCCCTATTGCTTATAGTATCTGAGATATGGACTTGACCACCAAAACTTAACCTTGTTCACTGATCCATGAAATGAGGTCAGGTCAAGTGAAAACCGTCTGACGGGCATGAGGACCTTGCAAGGTACGCACATACCAAATATAATTATTCTATTACTTATAATAAGAGAGAATTCAACATTACAAAAACTCTGATCTTTTTTTTCAAGTGGTCACTGAACCATGAAAATGAGGTCAAGGACATTTGACATGTGACTGACGAGACTTCGTAACATGAGGCATCTATATACAAAGTATGAAGCATCCAGGTCTTCCACCTTCTAAAATATTAAGCTTTTAAAAAGTTAGCTTACGCCGCCGCCCGATCACTATCCCTATGTCGAGCTTTCTGCAACAAAAGTTGCAGGATCGACAAAAAAAACATCCTGCATTGATTAAAATTTCATTCCAAATGCTGTATGCAAGAACAAAAATAATAAGGTGTAATGTAATACTTCAAATATGTACAATTGAATAAAATAGCACACAAATAAACTTTTATTAACAAAATTATGTAATGTCAAGCAAAAAATTATCAATATTGAATGTACTTGGACAATTGAAGAAAATAATAAGTTTATATGTTTATAAATATATTTGGTGTATTGACTGTCTCCTGATTAGTTAAAATTTTTAGTTTTATTTTCAATTTTATTTGTTTACAAATTTTATGAAGTCAACATGTGCATGATGTGTGTAATTTGTTATTATTTATACAAATAAAATAAAAAAATTCTTTGAGCCTTATTTTTGATAGAAATTTATAATGAATGGCAATAACTTATTTTGATTTTATTGAACCATAAAATTAATTTTCAACTATTAACATTTTACATAATCCTCTTCGCAGATTATTTAATGTGAAGATTCAAAAATTTATCTCCCTTTGACCAAGCGATTATAAATAATGTGAAATCTTACAGGAAAAATCTTGACAGCAAATACAAGACACTGAAATGAGCCACACTCAAATTATTATTCAGCATTTAATTAATAAGAAAAGGCAACAGAAAGTTTAAGTAAAAAGAAATATGTAGCTTAACCAAACACAATAACATAATCTGATGTCACCGATATGCTGCACTTGTAAATAATTTTAATAGAAAATGCAAATGTTGAAATAAAAGAGCAGTAATTCATTTTTTTACTTTAAAAAATAATCAAATTCAATAAACCAAGCCACTTCATTTTAAGGGTTCCCCCCCTTAAACTGAAAACTGTCAACTATAATTCAAAAGTAAACATGAAGGTATTTTTGTTCTTACAAATTCCAAAAGTGTACCTTTGAATTGGTCCTTATTAAAATTTAAAGAAATTTTTATTGATATCTCTCAATTTTTTGTCATATGCCCTTAAGTAAAAATCCATGCAAGTTCTGTACATTTCTTGTGACAAGGCCTCTCTGATTTACTTGGACCTCAGCTCTTTGCCTTGTGCATTCAGCTGTCTCTGGTATTTACAGTCTAGTAAATGACTTTAGTTTATCCATGTAAGATTTAAAATCTTGTGACAGTCAAATCCCAGTTGTGATCAGGCGAGTTTATCTACAGAATCACTGTCCCAACTTGACATTAAATCAATTTGCATGGCCTTTCTAAGTTTGTCCTTTTCTGACACTGGCAGTTTCTTGGCTTAAAGGGCCTTAGCTCTATTTTGTAGCTTCTGTAATAAAGTAATAAAAAAAATGTTTAATTTTATTAAATTGACAAGTGATATATATGTGACAAAAGCAATAATTTTCTGCATGCAATTATTATATCTTAATGCAGTTGTAATCAAAATCATATATTTAAAAGATATTCTAATGAGTGACCCCAAAATATCTCGTGGAATAACTCTATAAAAAGAATAGCTAGAAGTTGTGATAAATGGACCATGAAATTGGGGTCAAACCATTAATTTATCCTTAGAAAGATCATAACATAAGACACATGTATATTTATCTTTAAGTTGATTGGTCGTTAACATCATTAACAACTATCCTGACCAAAACTTTTACCAAAACTTGAACCTAAAGCAGAACAGATGAAAGAATAAACAAACAAAAGCATGGTTCATTAAACATAAACCCCTTCTACTATTGTAGGCTGGCATAACAATTTATTACAACTATTACACATTGTGATTTATTTATCAACATCAAAAAAATTATTGATTTGTATCAGTTTAGTTTTTCAATTATATTTTAAAACTAACTCCTTCTATCATTGTTTGGTCTTATTCACGGTGTAGAATATATACAACTTTTATAATTTGATGTGTGATCCCCTCAGGGGTTCAGGCTTATATTTTGGCAAGTGTTTGATGTGTCTATGGGCACTATGGAGGTCTAAAATTAGGTAGCACCCCCTTTTTTCCCTAGGGAGATTGATATTGGAATAGCTCATTATTGAGTTTGTTGTCTTTATCAATTTCAATATAAATCACAATATCAGGTACAGCAATTTTTTTTTCTTTTGACATATAAGAAGTATTTGTAAATAGTATTAAAATACAATCAGCTGTATACAATATAACCAAAACAAAAATCTGAGACTGGATTACTGCCCTTTTATCTATTTATTATTTGATCTATAAAATAATATTTAATCAATAGAAATGTGAAAATTTCAAACAAGATTTAAGTCAGTTATTGTTTGATTTGGCTAATTCTACTAAATACACAATTATTTTGATTTTTTTTTTTTTTTTTTTTTTTCCCTGCAATTATTTTGTAACACTCTAATAAAAATGAGTATGATTTCAATCCTCCATGACTCTATTCATGCTATTTGTTAGATGTCTCTACTCTCATTGGCAACCACACTTCATCTCCTTATAAATTAATTTTTGCAGGCCTCAACTAACAGTATTTTCCATAAAATATATAAAACAATAAAAAGCTAGTACAATCATGACAATGAGTACTATTAATTTATCCCAAGACTTGGTCTGGTCATGTCAAATTAATGTAATCACCAAATAGCTTACTTCAAAATAGAACCAGCTGCTGTTTTACATGTCCAGACTAGATTGTTTATGCCTATAAGCATCACAAACAGCTGCTTACTGCAAAATAAAACATAAAAAGTTCCTAAAATAAATGTGTATTGCCAGGAGATAATTAGTTGAATTTAAACATTCATATTATATTTGTTAAACTTGGTCTAAGGAAAAGGTGTACAGGATTCCCAATACTCAATATATATATATATGTCTAGCGGGACGGCTGCAGTGCAGGCGATTTGGTGTCACGATATCACAGTTGTATGGGTTCGAATCCCGGCGAGGGACGAACCAAAAATTTGTGAAAGCAAATTTACAGATCTAACATTGTTACATGTAGGTTGATGTTTAGACGAGTTGTATATATATATATGTTTAGACGAGTTGTATATATATATATATATATATATAACTCGTCTAAACATCAACCCAACAATGTTAGATCTGTAAATTTGCTTTCGCAAATTTTTGGTTCTTCCCTCGCCGGGATTCGAACCCATGCTACTGTGATATCGTGACACCAAATCGCCTGCACTGCAGCCGTCCAGCTAGACCACACGACCACCTGGGCTCTCATAAAAAGAGCTTTCGGTGGGCATGTGTTACCTTTCCACGTCAGTTTTAATCTAGCGGCGTACTACAGTACATGATATATAAGGCATGAAGATGTATATATATATATATATAAACATGTATATATGTATATATTCTGACAGACATTTCAACATACATGTAATATACATAAGGTATATTTATAGATTTTAACAAGGCTAAGTAAGTATATAAGCTGATAATACTAAAAAGGCATAAATGTAACTCTATCTTTTATCAAAGACAATGGCACGTCTCTATTTGAATTACATGACTTACAATGTACATTTATATCTTTTGAAAGATTTTTAAAATCATAAATTCAGAAAATGTAGACAAAATATATATATATACAATATATACCTTTATATACAAAGGATATGTGAAGGAACATGGATGGCTGTTGTATTCCCTTATTTTTGAGCATCTGTTTCTGCTTGAAATCGATTCTCTGTAACAATTGGTGCAATTCTTCAATTTTTTCACTGTCATCAAGATTTCTGTTTGGGAATCCATCATCTTCTTTATTAGCTAAGTAAAATAAAAACTTTTTGAGAAAATGTAAATATTCAACATGATGTTCATACAAAATGATATTAAGTTTAAATTCTTTTATATAAATGCCTTTTAAACTTGAGTCGCTGAACTGTAGTAACATGTATATAAACAGCATGTAAAGGTTTGAAATGTTTCCAAAAAAATACTCAATAATCATAATATAAATGAAGAAAGTATGGTAACCTACATGTATGTATCATTTGTTTGGCTAGTAATTGGATCAACATCAGTTGGTCTTTAGCGGATAGCATTTATTTTGGAAACATACCACATTGTTTACTTTAATCTAATTAATCTTCATATACAACAAGTACAATGTACATATACATGTATCCTAGTTTTCTCGTTTGAATTGTTTTACATTGTCATATCGGGGCCTTTGCGGTATGGGCTATGCACATTGTTGAAGGCTGTACAGTGACCTATAGTTGTTAATGTCTGTGTCATTTTGGTCTCTTGTGGACAGCTGTCTCATTGGCAATCATACCACATCTTCTTTTAATATATCAATAAGCATTTGAATCACAGGCACTTGTTTCTATCCATTGGAAGACCCACTATCAACGTATATTTTTGAGAAGGTACCCAACTAATTTTTTCACCTCTCCGCTTAAAACCATTATTTTTGGTAAATATATACGTTAATAGTGGGTCTTCAAATGGATAGAAACAAGTGCCTGTGATTTGAATTTATACCAATATCAAGGGTACAACTGATGTGTCACCTGGGTAAGTAAGGTACATGTACCTATAGAACAGTCAAGTCAATTATCCAATAATCTTAAAAACTATAGCACAGTTTGTAATTATTCCGTGACAATAAACAATAATTGGGTTTGCACGACACTTTGACCATGTCCCCTCCTTTTTAAATAAGGTTTTGGGAATAAAATATATTGGGCATGCATATCAGATTAATCATAAAAAGTAAATTGATTGTGTAAGGTTATGTAATATATAATGATTTATATTAAAGTAATGCGGTTACCAAATCGAAAATCCTGTTGAATTTGAAGTGTGTTCTTCTTTTGGGATTTGAAAATCCCGCAACATGACGACTTAAAAACATTGCTATAATAGAAAACACTCGAGGCAACCGAAAGGTGCACGGTCGCACTAAATACCAATAATATGTTATTAAGCCAAATAAAATAAAGTATCCTAATTGATAGATTGATATGATGCGTATATAATATAATTATTTAAAAGATGTGAATAACAGAATAAATGACAGACACATGATCTCCAGAAATTAACTAGTAAAGATAATAAAGTATTTTCCTGGTCTACTTTATGGTCTTAACTTACACTGTTATTATAACAACATTACAAAAAAACGCGGGACATGACCAGATAATAAATTTATATAATTTTTCATACGTACAAATCAAGTTGATCGAGTTACCTGGACTCATAATATTCACATATAAGTATAACCCTTAATATATATTTCTCAAATTATTGCTTTAATAGTAAGCATAGGTACTTGGGTACAGGACATTTTTTTTACCCTACCCTTTTTTTCCAAAATCTGTTATATTTTCGTTTTCTCACTTTCGTATTATTTATTTTTTTCGTCTTTGTCTGTACGTGTCATAAGAACATAAATACACTACAAATTACTTGGTTTTGCTATTTACTATCAATTCCAAGTTTACTATCCACAGCGGTCACGGATATATTACTAAAGAGAGTGAATTTTAAAATAGAAAACGAAAAAATAACGGATATTGGAAAAAAGGGGGAGGGTAAAAAAAAAATGGTGACTTCCAATTAGTCTGACAACCATTATTCGGACAGCCCAATACTCCGACAACATGTACTATTCTGACAGCCCATTATTACGACAACCCATTACTCCGACAGCCCATTATTCCGACAATATGCGGTTTTTCTTAGTGTATGGATAAATTTTCTCTAAAAAAAAACCAACTCCGCTCTCTGATATTTGTGGTTGTCCGTTTTGATTCCAATTATTTTTTGCATGCGGACATTAATTTTGTCTCAGTTTATTGGAGTTGATACACATGATTATAGCAACTGCTCAGTCCTTAACCTCGCCCCTCTTTCGTTTTGCGTGTCTAGTTACTTTATTTAGCTTTATATTTCGTTGTTTGTGTGTCTACTATCAGTCTGTGCTGTTCTAGCTCGCTATTTCTTGCATGTGTGTCTTGATCTTCCTTCTTTTCACTAGATCTTCGAATCCCCCTTTTTGCGTATCAGGGCAGTGAGGTTCCCCCACTATGAACTACATAAATAAATAATACATCGGAGTTGGAAAACACTACCCGCCCTCTTTGGTCGCAACACTTTCTCTCCTTGTATCACTCATCTGAGTTTTATTTAAATTTATTTTGTTGCAGAAATAATGGGATAAAGTAGCGTCAGTCAAAATAAGAAAAACAAAGAGACAAATACGTACCCAGAACCTAAAAAATAAGAAGACAAATAGGACGAAATGTGTGCTCAGAAAAGATGAGCAATTCCAATCATGATCAATCATGAATACGGTATCATGTTCGGGAATGTGAATCCACGAAATACGGAGACAGTACATGTAGCACTTCTAATAGCGATACACGCCGTTGTTAGACCAACTACTTTTTTATATGATCTAAAGCATCAATGATATGCGCTGGACTCGTTTATGTGGTATTGGTTCCATTTAACTGATTTTGGCTGTCTGAAGACATAATCCGAGAGATGACACTCAATATTTTGTTGGGAGACCGATGTTGTATCCTAAGATTATTTTAAATTCTAGAAAGATATGCCTCTTTGTTAATGATTGGTGGAGATGCAGGACTGATGATTTACAACAAAACTTATTACGAAAAACAAATATGACGGACATGAATATTTCGGCAATTTCTATCTAAATATGCATAAGGAAAAGTGATATCGGGTCAGTGACTGTATATGTCATAGAAATATACAGTCAACGCATTTTGACTGCTCAAGTAGAACGAGTGCAGTATAAAAGACATTATCCCCGGCTTAGTATATATCTAGGATTTTGATTGGTTAACGCACGTCGTTACAAAACCCATAGCCCCTGGGTGTTGCTAACCCATATCCCCGGACGTTGCTAACCATTATCCCGGTGAACTTCACGCAAGTTTTCCTTAGTTCCATGATTGTTCCTTGTGAAATATTGAAATCTGTAGATTATCTATGATGTTTGTAATTAAATATTTAATTCATTAACGATTTTGTCCTATTATGACGATCATTTACACTCATTTCATTAAATGCATCACTTGACTGCCACATTTTCAAGGAATGGGACTACTGACATGCTATGCAAATTACCCACGTTGACGTCACACCATCTATGGCGTAACGCTCACAACATTGAGCGCCAAATTTGACTCATTCCAGTTTCTCTGTCTCCGTATTAAAAACGTCTTGTATTTGACTACCTGTAGGGTTCTACCAAAGGTAGTACCCTACACCCTGTAAAAAATATGTAAAATTTCCAAATTTCAATAAAACTTTTTTAGATAATGAAAAAAACGTTGTTTTCGCGTTACACTTTGTACCCGAATTTCCATAAAACTCGCCCGATTCGGACTAAGACCGGGGATAAATTCGTTATCTACGTTCATATCCGTAGATATGGATATTTTAACACCCTTCAGTACCCTGTACACCCTTCGGCTACGCCTCATGGTGTACTGGGGTACTTCAGGGTGTTAAAATATCCATATCTACGGATATGAACGTAGATAACTTATAATAACAAACTAGTAGAATAAGACAATGTGTGACATTCTTGTCCTTGTGTCTTTGTCAAATTGTTTAATTGTAAAAACTTAGTAATATGTGCTTTGTGGGAAACTTATTTTTCATTTAAAAATTGGTTTCAAGAAGAAACATATTTAGATATCATTGATTTTAAGAAAGGTAATTTATATGTTAATTCAGAATCGGTGCTCTTCCATTACATGAAGAATTGAAAATGCTAAATACTCAAAAAATCGTATTGTACAGCTGATAAAGTTTAGGATGAGCGTCATTTTTCAATCGAATGCTCACTTCATTATAATTTGAGGGAGGAATTCTTTCGCCATATTTCTAGCACATATCAGAACTTTAAAACGTTAGACAAATATGATTAATTTCGAAGTGAACACAAGAAAACTTTACTATTATGGAGAAAAAAATGAGGATCATATCGTTAGTTCTTTTGAATAATGTAGTACATGTCTGGATACTGACTGTTAATTGATATTAATACGTATTTTTTTTTTATATTTTGTATAAGCTCCGATTGTGACTGAGGCTTATAGTGCTATAAATATAATTATATCATATTAGTATTGTAATGTCTTAATGTTGACACAATCATTAGACCGCCGCTTCGAAAAAGTGGGGGTATACTGTTTTATCTCTGTCTGTCCGTCCGTCCAACCGTCCATCCGTCAGTTTGCTGCCCGTCCCATAACTATTTTCGTTGCATCTTTTTCATGAACTACATTACAAGGATTTCTGAAAGGTTTATTGAAGTCAGTTATATCGTGTGATGCTTTTTCAAACTCATTACTCATTACATGACAGACAAGTCTCAGGTACTACAATACCATGATTTCTGATATTTAGCTTCAAGGTTTATATAAGTCAGTTATACTGTGTAATGCTTTTTCAGATTCACAACTCAAAAACTTTCTATCTACCGAAATCTTTGGGCAGGGTATCATCAGTAGCTCGCGCCATCAATGCTTGTTCTTGATTTACATAGATCCTTTAATTTGGAAAATAAAATATTATTTTCTGTTTTATTCTATATACAGATTTCGAATTGAGAATTAACATTGAAAGTATACGAACTACCTTAGCCTTGTATTATATATACGGAGTTATTTCTTAAAATATGTTATTACAAATATAAACGTAATAATACAGACAGACAAATTTTATTTTACCCTGATATCCTGATACTTGACTTGATAAGTGTCGGAATTATAGGTTGTCGGAGTATTGGGCTGTGGGAGCAATTTGTTGTCGGACTATTGGGTTGTCATACTAATTGGTTGTCGGACAAATGGGCTGTCGGACTAATGGGCTGTCGGAATAATGGCGTGTTACCAAAAAAAAAAAACAAAGTTCCGATGATAGTAAGACCCTTATTACTATACAAATCCTTGATTCATGACAGTGATATATGCATTATAAACTGTATACAGAAATATACAAGATATTGACTTCTAAATTAACTTAATGTTACCTCAGTTACTGACTCCATGTTGACATTATTGTGTAATGTTGGTTTTAAATGAGATAGGTGTTGAAATTCTTCGTCGAATAACTGAATTTGGTGTGTCGATATCTACTGATCCTCCACATGCCCCGGGCAAATCCAGAGGCGCTAACCGGGCATTCTTTTGCTTCTGACCGAGAAGACTTTCAGAAGGACTGTATAGACGAATCTTTAATTGTTTTAGAACCTTCATCAGACCCCGAGTCTTGCATGGAGATAGACACTGATAGACTTAAGTACTGGTACATTGTATTAACGATTTCACTACGAGGAATATCATCATCTTCAGAATGTGAGAGACAAGCAAATCCGCCAGACGACATATCCAGACAGACTTAGTCAATGATGCAAATAATATTCTTGTAGACTTGTAGCCAGACTGGTATATATATATATAAGCAGACTGGTGGACGTGTAGGACATGAAGGCAAACTGTTAGAAACGTAACCTGGCGGGTAAACATGTATATCGACTTGTAAACACGGAAACAGACTGACGGACACATAGAGACCGCGGTTAAAACGTAGTGACTTGTGGACATAGTCAGACTGTTGAAAATCATATGGACAGACTAGGGGGCTATAAGAAAGACTTGTGAAAGTAAAAACAGACTAGTGGATGATTGAAAAACTGGTGAACATGTAGACCGACTTGTGCAAATGTAAATTGACAGAAAATATTTGTCAGCCTAAAAATCTAATTCTAACTCTATTGGGTTTGATTTTCAGACTTATATGAATACGAAATCTATATTCTTTGGGGGGGGGGGGGGGTATTATGTTGTAGGGCAAGCTAGGGTAACAGTTATCAAAGCCGCCCCCCCTTTTTTTTAAATAATTGGCCAGAAGAATGATTGAATAGGGGAATTATTCCATTTGCACAGCATTTAACAACGCATATCCCTCCTAAACGATTTTTTTTTATTAATCTTCATTTTGTCGGATTAGAAATGTTCTATGATCTCATTTATGATTTAAGTATAAACTAAAGGACACTTTTTTACTTGGTTGTGCTATAATGGATTTAGTATTACCATTTTTTTCAGTTAAGAACAAAAATGAAAATAATGGATTATTTAAGGTTCTAGCTCTCATTAAAATATTCAAAATAATGATTCTTTATTTGCAAAACAAACAAAAAACAATTTTGATTATGGCAAATACATAGACTAAACAAACATAATGAAAAATTGTAAGGTTAAATTAAGTGTAATATTTCCAAAATAAATTCAACATCATGTCAGCTCATCGGGTCAATTTAATTGGCCGGATATCGTTGCCTTTACCAATAATTTCACACCACATTTTACACTAGTTTAACAAATAATTCATACTTTTTATACTGATTCAGAAGCGTTGCCTATGTGGTTTATTTATTATAAAAGTTGTAGGTCACTGGGTCATTATCAAACACTACAGGAAATTAAACAATGTATAAATTTGTCTTTGGTATACACGTCTATATACTATACTGACTAATATAAGTTCAGCAGCGCATATTTTAATCTATTTCAACAAATAATAAAGTGTGTGTGTTATAAGTATGCAAGTGATCTAATTATTACAGGAAAGAAATGGAACCATAATGCGTGATTTTCTTTACTTGAAAATGGAAAAACTTGAATGTATCTGTTGTTTAACTTTTTTGTAAAGCAGTATATTTTGAATTTGTTAATAGTATATAATTTTTTTATTAATCTAATCAAGAACCCATAAAGGGCATCATTTTACAACACAATATGTTAGTATACAAGTATATATAATGCGACGTAGGTAAAGATTTTTCTTTATAAAATATTATCATTTCCAATTTTGATGAAAACACATTATGTGGTCAAGAGGATAGCGTTGAAAAACTAAAAAAATGTTTGCACTTCGCCATTTTTTTAAGTTAAATGGTCAGTTTCATTTGGCCTTATTAACATTTTTTAGTCGAGCGTCACTGATGAGTCTTTTGTAGACGAAATACCCGTCTGTCGTGAATGTAAAATTTCAATCCTGGTATTTATGATGAGTTTATTTACCATATTTACAAATATCTTTCTATTAAATATACCAACCGAGCTATACACTAGCTGTTGGCGCTTTTAATCTTGGTTGCAGTATTGAAAAAATAAAAATAAAATAAATTGTGAAAATGAAACAATGTTACTTTTCTTAAAAGAGGATTACGTATTCAGCTTCTTTTTTTAGAGTGAATGGCAATATATTTGTTTTTTTTTTTAAACAAATACATGACAGGGTGCTGCCTGAACTAAAGTGAGGGGTATCTCCAGTCAGTGATTCCCTTTATGGTTTATAATCAATAAAAAAAATCTCCCACAAACGGGGGACCCGGGCCCGCCCCCCCCCCCCAAAAAAAAAAAATTGGATCCGCCTATATCAACCGAGCTGTAAAAATGAAACAATATAACTTTTCTTAAAAGAGGGTTTAAGTATTTAGCTTCGTTTTTAGAGTGAATGGCAATATATATATATATATATTTTTAACAAATACATGACAGGGTGCTGACTGACCTAAGGTGAGTGGGGGTCTTTCAAGTCAGTGATTCCCTATATAGTATATAATCACTAAAAAATATCCCACGAGAGGGGGACACGCCCCCCCCCCCGCCCCCACTGGATCCGCCTATACCAACTGAACTATACACTAGCTGTTGGTGCTTTTAATCTTGGTGTTATTTAACATTTGCAGCTATTGAGAATAAGTAAAAGAGACAACGACTCGAAAACAAGCAGACGATAGACGAAGGCAATTGGGTCTTCAACGCGGCGAGAATTCCACGCAAAATACGGATATAACAGAAAATGTTCTATAATTGCCGATCCGACACATGTATTGTAACTATCCATGCACCCATCGATTCAATCGAAAAACTCGACGTACGACCTTCGACAATAAACCAACAGATGCGAAATGTATATACGTAACAATTTATAAAATGTCCCGATGTGACAAAATGTGAAACAATAGCCTAGAGTATGTAAAAACAAGAACAAAACAAAAAACAAAATTTGATAGAAAGCAACCATCGCATCCCTGAAAAATAACTTTCAATTCAGAAACTCAAATGTATTACGATCTTAGAAATCTTAGAATTCATGGCTATAAAGCTGAAGAGAAATGTTTAAGCAAACTGAGCACTATGAGGTTTTGATTTTTTATAAGTATCAACTGCAATTTCAAGCTTATTTTATGACCTCACTTTCATCGAAGGGTATATTAATTTATCGCCTACAGGTTCGTTCGTCTACCCGTTCGTCAAGCTATAGATTGGTTTGTCTGGCTATCACCTCGTACAGTTTTTGAATTGCAACTGAAACATTTTAAGTCAAATATCCTCAAAATTCAAGGTAGTTGGATACATTTTATTATAAAATGCAGAGAGAGATCATGGTTTGTCCTGCTTCCTCTTCCGACATTTTTTTAACTATAAATTTTTATTTTTAATTAATATTTCAGAGGTTGCCTGAACATACAATTGAGATGTTCATGCATGTATTCCTATATATGCATCTTGATTTTTGTCAAATATTCTTAAATGCCAGGAAGTTGAACCTTAACAATTATGTATATAACCAGCATCTAGAGCTACTCCTACATTTTTTAAAGCAACGACCTTGATATCTTGTAGGATGCAGAGGCGTATCAAAGGAATGCGGTAGCAGGTGGCCCCCCCTTTTTTCTTATTGATTATAAAGAGAAGCACTGAAACATGACTGGCACAGGCCCCCTTTTCGGCAATACTGAGACCCACTTTTGAAAATTTCTAGTTCCGCAACTGGGATGTTTATACGCATAATAGTGATGTGCAATTCCATATTTAGTCTTAGATACATGATTTGTTTTATTAGTTGTTGGTGGCTTTGAACTAGCTGTCAGTTAACTGCGAGTACTTTGAGATATGTTCCTATAGTGTCTTTTTGTTGGGGGGGATGAACAAGTACCCGGCCACGTCCACTTGTAGTTTTGTCATCTGATGAGTTAAGCCATTTTCAAACGATTTTAATAGTTCGTTCTTATGTTGTACTGTTATACTATTGTCCCATGTTAAGTGGGGTTGGGATCCCGTTAACAGGTTAAACCCCGCCACATAATATAAGAATGTGCCTGTCCCAAGTCAGGAGCCTGTAATTTAGTGGTTGTCGTTTGTTTATGTGTTACATACTAGTATTTTTTTTTCCGTTCAATATTTTATATAAATAGGGCCGTTAGTTTTCTCTTTTGAATGGTTTTACATTGTCATTTCGTGGCCTTGTATAGCTGACTATGCGGTATTGGCCTATCTTATTGTTGAAGCCCGTAGGGTAACCTATAATTATTAATTTCTGTGTCCTTTTGGTCTCTTGTGGAGAGTTGTCTCGTTGGCATTCATACCACATCTTCTTTTATATATATATACTAGGATATTTTTTTTCAAATATACATTCATATACATTATAACTAATAATTGGACTAAATCAACTATGGCTGGGGTATTTAAACGTGACTTATAGACACACATAATTTACGTTTTACTTCTGTATTGCTTTTTGCTAAATGAAATGTATGCAAACCTATGTTGTTTTATGCAGTGGTGTCACAAGGGGGATGGGGAGGGATCTTCTGCATGCATATGTAGTTCCTAAAATTTTATACTATATTCATTTAAATCTGAATTACCCGGCATAGTTTTCTCGTTTGAATTGTTTTACATTGTCTTATCGGGGCCTTTTATAGCCGACTATGCGGTATGGGCTTTGCTCATTGTTGAAGGCGTACGGTGACCTATAGTTAATAATATTTGTGTCATTTTGGTCTTTTGTGGATAGTTACATGTCTCATTGGTAATAATACCACATCTCCTTTTTTATGTAGTCTTTCTAAAACATTCGATGAACATCTTTTCATTTTCGCCAATACATTATTTTTTTCATTCGCCCAAATTTAGATACATGGCGTAAACACACACTAGTTAATTAATAAAAAACACACTTCTTTCTGCTATTTGCACCCGCCTTGTTCGCCATTGGACATGACTGTGTGATAATCATATATAGGCGGTATGATATAACTTATAATTTTTTGTGAACGGGATGACGATCGGAATTCATTTTTGTTAACTTCGGAAATTAGTACATACATGTACATGTAAAAAAAAAAGTTCTTATTAATAATCGTGTCAAAAATATCGCTCTAATATATATTTTGACAACCTGGCAGTCAGCCTTGTTCTTCTTTATAATTCTTAAATGTATATATCACCCTACGCGACATGCGTTGCGGTAGACATAAAACTTTTTCATGGGCGTCCGAAGGTGTCCGTGTTTCTGTCCAGCCACCTCTCATGTAAAATTCTTGTCAATTGTGAATCAAACTTATATCAGAGATGAATCGTTACAAATGGCTCGGACCAGTATTGAATTTCAACATTTTTTTAAATATTCGATCTCTCTTTTGCACCGATTATTATTACTATTATCATCATTATTATTATAAACCTCTACTGTTCGCTATTTATATACACATGTTATAAATTGTCATAATAATTGTTGTTCCCTGCAGATAGGCTGCTGTCGTTTTCATCTGGCGCAGAAATAACTGGTGTGTGTGTGTGGGGGGGGGGGGGTCCAGTCTGTTGGGCTAGTAGAGAGAAAACTCAAGCAAAATTGGTAAATGGCTAGCCTATCGCAGTTTTGCGGTGACCATTCCTTCCCCCATGAAATCGAGGATTGCTTCACGTTTGACATTATGTCTGACGCTCGAATCCGTCATCCATGCATTCTAAGACGTTGTACTTATATATGCTGAACTTCAAGTTAGCCATCTCATTGCTGGTCGACGGCTGCACGTGTTGAAAACTGTACGAATAAGGGTGCAGATTTTCATGGATGTAAACAGAGTGCTTTTATCTTAATTTTACAAGTATTTTTTTTAAACAGTTATACCATTGGCATTGTCCCACGTTAGGGCGATGGTTGGGATCCCGCTAACATGTTTAACCCCGAAACATTATGTAATGTGCCTGTCCCAAGTCAAGAGCTTGTTATTCAATGGTTGTCGTTTGTTTATGTGTTTCATATTTGTTTTTCGTTCATTTATTGTATAAAAATTAAGCCGTACGTTTTCTCGTTTGAATTTTTTTACATTGTCAGATAGGGACCTTTTTAAAGCTGATTATGAGGTATCGACTTTGCTCATTGTCGAAGGCCAAATGGTGACCCATAGTTGTTAATTTCTGTGTCATTTTTGTCTTTTGTGGGGAGTTGTTTCATTGGCAACCATACCACATCTAAATTCTTTTTTATAATCCTGCTCGGAAGCCTACTTTCACCTCCTCTTGAGTATGTTACAACAGTTATATACATGTTATGATTGACAATTTATAATTTATGTACTGGCTAACGGAAGAGATTTATAATGATCAAAACGACCCTGTAAGTAACATGTACACAAACAACGCAAATGAAACACAAATTCGGCAAAAAAGAAATAAAAACAAAATCAGCACAAAAGAAAATGTAGATCCGACCATGTGCAAATGATGAGTAATTAATGATAGCGTTAAATTATAATTTGAATGTTATGGTCCCATATCATGGTTTAAAAGAATTAGGGACCAAAAACTGGCCATAATAAGCAAAACAACGTTTTTCTGGTTTCCGGACAATAACTTGTGTAAAAGTGTATTGATATCTATAAAATTATACTACAAATATTTGCACAACGGAGGGAGGGTTTGGTTTCATTTTGTTGGTTATAGCTCAAACCGTTCAGGAGTAAAGTGCAAACAAGAATGTAAACACAATACACGGATGCCCAACTCGCACTATCATTATCTATTTTCAGTAGATAGTGAAATTGGGGCCAAAACTCTAATTTGGCATTAAAATAACAAATATCATAGTATAGGGAAAATGTGTACTTAGTTTCGAGTTGATTGGACTTCAACTTCATAAATAAACTACCTTGATCAAAAACTTTAACCTAAAGCGGGACAGACGGACGACGAACAGACGAACGGACGCACAAAGCAGAAAACATAATGCCCCTCTGCTAGCGTTGGTGAAGAATACAAATGGGTATTTTTAATGATTTTCGGAATATCAGTATACTAGTAATAATATCTATAATTTAAAGCACAAGATTCATAAGACCCAGAGGCCTCCTCCCCCTTTTTGTGGGAACAAAATGGTTGATTGTATAGGGAATCACTGAATCATGACTGGAGCGCCCCCTTTTAGGTCAGTCGACGGGCCCTTCCTTATGAAAAATTATGCATGGATCCGCCACTGAGGTTTCATTCTACAAAAGAAAGGTTGGGTCGATTTAGGGGTTAAGGATATATTGCTTAAAATTGTTATAATAATAGAGGCCAAAACAAGACTTTTTGAATACTTTGTAAAACCTAGATAGTTATTAATCAAAGAAACAAAAACCCTTTACTTCTCCGAAATCATTCCAACTGAAAATGTCAGTTTAGTTGTATACATAGAGAACTGTTTTTCAATTTTCACTGAAGTTATATCAAATATATATATATATATGTTCGTGTTTCTAAATTCATGTCTTTAATGTGTACATGTGTAAAGATGTTTAGGAACTTTTTATCACAGTAGTATTGTCAGTTAAAATATTTTGGTTAATCATTGGTGATGTATTTTTTTTCCCTTAAGTTAAAGGTATATTAGAGTAATATGATCTCTTTTTAAAAATGCATCTATTGAACCGTCTAAAATATATTATATTAAGCTTACATTTCACATTCACCTTTTAAAAGGGGGGGCAAGGGGGGTCCCAATAACAGCAAAACAGCAAATTGATTTGGCTCATAACAGATAACAAGGAATTAAAATGTACAAAAACAGATAACAGTAAATGAAATATTAAAATAATTCGGTCTTTGACAAATCAGTATTTCTTATTACGGATATAATCCTGTGTAATGCATTCCATTTTCTATGACTATGTTTTTAGTATTAATTTATGTATCTAGAATGTGTTTAAATTACTACTCAATATATTATAATATTTTTTACACGCTCGTTTACGGAACGTATTATGGTATACTGTTGTCCGTTAACTAACTCAAAAACTCTTTAACCAATTTGCATTTAACTTTGGGAAATTGTTTATATCTATTGAAGTGAGCTCCCTTTTTTTTTTTTTTTTTTTATAAATTTTAGATTTTAAGTTTCTGGGTAATGGGTTTTCAAAAAAAACCACCAATTTTATTGAATAAAACTTTTATTCAATAAAATTGGTGGTTTTTTTTTCAGTTTTCTGAGAATATCTCAAAAATGCTTTCACAAAGCAAGGAATTTTGGTGAATTGTTTATATCTATTAACATGAGGTCACTTTCAATTTTTATAAATTTTAGATTTTACGTTTCCGAGTTAGCGGGTTTTATTAATTAAAAAGGGGGGATTTTCCAGTTTTCAGACATTAACACAAAAATGTTTTCAGCAGTTCTCACGAAACTTTGCTGAAATGTTTATAACTATTGTTGTAAACTCCCTTTCGATTTTTATTTATTTAGATTTTATCAAGGATTTGTCTTACTATACAAATCCTTGATTTTATGTTATTGAGTTAAGGGATTTTATTCATTAGAAAAAGGTGGTATTTTCTTGTTTTCAAAAATAACTCAAAAATGCTTTCAGCAGTTCTCATGAAACGTTGGTGTATTGTTTATATATATTGACTGAAGCTCCTTTTGTTGCTAATAAAAAAATGACCTAATAGAGTTTGAATATTCTGACTTTTTCTAAATGACCATTTAATGAGGTGTGTGAATTTTTCTTAATAAGACTATGAGGCAAAGTGGTATATAGGGTAGCAAAATCAAAAGCACCAATTATAAGCATGCAATTTATCAAGTACTTCGAACGAATTTTGACACTCCAAAAGCAATTTATTCCACTATTTTCAAAGGCCTTATTTGAACAATTTTTTATCAGCTGAGGTTTTTGATTGTACCAAGTGTACTAGTAAGTAGAATACATAGTTTAGTAGGGAAACAATGGCTTGAAACGAAATAAATCTTTGTTTGTAATGAGTTATGTGCAGCTTCGGACCCAAGTACATCGTTGGAACTTTCATTGTACAATGCATTTGGTTCTGCTTTGAAAAGAATCACACAGTTGAGTCGATGTACCATATCATATAAAAGGTTAACTGGTTGTTAGGACCTAGTCCTTAATTGAGATCCTTGTCAGAGATTCCTGGCCAAATGTTTTCCTTTTTGTCATATTAAGAATTTTTTTAATTTAATATGTTCGTACGGGAAACCAGGAACATTATTCTCATACAAAAAATTAAGATAATTCTAAATACACATTCATAAAAAATGGAATTTATTACAAAGGATAATCATAAGATATACTTGAATTGTCCTGGACCTCACTTCTGTGATGGGTAAAAGTTAATGGAATCCTTCTCTGAATACGGTACAAACATATTAGTAGTGGAAGACCCCAATGTCCAATGATCTTCAGTTTATACCGAATATTGACTGTCAAAAAAAAATGCTAACATTCCAATTTTCAATAACAGTTAACAGCAAATACATTATCACAATAACAGATAACAAAAAAAATAATAGCCCAATAACAGCTAACAAAGAATAAGACAATAACAGCTAACAGCAAATATATTTTCAAAATAACAGATAACAAAGAATTAAATTGCCCCATAACAGCATAACAGTTAAAACCCTTGCCCCCCCTCTTTAAATAATTTCAATACATCAGTTTTATTTAAAATTAAAGATAATTCTTCTTCTGAACACCCCCCCCCCCTTTTTTTCTTTTTTTTATATGTTGTATCAAAAAGAAAGGACCGGTTCAGAATTTACATCTATTTTTATCTGTGATCATGTTTCATTGAATGCAGCTGTGTACCTAGTTGCATGGGGCTGATATAAATGACATGTTAATTTGAAGTTATGCAGTTACTGATAAGTTTCCTTGTCAGTTTTACTGGATAATTTAAGAGTGTTCAGACTGGAGCGTTGTCAATGTGCACAACTTGTGTTTTTTAATTATAAAATTTCAATAGCAAGGTCAACATTCCAAAACTGAATGATTACCTTTGGAAGACAAAAGTTTAATAGAAAGGAGTCGTCAAAATTATAAAAGAGAAGAGGATGTTTCAAATTCAGAGGCGGATTTAGAGGGGACCAGGGAGCCCCCCGGGTTTCTGGGGGAAGTTTGGTTGATTATATAGGGAATCACTGAAGCATGACCAGAGCGGACACCCACCTCTTAGGCAGTCAGTGCCCCCCCCCCCCCCCCCCCCCCACCCCACACACTTATAACATTTCTGGATCCGTTAGTTAAATTCCCTATTCTCATACTATATATTTTTCTTATCATGGAACTTAATGCATTAATTCCCAGGGGAAGGCTATAGGGATAGCTTGAATAGGTCTTTCAAGCTTCATTCATATATGAAAAGGGTGGGAAATTTAAAACGGTCAGGGTTATTTCTAATTAAGTGTCTGATGCTAGTATTTATCGTGTTGCGGTTAAAACCACATTTGTAAATGTGTCAGATGTTTCCGGCATTATTTGTAAATTTGCACCCATTTGACATCAAAAATAGACTGTAGGAATTCGCAAGTGTCGATATAAGCTTTGTTTTAAAAATGTTTTAAGAGGGAATGGCAATGTAGTGCAAATCAGATATATAGGTGTAGGTCTCCATTTTGGTATATAAATATCTGGAAATATACATGGACATACATATCATGTTTAAACAAAAATATATATTAGAAAAGGGACAGGTTACAATCAGATCCAGGTGGGTGGGGTTGGGTTGGGTTGGGGGGGGGGGGCGACCGCCACCCCCCCATTTCCTGAAAAAGGGTTGATTATATAGGAAATCACTGAAGCATGACTAGAGCGACCCCCCCCCCCTTTATGTCAGTCATTGCCCCAACCCCCTAATGAAAAGTTCTGGATCGCCACTGCAGGTATATGGAGTCTTAATGGCTGACATCTACCTCCAAATAAATGAACAAATTAAATTCAAGATTAAACGGCCTTTTGGGAATAACTTTTTTGAAGTGCCTATTTATTTTGATATTTATAAACATCATACAATAATATTTCAATAAAATCTTACTCGCAATAGGGATTCCTTCAAAAATAAAGAGAAATTGTCTTTTAAATGACAGCACGCAGATCGACAGAATTTGATCGAAACTGTACATGTATCTATATACATGTATGTTTCTGTACGGCTTCGTTATCGATCCGTAGCATACCACATCGTCTTGGTTATATGCATAATTGTGTAAATTATGTTTGCATTTTAACCCGTTTGGGTATTATGGTTTGCAAAAAAGATTATCAGCTAATTAAACTACTTATTTGGGTTTTTTGGGCCGCTAATTTTGGCTTAAATTTTATATAAAAATTACCAACTTGACTGCAAAAAAAAATGGAAAAATGTATATATTATAGTCCAGGCAGGTTTCATATTAAAGAAAGCCCATAATCGAGTTCTTATCGATATTAAAGTCAAACATCGAGTAAGAAAAGAGAAGATAAATGTTTAAGTATCGAGTTTATAACAAAGTAGGTTCACATTGTCGATCAGACTCAATCAACACTGATCGATGAAGCCACCAGAAGATTGATTTGACTCGTTCAACGAAAATTTTCGGGTGTCTATCTTGCTTGACACTGATTCAAATTTCTATGCGATTACCTTTGAAAGTCAATAAAATTCGAATAGGGATCAAGAAGTAGAATCCATGCACTAGATGTTCGTCGGGAAATGTTAGTATATGTATATAAAGAGAAATCAAGAAAGGTCATCATACAAATATTTGAGGTAAACGGACAGAAAGTCACAGGACAAAAGTCACAAGATAGAAAGTCATAAATTTGATAGGACAAACTAACAGTCACACTTACAATCAGTCACGCCGTTGCGGAGGAGGCATTAATTTTTAACCTTGTCCGTTCGTACGTATATACGTTAAAATGTACTAATCTTATCGGGGCCTTTTATAGCTGACTAGGCGGTATGTGTTTTGCTCATTGTTAAAGGTCGCATGGTGACCTAAAGTTGTTAATGTCTGTGTCATTTTTGTCTCTTGTGGACAGTTGTCTCATTGGCAATCATACCACATCCTCTTTTTTATAAATACGTCCATACGTTAAAAAAAAATGTATCCGTTCTTTAACTTTAGTTTACCTTAACCAAATGTAAGAATCTCACACACAATGCTTATCACCACATAACACATATCACGCTTGAATTTTGGTCTCAATAATTTTCACCGTTCCAGAGTTATGCCTTTTACAAATATGCAAAATTGCTGAATATTTCGTTTCCTTTCTCTAACTCGAGTTTGCCTCAACCAAATGTTATGAAGTTTAAAAATGCTTACTGCCACAAAACTTACATCAGGAACACACTTTTAATGTTCTTGATTTATCAGCCTTTATAACGTCTTATGCAAGCGGGGGGATTATCTGCATATGGCCCATGCACACATTCCCTATTTAGTTTTTTTAATAAGTGTTTTCTTTTTCAAAGAAAACTAATCTCAGAATTAAATTGTGACTATTTGCCAAGTGACTTTTTGTCCGTGACTTTTTGTCTAGTGACTTTCTGTCCTACATATTTTACTGGTCGGTATACTTGATAAGCTTGACTTTTACTTGATAAATAAATATATCCGACGCTTGGAGCTCAATGCCATTAATCTGCGTTTTATCTGTTTTCTAGATTTACTCGAACAATACTTCTTGATCACTGGCTGACTACTGCCACCATTAATAAATCCAAACCTGACCTATATTTGACTCTACCAAACTCGATCGCCTTTTGATTCCTATACTTAACCATGCACATGTACATGCACGGGTACAAATGATCGCTACAAGACTCTATGAAAGATATCCACATAGATAGGAAGATGTGGTATGAGTAACAATGAGACAACTCTGCATCCAAATCACAATTTATAAAAGTAAACCATTATATAGGTCAAGGTACGGTCTTCAACACGTGGCCTATGCTCACACCCAACAACAAGATATAAAGGTCGATAAAAAATTACTGGTGTAAAACCATTCAAACGGGAAAAACCAACGGTCCAGGTCTGATCTATATATAAAAAAAAAACGATAAACGAGATACACTTTCGATCGAGGTATAATATATATCTGTTATTAGGGGCTGAAGGGTCCTGCCAGTCCATTCCATTATTCAAAATATCCATTTCATTATTTAAAATTGGCTATTTTTCAATGTTCACGCGTAATTCGATATTTAAGTCCTTGGTTACTCCTGTAATATCCGTTGCGGAACATATTGACTATATACCTTTTGTTCCTCTTTTAATAAGCTTTCGATTGAGGTATAATATATATCTGCAATTAGGGGCTGAAGGGTCATAGCAGTCCATTCCATTATTCAAAATATCCATTTCATTATTCAAAATTGGCTAACATGTTTAACCCCGTCACATTATTTATGTACATGTATGTGTCTGTCCCAAGTCAGGAGCCTGTAATTTAGTGGTTGTCGTTTGTTTATGTGGTACATATTTGTTGTTCGTTCATTATTTTACATAAATAAGGCCGTTAGTTTTCTCGTTTGAATTGTTTTACAATGTCTTATCGGGGCCTTAAATAGCTGACTATGCGGTATGGGCTTTGCTCATTGTTGAAGGCCGTACGGTGACCTATAGTTGTTAATGTCTGTGTCATTTTGGTCTTTTGTGGATATTTTTTCTCATTGGCAATCATACCACATCCTTTTTTATATTTCCTCATTTTTACGCATGTTGTGGCATTTAGGTCCTCCGTAAACCCTCTTATGGTCATTGTGAATCAAAACATAGCTATAGTGTCACAGTCAAATTTTTTATATTTATTTCACTATTCACCGCTTCGATTTGAATAATGAAACATAAACCATTTCGTTATTCATCATTCATTTTTTAATATTGAATAGTGAATAGTGAACTATGAATAATGGACGTACTTCAGCGCGGTTCATATATGATACGTTGTATATGGGTAGGCCCAAATTGAATACTAACTTTTTTGCAATCTTTATAATGTTCATGTCGTGTTTTTGATACTTTTCGTATTTCATCGAGCACCCATAATATTTCATAATTGAAGGATGGCTAAAATATAGAAATAAAAAATATATTGTTTATTTTTAAATACCACAATTATCTGCCAAAGACCAAACGACGGTAAATTAAACAAACAAGTTGATAGACGGCCTTCAACAATGAGCAAAAGCCATACAATGTAATAAATTGTTAGACAATTCAAACGAAGATCACCAACAGCCTTCGGTATGTTATGATAAAACATGATAAGACAGAAAGCAAAAAAATCAGTTCCCTGAAAATTTGATTTTACCCTGAACACAGAGACTTTAATTTTACAGGTGACAGAATCACGTTGTTTTATACTTCGTGCTTAAGAAAATAGACACATGCATGGCCCTGAGCCGGATTTAGAGGTTTTTTTTTAAGGTGGCAGCCCCCCCCCCCCCAATTTTTGGTAAAACAAAAATGGTTGGTCAAACAGGGAATTGCCGAGGCATGATTGCAGCGGACCCCTCTTCGGCAGTCAGTGATCCTCCCCCTTATGAAAATTTCTAAATCCGCCACTGCATGCATGGCAAAACAGAAAATAAAAGTCAGGAATAAAAGATCAGTTTAAAAATCTTTGTTTTCTACTAACACTGTCTATATTTTAAAAAAAATATCTAAGATAATATCTTATTTGAAAACTATTTACTAGATAGTTTAGAGGATAGATTGATGTAGATTTGTGTGAAATTGGTGAGAGAAAATAATAATGTTGCAGGGAGAATAAAGATTTTCATTGAACTTTTTATTTCACTCTAAGTCATAAGCCCTGATTTTACACATAATTTACAGTTTTATCTCAGCATGTTATCAGTAATCTGTTACATATATAAACTTTGTGGTCACACTTTCTCTATGGTTCTCTAATTGTAACCAGATGTATGTTGACTAAGTAAACCTCTTAATGTTAAACTGTTTTTATCAGAAATTGTTTTGTATAATTGGTATGTCCCTGTCCTTCAACAGGTTTCATTGTATTTTCTGCTCTCTCTGGTCAAAAATATGATGATTTTGAAAAAAAATCTGGGACTATTAATTAGACCCCGTTTACACTGACAAATAAGATCTATCTTTGGTTCAGTGTAAACGGGTAAGATCGATCTTCAAATGGACTTAAAAAGTCTACCTCTAGGGGTGGTTTTAAAAAAATCGATCATATTTGAATCGATCTTTCTTTTTGTGTAAACGCTTAGATCGATCGCGATCGATCTTTTTTCAGGTGTTTGTTATATTTAGATAGGAAAATGAAAGTCAGACCGGTTCTTTTTATGTTGTAGTGTAAACGCACTGGATTAAATAAGATCGATCTTGCTTGTGCAATGTAAATGCGAACTGAGGTGAACGCGGCCCTTGTCTTTTTAAGATCGATTCAAATAAAGATCGATTCAGTTTCGTTGCCAGTGTAAACAGGGTCTTATACCAAGGAATTGTATATTTAAATATACAATTCCTTGCTGATACTAATAGTATAATAGTCCAGATAATATTATAATAAGAAAAAAATGCAAGATTGATAATGAAAAAACGAATATTTATTTTACTACGATATACAACCTTCCCTGCATTTATCTGAAAGGATTTTAGTCCTCAACTTTATTTTCTATTCCTTGTATTTCTTAATCTAAAAAAAAACATACGATATAAAATGTATGGTAACAAAAAAATCTAGATAAATTTCTCATTAACAAAGATGTACCATAAACAATTATTCCAGCATCGACAAAGGATCTGATATATATATCTAACATTGTTGGGTTGATGTTTAGACGAGTTGTATATATATATATATATATATATGGCGATTTGGTGTCACGATATCACAGTAGCATGGGTTCGAATCCCGGCGAGGGAAGAACCAAAAATTTGCAAAAGCAAATTTACAGATCTAACATTGTTGGGTTGATGTTTAGACGAGTTGTATATACATGTATATATATTCTTATCATTTTCGTCCGTAAAAATTAACTCTTAAGTAGGCACGGGGTATGCATTGCCCTGCCTGTCTAGTTTGTTTAAATGATCAAACAAACTTTCAATTCCCGTTCACTATCAATTCCAAGTGTAATACGCAGCTGTAATTAATAGAAAACAAAAACTAACAGATCTTGGAAAAAGGGGGAGGGCTAAACAAAAATATTGTCCTTGATCTATGGATTCATTTTTTATTTATTTTAAATGTTAGATATTGATTGAACTTAAACATACTTTGGAGTAAAGTAGTTTTGAGATTTTAGCTACCATTTATTTTACTTAAACTGCGGAGTGCTTGGGATTTTTCTGCGTGACAATTTCTTTTTGGCTTACGGTAATTCATCTTCTTGAATATTTTGTTTTCTTGGGAACAAAGTTCTCCCTTGATGTCTTTAGCAAAGGTTTCAGGTCCAAAGTTGCATTCAATTTCTCCTGATTATAATTTTGATAGACACCCTTGACCCTAAACAAGAAAATCTGGAATAGGTGCAAAATGAAGACTTGATGACAAGAAACCCTTTATTTGAAAGGCAATCTACTGTAACATTTTTTGCAAGTGTTTGAACGGTGTCTTCCTCGAATGCCAACATTTTATATGTGACCTATTCCTTGAATGCCAACAAAAATATTTCAATAGATGTTTATATAATAACAATAGGTGTTTTTAGCACTATCTAAATGTTTTTAAAAGTATAAAATAATTAGTGAACTTGATAAAATTGCTACATTTTATTACTTTTTGATAAGAAAAATGGTAGATTTTAAGGTTAAAATTATTACATGTATTATTAATTTTAAATAAATAAATTAAATTAAAACGTTTTGACAATTCCTTGCTTTCTATTAAAAAAAGATAATTTGGGAATGGAAGTGTTTATTTACATAAGACTTATTAGATATATCAAAGAAATTTTAGTTGAATACAGATATCTCTCTAAAAAAAGAAGAATTTTAAAGATTTATCCAATTCCATTTCATTTTGAATATTTTATAAGTTAATATAAACTATACGAAGATTTCAATTGAACAATTTGTTTAACTTTAAAAAATATCAGAATTAATTAATCTATAAGTAAATTTGAGAATTTCCAAGCTGGAAACGTTACAAGGTTTAAAGAAAATCCACAAAATAGGGTAACAAGAATTCTGATGATTTTTGACCATAACGAATCACCATTCACAATGTTATTCTATGAAACCCTACTATAGAACATTCTAAAAGGTTCTACGGAACTAGATACTAGCTTTTGATCATAAACAAGGTTCTATCCAAGTTTGGCAGAAATCAATGACAGTTTGAGAAAGTTATTATCATTTTTAAACCTTTTACCACAGAATGAATATTTGTGGAGGCCGCAGCCAACTACGACGGAATGTAGGATGGCTATGTATCGCTTTTGCGACAAAAGTTGCAGGCTCGACAAAAAAGTAGAAATATTAAAAACAAGAAAAAATAACTGAAAAAACTGAAGAAAATAAAACATAGTAAATTAACTAACATGAGATACAAATTTCAAGAAATTCCATCAAGTAATATGGGAGAATATTACAGCACACACAACTATATAAATGTTGAAAAATAAACTTTGAAGTCCAACTTCCCTCGCCGGGATTCGAACCCATGCTACTGAGATATCGTGACACCAAATCGCCTGCACTGCAGCCGTCCCGCTAGACCATACACGACCACCTGGGCTTCACAATAATGAAGCTTTCGGTGGCCGTGTGTTACCTTTCATGATATATAAGGCATAGAGATGTTATTGTTACAGATATATAAGTACGTCTGAGTCAGTGACAACTCGACAACAGATTTATCCATTGGATCACAAGCAATGATGGTGATACATGGCTGTGTACATTATTTTGGATCCTTTACTATAGATAATTGAGTTGATCTGTAACAATAACATCTCCATGCCTCATATACCATGTACTGTAGTACGCCGCTAGATTAAAACTGACGAGGAAAGGTAACACACGGCCGCTGAAAGCTTTATTATTGTGAAGCCAAGGTGGTCGTGTGGTCTAGCGGGACGGCTACAGTGCAGGCGATTTGGTGCCACGATATGTCAGTAGCATGGGTTCGAATCCCGGCGAACCCATGCTACTGAGATATCGTGGCACCAAATCGCCTGCACTGTAACCGGCGCGCTAGATCACACGAACACATGGGCTTCATTAAAATGAAGCTTTCGCTGGCCGGGTGTTACCTTTCCTCGCCAGTTTTAATCTAGAATTGTACTACAGTACATGCTATAAAAGGCATGAAGATGTTATTTTTACAGATCAGTTAAATTATCTATATATATATATAGTGAAGGATCCTACAAATTAATGTAAGATACAGTCACAGAAATAATTATATTTACAAGTACGTCTGAACCAGTGACAATTTTACAACAGATGTATCTATTGGATCACCAGCAGTGATGGTGATACATGACTGTGTACATTCTGTATATACGAGTTGTCTAAACATCAACCCAATAATGTTAGATTTGTAAATTTGCTTTCGCAAATTTTTTGTTCTTGTTATATTTATATATAGGGCAGAACAAACAAAAATGCGAGAGTAAATTTACAGATCTAACAGTTCTACCTATAACAGTTTAATACAGTTCTATCTAAAACTGGTTCTGACAGTTCTACTAAGAACAGTTTTGGGGTAGAACTGTTCTAGGAGAGTTTACAACAGCTCTATGACAGACTATTCTGACAGTTCTAACGAGAGATCAGAAGTTATATCCACTGTATGATTCCAAAAGAAGATCCTGCATTTATTGTTTCCCTTCTTTTTTTTTTTTTTTAAATCAGGTCGTCATTTTGCACTTTTTTCTTTCAGAGGACATAAGAGAAAAAGGTAAGCACGTGTAACCTGCCGCAAACGTTAGATTGTGCACGTTTTTACGATAGAAACAAAAAGAAAAAAAATGTTTACTTAATAAAACAGAATAAAAAAGGTGGGTTACCCCAACCTTGATATCCTTTTCCCAGTCTAGGCGTATCAGTGCATGTTCATAGATTTCCGTTGTAGAAAAACATCTTCCTATATCTATTTGAAATACATCCAATTTGGGGTCCTCATTGCGGTCTGCTTTTAAATCATTTCGATTTCTTTCAGAAACAAATAAAATACAGAATTGTGAAAAATATAAAATTCAAATTTTGAACATGTTCAAGTTCAATATAACTACAGTCATTTTAAAAATGAATTATCTTTATTTACTTGTCATAGTGTTTCTGAAAAACTAATGCGCGCCAATGTAATTGCGCAAACGTAAAAAAAATAATCACAAAATGCGCGCAAATGAAATGCGTCCGCATAACTTCCACTTACGGAAAAGCGATTTATGTTGTACAAACGGGTATCATTATTTGCAAAAGAGTCGTTACCAAAATACGACGACTGGGAAAAAAAGTCCCGTTTACTTCGTGAATATTGTGAAATTTTCGCTTCAACAGTTTTTACTTTTTTAGTGTGCCCTTTTATACTAGTATGCGGCACATTTGGTTATTTTTTTTTTAAAAGAATTATCCATCCATCTGTAAAACTGTGTTGAATATATTAAAAAGAAAGAAAGAATGTATAATCTTAATCTTTACGCTTTTCCAATGTAATGGGAGATAACTTATTTTTAAAATAAATATTTTCCTCTGAAACAGATATGATTGATGACAAAAAGAGTTACATCCCATCATAAATATTATCAAAAAAGTAATGCGATATTTAAGAAATATCTGACAAAGTGCACTGTTTAGCAGTAAATTTCGTATATATATATATATCAAATGAAAGAAAAATGTCAAAATGTCAAAATATATTTAGTTTATAATAAGGGGGATAATCAAAACTGCTTGTTTCTAAAAATATATTCTAATTTGTGTTGTTGATATGTACATATGTACTTCGATAAATACATGTTGTTTAAACTATTCATAACTGAATTATTCCTTATAAAAGACGATAAAAATCAATCAATGAAATTTAGCCATTATTCAAGCTCTTGTTATTTGTTGTGTATTGTATTTTCTGTTATTGGGATAAAAGATCATAAAAGATAACTAGAACCGGTAGAACGTCCATGGAAATTTGACGAAGACCTTTACTTACTTGAAAATCTTTAAAGGTTTGGGGATTTTTAAGATTTAAATATTGATTAACGGAAGTTGTTAATATTTTTTCAACGAAAGTTTCTTTTTTCTTCTTCTTCCTTTTGAACAATTATAATAAGCCCGATCGTTAAGTCGTCTTGTTTTCTTAATAACGTTTTCGCTCCATTTTATTTTGTACAACTACAGTAGCGGATCCAGAACTTTTCCTAAAGGGGGGGGGGGGGCGCTGACTGACCTAAGGAGGGGCCGCTCCAGTCATGCTTCAATGATTCCCTATATAATCAACCAAATTTTTCCCACGAAAGGGGGGGCCCGGCCCCCCCCCTGGATCCGCCTATGCAACATGTATTCATATGGCAGTAGTGAAGCCTTGTTGACCCTTAAGAAGAAGAATTACTTCATCATTGAAATTAAACAAGAAACATAATATAAAAAAGAAGATGTGGTATGATTGCCAATGAGACAACTATCCATAAAAGACCAAAATGACACAGACATTAACAACTATAGGTCACCGTACGGCCTTCAACAATGAGCAAAGCCCATACCGCATAGTCAGCTATAAATGGCGCCGATAAAACAATGTAAAACACGTTACCAAAACTGGCATTACATTTCAAATTTACCGAACAAAAATTGATCCGTATAAACTTGTTATTTAATCTTAATTAAATTTCAGTTAAATCGTCTGATATTAGTAGTTTCGATAAAAAATAAACGTATACCAAAACTGACATTAAATTTCAAATTTACCGAACAAAAATTGATCAGTATAAACTTGTTATTTAATCTAAATTAAATTTCAGTTAAATCGTCTGATATTAGTAGTTTTCATAAAAAATAAACGTATATTTAAACGAAAAATTTAACGGTGATAAACTAGATTTAAACCTTTTAAATGACAAATTTAAACTGCTATTATTTTTTAAATAAATAACAAGTTTAATAACCGCCAATGTATTGTATTGATTGTCACATGTATTAATCTGTATTATCTCCCTTACTCCATGTGTCATGATTATACATGTATGATTGATGGGTTATTTCCCTTTACTGTTTACCGCCTCACGATCATTATTAAATGTGCCTCATTAACGATCACATGTGTTATGTTTTCTCTGCTTACTGGCGTGGCGGCAGCGGTTTAAGAAACCCACATCTCAAATAACTCAACAATTTGAACATTATTCCACTCTAGAAGCAATTTTAAAGGTGAGCAGGAAAATTTGTCATTTATTCTGACTAACACGACAACATTTTCTATTGTTGGACTTAACTGATCTTTACAAAATGGCAGGCACACGTGCTCCAAAACAATGGACACTCTCAAAAGTTGAAACAATAACATCGTTTGAAGCATGGAGACAAAACTTACAATATACCTTGTCCCTTGATCAAAACTTCGCAGCGTTCCTTGTAGATGGATTTACATGGCTGAAGAAAACCAACGCCAATCCTTTACGTGGCATTGTTGACGATGGCGAGGCGGTTGCCGAAGCTAACCGACGAACAGCAGCCCAAAAGTGCACACATTTGGACCTTATGCTTGGGCAAATAGCAAATTACTGTCCGATTATTTCAAGAAACACTATAATTAAAAATTCGACATCCATTAATTCTATTTGGCAGTCAATTCGTCTACACTACGGATTTCAGTCTACTGGTGGACACTTTCTTGATTTTAATAGCATCTTTTTGGAACCAGATGAGCGTCCTGAGGACTTATTTCAGCGATTGGCTAGTTTTATTGAAGACAATATGCTTCGTGCCGGTGGCAATATTCATCACCACGGAGAAGTACCTGAAGCCGACGAAGAACTATCGCCTTCTTTGGAAAACCTGATTGTACTAACTTGGTTAAGACTTATTAATCGTGACTTGCCCAACCTAGTGAAGCAGCGATATGGAACTGAGTTACGGTCAAAAACATTAGCTTCTTTGAAACCTGAAATTTCACAGGCACCTGATAGTTTACTTGACGAAATTCATTCAGCCACTGATGCCAAAGTTTTACGGGCGTCAATAAAAGACAAACATTTTGACAGAAGTGCAAAAAAGACAGGTAGTATAAGAACTGGTCGTCAAATAAAGTGTTGTATTTTATGTAAGCAAGCAGGTCGTCCGTCCCAACATTTTTTAAGTACTTGTAAATATTTACCTGATGAAGACAAACAATATATGTCCAGAGTAAGGCAATCTTATTGTACAGAAGTAGGTGATAGTGAGTCTGAGGACAATGCTGATAATGAACAAGTCTCATTTTTAAATGATAATGTAGGTCCTAGTAAGCTTAGAGTTGTATCTGCTTTAAGACGGGTGAGCACTAAACAGTCCCCTTACTTTAAGGCATTTTATAAACATTTCCCACTTGAGCTAACACTAGATACGGGTGCTGAGGTGAGTATGATAAAAGCTTCTTCCGCGGATTACATCGGCGTAACAATCAAGAAAAGCAACCATTCCGCTTTACAAGCTGACGGTGTTACCCCGTTAAATATAGTTGGTGAATGTCATTTCACACTTTCGAGAGACGGAATCGAGTTACAGTTAGAGGCCCTAGTAGTGAACGACTTGGACGTTGATATACTCGTCGGTATTCCTTTCATGTCATCGAACGACATCGCGATTTTCCCTAGCAAACATAAAATCGTAATACGCGATAAGGTAACTGTTATGTATGGTAGCCCAAACGAGGAACTTAACTCTAGTAATACTCGCGTACGTAGAACACAGGCCTTTCTTATCCGGGCTCCATCAGCAAGTTCAGTAGTTTGGCCAGGATGTTACGGCGAATACGACATCCCATCGGAAATAGAATCGGATTGCATTCTCGCGGTCGAGCCTCACACTGACGCTTCTCGTACGAAAGATTGGCCAAGTCCCCAAATTGCTCAGTCGGTCGCAGGAAAAATACGCATCGTGAATAACACGTCGGTACCGCAGTTCATACAACGAAATGAACATTTCTGTCGAGTACGACTTACGACTACCATAGACAACGCACCAGAGGCACCGGACAATATCCGTGACATAAAAACAACAAACTACATAGACTCCACACATACTTCCCAATTTTTCAAACAAGTCTCTGTAGACCCAGATAATTTACTTAGTCCAGATCTCCAAACCCAGTTTAATGAACTTCTTCGAAAGTTCAGTGAAGTTTTTAGTCCTAACTTTGAAGGTTATAATGGGGAAATAGGTCCTTTTGAAGCATCTGTTAATATGGGTCCTGTCCAGCCTCCCCAACGGAAAGGTAGAATGCCACAGTATTCAAAAAATAATTTGGTAGAACTCCAAAACAAATTTGACGAATTGGAATGTAAAGGAGTGTTCCGTAAACCCGAAGACGTCGGAATTTCAGTCGAGTATATTAACCCTTCATTTCTTGTCAAAAAAGCTTCCGGTGGTTTCCGACTTGTGACAGCATTTGCCGATGTTGGCAGATATAGTAAGCCGCAACCCTCTCTTATGCCTGACGTGGATTCCACACTCCGTACGATCGCACAGTGGAAATATATAATCAAGTCTGATCTTACGAGCGCATTTTACCAAATCCCCCTTGCAAAAGATTCGATGAAGTATTGCGGAGTCGCGACCCCTTACCGTGGAGTTCGCGTATATACACGTTGTGCGATGGGAATGCCTGGTTCCGAAACGGCTCTTGAAGAACTAATGTGTCGTATAGTGGGGGATTTCTTACAAAAAGGTTGCGTAGCTAAGTTGGCAGATGACTTATTTTGTGGCGGTAATACCCCGGAGGAGCTTTTATACAATTGGGAGTGCGTTCTTCAGTCGCTACAAAAATCAGGAATTTGCCTATCACCTAGCAAAACTGTTATTTGCCCAAAATCGATAACAATCCTAGGTTGGATTTGGTCACAGGGTTCGATTTCCGCTAGCACACACAGAGTAGCAACACTAGCCTCGTGTCCTGTACCAGACACTGTGCGGGGTCTTCGATCATTTATCGGTGCGTACAAGATGCTAAGCCGCGTCATTCCGAATTGTTCCAATTTAATTGCCCCATTAGAAGAGAAAATAAGTGGTATGAAATCAGCTGACAAAATTATTTGGTCCGACATACTAAGAGAACATTTCGAGTTTGCCCAAAAGTCTCTGAGCTCCCGTAAAGCCATCACGCTACCTAAATGCAGTGATCAACTGTGGATAGTCACAGACGGTTCCGTCACTAAACGCGGTATCGGAGCGACCCTATACATAAATCGTGACGGTAAAGTGTCCTTAGCAGGATTTTTCAGTGCTAAGTTGCGTAAACATCAAGTGTTGTGGCTACCGTGTGAAATCGAAGCGCTTTCCATTGCCGCTAGTGTCAAACATTTCAGTCCCTTTATTATTCAGTCAAAACTGCAAGCGAATGTGTTGACAGATAGTAAACCATGCGTACAGGGATTTGAAAAACTATGTCGCGGTGAATTTTCGGCCAGTCCGCGTGTCACATCGTTTCTTTCTGTTGTAAGCCGATACCAGGTCAGCGTCAACCATTTATCCGGTCGTGCAAATATTCCATCCGACTTTGCAAGCAGAAACGCACCCGTTTGTACAGAGCCTAATTGTCAGGTTTGTTGCTTTATATCGCGTACCGAAGATTCTGTCGTTCGAGCCGTAAGCATTCAAGACGTTCTCAATGACGAATTTCGCTTACCTTTCACCACCAGGTCGGCCTGGATTAATATTCAATCAGAATGCCCTGATCTTAGACGCACTCACGCTCATTTAAAACAAGGCACCCGGCCCTCCAAAAAACTGACAAACATTAAAGACGTCAAACGTTACCTGAATGTTGCATCAATCGCCAAAGACGGTTTGTTAGTTGTTCGGCGTTGTGATCCTCTTGCTCCACCCAACGAATTGATCATTGTTCCACGTAACGTTCTTGACGGACTCGTCACCGCTCTACATATTAAGTTGGACCATCCGTCAAAACACCAATTAAACCTCGTCTTAAAGCGCCACTTTTACGCTTTAGACATGCCAAAGGCGGCCGAACAGGCTAGTGACTCCTGTCACACATGCGCGTCTTTAAAACGATTCCCTAAGAGCCTCGTCGAGCAGTCTTCAGAAGACCCACCGGACTTGGTTGGCATATCTTACGTGGCCGACGTTCTTAAGCGCAACCGTCAACTCATACTGGTCGTCAGAGAAACTGTAACGTCGTACACTAGTACATGCTTTGTCAAAGACGAAAAACTAGGTAGCTTGCGAGATGGGCTCATACACTTATTGATACCGTTAAAGCCTTTAAACGGTCCAAGTGTTGTCGTTCGAGTTGACCCGGCCCCGGGTTTTCGCCCTTTATGTGACGATTCATACTTAAAGCAACTCAACATATCAATTGAAATTGGCCGTGTTAAAAATCGGAACAAAAATCCAGTTGCCGATAAAGCCATCGCTGAGCTCGAAGACGAGTTACTTCGTGAGGAACACGATCATTCTCCTCTATCTGAAAATACACTAGTTATAGCTACTACGAGACTTAATTCTAGGCTTCGCCAGCGTGGATTGTCCTCCCGCGAACTATGGACTCAAAGAAGTCAATTTACTCATGAACAGTTGCCAATTTCTGACATGAACCTTATTCGCGCACAGCACGAGGCTCGAAATAAAAATCACGGATTTAGCGAAAATTCTAAATGCAGTCGACCCGGTCGTCCGACCCCTGATATTAATATAGGGGATTTGGTTTACCTTTATACCGACAGATCAAAGACCCAATCGCGAGATCGGTACCTTGTTGTAGCCCGTGATGGCGAATGGTGTTTCATCAAAAAATTCTCAGGCAATCAACTCCGCGCCTCGTCCTACAAAGTAAAACTTTCGGAATGTTATAAAGTTTTAAACACTATAAGTGCCCAGCAAAATCCAAGATATTCTCAGAATGTGTACAATGAGGAGTCTGATTCAGATGGCCATGACGAAGATAGCCTTCCTGGGCCTATCCGTGACCTACCACCAGAACGCGCGGAGCCCCCGCCTATTCTTATTTGCGAAAATATCGACGATGTTGAAAATCTGGACGAGCCGACTGCGCAACATGATAATAGTCTCCAACATGACTTGACACTTAGTACCTCGAGCACTGAACAAGATAATAAGCGCGTTCTCCGTAAGCGCTCCGAATTGAAAACACCAGCGCGGTTTAAAGATTTCATTTCCTTTTAAACTTGATGCTCACTCGTCACCTTGGGTTAATTGTTTACTTAGAGAATCAGATACAACAAAATGTACGTCGTATTTCATTTACTGCTTATTTTATGTTTACTACAATGTATATGCACAGTATTTTTTGCTTAACTACTTATATAGTAATATGAATTTGATGAAGATATAGAGACTTTAAAGGAGATGAAGAAAAAAAAATGTCAGAATTGTTTTGTTTCTTATTGATAGCTATGTGTTTAGTTTATGCATATTGATAACATTTATTTTTATTCATGTTCTTATAATAACAGAGATTATTAGTTGACAATTGTAAAGAGAGAAAGAGAGAGATTTTAAAGGAGAAAAGAAGTTGCGCCAATGTATTGTATTGATTGTCACATGTATTAATCTGTATTATCTCCCTTACTCCATGTGTCATGATTATACATGTATGATTGATGGGTTATTTCCCTTTACTGTTAACCGCCCCACGATCATTATTAAATGTGCCTCATTAACGATCACATGTGTTATGTTTTCTCTGCTTACTGGCGAACCCATAAATCGGAATTAAACTTAAGAAAATAAGAAATTTAAAAAAATTATTAAATTTTCATAAACTACTAAAATAATTCTTCATAAATCAGACCTTAAATTCAAACTAGAAATTTAATTTATGAATAAATTTTGTAAACGTATCATTTCATGCAGTGTCAGGAATCTGATAAACAGTAGTTGTCGTTTGTTTATGTAATATATACGTGTTTCTCGTTTCTCGTTTTGTTTATATAGATTAGACCGTTGGTTTTCCCGTTTGAATGGTTTTACACTAGTAATTTTGGGGCCCTTTATAGCTTGTTATTCGGTGTGAGCCAAGGCTCCGTGTTGAAGGCCGTACTTTAACCTATACTGGTTTAATTTTTAAATTGTTATTTGGAAGGAGAGTTGTCTCATTGGCACTCACACCACATCTTCCTATATCTAAGTATGTAAATATATGAAAAGA
Organism: Mytilus edulis; assembly: GCF_963676685.1. Lineage (NCBI taxonomy): Eukaryota > Metazoa > Mollusca > Bivalvia > Mytilida > Mytilidae > Mytilus > Mytilus edulis. The sequence goes on from NC_092351.1 coordinate 88,931,626, forward strand.
GTATCTTGTGGTCTTGTGATATAGTTGATATTATCAAAATTTTAATATTGGTTCCATTGTTTGCTGTTCGTCGCCTCCCCACTTGGATTGACACCAATCATTTGGCTGTTGTCTGCTCTTTGGTTGTTTTGTTGTCTCTTTCCACACATTCCCCGTTTCCATTCTCAATTTTATCGTATGTTTATTTTTATTGTATATGCCAGCTTTGTACTAGCTCAGTTTAAATGAAAATAAAGAGAATTAGGATATTGTGGAAGAGAAAATGCATTTCCGTGTGGAATTCGCCTCAGGTGTTTTTTTCAAGTTTGATATCCAACTTCTTAATCCGCAATCCACATTTCCCCGACAAACTTGTTTATTGTGTACGGAAATATGTTATGATGGTTTAAACTAGATGTCAAAACCAAATAAATTCATTCATGCAATGCAGTAAAACATTTCTTGAATGAGTGAAATTATCTGAAACAATTTTTCAAACTTCTATCTTTAATGCGTTTAGCTTAACATGTGAAAAAACGGGAAGTGACTTGTAATAGACAAATGTACAACTATATACATGGTATACAAACATATGTATTGTTATTTTCTGTAGTTATCATATGAAATGTAGAAAATACCCAATTCAGATATCCTCATTACACATAATCTGTTGAAATGCGTTGACAGCATGGGAGTTTGTTTTTCCAGCTCCTATATATTCGAAAATATTTTCTTCGTCTAAAAGTGATCGATGTTTATAATTTGTTCTTATTAGTCCTGAATTTTATAGGAAGAATCACCTCTTAACACAATCGTAAGAAGAAGGGGGAAACCTTGAATGACACAGTACAAAACTCCCAGTATATTATATTTTACCATGGCCATTATAACGCCTAATCTATATATAATTTTGTTTACTACAAATATGATACTGACAATAAAATTATACCACCAGCTAGTCAATTGTACCATGTTGGTACTACTTCTACTACTTTGTGTTACACAAAGTTCCTCAAAACAGGGACTTAGTATAGAAAGTCCCTGCTCAAAATAAGGCAATTTTGACATTTCAAAGAACACAGGTGCTTTTTCGTTTTATTTTGCCTGGCATTGTCGGTATGTTTTCGGCTTATAAGTTTGAAATCCCCATTGCACGTTATATGTTGCCTGCCTTATTGTGCAGCAGCAAATATTCCAGAATGGTACGTTATAAATACTAAGGATCTCGCATCATGACTAAAAAAATAATATAAGTATTAATGAATCCTTTTTTTCAGACTGGATAATATGCTCATCTCGGGGCCTTTAATAGCTGACTTACTTTGGTCTCTTGTGGAGAGTGGTCTCATTAGCAATCATATACTATAGTACCACATCTCCTTTTAACATGTTTAATGGGCGCACTATGTTTGTATGCATTTGGGAACTAAAATGTTTTACGTTTTCACTCAACTTTTGATTACATTTGCACGCATTTATTTAATGGGCTTATTCCAATCAATCTAGATTGCCAGCATGTTCTCTTTTATTAAAAAAAAACGTCTCGCAACATAATTTCAGTGATTTGATACCTCAAGCTGAATTGTATAGTAAAATTCTATCAATGCATTAACCAAAACTGACCATATTTATATTTTATCATGTATATCTATATATATAGCTGCATAGAAAATCAGCACTATTTTGATATCAGAATGCAAATGATAGCAACACTGCAACACAATTTCAACACAAATTTATTCCAATCATTTAGATTGCCAGCATATCCTCTTTTTATTCAAAATAGAGTCTTGCAACAAAATTTCAGTGATTTGATGATATCAGAATGCAAATGATAGCAACACTGCAACACAATTTCAACACAAATTTATTCCAATCATTTAGATTGCCAGCATATCCTCTTTTTATTCAAAATAGTGTCTTGCAACAAAATTTCAGTGATTTGATACCTCAAGCTGACTCATATAATAAAATTATTTTAACGCATCAACAAAATTTTAGTAATTTGATACCTCAACATTTCTCAAGCTGAATCATATAATAAAATTATTTTAATGCGTCAACAAAATTTCAGTGATTTGATACCTTAACAATGCTTAAGTTCACTCATAAAAAAAACTATTTAAACGCCTCAACAAAATTTCAGTACTTTGATACCTCAAGCTGACTCATACAATACAATTATTTGAACGCCTCAACAAAATTTCAGTAATTTGATACCTCAAGCTGACTCATACAATACAATTATTTGAACGCATCAACAAAATTTCACTGATTTCATACCTCAACAATGCTCAAGCTGACTCGTATGATAAAACTATATTTAAGCGTCAACAAAATTTCAGTGATTTGATACCTTAAGCTCACTGATATGAAAAAACTATTTTAACGCGTCAACATAATTTCAGTGATTTGATACCTCAAGCTGACTCGTATAGTAAAATTATTTTAAGGTATCAACAAAATTTCAGTGAATTGATACCTCAACAATGTGCAAGCTGACTCATATGATAAAACTATTTTAATGCGTCAACAAAATTTCAGTGATTTGATACATGTACCTTAAGCTCACTCATATGATAAAACTATTTTAACGCGTCAACAAAATTTCAGTGATTTGATACCTCAAGCTGACTCATTGACATACAATACAATTATTTTAACGCATCAACAAAATTTCAGTGAATTGATACCTCAACAATGTTCAAGCTGACTCATATGATAAAACTATTTTAACGCGTCAACAAAATTTCAGTGATTTGATACCTCAAGCTGACTCATACTGTTACGATGATACAATACAATTATTTTAACGCGTCAACAAAATTTCAGTGATTTGAAACTCAACAATTCTCAAGCTGATTCATATAATAAAATTATATTAACACGTCAACAAAATTTCAGTGATTTGATATCTCAAGCTGACTCGTATAGTAAAATTATTTTAAGGTATCAACAAAATTTCAGTAATTTGATACCTCAAGCTGACTCATATAATAAAATCATTTTAATGCATCAACCAAAACTGACCATATTTGCACTTTATTATGTAAATCAATATAGCAGCATAGTAAATCAGCAGTATTTTGATGTCAGAATGGATTGCATTATATAAATTTGGTAGATTGTTGGCATGTCTTATTTGTATTCAAAATATTGTCTCGCAACAATATTTCAGTGGTTTGAAACCTCAGACTGACCATGCTGACTCATATAATACAATTATTTAAACATGTCCACCAAAACTGACCATATATATAAGGACTTAATCATGTCTATTAACATGTAAATCTATATAGCAGCATAGCAAATCAGCAATACTTTGATTCTTTTCTGTTTACTTAATATAAAACTGTCACTGAAATCAGTATCTGTATCTGTAATTTCCACTTCTGAATATGGATGGGTATGTCACTGATTCATTTTGGCTATTGTGTGATTGGTGGGTCTGTCGATAAATAAGTCGTGCTTGCTGAGGTGTGCTCATTTTAACCCAGTGGTTCAGGATATTTTGTAAGATACACCTTACATGCCTTATCGCTAATCCTAGCTGGCTGGCTGCTTGAACTTTTGATGCATATAACAATCACCTTTCTATGGTGGACTCAGATATTTTGTTTTATGACGTCAATATTTTACAGGAGCCTGTGTGATATATATTAGTGCAGACAAATAGCAATAAGTATACCCGTAGCAAAGGGGGGGGGTTCGGACGACCCCCCCCCCCCTTGAAAACAAATAAGCACTGATAAAGTCAATGTTCTGTTCGAATTGTGACTGTTAAAGTCGAGTTTGTGCGTCCAACGAAAACTAGTCCAGTAGTGCATCACCCAAAATTGTGACTAACATGAGAGATTTCCTTACGTTTGTACTAACTACTTTCAGGACTTTATAATGAAAATTATGAGTAGTTCTCTACACGTAGCATATAATGTCGGTTGGTTGATTTTGTTGGTAGCTAAACAAATGGCAAATATTTCATTCCTGTTCGCATTGCTAAGTATTTTTTCGAACGTTCACGAAATCATTTATAACCCAACACAAATCTAACACAATTGACGAGATTGTTCATAATTATACAACACCTTATGTGCAACGCATGCTACATGTAACGTACACTGTACAGTGTACAATTTTCTTTTGAACATTTTAAACAGAATCGTAAATCCAAGTCAAACAAACGTGAATTACACTCGAGGAATTACAATGGAATATTTATGAAGAGACTGTCAAAAATGGGGAACGAAGCAACGTTAAAAATGATGTTGATAACCCATGATATAAAAAAAAATGTTCCTGTGCATGGATAACCTCTTTATACGGCTTCTAGTTAAAACAAAATAATTTCCTTTAATTTATGATAGCTGCAGGGGATAACAATAATCCAATCTTATAGCCATTGTTCACTATAAAAATAAGAATATGAAAAACTTGAATAATAAAAATAGTTACTTTAATATGTACACATTATTTATTTTTTCGTATTCTTATTTATGATATATATAGTGTAAAGTAATTTGCTACTCTGGAAAAATATTAATTAAGATTATTATTATTAATTATGTTTACAATCCGAAAAATTAAAATAAAAAGAACTTCGATTTCAACCAATGAAATGTCGTACACCATTCACTCACACCATTCCCGATTGCACGTTACACGATCACACAATTCCTCATACACCATTACACCATTCCCCTTACACCATACACCATAGCACCATACACCTTACACCATTGCACCATACACCTTACACCATTACACCATACACGTTATTTTGGGAAATTTACACCATCCAAGGGCTGTATTAAAGTGCTTTATGTATGCCATGTTAATTTGACAAAAAAAATACTTAAATTAATTGAAATAAATTTTAACTGTTACTTTGAAATACATTTCCTTTTTTAAAAAGGTTATCAAGGATTGCTATGGAAAATATATTATCATGAATATAGTAAATTCTTGGTTTAATAAAACGAAACAATTAAGCTCTCATTTTTTTTTAATTTATTAAGTTGTTTTATATACTATTTTATATATTATTAAAAAAAACACATTCACTGCATTATTAACTAAACTCAACTGACACCATAAATCTATACTAGGCTTAAGTTAATGGTGAAAATAGTCCAGTTACCATAAAATTATTCATAAAATTTTGAATAATATTGAAAATATTAATCACAATTTTTTTTTTAGATTATTTGATCAGCTTGATTTATTTATATTTTAAAAGTTGATATATATTATTATGTAAGTGTTGATTAATATTAAGTTGAAGTTATATTATGATTGATTATTGTGAAATTTTAATTTCAATACTGTATTGAATACATTTTTAATTTCAAGTTGTTCTTCAAATTTCATTTTTATTAAACAAATTCCTAAATTGATAAAATTCAGTTGATATATACATAGAATAGGTCTAGGTTGGTTAAGACTTGGTCGAGTATGGTTCAGACTAGGTCGAGTATGGTTCAGACTAGGTCGAGTACTGTTCAGACTAGGTCAAGTACGGTTCAGACTAGGTCAAGTACGGTTCAGACTCGTATAAAATGGTTGAGTACTGGTCAAGTACACATTCAGACTGTTAAGTATGGTTCAGACTACAGTCGAGTATTATCAAGTAAATCTCAGACGAATTCAGACTGGTCGAGTAAAAATCAGTACAATATATGCCATTTCAGACTTTTAATGGTTTGTAGTGTAGGTACATGTGTATACTAAATTCGCCTTTTCAGAATCTAAAGGACTATAGGTAATCTCATTGTTCGTACACCCAGATGAAAAGAATGTTACGTCATTGGTTGAATTTCCATTGTTAAGAGTGTTTAAAACCAATCACAACGTTTTAGTGTACGTTTTGGAAAATATTACCCAGGATGCAATAGATTCTGAAACGGCAAATTGATAGCATTGTTAATTGCTTAGGGAGTGATTAAATATTTGCATTGAAATGAAAAAAACGGATAGTCCGATTAGTTTAGATATTAACCTATAGCTTCCACTTATTCTGTCTGTTTGTGTTATTGTGATTTTTTTTGTTGCTTTGTTCCTTCCCTACTTTTTTTGCAACAATATATATATGATCAGTTCTATGTTTCAATGGGCATAAGCTGTTAAATTCATGTCCATCGATTAGATTCAACTTCTCATATTTAATTTATTACCCTGCTACATATATCCCAGTTACAAACATAGAAAAATAATCATTTTAAAAAACATGCACTCGATAAAATGTATCAGTATTTCATGTCTATTGGAGTCTCGACGCCATCTATCTAACGATCAAAGTGACCTCTGAAAACTGTTTATAGTCATATAACCCGATATAAACATAAGTACAGATAAAATCAGATAGTAAACATTTAGTAAATAGTTATCAAAGGTACCAGGATTATAATTTACTACGCCAGACGCGCGTTTCGTCTACATAAGACTCATCAGTGACGCTCATATAAAAATATTTATAAAGCCAAACAAGTACAAAGGTGAAGAGCATTGAGGATCCAAAATTCCAAAAAGTTATGCCAAATACGGCTAAGGTAATCTATGCCTGGGATAAGAAAATCCTTATTTTTTTTGAAAAATTCAAAATTTTGTACACAGGAAATTTATAAAAATGACCACATTATTGATATTCATGTCAACACCGAAGTGTTGACTACTGGGCTGGTGATACCCTCGGGGACGAAACGTCCACCAGCAGTGGCATCGACCCAGTGGTGTAAATAGTTATCAAAGGTACCAGGATTATAATTTACTACGCCAGACGCGCGTTTCGTCTACATAAGACTCATCAGTAAAATCACAAAAATAATAAACTCTCAAGAAAACTCAACAAGAAAAGTTCTGATCAAATTCCAAACAAACAAAAACTCAAACTAATCAAACGAATGGATAACAACTGTCAAATTTCTGACTTGGTACAGGCATTTTCTTATGCAGAAAATGGTGGATTAAACCTGATTTTAAAGTTAGGTAATCTCATTTGTATGACAGACGCTTCAAATTTCCATTATATCAAATTTTTCTAGGTTTGTTTGATGTCATTTTAATGTTAATCGTAGTTTTTACCTGACTGTATAAGAATGATTTTTTTGTGGATTAAATCAGTCAACCAAATGACTTATGCGTAACTTATCTGTCGCTAAGAAGTCAAATAAAATGCCAAATGAATACGAATGCAATAAGTATGGTTTTCAAATTGTGAATTGCTCTACAACTTCAGTGGCTTATTTCTGCAATATTTGCAATTTAGTGGAAAGATGTCAGTACAAAAAATTTAACATAGCAATCTAAAAAACCAAGAAACTCGAACACCGCCAATAACTAGGAGTGATCTCAATTGATCCAAAAGAGTTTGTAGACGTTGTGTTGTTCGTGTTATTACAAACACGGTGACAAGTATAATTCGGAAGGCCACATTCGGGCTAAACTAGATGGTATTTTAGTCACAACAGTTTGAACATATCCGTTGCTATCTGTGAAACAGACATTTCTTTCGATTGCTTTTTGAAAAAACCCATCTTCTTTTAGACCAAACCGAACTAATACGTTGTCAATTAAGATATTAATTGAGGATCTTGATAATGTCAGTTTCAAGTATTTTGGATTATTGTTAGAAACAAAGTGCAATCTATGTGTTGAGGTTTACTCTATGATGACAATAAAGTATTTGTTACGGAGGTAAGACAAGTGCAACAATTTGGTCTAAAAGATTTATGTAACAAGTGAACATGTATTTATATTCATTTATCCATTCAATTTTATAATTCTGTTTTATATCAACGACCGCACAGTCTTAGTCAATTCTGAATGAGTATTTCCGTCTTCTTGCGCTCTTTACCTTTTCATGTCATAGACTTAATAAATCAATATTTTGAAGTGTCGTTTCCAATTGTTGGATTTATTTTGGGTCTTCAGATATATATTTCATGGACAAATGTTATTGGTAATATGTAGTCGCCAGTACTATGGTGATCTAAGTCATGATACTGAAGCACGTGTTTTTAGTTTACCATTTTAGTTGCAATTGGTTTGATATAAGTATAAGACATGATAGATTGAGACAAATCTTTAAAGAAGGCAGGTATTGATTCACGAGAAAGGATATCGCTGAATTTGTTGCATGGAGAAAAAAGAAAGATTTAGACAGGGCTGTATATCACTTTAATCAATAAGTCTGACTTTTTTATCAATCGCAGAAGGTCACTAATAAATCTGGGATGATTAACCTCATAGAGAAATTGTGATTAATGACGATGACCTGCAGGATTGCGTCTGTGTCGAGGGATAGAGTGAACATCATCATCACAATCAACGAATTAAGGAAGGACTATATACAATACTTATACTGTCAATGTTGTAACCATATAGTGTCACAGTTTGCAATGCACGAATCTAGTAGTCTTAATTTTTGTATATAGCATATATATTTGTGATGGTCAGGTGGTATAGTGTTTTGATGAAGCGAACTTGCTAACAAAGGATTGATTGATCATCCTGACTAAAATGATTGCATTGTTTCATTGCTTGTAAATTAAACATCTGTTATCAAAATTTGCAGGTTTTGTATTTTTTGGTTAACATTGAGAAATGATCAGAGTCATTACAGTGTAAAATGTTTTGTAGTTGAACAGTCAAAACACAGCTGTGTACGGATATTACTGCTATTCATAAGAACGATGATGTAAATGTGTTGTAATCGAGGTATTTGTAATGTCTGTTAATTAAGGAACAACTGCCATTTTAGACGACACGCTGGTGTCCATGGACCGTGTAAGGGTGATGGAAGAAAAAAATTGCTATATCAGTGTTTAAAATAATACAAAGGCTATCTTGTCGACGATACAGAAGTTTAAAGTTAACGTTTTCAACCGTGTCGAGTGACTTTTTAAATACTTTCCCAAACCTTTCAAAAAGTTACAATATTCGATAACGCATTCACTCCTTTCTTTTGTTAACTTTGTGTTGTATAGTATTTTATGCATAATCATGTCTTCCTGAGTGTTTTGTATATTGTCACTTTACAAACCAACTCTAACCTCAAAGTTTAAAAAAGTAAATATTTAGTTTATTTTTCAAAATCAAGCAAATTATGATTCACCTATGTGGTAATGACTGACAATTTATATTCCGTAGATACTTAAATCATCCAGAACATTTAATGATAGTTTGTTGATGACAAACACGCTGAATAAACTAATATGAAAAACCAATAACCAATATCGAAAAGAAATTGACCAATACACATACAATCACTTATATGTTAATGTAAAATATCAAAAAGTATATAACAGAAACCCTGAACTACGGGGAAAAATCTAAACGGGAAGTGCCTATGCAAATTGCAAAATTAAAAGCTCGAACATATCAATTCACTTTTAGATATTCCTCCTGACTACCTGTTAACCTTTATGTATCAGGAATACTAAGTACAATGCTGTACACTATATAAATTTTGAACAGCAATTGTGTGCCATAAAATTAAATAAACAAAACAATGCATATAACTGTATCCTGAATGATAATTAGATCATATCACTACATATCACTACAACTGAATGCTATTTAATATAAAAAAGAAGATGTGGTTTTATTTCCAATGAGACAACTCAACAAGAGACCAAATGACACATACATTAACAACTATAAGTCACCGTACGGCCGTCAACAATGAGCAAAAGCCTTACTGCATAGACAGCTATATAAGGCCCCGAAATGTCAAATGTAAAACAATTCAAACGAGAAAACTAACGGCCTAATTTAAGTACAAAAAACGAACGAAATATAAATATGTAACACATCAACACACGACAACCACTGAATTACAGGCTCCTGACTTGGGACAGGCACATACATATATAATGTGACGGGGTTAATATAAAAAAGAAGATGTGGTATGATTGCCAATGAGACAACTGTCCAAGAGACCAAAATGACACATACATTAACAACTATATGTCACCGTACGGCCTTCAACAATAAACAAAGAACATACCGCATAGTCAGCTATGAAAGGTCCCGATATGACAATGTAAAAAAATTCAAACGAGAAAACAAACGGCCTTATTTATATAAAAAAATGAAAGAAAAACAAATATGTAACACATAAAAAAAACGACAACCCCTGAATTACAGGCTTCTGACTTGGGACCGGCACATAAATAAATAATGTGGCGGGGTTAAACATGTTAGCGGGATCCCAACCCTTCCATAACCTGGGACAGTGGTATAACAGTCCAACATAAGAACGAACTACAAAAATCAGTTGAAGGCTGTACTGTGATACAGTAAAACCTGTATAAACCGGCCGGCTACAGGACTATGTTCCGAGCTATGTTAGTCAATTTCAAACTACTTATGTTGGTAATTTCGTTTGCGTTATATTGCGTCAATTTACGATACAACTACACAATACATTTCATGCGAGTCTCTTAGCTTCTTTTTTTTTTACCTTGATCTGTCTTTTCCTAGGAGATATGAAAATTGGTTAACTATATTGCTACTGTCGCCATATCGAACTACTTACAGTGAGATGCTTATAGGTGTTACTGTAAAATTTTACCTATAGCTCAACCTGTTTTGAACATTGTCAACACAATAGGGACATTTAAATTGACCAGTTGGTATTGTTAGATTTAAAATATACCTTGATTCTACCTGTACAGATTTTTATTCACCTAACCCAAAATTTCAGCATGCTTTTTTCCTGAAGATTTTCTTACCTAGGATTATTCTATTAAAGATTGATAGGGAAGAAAATAGTTTTGGTTTTCATTGTTTTAAATCCCTGATATATATGATTTATCTATTTTTTACCTAAAATTCTAAATCAGTAAAAGATTAAAATAAATATGTATTAATTTGTTTGAAAATTTAAACTGTTTTTACACCAAAATGCTTCTTTAAAATTCTAACCCTTATACATAGTATTGTCCAGCTGCCAGTGAAACAAGAAATAGCTGCTCAGGTGTTTACAGTTTAAATTTTCAGAGGGATGTGTTGTTATTTTCTTCACATGACCCTTCAAGATTTTCATTTTGGATTATTATTTGCAATATTTTAAATCTTTTGGTGTCATTGTGTGTACAATATTGGATTTATTTTATTTGAATTCACTACTCAGACTTTTTATAGCAATTTTGCTTCTTAAAATGTGATGTGTTTCTTTCAAGATTTTATTGTCATGAAGGACATCAAGGAGGAAATAATTCATTCAAAATGTTTTGTGGGGCTTATATATAATATGTTGTACATATAAAATTAAAAATAATTTTGGAGTATACCTTGATGTGTTTTTTATTTGAAATCTATCATAATATTAGTGGGAGTTTTGTGCATAAAATGCTGTATTCACTAAAGGAAATTCAATTTTTCATACGATGGGATTTAGTTATGTTAAAGATTTAAAAATTTCAAAACTGGAATTCAAGTAGGAGATATAGTGTGTGTTCATCCAACATGTTTCTGTGGCTTTAAATGTGATTTTTGAAATATTCATTATTAATTTTGGGATCTATTACAAATTTAAGATGATTCCCTATTTAAACGGGATCTTGGAAATGAAATAAAATGTTGAAGTAATGCAGTGGATATAGTCTAATCTAGTGATAAAGTGAAAAATAAAAGTAAAATATTCTAAAATATTCCTAACGTGAGGAAATGTTTTTTAAAAGTGAATGTGAAATTGGAAAAAGTCATTATAAAATTCTGAACCAAATATTGTTTGATTTGGAAATTATTATAGGAAATGAAATAAAATGTTGAAGTAATGCAGTGGATATAGTCTAATCTAGTGATAAAGTGAAAAATGAAAGTAAAATATTCTAAAATATTCCTAACATGAGGAAATGTTTTAAGTGAATGTGAAATTGTTAATAGTCATTATAAAATTCTGAATCAAATATTGTTTGATTTGGGAATTTATTATAGGAAATGAAATAAAATGTTTACTGTGGATATATTAAAATCAGGTGATATACAGTAAAAATATAAATAAAATTTTACAAAATATAAGTAAGGATAACTATTTGGAATATAGTAATGGAAATGATTCTGAATTATGTATAGATTCTGCACCTGTTAAATTAGGATGTATATCATTGGAAGTTAATCAGAATTCATACTATGGATTTAGAAAAAAATCTAGTGAAGTAGTGAAAAATGAATAAAATTGGGAATTATTTAAAATCTTTGGAATTCTGGATGAGATGTCAAATATTAGTGTAAAAAAATAAATGAAATTGTTTATTCAAATATGATTTTGAGGTTTCATTAAAGTGAGTGAAATATTACGACTGGATTATTTGGGGTATTAAACACTGCTAGTAGTGGCTATGCAAACATTTAGATGAAATGTAGTGCATTTTAGGTCATGCAATTTTGAATTAACTGCAAGAAAATAAAATATATGATAAAGTCATTCTTGTTTGGATTGATCACTCATAAGATTTTGAATGACAGTAAAATAAAAATCTCTCAATAGAATAATCCTAGGTAAAAAAAAGTTCAGGAAAAAAGCATGCTGAAACTTTTGGTTAGGTGAATAATTTTTTTTACAGGTAGCATCAAGGTAGATTTAAATCTAACAATACCAACTGGTCAATTTAAATGTCCCTATTGTGTTGACAATTTTAAAAACAGGTTGAGCTATAGGTAAAATTTTACAGTAACACCTATAAGCATCTCACAGTTACATGTATTTGAATAGTTACATACATCGACTTGTCTTATGTTCTTAATATGTGTCCTAACGTATAAATCTCCGATATTACCTGTTCCAGACACCTAATTATATCTTACAAATGTATATAATCTGATATGTTTAAAATATGTTTTGTGCGTGAATCATTTTACTTTATTATCCTTTTTACAGGTACACTTTAAAATAGTTAAATAGATCAGAATATTTAATGCTGTTGACCCTAGTACATAAACTGTTTAGCAACTATTTAAAGCTGTCAATTGTATTTTGTCACCTAATAAAAAAAATTTAAGTGGCTTATTTTGCATATACCCTGATACCCAATATATCAATTAACATCTTACTATTAAAGGATATTACAATTTGAATAACTACAACGTGTTGCTTATACATTAACAATATGGGATTGCAATGATCGTTTCATTTACAACGGTGTGAATTTACTACAATTAGACTGTTAAATGTATAATACTGATAGTGATAGGATAAGTTTAAAATTCTACCTTTAGTTTAGCAAAAATTCATTATTGATCCGTAAAGGTTATTCTATTTGCGTATACGTCCGGGATTTAAATAACCTTGTCATAACAACTTGCAAACAAAACAAATCAAAATGGCTCACGCTGCTTCTAAAACCTGTGAGATATGTGTTTCTGGACCTGGACATAATTACTGTGAACAGTGTGACCAGTTGTTTTGTGATGGATGTAAAATATCTCATTTACGGACGAAGATGAGCAAAAACCATACATTTCTAAGTGGTCCAAATATCAACCCGGAAGTTAAACTATATTGTAAAGAACATGATGAAAACTTCATATATTATTGCATGGAATGTAATTCATCGATTTGTAAAATATGTGTGATTAAAAAACACAAATCACATGATTTTGCAGAAATCAAGGAATCAACTGAAGGGATCAAAGCTGAGGTCAAAATGGCGATTGACATGAAGATGAAAAACCTGCAGTCAAAGATAGCAAATATTGACCAAGGGTCAAATCAATATCAAGCTGATGTACAGAAAGTTATCCAGTCCATTAGAGCAGAAGGCAAAAGATTAAAAGAAATGATTGATCAGAAAGTTGAAGGTCTTATTAATACGGTAAAAGAGAAAGACACAAGGAATGTTCAAACCTTACAGTCTGTTAGAAATGAGTTAAAAACAGCGTTTGATAAGGCAAATGAGCAGCAGAAGTTTTATCAAAACACACAGGGGACAAAAGATACTTCGAAATTGTTACAAAAGCTAAAACAAATAAAATCGCAAATCAATCAAATACAAGAAATACAGATTCCTATTATGCCATCAGTCAAATATGCCAAAAAGACAGTAGCAGAGAGTGAAATAGGGAAACTGGTTGGGGAACTAACATTTGGGTAAGTCAGTTCTTAGTTATTGATTTTATGAAGTGCTTTGAAAACCCTTATTGTGTTTTTCTCTTTTTTTCATATGAACTTTGGTATATAAGCAGTCTCGTTTCGACTGGTTTGAATAATTATGGCATCTTCCGCTTCGTGTTTCAATTATATAATGTATTTGTATCTCAGATTATCAAAGTTCTCCAGATTTAATAGAATATGCGATAATATAATGCCTATATATACACTGTCATTCAAAAATGTCAGTCGTGTTCTGATCATTGATTAAAATAACCAGCATTTCATGAGTTATACAACAAGAAAATCTATGTGTTTACTTTATAGAATCCTAAACATATGTTCACTGTTTCAATTGGAATTCAGTATGATTCAAAATACTCCAAGTACACATTTGAATTTTAATATCTACTTATAAAAATTGGAAAACAGGTTTATACTTTAAATAATAAAAAATCAGTAGCCCTTTCACAAAAAGTCTTAAGCGTAAAACTAATCTTACGATGAAAATATTAAGTTGAATTGTTAAGGAATGTTAAACACCATAAAGGACCTTTTATAAACTAATGATATAGCGAATTTAAGAAAAGATTGAATAATCTTAAGACAAAAGCTTTGAAGTGAAATAAATTTAGGAGGAAACTGTAAATCCGATTTATCAAAGGATGTGTCAGGATCCTTCTCAATTCGATAGTAACATAAAAATCTCAAAAACTGATTTTCTTTGATTTTTGACGAAGAACTATTCATCATGTTCATAACTTCACTCCGTAAACGCTTAATTATGTGTTTAAGTTTCATTGAATAATTCGCCTTTCTAGCTTAAGTTTTATCTCAAGACTTTGGAACTCACGCCAAGAAGTCACCAACCAAAGAAAACTAGAGGGTCTTTAATAAGGGACAAAAAGGAAACTACAGTTTTCAATAACAAAGTGTTAATACAAACTTTATATCAACTGACAGCAAAATCTTATCAAGTCAATCGTAAGGAAAAAAAGTACTTTTTATGCAATTTGGGAACTAGTTTGCGTTATTTTTGGGTTATCTTAATAAATAATTCTGTTTGTTCATATTTAGAAAAACACTGTTTATTTGATTTTATAATAATGTACAATTTTGACGCACATATAAGATGAGAATGAAATTGTAAATAAGATCATTGTTTTTTCTCAGAGAAACTGTCAAAAAAGAAGACAGCCCGAAACCTCAGAAGAACGTCAGGTTTGTATTTATAATAGACATTTAACAAAATTGTTTCTTTTGTTTCCGTTTTTAATGTTCGTTCCTATCTTCTGTGGATTGGCTTTTGCTACAATAATAAAACCACAATACAAAGGTTTGTCTTTCGAAGTCATATTTAACATTACGTTGTAGTGTTCTTCATCTCTATAATTATCCTTTGTTCACTTGGTTTTGATTCAACTTGAATCGATTGTATGATATTAAAGTGGTACCTAACACTACAGGAAGACAACTCTGTAAAATCAGCAAAACGTTTTAATTACGTTGTATAGTTAAGAAAACATTAAGCTTCTCAATGATCAAAATAAGTGTTTTTTAACCAGCTATATATTCAACCAATTTTTCTGGATAATTATTGGTTCAAGATTTTTGAAATTTTTAATTTTGTCAAAGGGTCAAAGTAAATATTTTGTCAAAATTTTATGAAAATAAAACGAGACACATTTATTTAAGTCAAGGTACCACCTTAACAATACGCACGTATAATATACTAAGTTATCATATGTTAAATACTGGTTATTTCTCTGGCAGATATGATATTATTATATCACAAACACTTAAAATTAATCTGTGATTTGGCAGTACCGTAAATTGCTTTAAATTGAATCTCTTTTTGCACGTAATCAACTAATTTTAGCGACGTTGGTTTTATAATATACATATGGTTTACTTTTGATTGATAAGACTAATAGGTTGCACGACATTCATCAGTAATGTAAATATATGTAATTCGTTCAGTTTAGTTTTCCAAAATATTATACCTTTAAGTATTCATGATAAAAATTTGTCCAGAAAAGAGATCAACAAGTTTGAAAGATTGCCTAATTGTGGCGCAGAATATTGAAGGATGTCGAGCAAAATTAGAGGTGAATAATTGAATTAGAAGTTACGTTAACATATTTATATAAGAACAAATGCTATGAAAGTTAGACATCTCCCTTGAGAATATCTAAATATGATATCTTTTATAGGGTTACAAAAACGGCTAAACAATACAGATACAGATGCACTTGTTGCAAGTGAGTGTAATGTTATGTAGTTTTCTTTCGGAAGAGTACAAACGACTAAGTACAAGTGCACAGTTCATTATGAAATCAGATATGCATATTTGAAAGACATAGATATGTAAAGCACGAAGTTTTTCCCTTCTAATAAAATTTCATTTTATGTTAAAGATGTTATAATACAATTAATGAAACAGATCTGTGTCTTTCAATATGTAACATTTATTGTAAATAACATACCCATTGTTTCAACTTTCCTGAAAATCCAGGTTTCTTTCTAAGTACTAGTTATTTATCGTCTGATTCTGACATTTACATATTTTACTGATAAAAGACTGTTCCTGAGTAAAATAATTTAAAAAAATGCCCCATCTTGATAAAGGGGACACGAGAGTGAAAGTAATAATGTAGAGTCTATGAAACTTTATTTAACTGTTGGAGCAAGAATTGAGATAATAGTAGACAGCATAAATATGTCAGTCTCTGTTTGTGTGAATATTTAACCTTGAATACGTAAGACATTCAACATACATGTCCTCATTTAGTAATTTGTTCAGTGATTGCATTCTATTAAAATGTTTTAGTTAATTCATAACCATTTTTTCTACCTCGTGACTATAAGTACTTATAGATTATCATATTAGATATTGATACCTGTCTGTCGCATCTCATGGCATTGATGTTATCAATTTATATGTCACGATCGTCCATGTTCACATTCAAAGGTCATTATTAGCTTGAAAAGGGGGGGGGGGGGGGCGATGCTCGTTACACAACAACATTTAGACAGTGATTTAAGATACTCACAGCATAAGTTTTGCGATCCAAATCACGCATGCGTTAACCGAGCTGATTTTTGTATGACTTATTGTACCGTATTATCGCCATGTTGTCGCAGTTTTAGATCTTTGAATAGGAGAATAGATGCAATTTTAACTATTGTGACATAATTTACTGGGTATAAACTTGCGTGGAGGGTACGTAATACATGTATCTAAGGAAAACGTATCCGTCAACTTTCTATAGTGGAAGTAATGTGATGAATGTTTGTCACTTTGATTCGTTTTCTTAATGGATTTTTGAAAATTGGACACGGGACAATTGGAATAAGAACTGAGATTGTGATATAGATGCCCGTTGATTAATTATATCGAATTGTTTCCGTTTTAATTATCTTGTAACTTATCCCATTATACGTTGACCTTTTCTGTTGTTATTTCCGATTGGTTTGCTTTAATTTGGATTATGTTAAATAAGTACACACATATCAACGTAAACGTTTAAAAGCGTTAAAACAAAAGCATTGAACAACATGGGGATTTTGTCTCCATCATTTTAACTATAAATTTAATTTTTTTTAACGCTTTTAATTGACAAGCAAGGACATCGTTTTATTTCTATATGATGGTTCACGTTTACTTTTCCTAAATTTCGAGTGTCAATACAATGCTATTGCGCATTAAATTTTGGAGTGTGTGCATAACATACATCTCTTTTTTATATATTTAAATGACATTAAAAACTATTTCTTGATTTATTTTTCCTTATAAATTATAAAATAGTATTTGGTGCTTTCCACATGAGCTACACGTAGTTTTTTTAATTCAAAATTTTATTTTAGTTATCTTATCTTATTATGTGTATTAAATGATGACAAAAATGTATCATCCGAAATGGTTTAACACGGAACTTGTGAAGGAAACTATTAATGGTATAGTTACATTGGTGTGTATAATTGTAATAGACCATACTTATACAAAACTTAACATGTGTATGTCTATTATTTTGTCTTAGGTTCATTGATATGATATGTGTATTGATTTAAAAATAGAATGTAAACTTTATTTAAATCGTCTTCATTTCAGGACAGTCACAATTGCTGAGTAAGTATCCCTTTTCAAATTATTAGCGAAAAATATACCGGGAAAGTCTTATTGAATCGATGCAGACATGTGATATATTCACTTGTACACGAAAACATTATTAAAAAACAGTACATACTAATATATTTGTTTATCTCACGTAAACAAAAATATATTCATTATATCTAAAATGGGAAATAATGCTGATAAACATATCTTGAGTGAAAGTAGTCATGACCGACTGAGCATAGTTCAGAAGATATGTTTTTTATCATTCATGACAATCAATTGAATTCATAGTTGATATATGTTTGTGGCAAAAATTTTGGCATATTTATTTATTCTTATTCAATATGTTTAATCAATGTTAATTATTCTTAATAATGTGCAGTTTATCTTACCAGTATCTTGATCTTTTTCAGAAAACCTCCTGTGTAAGTATAAACATCATGTTATTAAAAATCATCTAATTATACCTAAAATATGAGAAAGGGTCAACAATTTAACATTAAGTTCACGTGGGAGAACTATCAATATTAAAGGATACTTGTAAAAGTCTGAAACCTTCACCTGCTTAATACATATTTGGAGACTATCCCCTGATTAAACGAATTTTGGTGCACCTAGATAAGAGAGGCAATTGTTGTATTTAATATAAGGTTCTTCTATTTATAGATTATCGTTGATCATCTCAACGAGATTGATTTTCTCGCTTGAGCTGGTACAGCGAAAGTGAGAAAAGCAATCGAGTTGAGAGGACCAATGATAATCTGTTTATCGCTATTTTACCTATGTCGACGTTGTCAATTTCATGTCAATTTCGTTAGCAACGCCACGTGGCCTCCTTAGTTTCTAGCGATAATTTTTCCATCTCAAGCGAGAAGCATGATATGAAAATTATCACAAAAAAGATCAAACTTTAAGGAAAAATGCACAAAATAGCGATAATATTATTTATTATTATTTTTCAACTTCTCTGTATCCTTTGTACTTGCATGGTTTTATGAGAATAAACTATCATCATCTAGAAGTATTTGTATGTAAACACTGTTGTAAGAGCACACATTATAAGGTTGTTTCTTGAAACGGTCTCCCATTACAACAACCCAATGACCATATATGATAGTCTGTATACGGTACTGTAAATTTTAGGTAGATATATTGGTAGTAAATTTATTCCTTGACACCAAATGACATTTTGGTTGAATACGTGAATCAAAGCAAAGACGGTAGGTAGTATGACGAAGACAGTGATGGGAATTGTAATACTCGGGATTTGAGAATTATTTTAAACCAACATTTTTACAATGTTATGGGACTGAAATATCATTTAAAATGATACAACCTATAGGAATCTTCACATACCAGCTGTTTTAACTTAAAGTTTTTAATTTCAAATTTTCTTCAAGTCATACAAAGATTCAAAAGACATGTTTAATACAATTTTAATCCAAGGTACAGTTCCAGATGAAATTGCAGCTGATCGGAAATTTGAGACTATATTCAATAAAAATGTAGGAGATTGCCACAAAAACACAATTGTGTTACTTAGTTCTCAAATAAAATAGCTTTGTTAGTTTCATTACCGAATTATTGACCGGATTTTATGTACTAACATGAACTTTAAAAATTAACCTTGTACAGAGTAATTTATGAACATTTTGTAAGAAAGAACCAGAAATATAGAACACTTACTGTGAGGCTGTCATGTAAAGGATTATTACTTAAAATTTGAACTAAAATTCATTAAATGTAGACTTTCTGCTTTCGTTCCATTTTTGGATAATCTTTCCTGTTGCATATATATGTGATGTTGATATTGAAGAAAACAGTCTAAATGTATACTAGCAACTGACAACTATTACTAAAAAGTCATATTTTTGAGATAAGTGGTTTGATGACATTAAATGAGTATTAAACGTTTTTTCTTGACGCATGCGAGAAAATTTTGTTGAATTCCAAATATATTTTTCTGTTTTAAAAATGTTTAGTTTATGTCGTTATTTATTAGAAGTAAAATTACATTTTTCCTTTAATGGTATTTTACTGTATTTGCATTCCTATATACATTTTAATTGAGTAATAACGAAATTTACTGTTAATTAAAATAAACGTAAATGTCTTACTATTTATTGTAGCTGTTTTGGGTAAGTATTTACTTTCCTTTTTACTCTTTTTTTTTAGAAAGTCGTTGTAGAAATATTTTAATTAATCTGGTATATGCTTGCAACTAGGTCTGGAACACAACATTAAAATGTACCACACACAGAAACGAACTAAGTATTAGACAAAATCTGATGAGAATAACAAATATAACATCAAAACTAAACTAAATACATTAATGTGGGATAGAAAAAAGTAAAATCACAAAAATACTGAACTTAGAGGAAAATCAATTCGGAAAGTCCATAATCACATGGCAAAATCAAATAACAAAACGCATCAAAAACGAATAGACAAGAACTGTCATATTTCTGACTTGGTACATGCATTTTCAAATGTAGAAAATGGTGGATTAAACCTGGTTTTATAGCGCTAACCCTCTCACTTTGACGAAAGTCTCATCAAATTCCGTTATATTTACATTGATGCGTTAACTAAACAGACACAATAAATAAAATAGTCATAATATGGGTACATCAGTCATCATCGTATAACACTTTTAAAAGTAATTTCAAAGTACTGATAAGTCTGAGGATATTCGTTAAGCTGTGGTATATCTTTTTTTTATCTTTTGTATTGTCACTTCTTTTTATTTTCGTCATTTGTTGTCTTAGTCTTTAATATCAGAATGTCATATTTCACGTCATTATTGAATTATACATTTGTTTATTTTAAAGTTGAATCGTATGTTTAATAAAGTCCAATTGTGAGCTGTATCGAAAATATCGAAATTTAACCTGTTAAAGGTTTATAAGGAAATGATTCAAACCTCAATGTTGATAGCAGTGACTAGATTTGTTATACAGGTCCAATGTACTACACTCATTTAATCACAACAATTGAAAATGTTTAACCAGTTATATATCTCTTTTCAAGATAACATGATCCATTCACTGATTTATTACAGACTTTTTTTTAAAATAATTAATGAATATTGTTGTTAAATGTTTTTCCTTGAAGCGTGCTGGAAAATATGGTTTAATTAAGTATTTCAAAGATGATTTTACATTTTTATTTCTATATCTTTTTTTCCAAATAACATTTCATTTGTCCATATCATTTCATTTTACTGTATTTGCATTATTTTATACATTTAATAACGATCATGGTAACTTTACTATAAATTAAATATCAATGTTTTTCTATTTATTGTAGGGTTTTTGAGTAAGTATACAAGTTTTATTTGCCTTTCTTTAGATATTTATTGTATAATCATATCTGAGTTAATATGTTATCTATTGTAACTAGATCTGGAAAAAAACCCATTATTTCCCGATAATGTATTGAACAATAATTTTCTGACCCCGAAGGGATAACAGTGTTCCTCAATAATACTGTTCATGTTATTATCATAGATAAATTGATACATGTAATACTGAAAAACATCGGTACCATGTAGTTTAACCATTGTTCGTCATTCCATCAATCCATCATTCGACAACGAACTATATACGTAATTTTTCCTCAACGCATTTACCTACTGTTGGTCTTATGTGAATCTTATATGATAAGCAACAGATTTATTAACGTTTCGTTCCGCTCCCCTGATTTTGGGTGAAATTAAGCGCTAAACTTGGAAAATTTTGTGAAAATAACATGTATATACGTTTGGTTCCGAAACGCTTTTTTGAGTTGATTTTTAGTTGGTGATGAGTAACAGATCATGTTTACATTAGGTTTCATTACTCTGAATTTTGCCGAAATCATAGTTATGAGTTGAGCTTAAACAAATTAGTTATATTATAACAGTTATTAAAGACTATTTTCTAAAATCCTTCCCATATTGAGCTTGCAACCGTTTTTGGAAACGAGGCTATACATGTCATTCTGACACATCAATGTATTGGTTTTGTTACTCTTTGTCGTCTGTATTTTAATGAATTACACGGCAGGAATACAAAATAGTACTGAACACGTATTTAAGAAATTATTATCAATCCACGCAGTGTTAACATGTAAACACTAGTTTATTTTATCATGTTGATAGTTATGTCGTCCACGCTATTGGCCTTATTTGACAATGTTTGATTCCATTGCTTTGCCTTATAATAGTCTTTTTATTTATCTTACGATTACCAATGCAGTCATTATTTATTTTGGATAACAACAATGACCTTTGCATCAGGTTTCCGTCATAACAATAGTTGTTTAAACACATTACTGGATTGCCAGAAATCACTTTTAGAATATAGCCAACATAATACAAGAACCAATGCTAAATTTAACCAGATTTATTGTACAATTTTACCAGAAGTATTATACAAATTGAAATGCCACCTAGACTGTTAAATGTCTGAATGTCATATTCTTGTCTTTTCTATGAACGGATGTTTTCCTAACAGTTTCGACATCTAAACCGAATATTACTTAAGATTAGTTCACAAAGTAAGATGATGTTGTTCATAAATTTAAAATGTCAATCCAACAACTCCAAAGAACTTTCTATGAACACCAAGATATCAATGTCTGAATTACTTGTGTGTCTGTATATATGGTTACTACTGCAACTTTTAGAAATTTAAATTTCACACCGTAGATTATGATTGTTCTTGAATCAATAAACAAGTCAAATAGAAAGTTCTTATCATTTCATCAATATCATTGATTGATCCAGTGATTTATAAACATTTTTTTGTAAACACATATAAAAGATAAACAACCCATCATGTAAACATCTGTTTTGGCCATACACAACAAATTAGGCCAAGATAAATAACTTGACAAATACAGTGGCATAACACTACCAAATATAAGAAAGGCAAAACACATGACGCTTAAGGTGGTACCTAACACTACAGGGAGATAACTCTGTAAGATCAGCTTAATTGTTTAACTACGTTGTGTTATTAAGGGAATCTTAAGCTTCTTAATGATCTAAATTAGTGTTTGTCAAACTGCTTTATAACCAATGTAATTTTTCTGATCAATTGGTAGGTTCAAATGGTTTTAATTTTTAATATTTTTGTTAAAGGGTCAAAGTTAATATTTTGTCAAAATTTTATGAAAATTAAACGAGCCAAATAAATTTTAGTGAAAGTGTTGGGTACCACCTTAACTGCATCAAATTTTCGAATGATATAAAAGTACAAGCGACAAGAGTGCTTGATATAAAGATAAAACAATGTGGTATTATTGACAATTGGACAACTATCCAACAGACACCAAATTGGATAAATGAGCAAATCCCTTAATGTATAGATATAGGAAGATGTGGTGTGAGTGCCAATGAGACAACTCTCCATCCAAATAACAATTTAAAAAAGTAAACCATTATAGGTCAATGTACGGCTTTAATGTGCCCATCATAATAAAGTATAACACAATCCAAAAGAGCAAAAAAAAGAGTTCTTTTTGCCTTATAAGTGTTACAGCCTACCATTAAAATTTACGAGTACACGATGATTACATGATGTGATGTTAATCCCTGTTTGAATTGTTGCTACGGTGGTGCTTTACATTAATCTGTGTCTATAAAAAAAATATGTTGATGATATGCGACTCTCAAAGATAGGTTTCGATATGTCTAAATCTTTATCACAATCAGGTTGATAGTTCAACAAAGAAACAAAATAAAATCCCATTTTTCGATGCATGTGTACATCAAGATTATTTGTCACTAATTAATGCTGTTGTATGGTCTCATTCGACTTCATCACTTCTACGTATAGTGGTTAGTATTGTTTGAATCACCTAGCGTTGTTTTACCTCTGTGTAACAAGAAAAGGAATTTGTATTACAATTCTACAATAAATACAGTCACAGGACAGCCTTGTGGCCATATAACTTAATTATTCGTCTTTTTCTGTTAATGCTTTTCAACTTCGTGTTAAAATAAGTCATGCAAATTGTTATTTGAGCTCTACTGGGCATACATAACAAATTGACGTAGCATGCATTATGTCTGGTATCTTTGATATGTTTTGCAGTCCTGATATTATTATTAAGTTTTATCATGATTTACCAGGTAAACATTTGAATACGCAACAAATCTTCATTTTCAATAATTCATTCGGTTCTACTTTTTGGTTCAGAATTACTGGTATATTTATATAAAATACACATATATTTATATACATACTATAAACTCATATATGAGTTATTGCCCTTTATAGTCAATTTTTAACCATGTTTCGTAAATCTTTGTAATGTTTTAAAAGAATCGTCTCCTCTGAAACTACTCGGCCAATTTAAACCAAACTTGGCCGCAATCATTATTGGGGTATCTTGTTTTAAAAATGTGTCCGGTCACCCGGGCAACAACAAAGATGGCTGCCATGGCAAAAAATAGAACAAAGGGGTAAAATGCAGTTTTTGGCTAATAACTAAACAACCAAAGAACTTAGAGCAAATCATACAAGTAGAAATCTTGCTTATCAGGTCAACATCTATCTGCCTTGAAATTTTCAGATGAATCAGATAACCCGTTGTTAGGTTGCTGACCCTGAATTGGTCATTTTAAGGTAATTTTGTGTTTTGGTTATTATCTTGAATATTATTATAGAAAGATATAAACTGTAAACAGCAATAATGTTCAGCAAAGTAAGATTTACAAATAAGTTAACATTACCAAAATGGTCAGTTGACCCCTATAGGAGTTATTGCCCTTTATAGTCATTTTTTAACCATTTTTCGTAAATCTTTATAATCTTTTACAAAAATCGTCTCCTCTTAAACTACTGAGCCAATTTAAACCAAACTTGGCCGAAATCATCATTTGGTCATCTAGTTTTAAAAATGTGTCCAGTGACCCGACCAACCAACCAAGATGGCCGGCCTTGGCTAAAAATAGAACATAGGGGTAAAATGCAGTTTTTGGCTTATAACTCAAAAACCAAAGCATTTAGAGCAAATCTGACAGGAGGTAAAATTGTTGATCAGGTCAACATCTACCTGCTCTGGAATTTTCAGATGAATTGGATAATCGGTTGTTAGGTTGTTTACCCTGAATTGATAATTTTAAGGAAATTTTGCAGTTTTTTGTTATTATCTTGAATATTTCTATAGAGATAATCTGTAAACAGCAATAATGTACATCAAAGTTAGACCTAAAAATAAGTCAACATGACCAAAATGGTCAATCAAGATGGCTGCCATGGCCAAAAATAGAACAAAGGGGTAAAATGCAGTTTTTGGCTAATAACTAAACAACCAACCAAGATGGTCGGATAGATGTTGACCTGATGAGCAAGATTTCCCCTTGTATGATTTGCTCTAAGTTTTTTACTGAATTTTAACAAATTTTCAGTAACATTTTCCACTGAAACTACTGGGCCAAGTTCATTATAGATAGAGGTAATTGTAAGCAGCAAGACTGTAAAGTAAGATCTACAAACACATCACCATCACCAAAACACAATTTTGTCATGAATCCATCTGTGACCTTTGTTTAATATTCACATAGACTAAGGTGAGCGATACAGGCTTTTTAGAGCCTCTAGTTTTATTCATTAATTGTGGTTTATATTTCTGAACAGTTTGATTGGTTGGAATTTCTTAATTGAGTATTATGTTTATGGCTTCCTATGTTTTCTTCGGATGATACAACATTTAAAACGTTCGCTTAACTCGTTGGTCCTACATATCTAACCAAAACCCCGTTGGTGCTACATATCTTAAACCCGTCGGTCCTACATATCTTAAACCCCATTGGTCCTACATATCTTAAACCCCGTTAGTCCTACATATCTTAAACCCGTTGGTTCTACATATCTTAAACCCCATTGGTCCTATATATCTTAAACCCGTTGGTCCTACATATCTTAAACTCTATCCTACATATCTTAAATAAAGGCAACGTAGTATACCGCAGTTTAAAACTCGTAAATCTATATAACCACACATTGATTGGATGATAAACACAATAAATGAGGCATCATATCTTCATATTATGTCACAGGAAATGAAGAGTGAAAAAGCTCTCCAAAACACTGAGAATAGTATTATTACAGGCGCGGCACTGACATATATTATTTTGATGAAATTAACGTTAATTTTTCTAAATTATCTTTCTATAGAGG
Organism: Mytilus edulis; assembly: GCF_963676685.1. Taxonomy (NCBI): domain Eukaryota; kingdom Metazoa; phylum Mollusca; class Bivalvia; order Mytilida; family Mytilidae; genus Mytilus; species Mytilus edulis. The sequence goes on from NC_092351.1 coordinate 88,957,982, forward strand.
CATTACATGCTTTGTCATAACCGAGTAAACTACTGACTTTAGAAGGCGGAACATATGGCAAAATTTTGGGTATTTTGCTTATTTGCATAACGGCGTTTTTGTCTTATCATAACGGCAGCCATTACATTAGTATTATATATGCCTCTAAATTAAAAATACCAATATGCTAATTCATATGCTGTATCAACAATTTGTCCGGGTACAGGTTTTTAGGGTTATGTTCGTGTTCAAAAGAACATTGACTACAGTAACTTTGAAAACTTTCTGTCTTTTTAGTTTTAAAAATCAGAAGCGTAACCGACTTATCAATGCTATATAAAATAGCTAAAAATCGTCGAAATGCAAGGTTCAGAACAGAAATCAAGATACAAGAAGATATTGTTCATGATCTGTCCGCATTGAGGGGAAACACCTTGTATGTTGAATTTTAAAGCTTAATAACTTTAAAACTACCTGCTTTCGTAAATGTATGTCCAAATTCTTTTCAAGCAGGATGATTTCAACCTTCCCATTTTGTAAACAGTCAAATTTTCAGCATTATCCTTCAGATTTACAAAACATTTTTTGTAAATATCCGTCAAAGGAAGTTTTCCAAAACATATTTGTTTTAGATCCATGACGGAAATGGACTGGATTACCCGGAAAATTGATATAATGATAATTTCAATCTTAGACAAAGAGAAGTAATTTGATCAAAAGGGCAAAAGTCACGCAGTGCAAATTATATGAATAAAGTACCTATGATTCGATTGACTACAGGTGAACTTATGTTTGGAATACCTTTCAGTAAGACTGAGAATATTCGTTTAGCTATTGTAGATCTTTTTCATCTATTTGTATTGTCACTTCTTTTTATTTTCCTCATTTGTTGTCTTAGTCTTTAATATCCTGCAGAATGTCACATTTTACGTCATTATTGAATAATATATGTGTTTATTTGTTAGTTGATTCGTATGTTTAACAACGTTCAATTGTGAGCTATAGTTGTATAGAAAATATCGAAACTCAATCTGTTAAAGGTTAACATGTTTATAAGGAAATGATTCAAACCTCAAAGTTGATGGGAGTGACTAGATTTGTATAACAGGTCCAAAATACTACACTAATTTAACAACACCAATTGTAAAATTTTAACCAGTTATATTTACCTGTATTCAAGATAACATGATTTATCATATACTTAGACTAAATAACATATGATTTTTACTGTATGATAATAGCATAAAATTAACGTAAATTTCATATTTTTCGAATTGGTGTTTAGCGGGCTGATATGAAAAGTTTATCACATGCTTCGAACGTTATTGCATGCCTTTCGGTAACGTTATCGCATGGCATTCCGTTGATACTCGGCAAATTCCGGAAAATACACCTCAATGCTACGTTTTCAGTGAAAAACATCACAAAGTAGTGTACAAAACAATAATTTGGTTAGTGGAAAGTATATTGTGTAAAAAAACCAAAATAAATGCATTTTAAAAAGTATCAAACATAATTTAGAAAGTAACTTTTATAACATTTGACTTTTCCAAACAGTGTTCATTATGTACATGTAGATTGTTAAATTATTTGTTTTTGTTCATTCGTCCATATTGAATTGTTTTTCTTTTCTTTTGATGCATATGATAGAAAGATTGCATATCGAATGTACTAAATTTGGGGTCCGACGTCCGTCACATCGTGAACGTTCACTCTTTGAACTTCTATTTGGGAACCTTATGAAAGGATCTGTATTCAATATATGAATCTGTTATTTTTCTCCATTGTTGAAGCATATGATAAAAAGATCATAACATGTCATTTTTCATATCGCATGTATTATCAGCCCTCGGTCAATATCAGCCCTCGAACCATGCGGCTCTTGGGCTGATATTGAACCTAGGGCTGATAATACATGCGATATGAAAAATGCCATGTAATAATCTGATAATATTCACTGATTTATTATAGACTATTTATTTTAGAATATTTAATGAATATCGTTGTTAAACGTTTTTCCTTGTAGCGTACTGGAAATTTTTTGTTTAATTTAGTATTTCAAAGATAATGTGACATTCTTATTTCTACATCTTTTTTTTCCAAATACCATTACATTTGTCCATATCATTTAATTTTACTGTAATTTCATTATCTTATACATTTTATAACGATCAATGTTTTTCTATTTATTGTAGAGGTTATTATGAGTAAGTGTACATTTTTATTTGCCTTTCGTAAAATATTCGTTATATAATTATATCTGAGTTAATCTGGTATCTGCATGTAACTACGTCTGAAAACCCATTATTTTCACATAATGTTTTGGACCATAATTCGAAAAGGATTACAGTGTTCCTCAATAATACTGTTCATGGAATAATCATAAATAAATCGATACATGTACTACTGAAAAACACCGGGACCATGCAGTTTAACCCTTGTTTGTTATTCCATCACTCAATCATTCGACAACAAACTGTATACGGAATGTTTCCTAAACGCATTTACAGACTGTTGATCTTTAGTATGTGAATCTAATACGATAAGCTATAGATTGATTAACGTTTGGTTCCGCTCCGCTGATTTTTGCGGAAAGTAAGAGCTAAACTTGGAAAATATCTTGAAAATAACATGTATATACGTTTGGTTCCTAAACGCATTTAACTATTTTTAGTTGCTTTTTAGTCTGTGAGTCTATTGTGATGAGTTACAGATAATTGTTACATTAGGATCCATTCCTCTGATTTTTGCCGAAATCATAACTATGATTTGCGCTTAAACAAGTTCGTTATAATAACAATTATTAAGACTATTTTCTAAAGTCCTACCCATATTAAGCTTGCAACCGTTTTTGAAAAGGGTTATAAGTGTCGTTCTGACACATCAATGTATTGGTTTTGTTACTCTTTGTCGTCTGTATTTTAATGAATTACACGGCAGGAATACAAAATAGTACTGAACACGTATTTAAGAAATTATTATCAATCCACGCAGTGTTAACATGTAAACACTAGTTTATTTTATCATGTTGATAGTTATGTCGTCCACGCTATTGGCCTTATTTGACAATGTTTGATTCCATTGCTTTGCCTTATAATAGTCTTTTTATTTATCTTACGATTACCAATGCAGTCATTATTTATTTTGGATAACAACAATGACCTTTGCATCAGGTTTCCGTCATAACAATAGTTGTTTAAACACATTACTGGATTGCCAGAAATCACTTTTAGAATATAGCCAACATAATACAAGAACCAATGCTAAATTTAACCAGATTTATTGTACAATTTTACCAGAAGTATTATACAAATTGAAATGCCACCTAGACTGTTAAATGTCTGAATGTCATATTCTTGTCTTTTCTATGAACGGATGTTTTCCTAACAGTTTCGACATCTAAACCGAATATTACTTAAGATTAGTTCACAAAGTAAGATGATGTTGTTCATAAATTTAAAATGTCAATCCAACAACTCCAAAGAACTTTCTATGAACACCAAGATATCAATGTCTGAATTACTTGTGTGTCTGTATATATGGTTACTACTGCAACTTTTAGAAATTTAAATTTCACACCGTAGATTATGATTGTTCTTGAATCAATAAACAAGTCAAATAGAAAGTTCTTATCATTTCATCAATATCATTGATTGATCCAGTGATTTATAAACATTTTTTTGTAAACACATATAAAAGATAAACAACCCATCATGTAAACATCTGTTTTGGCCATACACAACAAATTAGGCCAAGATAAATAACTTGACAAATACAGTGGCATAATACTACCAAATATAAGAAAGGCAAAACACATGACGCTTAAGGTGGTACCTAACACTACAGGGAGATAACTCTGTAAGATCAGCTTAATTGTTTAACTACGTTGTGTTATTAAGGGAATCTTAAGCTTCTTAATGATCTAAATTAGTGTTTGTCAAACTGCTTTATAACCAATGTAATTTTTCTGATCAATTGGTAGGTTCAAATGGTTTTAATTTTTAATATTTTTGTTAAAGGGTCAAAGTTAATATTTTGTCAAAATTTTATGAAAATTAAACGAGCCAAATAAATTTTAGTGAAAGTGTTGGGTACCACCTTAACTGCATCAAATTTTCGAATGATATAAAAGTACAAGCGACAAGAGTGCTTGATATAAAGATAAAACAATGTGGTATTATTGACAATTGGACAACTATCCAACAGACACCAAATTGGATAAATGAGCAAATCCCTTAATGTATAGATATAGGAAGATGTGGTGTGAGTGCCAATGAGACAACTCTCCATCCAAATAACAATTTAAAAAAGTAAACCATTATAGGTCAATGTACGGCTTTAATGTGCCCATCATAATAAAGTATAACACAATCCAAAAGAGCAAAAAAAAGAGTTTTTTTTTGCCTTATAAGTGTTACAGCCTACCATTAAAATTTACGAGTACACGATGATTACATGATGTGATGTAAACCCTTGTTTGAATTGTTGCTACGGTGGTGCTATACATTAATCTGTGTCTATAAAAGAAAAATATGTTGATGATATGCGACTCTCAAAGCTAGGTTTCGATATGTCTAAATCTTTATCACAATCAGGTTGATAGTTCAACAAAGAAACAAAATAAAATCCCATTTTTCGATGCATGTGTACATCAAGATTATTTGTCACTAATTAATGCTTTTGTATGGTCTCATTCGACTTTATCACTTCTTCGTATAGTGGTTAGTATTGTTTGAATCACCTAGCGTTGTTTTACCTCTGTGTAAAAAGAAAAGGAATTGTATTACAATTCTACAATAAATACAGTCACAGGACAGCCTTGTGGCCATATAACTTAATGATTCATCTTTTTTCTGTTTATGCTTTTCAACTTCGTGTTAAAATAAGTCATGCAAATTTTTATTTGAGCTCTACTGGGCATACATAACAAATTGACGTAGCATGCATTATGTCTGGTATCTTTGATATGTTTTGCAGTCCTGATATTATTATTAAGTTTTATCATGATTTACCAGGTAAACATTTGAATACGCAACAAATCTTCATTTTCAATAATTCATTCGGTTCTACTTTTTGGTTCAGAATTACTGGTATATTTATATCAAATACACAATGACGTATGGTATGTGTTTGTCTGACAACAGCAACAACACATCATGTCAATCTGGGTCTCACTTTTATCTTTTTTTCTTGTTGGTTTCATCAGCAATTCAACGTTTTTCGAAATCATACTAAATACGTAATACTCAAGTATTACTGAAGAGATATAAGATGTCGAAATGTTGATCTGGTGCAGAAAATTGTGTACCCATTAATGCTGTTTATTCAAATGAGAAATTGTAGTAAAAACGCAGACTGTTTTAGATTAAAATTTATGGTTTATAGACAGCGGAATATATGATGTATCGTATTAGAAATCTAACTATCAATAAGCAGTAAAAGATCAGAATGTTTTTATAGAACAAAAGTTAAAGGTGAATAATTCCCAGGGAAAATATCATGAATGTGATTGTATGATACTACAATTATGGATCCATTTTAAAGAGTTATTCAAATACAAAGAATTAGATAGAAACCAAAAGTTATATTTGTGTAAGTATTGTTATGGTATGGCATATATTTATAATAAGTATTTGCATTTCATGTTATGTCTTGGATCTCATCTAACGCTCGTGTCCTTCCTCTAAAAGGTCCTAATGTTATATATTCGTCAATAATAGATTTTAGGCTGACAAACTGTTAGAACTATTTTTAAATATTGAAACAAACAATTATTATCATATAATTACATTAGATGGATGTTTCATTATAATACTTTATTCTGATTGGCTAATTGCACATCACATGTTATTCCATCAGCAATTGCATCACTCAATAAAACTTATCATCCATGATAACACGTGGTCCCACAATAAAGTACACAGGTGAATTAAACAAAAAATAATATAAAATTCGTGTTTTCATGATCCTAGCTAAAAAAAATGTAATTATAAGTATTGAATGCTTCTTTTTGTAACTTCATAGGGGTGTAAAAGCGTTGACCGTGCGTACATTTTTAGAATGAGCAAAACCAAGGGTTCTCTTTGCCGTATTAGTGTTTCAGCCTTAGATTAAAATATACGTGCATATTATGGTGTTTAAATGATATGATTTTAACCCCTGTTTTAAATACAAACATCAAATTTTGCTAAGGTAGTGCAGTACACTAATCACTCGCAATCACTTAAATATGTTGATAATGTGCGACTCTCAAAATAGGTTTCTTAATCTTTATCACAATCAGGTTCAAAGTTCGACAAGGAAGATTAAACGCCATTATTCGATGCATGTGTATATCAAGGTTAATTGTCATAAATCTTTTGTGTGGTCTTCTTTGACTTTATCAATTCTGCATATAGGGGTTGGTATTCTTTTAATCACTACGCGTTGTTTTTACCTCTATGTAACAACAAAGGTATCTTTATTACATTTCTACAAAAAGTACAATCACAGGACAGCCTTGCGGTCATATTACTTAATGATTCTTCTTTTTCTTGTTATTCTGTTCAGCTTCGTCTTAAAAGTAGTCATAAACATAAACATAAAAAATTGACGAAGCATGTCTGGTATCTTTAATGAGTGTAGCAGTCCGTTTTTTTGTTGTTTTTTTTAAGTTTTATCATGATTTACCAGGTAAAAGTTTGAATACTCAAACTCATTTTCAATAATTATGTCGGTTTTACTATTTCTAAGTCTTACTTTTGGTTTTAAAATACTGGCATATTTCTATCAAATAATAAGTGACGTAGAGTATATGTTCGTCTCACATCAGCATCAACACATAAAGTCAGTCAGGGTTTCATTTTTTACATCTTGTTCTTGTTGGTTTCATCAGCACTTCAACGTTTTTCGAAAAAAACATTTAAAATACTTAATACTCCAGTATTACTGACGAGATATTAAATGTGGAAATGTAGATCTGGTACAGTTAATTTTGTACCATTAATGCTGTTAATACAAATAAGAAATTGCAACAGAAACTCAGACTGTTTCAGATTAGATTTTATGGTTTATATAGAGAGGCATGTAAGATTATAATGACATTATGTAATGTATTAGAAAATAACTATCAATTAGCAGTTAAAAACCAGAAAGTGTTGATAAAACAAAAGTTTAAGGTCAATGAATTCCCAGTTATTTGGAACCAAGTTTTAATTCCTGCTAATATGTTTTATATTGATAACATAGACTGGTCCGTCACCTTTTACTAATATTGAGTTATTTCGTTTAGTTATAAACTCATTTATTATCTCTTATAATCTTTTACAGAGGTCAAAACCTGTAAGTATTGTTATGTTATGGCATATATTTATAATAAGTATTTGCATTTCATGTTATGTCTTGGACCTTTGCTAACTCTCGTGTTATTTCTCTAAACGGCCTTTTCACTATAGAGCATAACAACAACTTATGTTATATATTCGTCAATAATAGATTTCAGGATGACAAACTGTTAGAACTATTTTGAAATATTGAGAAAAAAAAAGCCAATTATTTAGTGAATAATAAACATATAATACTAGATTCAGGAAACACAAAATATTTTGTTGAACTGCTGATGTTTTCTTCCTTTGGTGTCTTTCATCAAACCGTTGTATATATACATATTTGTATCTTGCAATATCTTTTGGTTTTAAAAGACACAAAAAAACATTGCACATGTATATTAGTATCAGTGCAGTATAGTTATATTAGTTGTTGTTAATCATTTTTCATTTTCAGTTATTGTGAGAAATGTGGGTAAGTTTTTGTTGCTCCCTTTTTTCAAGATGTAAAAGGATATCGAAATGTGTCATAAACTTTAATTGAAAATATAACTAAATCGTTTGTGTTTAAATAGTATCACAGTATACTGGACACCTGAGAACATTCAACAAGGGGAAGTCCATAACAACTGACAACATCAAACCATCAATCAACAAAACGAGTGAAAAGCAATACAATAATCTTGACTTGGTACAGGTATTTTTGAAAGAAATGTGTGGTATACCTGGTTTTACAGCTAGTTAAGGTCGTGATACATCAACCTTTTAAAATATTTCAACTAGAAATTCTATTAACATAAAGGCTGCTTTTTTTTAATAGAACAAGTCTTGAAAACGTATAAATGTGCTGAAGCAAAGAAAACAAAGGATCGTTCTACAAAATTACGTCTTGCATATGACAAACACAAACACCGGTCTGGTATTGTACATAAATCGTAACAGATTTAATGGGATTCAAAGTTAGACAAATATAAACATGATAAAAAAGAGTTGCAATATGAAACATAATAATACAAAGTAGAAACCCAATTTTATCAATTGGATCAACATCACTGCCTCTTGTAAGAAATGAAAGCATATTTAAGGATATTTTTTGTTATTCATTTAACGAATATTTTCTTGATGTTTTGCAACAAACATCAACAAAAAAAGGTTAACAAATTATTAGTACTATTTAAGAAAATTGATATATGACTTTTGGAAAATGTATATAATGTACGCTGGCAACGAAACATTTGGAGAACATAGTATATATTCCGGTAGAAAACATATATAATATGCAGGCATTTAAAGTATAATCATGTATAGCCAAACCATTAATGGTATACCTTAACCTGCAAGATTTTTTATTTTGTTTTCATAACTATCGCATATCTTACTTCAAGCTGGGTTAAAAGAGAACCTAAAGATACCAAAGGGTATTCAAACCTATAAATAAGTAATTGACTACGCATTAGCAATAAGAAGAAAAAAGAAAATGATAAATAATACAAACAACAGTTTACAAAACATCGAAGTTAAAAGACTGAACTACATGAGCCCCTTCCGGTAGTCTATGGTACGTTGAACAGTTGATCAGATTCTGTTCCACATGTGCCAATGAGTCGTCGAAAACAAAAAAGAAACAAACCAAACAAACTCCCAATAAGAGTGATTTCAGAACCAACCATTAAATTCCGTTACATCTATTGGTATATATATATGAATGTCGTGTCGTACGTTCTTTAGACGACGTTCTCTATCGTGAACATTCTGGTACATTTCCTGTGTCACAATGCTTAAGTTATTTCACCACAGTAAGAACCTATTGTTCAATGACATTTTCTATGCAGAATGATATCAGGTCCATCTTGTAAATAAAAAAAATAAAAAAAAATAATATCGAACTCCGAAGAAAATTCAAAAACGGAATGTCCGTAACGAAATAATAAAAAATAAAAAGCTCATACATATTAATGAAATGGATAACAACTATCATAATCATAACTTTGTACAGGCATTTTCATGTGTTTAAAAAAGTGGATTAAACCTGGTGTAACTTATTCACAAAAAAACCAAATCGAGATGGTCTATATTTTACTTTTGTTGATACATTTATCTCAGCGAGCATGTTTTATTGAACTAAATATTATATTTCACCGAAAAGTATAGATTTAAGTATATATCTATAATTGTTGAATAGAGAAATATATGACATGTATATTGCTCAATGTACTTTACTCGGTATTTTACTATTTTTAGACAACGGAAGCTTCATACTTTGATTAAAAAACTATAATACAGAATGACTATGCTAAGTATTTCACCTGAAATTACTTTGACAGACTAACGAGTAGTTGTCTATAGATTGTTTATCATCAGATCTTCTGTGTTTGTTTTTTGTTTTGGATTTTCGAATAAAGAGGACTCGCGGATCACAAATGAGACATTATTTGGAGTAGCAAGCCCCATGTGCTGTGTTATTAGTTACAAAAATGTTATTACTTTATGAAATTATTGTTAATTGATTTGCAAATCCACATTTGAAAGACATATTTTATTCGACATTTTATACTTTCAAGCTTTTCTTTAAATAAATATCTTTTGTTATCCTATAATCCTAATGTTTGTGAATTCATATAATCACTTGGTACACTTTTTAATATAGACCAAGACAGTACAACTACCAAATTGCATTTTAATTTAGTCTTTCACATGTAGATATATAGATAAATACTTTATTCTCTAAAAACTATATATAAGATCAAGTACATGAACAAATAATGTAATGTTTAGGTCTTAAACAAATATTATGTTGTATTTTTCAAAGGTTCACTATAAAAAAGAAGATGTGGTATGTTTGCCAACGAGACAACCGTCCATCCACAAGAGACCAAAATGACACAGTCATTAACAACTATAGGTCACCGTATGGCCTTCAACAATGAAAAAGCCTGCATTTTCTAAAACTTGTTTATTACATAGAACATTCGTGAATAGGAATTATAGGGGGGGGAATATTTGAGTAAAGAGCAATGTTACAGCAACCTGGCATCCAAATTATTTTTTGAAATAAAAAAAAATCTTCGACAAGTGTCTTTATCATATGGCAATTAAATTTTGCTTTTTTTTTTCTTGGCCTGTACCTTACTTTATGCCATTATAATCTATTAGAACAAATATTTGATATTTTCATCAATATGATATGAGTCCTACATGGATGCTATATAAGTAAACCATTGACTGGATTTATTTGCGTTTATTAAAAACAATTTCTGAGTTTTTCTTATAGATTGGAAATTCGGAAATTTACTATATATTTTTATGGGTTAATTCCAAAACACATAAATGATATCTTTAGTGTGCATTTAAGGTAGCACAATACAAAAGCATCTATTTTGTTTTATCAAAAATTCATTTACAGCTGTTTTTTGTACTTCTTAATATTGCAAATCATTAGAAAAAAAAATATTTACATATCGTGAACCGTTAATGAGTTTTGATGATAATAAGTTTTATAAGCAAATCATGTGTCTTGCTGATACAAGTTGCGATTATGTGGGCAGTACTTTGCGGTTAATCAATAGATTCATTTGACAGCTTAACGACTACTGACCATCAATAGAAATAACAGTTATGAGAAAGAGGTGGATTAGGGATTGATCAAAAAAATGAAGATACTGAATTCCAAATAAAAATACATTCTATATTGGAGCTGCCAGAAGAAAAAAAACAAAAAATTTGGAGGGTAAGGGGGATTCAAAATTGAAATGTATCGATACTAATCAAATGTATTTGTACAACAATTAATGTTTCTGATGTTTATTCTAAAGTTTCTTTGGGAGAATTTTTAAATATGAATTATTTTTAAAAGAAAATACAATTAAATATTTCATTTTCCAACTGCAAAAATGAAAAAAAACTTTTTGTAACAATAAAAAAAAATGTATATATTATATATATTATTGGTCTCGGATGCTCCGGGGTATTCAGCATATATTGCTCTTGAATGTACACATTGTGAGAAACTGAAAACACTAATGTACAAAAAAATCGAAATAAGAAGAAAATACCATAAAATAACAAAAACAGTACATGGAAAAATGAACAACTCAAAAGTCACCAAATATGTGGTTGGTTTACAGTGCTGCTGAGTGGTATTGATGTAGGTATACAGTATACGATGAATTTAATTTAGTGATGACATCTGCTAGAAAAATAAACGATAAATTGAACATATCGGTAACATATATGTAGACTATTTATAAAGGTTCTTTTTCATCATTAAATACTAGAATACTGTTAAGCACTTCAGGCGAGATGCCATCATGTTGCCAGGACAAAGCTGCAACATCACTCATCCTGTTTAGTTTAGTTTCCTTCAAATATTGATATAAACTCTCTTGTTTTGTTATAATAATGCATATTGGTTTCATTGGTTTTTACACGTTTCTAAACGATTCTACACGTGACGTATTTGCACATTTAAAGTATTTCCATTACATAAGATCTGGAATATATATGTATTCAACAGTGTTCTTTCATTGAGACGTCATCAGCTCGGATCACTCTTTTTTTGTATTTAGAGTCATCTTCAAAAAAGAAACTTTTGATCTATCGTTTCGTTGTTATCATATACGTTTTTGAATGAGGCATTTATGTAAATTAGGGTAATGAATTCCTTTTCCAGAATTGGTTATTATTTTGTCTTTTTTTGTAAGCTTTTCAATTGATGAGCAAGTTTTATATCTTTAAATAATATGTTGGCCGCAGCGATGAAATTTTAACAGTCAACACACATATCTAATGGTACCGTAATGGTATAACGACTTAGTTATTTGGTGGTAAACAGATGACAACAAAACAGTTGCATGTGTCTTATCATTTATCTATTCTTCATTATGATATTGGAGGCGTCTCCGAAAGCAAAAACGTATAAAAAAAATACTTCCAAATTAATTTTAAAAGGGGAGGCCAGTAAATATTGGTAAAATCAAATGTTCTCAAACACCATAATGAGAATAATATAGTTGGACTCAGTAGCTATCTACCTCCGGCATATTGACAAAACTGGACGAAGAACCCACACAGACATGGTAGATTAATGTGAAAATGATTGTGAATCAGTAGCCCAAACTTTGCCACCCAACATCACAAAATGATAGCGTTTTGACTAATTCAACATTTCAAAAATATTTGATTTATGGAGAATGAACAATTTCAAAATCCATCGGATTTGGAATGAATAATGATTGATAAATTTGTCTTAGATACATGATTATTTATAATATGTTTCTTGCTTGGAACTATATATCAATAACTGCGAGAACTATCAGATTTGAGCAGTGTTTTTGTTGTTGTTAAGGCTAAGGTCTTGATATATACCATACCACTTTCTGCCTGTGTGTTTGTTATGTTTTTTGATGTACCAATCTGATAAAATAACCTTTTTTAAAATAATTTTAATAGTTTTGTTCTTCTGTTATGCTGTTATGATAGTACCCAAATTAAGGAACGATTCAAAACGATTCAAAACTCACAAACAAGTATAACTAGTCACATAATCTATCACAAGCCAATAGCCTATTGTTCACTGCTTTTCCTTAGTTCATGTACATATATGGTTTTCGTAAATTGTTATGTTAACATTTAGGCCGTTTGTTTCTTTCAAGTGAATAATTATATCCGACTATACGGTATGTTTTGTTCTTACTGTCGAAGGTTTTACTAATGCTCAGTATTGGTTATGTCCGCTTCATTTGTAGTTTTGTTAATAGTTGTCTCATGTGCAATCATACCACTTTTTCTTAGTTTTATATTATCAATGGTACTTGAAGTCAACACACAAGAAGTGATTTATCATGTTTACGTTTTGGAGATAACATCGATAACGAAACGACTAACAGGAGCAGTATCAAATCAGTAGCTCTAAAATTTCGTAAAAGACACCAAACCTATAATTTGGTACTTAAATGCCTATTTTGAACATACAACTTACAAGTGGCGATTGAATCAAGTCAGTTTAAAGCCGAATCAAGGTGACAAACAAAACCTGAGGGAATCACATTAAATCCACAAGGAGTAATACCGGTTGTACAGATTATAGACTCAATGGATCAAGCGCAAAACGAATCATCATTCTGTCAAAATGTCCAATTCGAGAATACGATTCAATCGATACAATCACTAATCGGACGACTAGTTTAGTATCTAAAGATATCAATCGTCAAAATTAGGCAAACAAATTTTCCCTCCTGAAACTCTGAAGTGCATTACTACAACAAAATCTGATATGACTTTTGATACTAATGTATTGGGACTATCCAATGCCTTATCAGTTGCAGTGTCTCATGTTTAGATTGCATTTTATAGACTTCAGTTTTTAACTTTATGTTTTTGTGTACAATGTTTATTATGTAAATAATGATAAAAAAGCACGTTCATCAAATCTAAATAAAGTCATATTGGTTGGACAACCATGGTATTTGTGGTTTTGTTTGTCATAGCCCATTCTTTACCGCGGGTTTTCATTCTTTCCTTAAAACAAAATATGTCTCCATGTTATATGTCAACATGTAAGTGTTCTATATATCATTTTATTCTGGTATTACCAAAGTTGGACAAGGGTATACAGAAAAACCCATTAGTTTACATTACATTGCATATATGTACATTTGTTGAGAAAGCATTAAATATGAGTTTTTTACAACGGTATGATCAGTATAGCAGACAGGTTAACATCAGAGAGAATCCAGTTTGTCATTTATAATTATTATAAATTGGCACAATTTTTGAAGTTTAGATTTCTTTTTTTGGTTCATAATAGCATTACATTTTAAAACATTACAGTTCGTTAGGTATTTCTTGTCAATAAGTAGTGTTCTATCTGTCAAGAGACTGCTGCATTCATTACATAGTGGTATTCGTCACCTATAGCAACTCTGCACAACGGACACTTTCTCTGTTATCTGGGAATGTTTTGCCATCTACCATTTTCAATCGGCAGTTTATGGTTCATTGTTCTAAACCGTGACATTATTATTACATCTTTATCATCAAGTACGTTAAGGTAGTGTTCGAAATTGTGTGATGTCTTGTATAGGCGATAATTCAGGGTTTTAGGCGAATCGTTTACCTTTCCTGACCAAGACTGTTTAAACTGATCTTCTAGTCTTTGTTTAATTGTCAATTTAATGTTAGGTGATGTGTTCTGGAATTACCATAAGTAAGAGAATCCACAATTGGCTAGAATACTTTTCATTTTGTCTAACGATCGCGATCGAAATGTTGTTTCTTGTGCCAACAGAAAATGTATCTTAACATTACAGCAGCGAGCTTACTTTCTTTACCGGTAATTGACTTTGTCCAATAAGATACAATTCTAGTTTTTATATCTCTTTCTAGGGGAATTCTGGATTTCTTGTTTGTTACAACTGTACAAATATTAACCTTAGTCATCAAGACAATAACAGTTCTTCTTTTTTGTTTACTTTTTGTAAAACTGTTAAATACATGGATTTATTTGTATTTCTTATCTTCTGTCTGGAAGTTTAATATATAATGTCCTTCATGATCAGGTACAAATATTTAAAAATAATAATTCATTATGTATGAAATATATAAGATATTTAATATTCGTTTCTTCAAAGAGATATGTAACGGTTTTAAACACAATGTAACAAAAACAATAAACATATTCATATCTGTTTTATGTATCAAATAAGATTTAAATATTTGTTCGTCGTTACCATCGGACAATAAAAAGATATACAATTTGCAGTAGTAAAACCCTGTCACCCATGTCTGCAAACTACGTTATTAAAAACCATATTATCTTACTATTGTATTGCACAAGTTGTTTTAGATGTAAGAGATAATTGTACAAAGTAACAAATTCGGTCAAATTTCAAATACAAAAGGTGTATTTAAGTAGTAAATATGTATTGAAGTGACATTTAAATGTCCTACTAATCATTTTAATTAAATCGGTAATGTTTTATGGAACCTTATTCATTTTAATCACAATTACTTGTCACACACCCTCCCCCTTTTTTCTGCACCAGATGCGCATTTCGACAATAAATGTTTCTTCAGTGATGTTTTGAGTTAAAATATTTGAAAATCTGACGCTTATTAAAAAGATGAAGTGTTATAATACAAAATGGTACAAAAGTATTACCGAAGCCAGGCAAGATATCAGAGCTAAAAGTATTACGAAAGCCAGGTAAGGCATCAGAGCTTTGTATTAGGGAGATACTTTCCATAATTTAAGATAATTACTATCTATTTATAACATGAAATCTAATTACAAAAAATCCAAGTTTTCATCCCAGTACCGAAGTACTTTGGTAAATGGGCTTGTGAAACCAAGTAGTATTGTGTTTTACGCGCGTTGTTTGTACTTTTGGATGCGTCTTTTTTTTAATATTGCTATATAAAAGCACTTCCAAGATATCAGTTTTATCTTAATGTTGTACCACAGGAGGTAACACTCCTATGATACACTAATATTGAAACAGTAAGAAGGCAAAAACACGTTGCAATGGAAAGCAAAAGTTCTGAATATTTGAGCAAATATAATAATGAATATATAAGCCTCTGGTTAAAAGACCGTAGTTTTCAATCAAAAATCAAAATTCGACTAACTGTAGTTGAAAAAAAAAAAACAATAACAGTGTATCATATTGTCAACTCGGAGCTGTTGATACCTAGGGGAACACATGTTCATACAGAAACAATGAAATGTATTTATATTGCTAAAAGTATATAAGGAACACTCACACCGTTTATAATTTATAAAAAAAAAATGGAAAGAAAATCAAAAAGGAAAAAACAAATAAGTTATACATAATGCATTGTTTAAGGTTTTTCTTATCGTAGAACACACCGAGGGGAGTCAGGATTAACCAAACGAAAGAACGACCACAGGGAGGATTTTCTTTGGGCAATCCTGACACCCCGAGGTGTGTTTTATCTGTCAAGAGACTGATGCATTCCATTACATAGTGGTATTCACTTATAGCAACTCTGCACAACGGACACTTTCTCTGTTCTCGGGGAATGTTTTGCCATCTACCATTTTTAATCGGCAGTTTATGGTTCATTGTCCTAAACCGCGACATTGTTATTACATCTTTATCATCAAGTACGTTAAGGTAGTGTTCGAAATTTTGTGATGTCTTGTTTAGGCGATAATAAAGGGTTTTAGGCGGACGTTTAGCTTTTCCGACCATGACTGTGTAAACTGAACTTCTAGTCTTTGTTTGATTATCGATTTAATGTTAGGTGATAAGTTTTGGAATGACCATAAGTAAGAGAATCCACAATTGGCTAGAATACTTTTTCATCTTGTCTAACGATCGCGATCGAGATGTTGTTTCTTGTGCCAACTTGAAAAGGTATCTAAACATTACAACAGCGAGCTGACTTTCTTTACCGGTAATTAACTTTGTCCAATAAGATACAATTCTAGTTTTTATATCTATTTCTAGGGGATTTCTGAATTTCTTGTTTGTTACAACTGTACAAATATTAACCTTAGTCATAAAGACAATAACAGTTCTTATTCCATATTGGTATTATTTTAGTAGGTTACTCTATATGAATTGCATTTTGAATAAAAAAGCATAATCACCCGAGAAAGTGTTATTCACCGCGCTAAACGTCACGCGCTTTTACATGCAACGTGATGGTAAAATGTTTCGTGTAAAATTAGTTTTGGTATATGTTTGTCATTAAATACATTTTCTTTTCTCGGAATATGAAATAAAACAATTACTGTCTTTTGGTTCGGTAAATATGGGGTTTAATTGACTTTTGAAAAACTGATATTCACTTCGGCCGTCGGCCTCAGTGAATATCAGTTTTTCAAAAGTCAATAAAACCGCATATTTACCTCATCAAAAGACAGTAATTGTACAATGCTCCAGTCAGTGTAGGAATACTAAACAAACCACTAACGTAACTCGTACCAGGCTTTTAATCTTTTTCGTTTACTTTTTGGAAAACTGTTAAATACATGGATTTGTTTTTTGTATTTCTTATCTTCTGTCTTGAAGTTTAATACGTTATGTCCTTCATGATCAGGTACAAATATTTAAAAATAATAATAAATTGTGTATGAAATATATCAGATATTTAATATTCGTTTCTTCATAGAGAAATGTAACGGTTTGTAACACAATGTACCAAAAACAATAAACATATTCATATCTGTTTTATGTATCAAATAAGGTTTAAATCTTTGTTCATCGTTACCAACGGACAATAAAAAGATCAACACTTTGCAGTAGTTAAACCCTATCACCCATGTCTGCAAACTACAGAATTAAAAACCATAATACTATGGTATTGCACCAGTTGTTTTAGATGTAAGAGATAATCATTGTACAAAGTAACAAATTCGGTCAAATTTCAAATACAAAAGGTGTGTTTAAGTAGTAAATATGTATTGAAGTGACATTTAAATGCCCTACTAATCATTTTAATTAAATCTGTAATGTTTTATGGAACCTTATTCATTTTAATCACAATTACTTGTCACACACCCTCCCCCTTTTTTCTGCACCAGATGCGCATTTCGACAATAAATGTTTCTTCAGTGATGTTTTGAGTTAAAATATTTGAAAATTTGAAGCTTATTAAAAAGATGAAGTGTTATAATACAAAATGGTACAAAAGTATTACCGAAACCAGGCAAGGCATCAGAGGTAAAAGTATTACCAAAGCCGGGTAAGGCATCAGAGCTTTGTATTAGGGAGATACTTTCCATAATTTAAGAAAATTACTGTCTATTTATAACATGATATCTAATTACAAAAAATCCAAGTTTTCATCCCAGTACCGAAGTACTTTGGTAACTGGGCTTGTGAAACCAAGTAGTATTGTGTTTTACGCGCGTTGTTTGTACTTTTGGATGCGTCTTTTTTTTAATATTGCTATAAAAGCACTTCCAAAATATCAGTTTTATCTTAATGTTGTACCACAGGAGGTAACACTCCTATGATACACTAATATCGAAACAGTAAGATGGCAAATAACACGTTGCAATGGACTCAAAAGTTCTGAATATTTGAGCAAATATAATAATGAATATATATGCCTCTGGTTAAGAAGCCGTAGTTTCTAATCAAAAATCAAAATTCGACTAACTGTAATTAAAGAAAAATGACAATAACAGTGTATCATATTGTCAACTCGGAGGTGTTGATACCCAGGGGAACACATGTTGAAACAGAAACAATGAAATGTATTTATATTGGTAACAGTATATAAGGAACACTCACACCGTTTATAATTTATAAAAAAAATGGAAAGGAAATCAAAAAGGAAAAAAAACAAATAAGTTATACATAATGCATATTTTAAGGTTTTTCTTATCGTAGAACACACCTCTGGGTGTCAGGATTGCTCAAAGCAAAACCTCCCTACGGTCGGGTGTTCTACGACGAGAAAAAATTTCAAATATGCATTATCTGACTTGTATACCGCCCAAAAAAATATTATTTTTTATATAAAGGAGTAGGTCCGGTAAGGACCAATTTTGGCCTCAAATTTCAGGTTCATCTGACGAAAGATTTTGACCACTTTTTAAACACTTAAGTGTCTATTTCATTTGAATCAATTAGTTTATGTGAAAGATTTTAACTGATTTAGTCTTTAAAAACGATCCGATTCAAGCTCAAATGTGAAAAATCTACCAAATATGCCGCAAAATGTCAATTTTCAGATGGTTTTTGTCAAAAACGAAAGTGGCCGCATCCGTGTTCATCCTCAACCTTTATATATGTTATGTATTATCATAAAATACAACTTACATTTTAATATTAAGGATGAACACGAATGCGGCCACTTTCGTTTTACACGAAAACCGTCCAAAATTTAACTAAAATGCTAGAATTGTGAAGATTTCAGTAATTAAGCATGACTTTATGGTGCTAGTACCCGATATATGTGCATTGTATTGTCAAAAACAGCTCATATTTATGTAGCAGAAGCATTCTACTGTCCAATGAATAACTAAAAGTTAACATTTTAACAATTTTGTAAAACTGCTATATTTTGGGGCCAAAAAGGGGTCTTACTGGACCTACTCCTTTGCAAAATTTAGTATTATATTTTACCTACAACAACAAAGTGGGTTATTCCTTTCTAATGCGTGTAGGTTTTAATACGTCTTGCGGTTCATTTAGAATTTAAAAAAAACTCAATAATTAAAAAACATATATTACAATGTACTAGATTGATTAAACACCCAATAATAAAAATAAAATCGTCGACAAACATCTAGTGACTGCATATTTTTGTACCTACTGTAAAAGTGAATAATCATATATTACCTCTATTAACTTTTCCTAAATGCATTGCTATTATAATGGTTTTCTTTTAAAATTAAAATGAATTTTCTTTGACAATAAATGAAGTTTATTCATTTGGGATCCCTCCGTCGGATAGAGATGCGATTCATGACATATTGGATTTGTTGGATAATCTTTTGCGTAAAAAGTATTTTAACATGTATATTAGTATCAGCACAGTGTAGGTATTTTAGTTATTTAAACTATTTTTTCTTTCCAGTTATTGTTCGAAATGTAGGTAAGTTTTTTGCTTCTTAGTACTTTTCTGATTGGTATCAACATTTTCATTAACTTTAATTAAAAATATATGTAAATTGTATGAGTTGAAAAGTGTAACAACATACTGAACTTTTCGGCAAATTCAAAAAGGGGAAGTTCTAAAACTGACAAAACTCAATAATTAATAAACATATATTACAATGTACTAGATTGATTAAACACCCAATAATAAAATAAAATCGTCGACAAACATCTAGTGACTGCATATTTTTGTACCTACTGTAAAAGTGAATAATTATATATTACCTCTATTAACTTTTCCTAAATGCATTGCTATTATAATGGTTTTCTTTTAAAATTAAAATGAATTTTCTTTGACAATAAATGAAGTTTATTCATTTGGGATCCCTCCGTCGGATAGAGATGCGATTCATGACATATTGGATTTTTTGGATAATCTTTTGAGTAAAAAGTATTCTAACATGTATATAAGTATCAGCACTGTGTAGTTATTTTAGTTATTTAAATTATTTTTTCTTTCCAGTTATTGATCGAAATGTAGGTAAGTTATTTGCTTCTTAGTACTTTTCTGATTGGTATCAACATTTTCATTAACTTTAATTAAAAATATATGTAAATTGTATGAGTTGAAAAGTGTAACAACATACTGAACTTTTCGGCAAATTCTAAAAGGGGAAGTACTAAAACTGACAAAATAAAGCCATCAATCAACGGATAAGTGTAAATAACACAATATTCCTGACTTGGTACAGGTATTTTAGAAGAGAGGAGAAAATGGTGGGCTATATGTATTAGTAAAAGCTATTTAAATGCGTGTACATCAACGTATTGAAACAATTGGAACTAGAAATTCATTCAACATAAATGTTGTTTGTTAAACAATATAAACATAGGCAACATACAAATGTGTTAAAGCAGAGGAAAACGATTGTTACAAAAAATATATACGTACATAATGAAAACACGCTGGTCTTGTATTGTACAGGAATTGAAAGAGATTTATATTTTTTGATTCATAATGGTGATATGCAAATTTGTCTCAACTGTATTCGGCCGATACTGAATATTATTGTTTCCGTATAAACTTGACTACAATTGATATTAGAACAGTACAATTTTGACTTTTGCACATGAAAAAAATGCAAGACAAGTACACAACTTTTGTATAAACTATAGTATCAGTTGCAATATGAACAGAAAAGTAAAAAAAAAAAAAAAACGCAATGTAGAAAGGCTATTTAAAGAATGTGCACCAATAATTGCCTTCGGTTAAAACACTGTGTCGAGTTGTCACAGTGTAAATTTCTACAGCAACAAAAACGGGTTTTTTAAATATTATTGTTCTCACTGTGCTTAAACGGCTGTGGGTAACTTAAGTTATCCACAGCCCAAGATGGAGCCGCCTTGCGTCGGTTCGATACTTTTCTTCTATAGAATAACAATACCACGAATGCATCAATTAAACAACTGAATTTAAAAGTTGTATTAATCGTTTAGGGAAACCCCTAAACTGGAAAGGTGATTAAATTCTACAAAATAAACGATCACAGCACGATTTTAAAAAACACTTAGGCTGTCCGTAACTTCAAAACAACTTGTCCGTAACTTTTTTCATCATACCAATAGAGATGTCCGTAACTTTCAAAGAATCGACATACGCGGATGTAATGTTTAAACTGATGATAGAGATTGCATCGAATACATATTCACAAAACGAAGTAGATGTCTAGTATGATATAAAAAATTTGGAAAAATATGAAAAAAATCAAGATAAATCCGCAAAACTCGGGTCTCATTTTGTATAACGTCGGGGTACCCGAATCGCCTAGTTCGGAGGGTTGTTTCCGATCATAGCAGATAAACTGTTGAAACATCATTGTTCGTTTTTATTTTTGAACAAGTAGACTACACACGTATTTTTTACACATACATGTAGCATGTATACACTAACTGATTGTCTGCCAGCAACGACAAGGGTAGCGTAAATCTGGAATTTTGGAGGGGAACCCAAATTGCCCAGGCATGCAGTGGATAGACTATACGAGACTTAAGTGCTCAAACTTTTTCCATCTTTTTGAAAAAGCCAAAAACACTTTTCTCTCATCCCCACAAAAACAAATCCCATTAGCATTGGCAGTAAAATAAAAGGGGTGTCAATCTGGACACACTGGGACGTTGCGCACGGTGATATTGCGGCACCATGGCCAAGATTTACAGTTAATGGGAAAACTTAAAAAAAGGACATTTTGTATAAATGAATAAATCTAGTTTTACAGCTAGCTGCATATTTCATTTGTATGCAAGTTGCATTAAATCTCATTAAACTGAATAAAACTAAAAGACACTAAAATAGGTAAAAGTCAGTGACAATAAAAGGAAAAGAGCAGTCAACATAGTGTAACAATTCGACATAGTATATAAAAATATAAATAACTAAGTAGGACAACAGGGTAATTTAACAACCCCTGATAACATACAAACTTTAAGAGAGAAAAAAAAACATACAAGAAAACATATTCAAAAATCATAACACTATAACTAAATGGTGGGATGTATAAATACCGAGCCACGTCAAAGAGTATTCATCAAAATACACATAGTAAGAAACAGAGGTGATTAGGTAAACTGCAAACATATAATTAAACTCAAAACATTAAAGAGTATTGAAAAGCCTTGGTCTGACAAGCGAAAAACGTCGATAAGACGCACATCAGTTAATAAAAGTTCAAACCATAACCAGGATGGAGTACCACAAACCCCACATAAAACTTCTGTGGTGTAAGTATGATGCGTTAATAAAATCACATTTGGTGGTGAATGAGTAGTATAAACGGCCGTGAAGGTTACAAATATGATGTTAATTGTCTTCTAATTGTTGAAATTATAATTCTTAAAATTTTAAATCAAAAGTTACCCACATCTAAAAATAAAGTTACGGACAGTATGCTTAGTTTCGATCAAAAAGTTACGGACATCTTATGCATTTTTTAAAGTTGACCTTGTGCTTTAGTGAACTCTTTATTAACAAATTTATGGTAATTGATAGTCATTTCTATATTCAATAATCCTATAAATATTTACATTCTGCATGAAAAACGTCGCAAAAGGTACATTTTGTATGAATTAAATATCAACGAGTTTAGAGTGCGCCATCTTGGGCTGTGTTAAGTTACCCACAGACGTTTAAGCACAGTGGTTATATACATAACATTCCTGGATCTACAATCTGTAGATACCTGTATCTTGGTATTGCACTAGATCATGTTTTTTCTCTGACTCTTTATGACGTATTACACTAAACCCATTGGATGTTGGATGTGTACTGAATCATAATTTAGTTTTTAGGTGAATTATTTTTGTATATGTTGTTAGTTTTTTTTTATAAAACCGTTGGTTTTTCCATGTGGATAGTTTTACACTAGTAATATTTTGAGAGCCCTTTATAGCTTGCTTTTCGGTGTGAGCCAAGGCTCCGTGTTAAAGAACGTAGCTTGACCTATAATGTTTAACTTTTAAAAATCGTGACCGGGATGGAGAATTGTCTCATTGGCACTCATACCACATCTTCATGTATCATAAATGTCGTGTAGTACGTTATATAGACGACTTTCACATTGGTGTGATTTCCGGTACATTTTCTATGCCACAATGCTAATGTTATTACGTGACAGTATCAACGTCATTTACGCCGATTGACTTTTATCAACCAGTGTTACTCATTCACAAAAACAACACGAGGTTGGTTTTTTTTTTACTCTTTGAATATTTAAAACTTAGCTAGTATGTTTAAGTGTTGTAAGTATTACATTTACTGAACAAGCTATGTGCATTAGTATATATCTATTATTGTTTCATAAAGATGTATATGGCATGCATAGTGCTTAATGTACTTTACTTTGTATTGTTTCTATTTTAGAAATGGCGTTTTCCATAGATTCATTGGAGAACTATAACATGTATAATACAGTATGACCATGATCATGATGATAAGAATTTTACATAAGATTTTTTGCATGACTTAATTGATTGTCTAACATCATTTTTCCAAATTTTGTATTTTTGTTTTGATTTTCAAATATCGAGGCTTTGGTGATCATAAAAGAGACATTACGTATCGAAATAATCATGAGGTGTAAAACAATCAGTTTGGTAAATTTCTTTTGTATGAAATTGTTGTACTATTGTAGATCCTGATAAGAAGACATTTTATATTACATTTTGTTCTTTCAACCTTCTTTCAACCTTTTCATCCATTTGTTAGCTTTTATAATCTTATTACTGAAAACCAACTTATTATCGCGGATACTTTATTTCGCGTTTTAGCCTTTCTAGTCCACTTCGCAGCTATTTAATTTCGCGATTATTTAATTTCGTTGATGCAGTTTAATAAGAGATTCAGGTTTTACATATTCGCGACGATTTATGTTCCCGATTTATTTTTTATACTCGCGAAAGTCGCGAAAAAAATCGTTCGCGAAAATAAGTTGATTTACAGTATCCGATCATAAGTCAACTCCTAGTGTCAATTAGAGCGTTTTGCAATATAGAGTAGTATTGTACTTGAAGTTATTATTATTCTTAATAACAATAACATAATAAGATCAGGTACGTTAAATTGTAATAATTTGTCATGAATTTACCTTGAACAAACAAAATAAGTTAAGCCTTTTTCAATTGATTTTCATAGTTCGTTTCTATGTTGTACTGTTATATTACTTTTCCGGGTAAGGGGAAGGGTTTGGATCCCGCTTAAATGTTTAACCTCGACATATTCTGTATGTATGTACCTGCCACGAGTCAGAACCTGTAATTCAGTGGTTGTCGTGTGTTTTGTGTTACATATTTGTTTTTCGTCCATTTTTTTAAAATAAATTTGGCCATTAGTTTTCTCGTTTGAATTATTTTACATTGTCATTTCGGGGCCTTTTACAGCTGACTATGCGGTATGGGCTTTGCTCATTGTTGAAGGCCGTACGGTAACCTATAGTTGTTAATTTCTGTGTTATTTTGGTATGTTGTGGAAAATTGTCTCATTGGCAATCAAACGACATCTTCTTTGTTTGTTATGTTTTATTTTTTTTAAAAGACTCAAATCTGCTTTTATTCTTTTTTTTAAGGGAATGTTTTTGAGTATCCGTCAGATATAAAAAGGAGCGGGATTGAGTACAAATCAAAGTAACAGCAATTTGGCGTTCAAGACGCTCTTTGAAATCGAATCATAATTTTCAACGTAATTACGGTTCATTACCACATGTCAATGACTCGAGAAATGAATTTCTCTGAAAAGGGAACATCGAAAATTAATTTTGCATATTTTCATTGTTGGGTTGTCTTCTTGACACTGACCCTACACTCCGTGTTATCTTAAAGAACCTTTATTGGATCATTGCATACATATGATTAATTTATACAAAGATATTCGACTAGTGGCACCAGTGAGTAAATGTATTTGTGTTTATGATAATTTTGTTGGCGTTTATTTCACTAAAATTAAACCTGTTAAAAAAGGAAATCTACCTAAATTTCTCTTTATATTCTGATGTGTCAATTTCCAACACACAAATTCGTTAATGTACGTTTCAATCAGATAAGAAAACAGTTTGTGTTTACATAGTATATCACAGAATAACAAAATAAAGAACATTTAAATAGATTTTTTTACAGAGTACATATTTTAACATTAACATGCTAGGAGTTGTTTTTACTTTAGAGAGTGTACATTAATATAATTACTACTAGTAATCACTAAGTCAAAGTTCATGTATATGTTTTGAATTAAAATGAAATAAATGTAAAGTTTAAATTGTTTAAATGGTAATATTGATTCCACAGTAAAGATTTGTTTGTGTTATTTTGATTTTGATGTTTGTTTTATAGAAGTTTTTATTCATTCATTCTTTCCCTGCATTTCAGTTGAAAATAAATGTATTTAAAACGCTGTGTTTAAGACTGTCAAAACTTAATAATACATATAATAATATTATTGCATTGTAGATATATATACACTATGCTTAGATAGATTGTATATGTTAATATAGATTAACATATTTGCTTTTTTGTTGAATTGCATTTTGAGTCTACCAAATATATGTGTAAAAGAGGGACTTTAAACATGTAAAGCATGTATATTATAAATATAATCAATTGAAACACCTATATATAAGGGTTTATCATATAATGGTGAGCATCTTTCAATGCTGTTTTATGAATAAAATTGAGAAAGGAAATGGGGAATGTGTCAAAGCGACAACAACCCGACCATAGAGTATTCAGGAAGAGAATATGATTATTTACCTGGCTTTGTACTAAAACAGCAAATTAAATCCTATCTTCAAAGTACTAGATCTGAATGCAACAGTATGCAGGAATAAATCTTACTCTCCCAGACACACAAGTCTGACTCTGAAACAACCTGTATTTGCTCTTTCTTTTGATTTTATATGCTAAGCAAATATCAGTTTCAAAGTCATTTGTTCTGCATGTCCACACTAGGTATACAGTCCCCCAAAAAGCTAAGCACCATCTAAATATAACTGGCAATATGTTTATAACTATCGCGAAATTATTAATATTTGGTGTTATGAATTGCCTATAACTTACACTAAGATAATTCAGTATGACCAAATAGATTGAACTCCGATAAACCCGTCAAGCAACTCTACTAAATGTCTACTGCAATTTTACAAATACTCAGTTTTAATAACATTAAATCATCCTTCTACTGTCCCGCGTATAGTTGAAATTTGACCTTCGACAAGACATTGTGTTATATTGCAAGCCGTCAGTTATATGTGGCTGAACATTAGGTTTGCAAAACAAAAACCATGATGCGTTATGAGCTGTTTAATTGTAAATAATTTAAACGAGAAACCTTGGCAACTTTTCTTTACTAAAATAAATGAAGACGGTGACAAAACCAGCAAGCAGTATTAACGCCAAAACAGAATGAAGGCTTATTATTTTGGACAAGAGAAGGGTTAAACATGTGTGTGTGTTTAACTTTGTTCTTGAGTGAGAATAATATGTCTGAATATTTATAATAACTTTTTTTTGTTAATCTTTCAAAATAATTGCTCTTCAACAAAGTAAAAAGGAGTGATCCGGTAAGGACCGATTTTGGCCTCAAATTTCAGTTTAATCTGACGAAAGATTTTGACCACTTTTTAAACACTTAAGTGTCTATTTCATATGATTCAATTAAATTATGTGAAAGATTTTAACTTAAATAGTCATTAAAAACGATCCGATTCAAGCTCAAATATGAAAAATCTACAAAACTGCGATAAAAATGTCACTTTTCAGATGGTTTTTGTCAAAAACGAAAGTGGCCGCATCCGTGTTCATCCTCAATATTTATATATGTTATGTATTATCATCAAATACAACTTCCATTTCAATATTTTGGATGAACACGAATGCGGCCACTTTCGTTTTACACGGAAACCGTCTAAAATGTAACTAAAATGCTGGAATTGTGAAGATTTCAGTAATTTAGCATGACTTAATGGTGCTAGTACCCAATAAATGTGCCTTGTTTTGTCGAAAACAGCCCATAGTTATGTAGCAGAACCATTCTACTATCCAATAAATAACTAAAAGTTAACATTTTAACAATTTTGTAAAACTGCTATATTTTGGGGCCAAAAAGGGGTCTTACTGGACCTACTCCTTTAACAAAAATATAAAGACAAAGGCATATTGTTTTAAGATTTACCCTTTCAGTAAAAGAAATATCATTTCAAATAAGCGTTGATTTTTCTTTCTTTATTCCCTGTCTTTGTGTTTGTTTTTAGTTTAACTGTTTTGTTCGTATGACATCAATTCGATTCTAGTTGTTATACCTGGTATGTTTGTTTATAACATTGTTTGTTTTCATTGATGTAAGGTAAGATAAGTAACTGTTATGATTTTTTCAGGTCAACAATAACAAATTTATAACAACTGAATAGTCAAACAATCTGACTGAACCTTACTATATTTAATAAAGGAAAAATGGCCGATTACCATTAGATATATAACGATCTTCGGAGCAAGGTGCAGTATAATGAAGTATGTCTCAGTTTAATAGAAATTTGCTGTAATTATTCTGCAAATCGAAAGACTTTTCTTGCCTGTCTGACATTGTTAGCTGAGTTTATTTCACCTTTATTCTTCATTTTGTAATGTAATACATGTTTTCTGTACAGTGCTTATTATGTAATAAATGATTAAAAAACTTTTAACAAATTTGAATAAAGTCATGATGATTGCATGACATTTGTATTTTATTTTTGTCACAACCCATTTTTTACGTCGGATGTTAAATCTAAACTGACAGAACAATGTCTCCATTGTGCCTTAGTGTTTTTTATTTATTGTTTAATACAACTGCACCATGTTAACCTTAATCATAAAGATAATAAAAGAACAGAGTTCCATGTCTTCCGCGATGTATACATTTAATATCCGTGGTGAACATCTCAAATACTATTTTATTAAAACCATAAAGTAGTCAAGCCATGAAAATAAATTCACCAGATATACCTAGACTAAATTGATAAAAATATGACAAGAAATGTACATGTGACAGTTCTAACAAAGAAATCAATAAACCAAGAGTTCAAGTAGTGAGGTTAAAATTATCCCTACAAAGATGTTATTGAAACATTTACATATGGAACGCCACATCTGTCTTATGTGAAACTCTGATATTACTGTATGTTGTTTTATTTTTACTTAATGATATTTTGTCTTTACTTAATATGGTTTTGACATTACGTGATGATGTTTTAATATAACTCAATATGGAATAGTCATTACTTAATGATATTTCGATATTACACGATATAGATTCGTATTGACTTGATATAGTTTTGTCATTACTCAATATGGTTTCGTCATTACTCGATGTGGTTTCACCATAATTTGATATGGTTGTGTTATTAGTCTATGTGGGTTGAACATTACTTGATGTGTATGTGACTTAACGTAATGTAGTTGTTTCATTACATGATGTGGTTTTGTTATTCGTAATGATGATCTGTCTATTGTTTATATGGTTTTAACATTACGCAATGATATTTCAGAATTCGACGATATTACACTACTTGATGTATTTGTTTCATTATTTGATGTGGTCTTGTCATTCTTTGATGTGATGTTGTCATTCTTTGATGTGTTTATCTCATTACATGATGAGGTAAAACCACGTGACCAATTCGGAAAAACCGGTTCTAATTTTAGATAGATTTCCATGTTGTATGTGTCTGTAATTCGTGTGGCCATCCTTTTAAGGTGGTACCTAACACTACAGGGAGATAACTCTGTAAAATCACCTAAACGTTTTAATGACGTTGTGTTTTTAAGGGAATATTAAGCTTCTCAATGATCAAAATTAGTGTTTGTCAAACTGCTATATAACCAGTGTAATTTTTCTGACAAAATGCTTGGTTCAAATTTTTTGAAATTTTTATATTTTTGTCAAAGGGTCAAAGTAAATACTGTGTAAAAATTTTGTGTAAATTAAACGAGCCAAATTAATTTTAGTGAAAGTGTAAAGTGTTGGGTACCACCTTAATTAGTGTTCAAATTAAAGTTACTGTTTGAGTTAAACTTTGAGTTAGTTTTCAATTCAAGTCATGCTTAGAATTAAAGTTCTAGTTAGCATTGAGTTTCGAGTTAAACTTTGAGTTTGAGTCATATTTAAAGACAGAGTTCTAGTTGCAACTTTGAATTTGAGTCACTTCTTGAGGTAGATTTTGAGTAAGAACGGAATTTAAGTCTCATTTAGATTAATTAAGAATTCGAGATGAAATTCGACCTATTTTATATGTCTTTTTTAGTTCGTAATTAAAATTTGTTATTGCGAAACAAGGGCTTTTGCTCTGACTTCCGAAAATAGGGCTCCGGGATATGCGTACTAAATAAACAATGTTGCAGTATACAAAACTCAACATAGGAGTTGAAATAAAGTTAGATGTGTTGTATTTGCCAATGAGCCAACTATCCACCAGCGTTTAAATGCAGTGTATATAAGAATCATATATAGTCAGCTACAAAAGGCCATCATGCACCATGTGAAAAAAAAAATAAACGAAAAAACTAACTGTCTTTTTTACCCAAATAAAATAAAATTACACATGTATACAACGACAACAATTGAACTTCATGCTCCTGACTTGGAGCAGGTACATAAGAAAGTGCATGTTGGAGAGTTTAACATGTATGTGAGCGAACATCGGACTGAAACTGTAGTGTAACAGCACAACACAAGAAAAAAATGTACACTAGACAAAGTGATGCCCCCCCCCACATTCATTTAACCGCTTATACGTCAACAAGGGCAAAGTTCAATTTTCTCCCAAAAGAGGAACAATAATAAAAAAAAAAAAAACCTAACCACATGCACACCTTCGACACATGTACAAACATCTAGCAGAGTGATATATTCCTAGCATTTAAACTGTTGGAGGAGTTATATGGAAACGCCCTACTTATGCAAGTAATTTTCCAAAATGATAAAGTTCAACTTTCTCCCAAAAGAGCACACATTAATAAAAATTAAACCTTGACCACATGCAGCACACCTTCAATTATGTACAAACAGACTGTAAAGAGAAAACTGTTGGAGGAGTTACGCAGAATAAATATATACCCATAATGGGACGGAAAGACGGACAGACGGACAGATGTTAAACACTATGCCCCCAACTTTCAGTTTGAGTAAAGTTGCGGTGGCTTAAAAACAGTTTCAATTGACTGACTCAATAAATTGGTATGACTGGGTAATTTTAATCCATCGGGGTGATCTCGGGTTCCCCAAAAAGGTAAGAAGATTCTGCGCAACGTGTGGCACCCATCGTGTTATTCGCGAAATTACAACCGAGTGATTTGGTTTTATTTAGAAGTTCATACTCGAGTAAAAGATGAAGGTATTATGGTTACGACAACTGGAACATGTTCGTCGCCACATGTGAAACTGATATTCCAAAATTATTTTTCAATTAGTGCGAGGTAGATCAGAGAATTCAATTGATTAAAAGTAACAGATTGATGTTCGTATATATGTTCAAATTATCATCGATAATTCTTATTTTATAGTAGTGATGCTTCGTCACTTAGTCCGAGCCCCCGCTCCCGATTTTCCTGTAACTTAAGTATGAGTTGATATGAAGTGTTTCATTTGTTAACAATAAAGTAATAGTCTTTTGATTTGTGTCGAGCCTGCGTCATCAATGTAGCGGCAGTTATACACAACAATGTCATTTCGGGACCTGTTATATCTTACTATTGGGTATGGGTTTTGCTCATTGTTGAAAACCATACAGTTTGGTTTTAGTTAAATACAACTGAATTAAACTGTTTTGACATGATACATTTATTACCTCTATGAAGTGTTTCAATAAAAAGCATCTACAGAAAAAACACTTTTTTATTTTCTTTGACCGATATATGTATAGCCGATCAACATTACGCTTTTACACTGAAAGCAGCAATATCAGACGTAACACAGCTTTCCGTGGAATATTTTACACATTTATTATAATACTGCTTCTATTTGAGAACTCCGGATCAAATAACAGGACCAAGTGGTTTGGGGATATCCCAATTACATGTATGTCCGAAATACTGTAAAACTTTCAGGATTTTTTTTTATTATTATTGTGTGCCGTTCCCCCTTTTTGACACCAAATAACTCTGAACAACCACTCGAACTTTAGTTTTAACTTTAACTTTGGCGATACCCATCCAAAGCACATTTAACAAACGACATATTGAAATCTGTTACAAAATAGATTTTTTTTCACATAGTGCATGGTGGCCTTTTGTAGCTGACTATACGTAGTGTTGAAGGCTGTACGGTTGCCTATATATGATTTCTTATATCCACGGCATTTAAACTCTGGTGGATAGTTGTCTCATTGGCAATCACACAACATCTAACTATATTTCAACTCCTATGTTGCGTTGTGTTAACTGAAACATTGTTAGATTGTGTATATTAAGTAAGAATATCCCGAACCCTCTTTTCGGAAGCCCGAACAAAAAGCCCTTGTTCCGCGATACCAAAATTTAATTACAAACTCAAAAAGACATATAAAATAGCTCAAATTTCAACTCGAAATCTTAATTAATTTAAATGAGACTTACATTCGACTCAAACTCTACCTCAAGAAGTTACTCATTTTCAAAGTTGTAACTAGAACTCTGCCTTTAAATGTTACTCAAACTCGAAACTCAATGCTAACTAGAACTTTAATTCTAAGCATGACTTGAATTCGAAAACTAATTCAAAGTTTAACTCCAACAGTTACCCGAACTTTAAGTTGAACACTAACCAAATGGATGGCCACACGCATTCAAGGCACATACAACATGGATATGTATCTAAAAATATAACAGGCTTTTCCGAATTGGTCACGTGGTTTTACCTCATCAAGTAATGGGATAACCACATCAAAGAATGACAGGACCACATCAAATAATGAATCAAACACATCAAGTGGTGTAAAATCGTCAAACTTTGAAACATCATTACGTAATGTTAAAACCATATAAAGAATAGACAAATCATCATTACGAAATAACAAAACCACTTCATGTAATGGAACAACTACATTACGTTAAGTCACATACACATCAAGTAATGATGAAACCACATTGACTAATGACACAACCGTATTAAATAACGGTGAAACCATATTGAGAAATGACAAACCTATGTCAAGTTATTACGAAAGCATATACATGATATAGTGTAATATCGAAATATCAATAAGTAATGTATATTTCATATTGAGTTATATCGAATTATCATAACGTAATGCCAAAACCATATTAAGTAAAGACAAAATATCATTAAGTAATAATAAAACAACATAAAGTAATATCAGAGTTCCACATAAAACTGCTGTGGCGTTCCATATTTACAAGTTAGTTGACCTTCATGGAATATCTTGTTGACAGATGACGCCGGATATGCTAAAATTGTCCAAACTACAATCCTGATCACATAATTTATACCTAGACGAGCAACACGACGGATGCCACATGTGGAGTTGAATTAGCTTACACTTACGGAGCACCAGATATTTCCTCAGTTATTGATAGCGTTAGTGTTTTGTGTACTGTTGTTTGTATTTTGTTTGTTTTGTCGGTTTTGACCATGACATTTCCAGTTATTTTTGGACTTCTTATTTTGAAAGTCCCTTTGGCATTGTTTTCATTTCCGTTTGACATGTATCAGATTAAGAATTATTACGGATTGACTGTTTATATACTTTCCTATAAAAACATACCAGGGTGAAAAAACCGACACACTATTCTTTTATATAGGTTTATATTTTGTCTTTAATTTTTTACAGCCGAAAAAAAACGATACATTAAGAAATTCTAAAACAGATATTTTGCTTTTGAGGATACAGCCTGAAAAAATTCTTGGATGTCGAAAATAAGGCATGGTGTGTGTTGATCGTTTTTAATGTTCGAATCAATTGTAAGAATACAGAACAAATCGCAACCGTTTCTCGAACTAAGCTTTTAATATTTGTTGTCTGCATTTTTAAAATTGTTATGAAAAGATTTTTGATTTTAGTATTTTTTTACTTTTTTATTTATAGTTTTATATGTAATGTCTTTCGATATCAGGATAAGTATATTTGTAAAGAACACAATAATGTATATTACATATAAAGTGATTACGATTCGTGTCTACAGACGGTACGCATAATTTTAAAAATACGAAAATTAAATGATTTAAGATAACACAATGTACCAAAATCAATACTCATATTCATTATTGATTAATGAATCGAATAACATGGTTTAAACTTTTGTTGTAGCTACCATTGTACTCCTACCAGATAGGGGATTTGAAGCTGTTTAATGGTTCGATATGTTTATTGTTTTGACACCTTACCATAAACTACAGTACTAAACAACTACTTTAGTTGACCATTGTATTGCATGATTTGTTTTAAACGTAGAAGATAATTATTGTACTAAGTGACAAAGTCGTTCAAATTTAAAATACAAAAGTTGTGTTCAAGTAGTAAATATGTAGTGAAAATACATTTAAATATTTTGATTTTAACTTTATTTAAATCTGTAATGTTTTTATAAATCGTTCTTAATTTTAAATTCGTAAAAATATCCCCCACATATCAGAGTGCAAGTCTGATCATTTCTATAATTTTTGTACCACCGGACGTACGACTCATCAGTGGCATTTATGTCTAAACAGTTATAATGCGAAATCAGGAGATAACTGTGTTTTATTTTGTTCTAACGGCATCAATAGGTGATCTGATGGTCGAAAATTAAGTTTAATTGCAACGGGTAAGCGGAGCCAGTAAACGGGTATTTGATACTATCAACTAAAAAACTGATTCCGTTGGAGCTTAAATTTCAATCTTGTTATCATCATCTGATGAAACTGACAAAAACAACATCAAATCATACATTTAAAATCTGTCATTGGTCGTTTTTTTTTCATAGCATTAATTGTTGTCAATTGTCAAACATCGTTTGTAACGTTCATTTTGATTGAATAACGTCATCAAATACCATGGCATCAATTCACAATTGATGTCATGAAAATGTACACGCAAATGACAGATTTTGAATATAGGATTAGACGTTGTTTTGTCAGTTTCATAAAAATGGAGATTACATTGAATTTTAAACTTCGACGGCACCAATTAGTGTGTGATGGTCTCAAATACCCCATCACCAGTAAGCGAAATTCAATTTCCGACATTCAAATCACCAATTGATTCCGTCGAAGCTTAAAGTAATAAACAGTTTTATCCTAAATTTTGTTTTCTGAATGCTTTTCAATATTCTAGTTCTTCCACACTGTTGATATTTGTAAACATAATAAGTTTCTTGCAACACGTGTATATGTTCTCATGGTAATTCAGAGTATAATTTTGGCATCTTTTTTTTATGTAAACCGACTAGTTATAGACAAACAGGTACAAGGTTTTGTACTTTCTTTATTTAAAACTGACGATTACACAATATCCGTAAATTATATGAATAAAATAAGATGTAAAATTGTAGATAATATACAGCAAATCACACATAATCAACCTAACCAAAATAGACAAACATTTGTAAAAAATGGAGCGGCTTATTTCTAATTTTCTCTGATTTCCCATATATCAATTTGCATCTTTGGTTTGGTATTCAAGTGATAATTTCATTTTACAACAATATGAATTGACAACAATTATATTTTAAAATATAACACATGAATATATTCCATGTAAAAATAAAAAATACTTGTTATTAATAGGATTAATTATACATTTTACCTTTTATTTAATGACAATATATTCATGTTCCGGAAGAGTTTAATAGCCTTCTCCGTTTATTATCGATATCTAAATATACTCTATCATAACTACATGCAGATAAAACAACCCAAGTTTAAAATTCTACTGTTAGTTTAACAAAAATTAATGATCCAGAAAGGTTATTCTATCTCCGGGATTTAAATAACCTTGTCATAACAACTTGCAAACAAAACAAATCAAAATGGCTCAGGCTGCTTCTAAAACTTCTAAAACGTGTGAAATTTGTGTTTCTGGACCTGGACGTAATTATTGTGAACAGTGTGACCAGTTGTTTTGTGATGGATGTAAAATATCTCATTTACGGGCGAAAATTAGCAAAAATCACTCATTTCTAAGTGGTCCAAATATAAACCCGGAAGTTAAACAATATTGTAAAGAACATGATGAAAACTTTATATATTATTGCATGGAATGTGGTACACCAGTCTGTAAGATATGTGCTATTAAAAATCACAGAAGACATGATCTGTCGGAGATCAAGGAATCAGTGGAAGGTATTAAAGCGGAGGTTAAAAACGACATCGAAACGAAGATAAGAAAGCTGCAGTCAAATGGAGCAGAGTTTGATCAAGGTACACATACATATAAAGCTGATGTTAAAGAAGTTATCCAGGCTATAAGAGAAGAAGGCAAAAGATTAAAAGAAATGATTGATCAGAAAGTTGAGGATCTTATTAATACGGTAAAGGAGAAAGACACAAGGAATGTCCAAACCTTACAGTCTGTTGGCAATGAGTTAAAAACAGCTTTGGATCAGGCAAAGGAGCAGCAGAAGTTCTACCAAGACACCAAGGGTATAAAAGATACTACGAAGTTGTTACAAAAACTAACACAAATAAAGTCACAAATCGATCAAATAGAAGTGATACAGATTCCTATCATGCCATCAGTCAAATATGACAAAAAGACAGTAGCAGAGAGTGAAATAGAGAAACTGTTTGGGGAACTAACATTTGGGTAAGTTTGTTTCCTAGTTATTGATTCTATGTAGTGCTTAGAAAACTCTTATTGTCTTTTCCTCTTTTTTCATATGATCTTTGAATATATAAGTCTCTTTTCATCTGCATAGGGTTGAATAAATATGGCGTCTTTCGCTTTGTGTTTCTATTATATAATGTATTTGTATCTCAGATAATCAAAGTGTTCCAGATTTAATAGAATACACGATAATGCAATGCCTATATATAAACTGTTATTCAAAATTGTCAGTGTCCTCTGATCATTGATTAAAGGGGCACTATCTGTCAAATTCGTGTTCATCAATTTGACTCAAATTCTCATGTTTTATTTATAACAATGAAAAACATTTTTCCAAACTATCAAAAGAATAAAATAAACAATTTACAGGCCAAGGTCTCAATTAGATTTAGCTTTGTTTCGTGTGAATTTTAGCAATGACGCCATCTAATTAAATTTCGAGTTTTCTATGACCATATAAGCGATGTAAACATAAACATGAATATAAATAGATTAAACAACTCGTGCAGTTGGATTTTTAAAGGTCTACTAAATTTTGTATTATAGATTAAACATTTATGTTTATCGTGGTTTATTTCCTAAAAAAGAATGATTTTTGGTGGATCGAATAAGTTCACATGAATACATGTTTAATGAGGTCGACTTATTCACCTGCAAGTGAATAATTCATTATCAATTTTTATTAGCTTAATTTGACAAAATTGAACCATTTTAGCTGCTAAAAGTGAATCATTATTTCACTATTTTACTTTCATTAATGATTGAACCCAAACAAATCAAACTTTAGATTTTTATGTATCTCGTTGCTAGTGCCCCTTTAAGATAACCAGCATTTCATGAGTTTTAAAACAAGATTATTTATAGGTTGACTTTATAGAATTCTAAATATATGTTTACAGTTTAAATTAGAATACAATAGGATTTAAAATCCTCCTAGAACACATTTGAATTTTAACTATCTACTAATAGAAATTGGAATACCGGTTTATTCTTTTGTAAATAAAATCCAGTACAAATCAGAATTCCAACATTTACTTATAGAAATAAGATATCCAAATGTGTTAGAGAATGATTCTGGATCGTACTAAATTTCAAGTAGGATCAAGGATAGCTACTAAAACAATCAAGACGTCGTTATAATATAATAATGTTTTTTTTATCTTATAGACAAAATGTCAAATACGTTGAATACATTTTAGTTTTTGTTTATATTATCATTACAAATGTTTTTTTTTTATCTTATAGACAAAATGTCAAATACGTTGAATACATTTTAGTTTTTGTTAATATTATCATTACAATTAGTCACAATTGACCAGCAAATCGAGTTATAGTCCAAACATGAAGTGATAATTTGATTAAAAGTTATGACATACCTGCTCTCTAAAGAGATTTCAAAACCATAAAGGACCTTTCATAAACCAATGATATAGCGAATTTTAGAAAAAAATGAAGGACTTTTAGAAAAAAAGCTTTGCTGTTAAATGAATTCATAGGAAACTGTAACTCCGATTTATTAAAGGATGTTTCAGGATCCTTTTCAATCCTATAATATTCAATCTTTTTTCACATTGAGCAAAAACAATAAGTCTCCATACTTTCTTTGGGAGACCTAACTAAGCGTTTACGGAGTGAAGTAATGAATAGATGAATAGGTCTTCGTAAAAAATCAGAGAAAATCAGTTTGGAGACTTATTGTTTTTGCTCAGCTCTTATTATTTTTTTTCTTCTTTTTCTTCTTCTTCTTCTTCTTCTTCTTCTTCTTCTTCTTCTTCTTCTTCTTCTTCTTCTTCTTCTTCTTCTAAGATGAACTTGTTCGCAGTGGTTCTCCAAAACCACTTGTCAGATTTATTTAAGATTTCATAAAATGTCTAGAGAAGCCATCAATATTTGGTTTGTGCATTGGGTCTATTTAGGGGTATTTTGGGGGCATAAAGAAGGAATGGGTTTACTATAGAACCTCTGGGATTCGATTTTTTTTTTATTTTCAAACGACTAGAACTTGAAAACTGTAAGTGATAGACACACCCAGTCTTCAGAAATGATATCAGGACAATAAAACAAATCATATGAAATATATGGTGAGTCCCTGGGGGGAGGGGGGTCACCACCAATCCCTTCAACTGTTACAATTATTTCTTGTTATGTGTTTAGGTTTCATTAAATAATTAGCCTTTCTAGTTGAAGTTTTATCTCAAGACTTTGGGATTCACACCAAGAAGTCAGCAACCAAAGAAAACTAAACGGTATTTAATAAGGGACATAAATGAAACTACATTTTTCAATTACAACGTGTCAGTACAAACTTTATGTGGAAGTTATTGATCGATATTAGCAATCAAAATCAATTGAATTGTGCAAATGATGATACAAGCATGAAACATAGCACGAAGCACCATTATTATAAATTTTTAAAGAAAAACCTGCTGGCCGTAAGAAAATTTAATTTTTACAAGATGGCCAACACATTTTCTAAAAAGGCTGTCTTTTCCAGATTAAAAAACTTATTTTTCTGAAAAAAACTTTTTCTTTCACCTTCTTTGAATAAAAAATATTACCAGATTTGGTTGATACCTTCTTTATATGTGACGTATATACTAGAAATTTATATTTGATATGTTCTGGGTTTGCGCATGTGTGAAAATATTATTAAATTCACACACAAACATTTGAACTATTTATTACATGCTTAGCGCTTTTGAGTTTTTGTCGACCCTGCAACTTTTGTTGCAGAGACCTCGACATAGGGATCGTGATCCAGCGGCGGCGGTGTTAGCTAATTTCTTACAAGCTTTATATTTTAGAAGGTGGAAGACCTGGATGCTTCATACTTTGTATATAGATGTCTCATGTTACGAAGTTTCCGTCAGTTACTTGTCCAATGTCATTGACCTCATTTTCATGGTTCAGTGACCACTTGAAGAAAGGTTAACATTTTATGTAATGTTGAATTCTCTCTTATTATAAGTAATAGGATAACTATATTTGGTATGTGAGTACCTTGCAAGGCCTTTATGCCCGTCAGACAGTTTTCACTTGCCCTCGACCTCATTTCATGGATCAGTGAACAAGGTTAGGTTTTGGTGGTCAAGTCCATATCTCAGATACCAACTGGCAGGTGTCATCTGACCTTGACCTCATTTTCATGGTTCAGTAGTTATAATTAATTTTTTTGTGTTTTGTTCTGTTTTTCTCATACTTATGCAATAGGTCTACTATATTTGTTGTATGGAATGATTGTAAAGTGTACATGTCTAGCGGGCAGATGTCATCTGACTTTGACCTCGTTTTCATGGCTCAGTGGTCAAAGTTAAGTTTTTGAGTTTTGGTCTTTTTATATAATATTATATGCCAAAGGTCAACTATATTTGGAGTATGGAAATATTTAATGATCTATATGTCAGTCCCGCTGGTTTTATTTGACCATGATCTCAATTTCACGGTTCATTGCACAGTGTTAAGTGTTTGTGTTTTGGTCTATTTTTCTTAAACTATAAGTAATAGGTCAACTATATTTGTTGTATGGAAGCATTGTAAGCTGTACATGTCTGCCTGACATGGTTCATCTGACCTTGACCTCATTAAATGGTTCATTGGTCTTTCTTTAGCTAACTTGGTTAATGTTAAGTTTATGTGACAGTTGTAATAAAGCTTTATACTTAGGACTATCAACATAATATCAATGATTAGTAAAGAAAACGAGACATTTCAGTATGTGCACTCTTGGTAATGATGTTATGATTTGTTTTATGACATTATTTAAGGTTATGATACACATGCGTTTAACAATTTCGCGCATGCGCAATGCGCAAACTATTCATAAATAAAGAACTAGTTACACGCACTACATGGGCACAATACTGGAAATCGTAGTTCATCTAACAGCTGAGCATTTGAATTTCTTAAACATATCTTGGTCGTCATTTATTCCTCTAAGGATCTAGGTTCTTCTGTTTGAGTATAAAGTGTTACTTCTTTGATTCAACTGTTTGATAACACCCCCTTTCAGTTGCAATGATCGATGGATAAAGGTGAAAAGGGTGTTTAACTTTCATAATATCGGGCAAATATCAATTATAGCTGCCGATAAACCCCTTGGTATTGGCTAAGCAATTTCAGTTGGAATGGACAGATTTGTACGGAGAACATAAGTTTATCTCCATGTTTGGTGGATTGTACATTAAAATGGTTTTAAAAAAAATTCTGAGTGAATAACGACTGGCATTGATTAATATAAATTGCAAAACTTGCTTCCCAATCCAGTATAAATAAATTTGTTTAAAACTAAAACCTAATAGGTATACTTGAAACATTCTGTGATTTGCCATCGACTGATCCAAATTCTGACGCATTTATCGTTGGTGGGTCAGCAATGGTTAATTTATTGCCACCACTTGTGCAAATGATATCATACTGCTTTAAATAAAATCTTTCTTCGATAAGTATTCAAGAGATACTATCATAATATTATCTATGACAAATTAGTTATATATAGGCTAGGACTAAAACAAAAGGCAAAGTACTGGCGCTAGACGGAAAGTTGTTGGTTCTGGTAGAACGCCAAGGGTTTGGAGTAGTTTTTCTGTGAAGATAACAAAACGGGATTGTTCAAGTTTCTTGCCGACAGAATTGCTGCTTTAGAGACTAATGAAAATGTTTATGCTACTCAATATGAAAATATTCTTTACAATTTCAATACGGATACTTGCACTTCTCAGCTATCTCCTTGTTACCATGAAAAAGTAGATAATGATTTTCCATAATAAGCATGCTGCTGTAAATGGTTGTAAAAAGTAATTTTAAGTTGTACTGACATAGATGTAGTAGTATTAGGAATTGCAGTCCTCGCAAGATTAGGTGTGCGCAATTTTTGGAAAGGTTTTTGAAGGAATAAAGACATTTGATGGCTTCCTGTACACTTCATATCAAATGCATTTGATCCTCGGGTAGCAGCTTAATCTTTCTTCCATGCATTTAGTGGGTGTGACACTGTGTCGGCATTTCATCGGAAAGTGATGAGTCAGCTTTCAATACATTGGAAGTATTCTCAGATGTAAATGACGCTTATGCCCGATTTTGTATGAAGACACAGATATGGACATCATAGACGTATTTGTTTGCATCATGTACGGAAACATCTCCGTTGCTGTTAAGGAGGCACGATTAAAATCGTTTGTAAGGAAGCAGCAGCCTTATGATGCTATTCTGCACACAATCATTAACACTACCTGTGGTAGGCGGAATAGCATCATAAGGCCGCTGTTTCCTTGCAAGCGATTTTAATCTTCTTCTGGAGCACACCAAAATAGAAGCATATCAAGTTGGACATGTTTTGGTTCGTCCGGAATTATTCATTCGACAGGTTCATATACCAAGTCATGAACTCAGGAGTTCGGTTAAAGAAAAAAATTAATGACAATAATATTGGAAACCAAAATAGAATTCTTTGGTGGCCGCTGATCCTCGTGTCATGATTTTTGGAAATGCGGAAGTAAGAAATTCAGCTGTGTTGGTAACTATAAAATACCGTTCTGGCCAGCCGTGTACCGGTGTGTGTGTTGGTAACTGTCAAATAATTATAAGATAAGCAACCTGTCTTTTTAAACAAACAAACTATATATGCATTTGAACTTAACAAAACCAGTGATATCTCTTGTTATGTTAATAGAAATGATAAAATTGCCATTTTCCACGTTTTGCCGCCATTTTGGGACCGGAAGTTACTATTGTTTTCTTCATTTTGGTATTGTTTTTTTCGTACTTTAGGGAGTGTTATTTAAGTTTTATCAAAATTAACATTGGATTTTACCTATTACACAGCTTTCAAAAGATTTACGAAATGTAAGTAATTGGATAATGACGCCCTTTGTAAAATGAGCGGTGGCCATCCTGAAAAATGTGTTTTTTATGGCCACCAGCTAAATTTTTTTAATTATCATTTAGTCCTCCCATATTCCAAATTTCATGCTTGTATCACGATTTGTACAATCATGTCCATATTATTATCATCAAAATCTTATCAAGTCAATCTTAAGGAAAACAGTACTTTTAACACCTAGTCTCCCATAAAACCATGCAAAACAGTCCACAAGGGGGTCTTCAGATTCGATTGAAACTTTGAGTGCTTAAACAACAAGTCTATAAAAAAATCATCTGGTTCCTATGTCTTTCAGCTTGGAACTGCTGTAATGTAC
This sequence comes from Mytilus edulis, assembly GCF_963676685.1. NCBI lineage: Eukaryota > Metazoa > Mollusca > Bivalvia > Mytilida > Mytilidae > Mytilus > Mytilus edulis. The sequence goes on from NC_092351.1 coordinate 89,000,350, forward strand.
CGGGAACCAGTATTCCCATGTTTGAGGCAGTAGTTTTCTATGAATCTTTTTTTTCCACGTTGCTCAAATAAAATGCTTTAATGAGGGGCAGCCTGATACGACCGCAGTTTGGTCAAATTTGGACACAATACTCAAGCTTCACACTGTCTGAATTTGGATTGAAATTGCATTTTTTAGATAATATAGTTTTCTTTCACAAAAACAATGTGGACAAAGATCATTTAATTCTATTGCGCAATACTGTGCTAATGAATTCTCAATTTGAAAAATTTTGGAAAAAAATATATGAATCCCTTAAATGAATTGTAAAAACAAATCCCCCTTTATCTTTTTGAAACCCCATTGGAGTAATAACCCCAAATCACAATCCCAGCCTCTCCTTTGTAGTACTTTCCTGAGAGATCAATAGAAATACTAACACACAAGTTATTATCCTGAAACTAGAACAATGCTTGTGTTTGGCCCTTTGTGGCCCCTAATTCCCAAACGGTTTGGACCATCATCCCCAAAATCAATTTTAACTTTCCTTTTTGGTATTTCACCTTCTAAAAAAAATTAAAGAGATTCACTTATAGGGTCTTTGCATCGGAACTAAACACATTTATTCAAAAACCAGTTGTTGGCATGGCACGGGTTATGTTCTTCTCATATATGTTATGATGGTATGATACTAAACCCCTAACGGGAAGGATTGTGCCTGATGTTAATATGATGAAATCATAATCTTTCAGTCCGTTAAATTGAAGTCTGGAGCTGGCGTGTCAGTTAACTGCTAGTAGTCTGTTGTTATTTATGTATTATTGTCATTTTGTTTATTTTCTTTGGTTACATCTTCTGACATCAGACTCGGACTTCTCTTGAACTGCATTTTAATGTGCGTATTGTTATGCGTTTACTTTTCTACATTGGCTAGAGGTATAGGGGGAGGGTTGAGATTTCACAAACATGTTTAACCCCACCGCATTTTTGCGCCTGTCCCAAGTCAGGAGCCTCTGGCCTTTGTTAGTCTTGTATTATTTTAATTTTCTTGTGTACAATTTGGAAATTAGTATGGCGTTCATTATCACTGAACTAGTATATAGTTGAAGGACGCCTCCGGGTGCAGGAATTTTTCGCTACATTGAAGACATGTTGGTGACCTTCTGCTGTTGTTTTTTCTATGGTCGGGTTGTTGTCTCTTTGGCACATTCCCCATTTCCATTCTCAATTTTATTTACCATTCACTTAAACTAAAGTTATTATCCGGAAACCAATGACGACATCATTCCATTATACGATTCCCCAATTTTGTTTGAGGCTGTATACAAAGCATACAATATAAAAGTAAGACGATGTGGTATTATAATTAGTTCTTTTCATTTTTTCAAGAAATTTTATAACTTTCTTGAGCCTTTCAAAACACAGCATTTATTTATTAAATCTTGATGGTTCCTTAGTTTATATTTGGGAAATCTAACCAACTGACTATAGAGACTTTCTATAAATTTAAAAATAATTGCAATATGAATAACACAACATATTTTCAATGTCCCCAACCTTCTAAATGTTTGAACTGGGCTTATCTTCAGCCTTGACCGGATTTCTTTAGAAAGACAGCAATGACATAAACTTTGTCAAAATTAAATAACGATTAATTATACTAGATACTTTACAATCTGAACCGATGGTCGGACAGACAGACGAGCGAACAGAATTTTTATATATCCCTGGCCGCAATGTGATGCCGAGGGGGAAAACGATAATAGATATTGGGTATATGTCAAGGATACAACATTTCATCTCAGAAGTTAACCAGCCAAAAATGTACACCCATAGGTCGCTACACGATCTGCAACAAACTGGGAAACCCGACACCATGTAGTTAGCTCTATATGGATGGCACAGACTGTGCAATAACCAAAGTTGCATTTTCATTTTTTGTACAATATTCTGTTACAGTATAATTTAAATTTGCTTTGATCTATCTCACATTTTTGACGGTCACCATGAGTGCGCAATTATAATATTAATACACACATTAAGTTCTGAAATTGCAGTATTTCAAGTTCCTGCATTAAGCCAAAATTTTACGACTTTTTTTTAGTTTAACTACAACTCGTTCATTCGTTAGAACTGTTTTAGTAATTCAAAACTAATGTCTCCCCTGTAGAAGTCACTTTTGTCAAAAAAGACCTCAATTGCAAATAAAAATATATGGTGCGTGAGTGGAAGTATGCACAGTTTCCAATGAATTAAAGAATTAAGGAATCGAGGGGTTATGATATGAGGAACAAAATATATGGTACACTGAATTGGTCTTGTCCTGATAATATTCATTAGGGTATATAGTTAATGGGTAGGTATCTGATGTATTCAAAGGCCTGATTGAAAATGTATATATGATTAAAGGAACGCATATGAACATGTTTCAAGCTATTTAACCATCAATTGTGTGTAGGGGCAGGGCAAGACCCGCATGATGAACTAGAAAGGCAATTAAGTTTAATATGGGTTACGGATGGGGTTCTGAACTTTTTTTGAAAAATAAATCTAAATAGCAACGTCATTATATGAAGGAGCAGGACATGACCCCAGGGAAAAATCATTAGCTGTACTGTAAAGGTCTTGCCCGTTCTGTATCCTATAAATTGCTTACTACCACTCCAACTTAACTGTGGTGGATAGTTGTCTAATAAGCAGTCAGTATATTTCTCTTTCATATTGACATGGCAAGAAAGAATGTTTTGTTTTAGGTTACTTAGAGAATTACTTATTTGACCTTGACCTTTTATTTTACTTTGACGGTTAAAAATCAAGGTCATTATCCATGGTAAACAACACATCATTTTTAGGTGATGACATTGTGTGTCAAGTATTAAAAAACTTCTTAAATGAAGAGAAAAATAAAGGGAACAGTAGTATACCGCTGTTCAAAACTCATAAATCCATGGACAAAAAACAAAATCGGGGTAACAAACTTAAACCGAGGGAAACGCATTAAATATAAGAGGAGAACAACGACATAACACTAAAATGTAACACACATAGACAAAATCCCACGAGAATAACAAATATAAGATATATATATATATATAACATCAAAACCAAAAACATGAATTTGGGATAGACAAGTACCGTGACACGTCTTATCGCAATGTGAATTTACACTCAAAAATAAGAGAAAACAAACGACACAACGTTATAATGTAATACACACAGAAACGAACTATAGTATAACAATGGCCATATTCCTGACTTGGTACAGGGCATTTTTAAAGGGAAAAATGGTGGGTTGAACCTGGTTTTGTGGCATGCAAAACCTCGCACTTTTATGGCCATGTGAAATATAACATCAAAATGACAACACAGGACTACAATATAAATAAATTGGAGAACACAATTGACAAAGAATCACACGAACAACAGCCAACAAAAGGCAACAAGTTCAAAATTTTAATACGCCAGAAGTCTATTATGTCCACACAAGACCTACGTGTGACGCCCAGATACAAAAGTTTGAAAGCCGAAACGAGTACAAAGTTGAACAGCATCGAGGATTGTGCTTCTGTAAAAAACGGGGAAAATCAAATATTTTAACCTTGAGGTCAAAAGTCAAGGTCAATTGGCAGTTTTCATTTTATGAGATATACTGTCTTATTATTATACACCTTCATGCCAAATATCATCAGATAGTGTCAAAAGATGAATAAGATTTTATGATTAAATACTCAGATTATTGTGAAAAATATATGAAAATAACCCATTTTTATTCCGTTGCCATGGTAATGGTGAAAGAGACCCCAGCTCAATGATGCTTGTTATAAAAATCAATTCAAATACCAGTTAAATATAACTTTATCTAGCATATTCAGAGTAACACAATTGTGATATTTTTAAAAGTTTTTTGGGGAAATTGAGGCATTTCCAGTAAATGGCGCTAAAAATCTAAAAATAGCCTAAAATAAAATTTTAAAGTTAGATTTTTTTTCTCTTGACTTACATGTGTGCAAAATTTCATTTCATTTGGTTCACATGTCATGTGGACCCACTTATACATATTTTGCATGGTTCTATCAAAGATTGGGTGTTAATGCAATTTGGGAACTACATGTAGTTTGCGTTATTTTTGGATTATCTTAACACAGCTAATGCAGTTTGTTTATATTTAGAAATACAGTGTTTTATTTGATTTTATAATAATTTACAATTTTGACGCACATTTAAGATAAGAATGAAATTGTTAATATGATCGTTGTTTTACGCAGAGAAACTGTCAAAAAAGAGTTTCTTCGCAGAGAAACTGTAAAAAAAGAAGAAAACCCGAAACCTCAGAAGTACGTCAGGTTTGTATTTATAATAGACATTTAACTAAGTTGTTTCTTTTATTTCCGTTTTTTTAATCTTCGTTCATCTTTTCTGTGGATTGGCTTTTGCTACAATAATAAAAGCAAAATACAAAGGTTTGACATTCGAAGTCATATATTTGACATTGCGTTGTAGTGTTCTTCATGTCTTTAACTATACTTTGTTCAATCGGTTTCGATTCCACTTGAACCGATGAGTATGATATTTCAGTGGTATCTAACACTACAAGGAACTCTGTGAAATCAGCAAAACGTTTTAATTAAGTTGTTTAGTTAAGAAAATAGTAAGCTTATCATTGATCAAAATTAGTGTTTTTTAAACTGCTATATATCAAACCATTTTTTTCTGAGAAAATGATTGGTTCAAGTTTTTTGAAATTTTAATTTTTGTCAAAGAGTCAAAGTAAATATTTTGTCAAAATTTTATGAAAATAAACGAGACACATTAATTTTAGTCAAGGTACCACCTTAACAATACGCATGTATAATATACTTAATAAGTTATCATATGTTAAATACTGTTCTTTCACTGAATGACATGCTATTATCATATAACAAACCCTTAGAACTAATCAGTAATTTGGCAGTACCGTAAATGGCTTGAAATTGATTCTTTTTTTTTTTGCACGTAATCATCTAATTTTAGCGACGTTGGTTTTAAAATAAACATATGTTTTACTTTTGATAGATAAGACTAATGGGTTGCACGTCATATATAGCATGATAAGTAATGTAAATATATGTAATTTGTTCAGTTTAGCTTTCCAAAATGTTATACCTTATAAAGTATTCATGATAAAAATTTGTCAAGGAAAGAAATCAATACTTTTGAAAGATTGACTTATTGTGGCGCAGAATATTGATATGAGAGTAAAATATCTGAGCAAAGTTAAAGGTGAGTATTCAAATAATAAGTTACGTTCAAATATTTATATAAGATCAAATGCTATTAATGTTAGACATCACCCTTGAGGATATCTAAATATGATATATTTTATAGAGTTACAAGAACAGCTAAACAATACATATACAGATGCTTCTACTGCAAGTAAGTGTGATGTTATTTAGTTCTCTTTCGGAAGAGTACAAAAGACTAAGTACAGGTGCACAGATCATTATGAAATCAGATATGCAAATATGAAAAACATAGATATGTAAAGCACAAAGCAAGTTTTTCCCCTTTAATAAAATTTCATTTGTGTTAAAGATGTTATAAAAAATTATTGAAACAGATATGTGTGTATCAATTTTTTAACTTTTATTGTCAATACAATACACATTGATTCAACTTTCCTGAATGATATTATCAAAACGCGCGTAAAGTATATATAGATTACAACATGGCATATTTTGTTTTAGACCCTTTATTAGTCCAAATATTATATCTTTGGTTATTTATGATAAAACTCATTTCGACTTATCATTCTTAATTAGTTATTTATCGTCAGACTCGGACTTTTACCTATTTAAAGTTATATGATATATTCTGGAATATGTATTCTACGCTAAAATTCTAATTCGTAAACTCAAACGAACATAAGATATTTATCAAATAACCACAAACTCTAACATGGGAGACGCCACTTGAAGAGACAAGCGCACATTTCATAATAAAAAGTAAAATCACAAAAGTACTGAACTCAGAGGAAAATCAATTCGGAAAGTCCATAATCACATGGAAAAATCAAATAACAAAACACATAAAAAACGAACGCATCATAATCATATGGCAAAAATATGAGTATAATATTGTTTAAAGTTCGTAAAAATACACATGTATTAGGCAGCTTGTACTGGTTTTCCAATACTAGTGGCCTACAAACCTAAAATAAATAATATAATTAATAATATTTTTTATTTGGCAAAATGCTACTGTACACTTTGACTTCAAATGCTCTTATGACTTTAAACCATCTGAGTTCACTGGTGCGTGAACTCAATATCCCAATTGAACCGACAATACTACAATTTACAAAGCACGTGTCAACTATAAGCAAACAACATTTTTACATGTTCGACTTTTGTACAACTTTGATAAATACATATAAAAGACTTTTCATGAGTAAACAAATATACCACCATGATCAAGAGGACAATAGTTAATTCAACAATGTAGAGCAGTAGAATTTTTTTTAACTTTTGGAACAAAAGCATTGTGATAATAGCAGACAGCATTAATATGTTAAGCCCTGTTTATGTTAATACCGAACCTTAAATATGTAAGACATCAAATATGCATGTCCTCATTCAGTAACTTAGTCAATGGTTGCTCTTCTACCTTAGGCATGGATTACCTTAGTTGTGTTTAGCAACACTTTTAGAAATTTTGGATTTCAATGCTGTTCAACTTCGTACTTTATTTGGCATGTTTAACCTCTTTGGATTCGAACGTCACTGATGAGTCTTTTGTAGATGAAACGCGCGTCTGGTTTATATATAAAATTTAGTCCTGGTATCTTTGATGAGTTTATTTATATTAAAATCTATTAATTTATCAATATCCTCTTTTCCCTACCTCGGGATTAAATACAGCTTATCAACTTAAATATCGATACTTGTCTGTCGCAATTTATATGTCATGCTCGTACATGTTCCCATTTAAAGGTCATTATTAGTTTGAAAAGAGGAGGTGGCGATGCCCCTGACACAAAAACGTTTAGACAGTGTTTTAAGATATACATTTTTTACGATCCCGATCACAAACGGGTTAACTGAGACGACTTGTTTTCGTCTCAATTTTCCGCATAAGTGCCATGCTATCGCAGTTTTAGATCTTTGAATAAGAGAATAGATGTCTCAAAAGCAATTTGAACTAAAGTGACATACTTTACTTGGTATAAATGGAGGTTAATACATGTATATCAGGAGAAGCATAACCATGTCAACTCTCCAAACTGGAAGTAATGTGTTGATCTGGTTAGTCACTTCAATTTGTCTTCTTAATGAAATTCCGAGAATGGGGCTACGATCATTAAAAGACCTATGCTTGGGATCTAGATGGCTGTTGATTAATGATATCGATGTATTTCCGTCTTATCTATCTTAACCCAATGTATTCATGTTGACCTTTTCTTTTGTTCTGTCCGATTGGTTTGCTTTAAATCGGATTATGTTGAAAATAGTACATCATTATAACAGAAACATTGAACAACATGGGAATTTTGTCTCCATCATTTTAACAGAAACATTGAACAACATGGGGATTTTGTCTCCATCATTATAACAGAAACATTGAACAACATAGGGAGTTTGTCTCCATCATTATAACAGAAACATTGAACAACATGGAGATTTTGTCTCCATCATTATAACGGAAACATTGAACAACATGGGGATTTTGTCTCCATCATTATAACAGAAACATTGAACAACATTGTGATTTTGACTCCATCATTATAACGGAAACATTGAACAACATAGGGATTTTGTCTCCATCATTATAATGGAAACACTAAACAACATGGCAATTTTGTCTCCATCATTATAACAAAAACATTGAACAACATGGGGATTTTGTCTCCATCATTATAACAGAAACATTGAACAACATGGTGATTTTGTCTCCATCATTATAACAGAAACATTGAACAACATAGGGATTATGTCTCCATCATTATAACAGAAACATGGAACAACATGGGGATTTTGTCTCCATCATTATAACGGAAACAATGAACAACATGGGGAGTTTGTCTCCATCATTATAACGGAAACGTTGAACAACATGGGGATTTTGTCTCCATCATTAAAACAGAAACATTGAACAACATGGGGAGTTTGTCTCCATCATTATATTAGAAACATTGAACAAAATGGGGATTTTGTCTCCATCATTATAACAGAAACATTAACAAGATGGGGATTTTGTCTCCATCATTATAATAGAAACATTGAACAACAAGGAGATTTTGTCTGCATCATTATAACTGAAACATTGAACAACATGGGGATTTTTTCTCCATCATTATAACGGAAACATTGAACGACATGGGGATTTTGTCTCCATTATTATAACAGAAACATTGAACAACATTGGGATTATGTCTCCATCATTATAACAGAAACATTCAAAAACATAGGGATTTTGTCTCTATCATTATAACGGAAGTATTGAACAACATGGGGATTTTGTCTCAATCATTATAACAGAAACATTGAACAACATGGGGATTTTGTCTCCATCATTAAAACAGAAACATTGAACAACATGGGGATTTTGTCTCCATCATTATAACGGAAACATTGAACGACATGGAGATTTTGTCTCCATCATTATAACAGAAACATTCAAAAACATAGCGATTTTGTCTCTATCATTATAACAGAAATATTGAACAACATAGGGATTTTGTCCCCATCATTATAACATAAACATTGAACAACATCGGGATTTGTCTCCAACATTAAAACAGAAACATTGAACAACATCGGGAGTTTGTCTCCATCATTATAACAGAAACATTGAACAACATGGGGATTTTGTCTCAATCATTATAACAGAAACATTGAACAACATGGGGATTTTTTCTACATCATTATAACGGAAACATTGAACGACATGGGGATTTTGTCTCCATTATTATAACAGAAACATTGAACAACATTGGGATTATGTCTCCATCATTATAACAGAAACATTCAAAAACATAGGGATTTTGTCTCTATCATTATAACAGAAATATTGAACAACATAGGGATTTTTTCTCCATCATTATAACATAAACATTGAACAACATCGGGATTTGTCTCCAACATTAAAACAGAAACATTGAACAACATCGGGATTGTTTCTCCATTATTATAACAGAAACATTGAACAACATGGGGATTTTGTCTCAATCATTATAACAGAAACATTGAACAACATGGGGATTTTGTCTCAATCATTATAACAGAAACATTGAACAACATGGGGATTTTGTCTCCATCATTAAAACAGAAACATTGAACAACATGGGGATTTTGTCTCCATCATTATAACGGAAACATTGAACGACATGGAGATTTTGTCTCCATCATTATAACAGAAACATTCAAAAACATAGGGATTTTGTCTCTATCATTATAACAGAAATATTGAACAACATAGGGATTTTGTCTCCATCATTATAACATAAACATTGAACAACATCTGGATTTGTCTCCAACATTAAAACAGAAACATTGAACAACATCGGGAGTTTGTCTCCATCATTATAACAGAAACATTGAACAACATGGGGATTTTGTTTCAATCATTATAACAGAAACATTGAACAACATGGGGATTTTTTCTCCATCATTATAACGGAAACATTGAACGACATGGGGATTTTGTCTCCATTATTATAACAGAAACATTGAACAACATTGGGATTATGTCTCCATCATCATAACAGAAACATTCAAAAACATAGGGATTTTGTCTCTATCATTATAACAGAAATATTGAACAACATAGGGATTTTTTCTCCATTATTATAACATAAACATTGAACAACATCGGGATTTGTCTCCAACATTAAAACAGAAACATTGAACAACATCGGGAGTTTGTCTCCATCATTATAACAGAAACATTGAACAACATAGGGATTTTGTCTCCATCATTATAACGGAAACATTGAACAACATGGTGATTTTGTCTCCATCATTAAAACAGAAACGTTGAACAACATGAGGATTTTGTCTCCATCATTATAACAGAAACATTGAACAACATGGGCATTTTGTCTCCATCATTATAACAGAAATATTGACAACATTGGGATTTTGTCTCCATCATTATAACAGAAACATTGAACAACATTGGGATTATGTCTCCATCATTATAACAGAAACATTCAAAAACATAGGGATTTTGTCTCTATCATTATAACAGAAATATTAAACAACATAGGGATTTTGTTTCCATCATTATAACAGAAACATTGAACAACATGGGGATTTGTCTCCAACATTATAACAGAAACATTGAACAACATCGGGAGTTTGTCTCCATCATTATCACAGAAACATTGAACAACATAGTGATTTTGTCTCCATCATTATAACGGAAACATTGAACAACATGGGAATTTTGTCTCAATCATTAAAACAGAAACGTTGAACAACATTGGGATGTTGTCTCCATCATTAAAACAGAAACATTGAACAACATGGGGATTTTGTCTCCATCATTATAACAAAAACATTGAACAACATGGGGATTTTGTCTCCATCATTAAATCAGAAACGTTGAACAACATGGGGATTTTGTCTCCATCTTATAACAGAAACATTGAACAACATGGGGATTTTGTCTCCATCATTATAGCGAAAACATTGAACAACTAGGGGATTTTGTTTCCATCATTATAACAGAAACATTCAACAACATGGGGATTTTGTCTCCATTATTAAAACAGAAAAATTGAACAACATGGGGATTTTGTCTCCATTATTAAAACAGAAACATTGAACAACATGGGGAGTTTGTCTCCACCATTATAACGGAAACATTGAACAACATGGGGATTTTGTCTCCATCATTATAACAGAAACATTGAACAACAAGGGGATTTTGTCTCAATCATTATAACAGAAACATTGAACAACATGTGGATTTTGTTTCCATAATTTATAACAGAAACATTGAACAACATGGGGATTGTGTCTCCATCATTATAACAGAAACATTGAACAACATGGGGTTTTGTCTCAATCATTATAACATAAACGTTGAACAACATGGGGATTTTTTCTCCATCATTATAACGGAAACATTGAACCACATGGGGATTTTGTCTCCATTATTATAACAGAAACATTGAACAACATTGGGATTATGTCTCCATCATTATAACAGAAACATTCAAAAACATAGGGATTTTGTCTTAATCATTATAACAGAAATATTGAACAACATAGGGATTTTGTCTTCATCATTATAACATAAACATTGAACAACATCGGGATTTGTCTCCAACATTAAAACAGAAACATTGAACAACATCGGGAGTTTGTCTCCATCATTATAACAGAAATATTGAACAACATAGGGATTTTGTCTCCATCATTATAACGGAAACATTGAACAGCATGGTGATTTTGTCTCCATCATTAAAACAGAAACGTTGAACAACATGGGGATTTTGTCTCCATCATTATAACAGAAACATTGAACAACATGGGAATTTTGTCTCCATCATTATAACAGAAACATTGAACAACATGGGGATTATGTCTCCATCATTATAATAGAAACATTGAACAACATGGGGATTTTTTCTCCATTATTATAACGAAAACATTGAACAACATCGGGATTTTGTCTCCATCATTATAACAGAAAGATTGAACAACATGGGGATTTTTTCTCCATTATTATAACGAAAACATTGAACAACATGGGGATTTTTTCTCCATTATTAGAACGAAAACATTGAACAACATGGGGATTTTGTCTCCATCATTATAACAGAAACATTGAACAACATGGGGATTTCGTTTCCATTATTATAATAGAAACATTAAACAACATGGGGATTTCGTCTCCATCATAATAACAGAAACATTGAACAACATTGGGATTTTGTCTACATCATTATAACAGAAACATTGAACAACATGGGGATTTTCTCTTCATCATTATAACAGAAACATTGAACAACATGGGGATTTCGTCTCCATCATTATAACAGAAACATTGAACAACATGGAGATTATGTCTCCATCATTATAACAGAAACATTGAACAGCATGGGGAGTATGTCTCCATCATTATAAAAGAAACATTGAACAACATGGGGATTTTCTCTCCATCATTTGAACTATGATGAATAGCTGTTTTATTGACAAGCATAACACATCCTTTTATTTCTATATGATAGTTCACGTTGACTTTTCTTAAATTTTCTAGTCTCAATACAGTGATTTTAAACAAGTTTTGTTATTGCACATTACATTTTGGATTTTGTGCATAACAAACATCTTAAGTTTTTGGTAGACTTAAATGACATTAAAGACAGTCTCTTGATCCATTTTTCAATATAATAACATTAACGGTACCAATTTTTCTGCACCAGATGCGCATTTCGACAAATAATGTCTCTTCAGTGATGCTCGTGGCCAAAATATGTAAAATCTAAAGCTTATATAAAAGATGTAGAGCTATAATCCAAAAATTCCAAAAAAGTATAGCCATATCCGTGAAAGGAATCAGAGCTTTGCATGAGGGAGATACATTCCTTAATTTATAATATTTTTTAACATTTTGTAACAGCAAATTTAATAACACAAAAAATCCGTATTTTCATGCCAATACCGCAGTACTGGCTACTGCAAAGTATTATATGGTGCTTTCCAAATGAGCTACTAGTAACTGTTTCAATCCAAACTTTTATTTTAGTTATCTAATCTTATTATGTTTATCAATGTTTATTAATTAAGGAGAAGGATGTATTATCCGAATGCTTTGTATTTTTAAATTTATTTACCTGTAACTCGTAACGGACGACATCAAAAGTTCAACGTAGGATAAGAAACTTAATTCACATAGTTTTTTCACTGAACCCCCAACCCCCCTCTTAACTTAATGTGGGAAACATTGATTTAACAATAGGGATATATGTATATAAATCGATTTTAGATATACAAAACTTGCAGAATTTGATTTAAGTTTTTTTTTTTTTATCCTACATCGATCTTTTGATGTCGTCCCTTAAATAAACTATAAATGGTATGATCACATCGGTGGGTATAAATAGCAATAGACCATACTTTTACAAAACAAAAATGTGTGTGTCTATAATTTATAGTTTTGTGTAAGGTTCTTTGATATGTATTTTGATGTACAAACATAATTTTAACTCTAAATTGTGTACATTTCAGGACAGAAATAACTTCTGAGTAAGTACTCATATTCAAATTTATTAAGGAAAAATATACTGAAAAAGTCATATTGAATGAATACATAAATGTGATATAATTTAATAATAATACATACTTTATCTAAAGAGGGTAAAATCAGTAAGAACATTAATAATCTCCCCCGATGCCCTCTGAATAACTCAAAATTGAACAATAATATAATATATACGTTGACATACATACAACTTTTTATGCAAAAACAAATGGCGAAAAACATACAAAATCGTTTCATGAACATATTTTGTAAATGTCAGATATACAAGACAAATATCTATATTAATTTTTTAAAAGTAGACAAACTTCATCTGATAATTACATTTTTAGTTTAGAAACAAGAAATTATGATAACTTTGTTTGAACTGTTCTATCGTTTCTATGTTTTGTATTGCTACAGTGATGCTGTTTCAAAGAATTGTACCGTAATATTCAATGGTTTTTTTTTCATAAAATGTGTTCTCATACGGGGTATGAAAATACAATTATTATAAGATGATAGCAAAGAATATCTTGCATTAACATTTTCACTTGTTCACTAAAACATTATTAACACCAGTACATACTTATATATTCGAGTATCTGACATAAACACAAATGTATTCATTATATTTTATAGTTGAAATAATGTTTATAAACAAAACAGATCTTGAGTTAAAGGAGCAATATGATCGACCGATCCTCGGGGGCTGGTGCACACTCTAATATTTAATTGATAGGGGGTACCGCTTGGTTTCTGTTACCCCAACCTTTTTACATAATTTAAATTTCATTTTATTTTCATATACTGCGTAGGTTAAAATGTTACCTTTTCCCGTATTGTTTGGGTTTCGTTTGGTGTATAATGTTACAGTAGAAAACCAAAAGTGCCAAAAATTAAAAACAAATGGTTGATTAAACACAGCCATGAACACCAATAAAGATGACAGACGAAGTTGTAGGAACTTTATTGACCTTATCATATATTTCTGATAGTTTTCCCAACCTATTCACATATAATCAAGTTTGAAAAGAAAACCTTTTCCAACGGCACATCCTGTCACCTCTTATAGAAAGTGGACAGCCCAGGGACTGATCATAGGTCCAAGACATAGTTTATCATTTACTGTACCATATACTGTAGTATTACAATCAATTTTATTTCTATTTGATATATATTAGTGGCATAAACTGCAGCATATTTATTTATTGGTGTTCTTTATGTTTCAATATTTCACAATATTTGTGCAGTATTGGATTGATGTAAAGCAATTAAAAGTCTAGTAATACTAGCATCATGTGATCAACATTGTGTAATATAATTACAATAAAATACTTATAGTATGTATACGGAGTTTACCGAATAAGATTGTTTGCTATCTTAATTCGGATTGATGTTGGAATACGTAGATGTTAGATGTCACTTTTATACTAAGTATAATTATATTGTTTTTTTTCAGAAAACCACCTAATCTGTAAGTATAAGTATAAAATCATTAAATAATTAATTGTACCTGATATAAGACAACTACTTAAACATTTAGTTTATAAGTGAGACCTGTCTATTTCAACAGATATTTGTCACAGTCTGATATCTTCACCTGCTTAATGCATAATGGGAACTGTTCCCTGGTGTAAACGAGCTGTGATGCACCTAGATAAGAAAGACATTTGTTGTTTTCAATATAAGGTCTACTAGAAATATTAGTATTAAAGTCTTGTAAACAATGTTGTAAGAGGGCATGTTACAAAGTTGTTTCTAAGAAAAGTTCCCACCCACATTATAACAACCCCATGACCATGAAAGATAATCTGTTTACCGTACTGTAGAACTTAGGTAGCTATCGTGGTGGTAAGTTAACTACCTGACACATAATAACAACCCCATGACCATGAAATATAATCTGTTTACCGTACTGTAGAACTTAGGTAGCTATCGTGGTGGTAAGTTAACTACCTGACACATAATAACAACCACATGACCATGAAAGATAATCTGTTTACCGTACTGTAGAACTTAGGTAGCTATCGTGGTGGTAAGTTAACTACCTGACACATAATAACAACCACATGACCATGAAAGATAATCTGTATACCGTACTGTAGAACTTAGGTAGCTATCTTGGTGGTAAGTTAACTACCTGACACATAATAACAACCACATGACCATGAAAGATAATCTGTTTACCGTACTGTAGAACTTAGGTAGCTATCGTGGTGGTAAGTTAACTACCTGACACATAATAACAACCACATGACCATGAAAGATAATCTGTTTACCGTACTGTAGAACTTAGGTAGCTATCGTGGTGGTAAGTTAACTACCTGACACATTATAACAACCCCAGACCATGAAAGATAATCTGTTTACCGTACTGTAGAACTTAGGTAGCTATCGTGGTGGTAAGTTAACTACCTGACACATTATAACAACCACATGACCATGAAAGATAATCTGTTTACCGTACTGTAGAACTTAGGTAGCTATCTTGGTGGTAAGTTAACTACCTGACACATATTTTGGTTGAATACATGAATGAAAGCAAAGACGGAAGGCAGTATGGCAAAGACAGTGATGGGAATCGTAATATTTGGTAAATGTGAATTTTTTTAAACCGACATTCTAACAATTTCATTGGATTGAAATATCACTAAAAAGTTTACAATCTATAGGATTCAACACTGAAAGAGGAAAAATACCAGCTGTTTTTCTTTTTGATATACATATATTCTTTAGCGTTTAATTAACGAACTTGACTTATACCCGATTGTGACTGTTTTGCTGAGTGTGAATTCGCATTGCTATAAGACGTATAAGTTGTAACGGTACTATGTTGTGGTAATATTTACTATTCTAATCGGATTTTGTCAAATGTTTTATCGTTTGTAGTTGTAAATCTTATTTTTTTTTACTGTTTTCGTGTGTTATGGTAGAGATAATTAGTCATCCAGTTCATTTGGTTCAACTAAATTGATACGATATATTTGGTTTACAGTTTGCTTTAGAGAAATACCGATATAGCTTGATATCAAATTAATTATCTAATTGCTCCCACAATTTTATATTTATTAGTATTGTATTTTTTATTGTTATTAATAAGTGTTATATCAACATTACAAACCCAATCTTGAATTTTATGCTAATTCTATTCTATTTTTTTGGAAATTTTTCGAAATTTCAATGTGACGTCACTTAAATTTGTGCGTTTATCGATTTGGCTAACGCGGCTGTGAATTTTTATATGCTTGTGATAGGATATGTATCTATCAGTTGTTATTTTGTAGTCAGTCGCAGGTTTTATCATTTATATCTTTTATACATGTATAGTCATTCTATAAAAAATACTGGTTGCAAAAGTATGAATTATTCTAAATGATAAGGATGTTCTTATCTTAGGCAGAAAACCCTATATTTGGCACAATTTTTTGGAAGTTTTGGTCCTCAATGCTTTTCAACTTTGTAGTTTTCTCGTTTGGATTGTTTTACATAGTCATTTCCGGGCCTTTTATAGCGGTATGGGCTTTGCTTATTGTTAAATTCCGTACGGTGACCATTAGGTGTTTATTTCTGTGTTTTTTTCGGTCTCTTGTCTCTTTTTTTTATATAAGAGGAGAACAACGACAAAACAGAAACACTAAAATGCAACAAACACAGAAGCGAACTATAAGATAACAATGGCCATTTTTTACAAGTCAAACAAAGGTTCAAAAGTCATGCATAATACAATTTTAAACCAAGGTAAAGTTCAGTTGAAATTGCAGATGATCAAAATTTTGAGATAAAAATGTTTGAAATTGCAAAAACAATACATAATTGTGTTTTTAAATTTGTCAAAAACAATAAAAACTTTGTTCATTTCAATACCGAATGATTGACAGGGTTTTATCTACACATATTGACTTTTAAGAATGAAGCTTTTACAGTGCAAGAAAGTGCCAGAAACTAAAGAATATCCACTGTGGGTGGTTTGTCATATTGTAGTAGAAATCAATATGGTTCTATCTGAATGTTTGAATTTATGAAGCAACACATATTGATCTTCCAATGAATGTGGATATTGTTACTTTTAGCCCATATGGAAACTATAATCTATGATAGTCACTTTACTGGCAAAGAATATATCAAAAGAGGGACGAAAGATACCAAAGGGACAGTCAAACTCATAAATCTAAAACAAACTGACAACTCCATGGCTAAAAATGAAAAAGACAAACAGAAAAACAATAGTACACACGACAAAGATGCAAGATAAAAAGCCTCATATAGAGAGACTTACGATTTTAAAAAAGACGATTTGACTTTATATAGCATATTTGAACCCCAAAAAAATAATGTGTGTGAATGAACAAAATATATACTTGAACTCCTAGGTTAAAGTCACTTAATGAAATTACGTATTGATGTATTGATATGCTTGTACTGTAATTCCAAATATCTTTACCCATTGAAAATGTGATACTTATATAATTTATTCTGTAATGTTGTATCGTATTGTTTTTTTTTTCTCCCATTTGCTTGATTGGGATTTTTCTATGGCTAGCTTAATTGTGTGCAATAAAATTGAGAAAGGAAATGGTGAATATGTCAAAGCGACAACCACCCGACCATAGAGCAAACAACAGCCGAAGGCAACCAATGGGTCTTCAATGTAGCGAGAATTCCCGCACCCGTAGGTGTCCTTCAGCTGGCCCCTAAAATATGCATAATAGTACAGTGATAATGGATGAATATGTATAATGCCTGTTAATCCATGAATAAGAAAAAAAAATAGAAAAAAGCCACTTTTTGTATTTCTAAATTATTTTCAAACTGTGATATTCGAATATCCCTAATATTTCTTCGTGTAGATCGAGGAAACTAGTTGCGTGCTGTTTGCAGTTTAAACCTGATTTTTTTTAATTCATCAATTTCATTAATTGTGGTTTATTTTTGTGAAAGGTTTGATTAGTTGGAATTTCTAAATTGAGTGTGTGGCTTTTTATGTTTTCGTCGGATGATTTAAACAATTTAAAACTCCGTTGGTCCTACATATCTTAACAAAACCCCGTTGGTCCTACATATCTTAACAAAACCCCGTTGGTCCTACATATCTTAACAAAACTCCGTTGGTTCTATATATCTTAACAAAACCCCGTTGGTCCTACATATCTTAACAAAACCCCGTTGGTCCTACATATCTTAACAAAACCCCGTTGGTCCTACATATCTTAACAAAACTCCGTTGGTTCTATATATCTTAACAAAACCCCGTTGGTCCTACATATCTTAACAAAAACCCGTTGGTCCTACATATCTTAACAAAACCCCGTTGGTCCTACATATCTTAACAAAACTCCGTTGGTTCTATATATCTTAACAAAAGCCCGTTGGTCCTACATATCTTAACAAAACCTCGTTGGTGCTACATATTCTAACAAAACCCCGTTGGTCGTATATATCTTAACAAAACCCCGTTGGTCCTACATATCTTAACAAAACCTCGATGGTCCTACATATCTTAACAAAACCCCGTTGGTCCTACATATCTTAACAAAACTCCGTTGGTTCTATATATCTTAACAAAACCCCGTTGGTCCTACATATCTTAACAAAACTCCGTTGGTTCTATATATCTTAACAAAACCCCGTTGGTCCTACATATCTTAACAAAACTCCGTTGGTTCTATATATCTTAACAAAACCCCGTTGGTCCTACATATCTTAACAAAACTCCGTTGGTTCTATATATCTTAACAAAACCCCGTTGGTCCTACATATCTTAACAAAACCCCGTTGGTCCTACATATCTTAACAAAGCCCCGTTGGTCCTACATATCTTAACAAAACCCCGTTGGTCCTACATATCTTAACAAAACCCGGATGGTCCTGCATATCTTAACAAAACCTCATTGGTCCTACATATCTTAACAAAACTCCGTTGGTTCTATATATCTTAACAAAACCCCGTTGGTCCTACATATCTTAACAAAACTCCGTTGGTCCTACATATCTTAACAAAACCCCCTTGGTCCTACATATCTTAACAAAACCCCGTTGGTCCTACATATCTTAACAAAACCCCATTGGTCCTACATATCTTAACAAAACCCCGTTGGTCCTACATATCTTAACAAAACCCCGTTGGTCCTACATATCTTCACAAAACCCCGATGGTCCTACATATCTTAACAAAACCCCGTTGGTCCTACATATCTTTAACCACGTTGGTTCTACACATCTTAACAAAAAAACCCGTTGGTCCTGAATATCTTTAACCCCGTTGGTCCTACATAACTTAACAAAAACCCGTTGGTCCTACATATCTTTACAAAACCCCGTTGGTACTACATAACTTAACAAAACCACGTTGGTCCTACATATCTTAACAAAACCCGGTTGGTCCTACATATCTTAATCCCCGTTGGTCCTACCTATGTTAAACCCTGTTGGTCCTACATATCTAAACAAAAGCCCCGTTGTTTCTATATAGCTTAACAAAACCCCGTTGGTCCTACAAATCTTAACATTACCCTGTTGGTCTAACATATCTTAACAAAACCCCGTTGGTCCTACATATCTTAACAAAACCCTGTTGGTCCTACATATCTTAACAAAACCCCGTTGGTCCTACATATCTTAACAAAACCCTGTTGGTCCTACATATCTTAACAAAACCCGTTGGTCCTATATATCTTAACAAAACCCCGTTGGTCCTACATATTTTAAAAACCGTTGGTCGTATATATCTTAAACCCTGTTGGTCCTACATATCTTAACAAAACCCCGTTGGTCATACATATCTTAACAAAACCCCGTTGGTCCCACACATCTAAAACCTGTTAGTCTTACACATCTTAACAAACCCGGTTGGTCCTTTATATCTTAAACCATACATTGATTGGATGATAAACACAGTAAATGAGGCATCACATTTTTATATTATGTCACAGGATATGAAGGGCGAAAAGGCTCTTCAAATCACTAAGTATAGTATTATTGCCGACGATGTACTGACATATATTAATTTGATGACATGAACGTAAATTTTTCTAAATAATCTTTCTATACAGGCATTGCATCCTTTGTCATAACCGAGTAAACTACTGACTTAAGAAGGTGGAGCATATGGCAAAAATTGGGGTATTTTGCTAATTTGCATAGTTGCCATTTTGCCTTATCATGACGGCAGCCATTACAATAGTATTTTATATGACTCTTAATTAAAATGGCCAATATGCCAATTCATATGCTGTATCAACAAGTTGTCCGCATATAGGTGAATTGTACAGTTTTTAGGCTTCTGTTTGTGTTCAAAGGAACATTTACTAATTTGAAAACTTTCTGCTTTTTTTTTGTTTGAAAATCGGCGTAATCGATTGATAATTTCTAAATAAAATAGCTACAAATCGTAGAAACGGAAGGTTTAAAACAGAGATCAAGATACAAGAAGATATTGCTCATGATTTTTCCGCATACAGGGAAACACCTTGAAGGTTGAATTTTAAAGCTAAATAATTTTTAACATACGTTTTCGGCAATTTCTTTTAAAAACATGATGGTTTCAATCTTCCTAATTTGTAAAAAGTCAATTTTTTAGCATTTTCCCTTAGAAATACACAACAGTTTTGTAAATATCCGACAAAGGAAGTTTTCCAAAACACATTAATAGTAGATCCATGGTGGAAAAGGACCATGTTATCCGCAAATTTGGTATAATTAATAAGTTTAATCTTAAACTAAAGGAAGTAATTTTAATAAAAGGGCCAAATTTACGTGGTGCAAATCATAGTAATTACGTACCCTTGATTTTGCCATATGATTCGATTGACTAGAATTGAACTTATGTTTGAATACGGTTCAATAAGACTGAGGATATTCGTTAAGCTGTGGTATATCTTTTTCATCTATTTGTATTGTCACTTCTGTTTGTTTTCGTAATTTGTTGTCTTAGTCTTTAATATCAGAATGCCACATTTCACTTCATTATTGAATTATACATTTTTTTATTTGTTAGTTGAATCTTATGTGAACAAAGTCCAATTGTGAACTGTATCGAAAATATAGAAATTTAACATGTTAAAGGTTCAGAGGTTTATAAGGAAATGGTTCAAACCTCACTGCTGATGGCAGTGACTGGATTTGTATTACAGGTCTAAAGTTCTACACTCATTTAATCACAAGATTGGTCAAATTTTAACCAGTTATATATTTGTATTTAAAATATTAAACATGATCCATTCACTGATTGATTACAGACAGTTTTTTCTTTAAAATATTTAATGATTATCGTTGATGAACGTTTTTTTCTTGAAGCGTGCGAGGAAATTTTGTTTAATATCTACATCTTTTTTTTCCAAATTATATTAAATTTTTCCAAATTACATTACATTTTTCCAAATTACATTACATTTTTCCAAATTACATTACATTTTTCCATATCATTTCATTTTGTTGTATTGGCATTATCTTATACATTTTATATCAATCATGGTAACTGTTCTATAGATTAAATATCAATGTTTTCTTTTTAATGTAGGGCTTTGACCTAAGTATATATTTTTATTTGCCTTTTTTAGATTTATGTTGTCTAATAATACCTGAGGACCATGTAACTTATCCTTGTTCGTCATTCCATCATTCCATCATTTCACAACGAACTCTGTACGGATTGTTTTTTCTAAACGCATTTACAGACTGTTGGTCTTTAGTATGTGAACCTTATATGATAAGATACAAATTGAGTTCACGTTTTGTTCTGTTCTGCTGATTTTGGCAGAAATTAGGCACTAAGGACTTTTCGTGAAAATAACATGTATATACACTTTGTTCCTAAACGCATTCAATTTTTTATTTGATTTTTAGTTTGTGAGTCTATTGTGATGAGCTATAGATCATGTATTACATTCGGTTTCATTCCTCATTTTTTCAGAAATCACGGGATTCAAGCCTCGACAAATCCTAGTTATATCATTTATAAAGACCTTTTCGTGAAATCCTTCTCATAATGAGCTTGCAATTGTTTTGAAAACGGGACCATAATTAAGTTTGTCTGACTCCACATCTTGGTATTGTTTTTGTTTCATTTTACTCTTTATCATCTACATTTTGATGAGTTACAAAACAGGAGTATCAAGTGGAGCTAGAGTACCTAACTTAGAAATCGTAATCAATCCACGCAATGTTAACGTGTGAGGGATAGTTTATTTTATCATGTTGATTGTTATTTCAACCGCGATATTTGCTGCATTTTGACAATGTTTGATTTCATTGTTTGGTCTTATAATTGTCCTTTTATTTAACTTATGATTGCCAATGCCGTCACAAGTTGTTTAGGATAACAACATTGAATATTGCGCAATGTTTCCATCCTCATAACCATAGGTGTTAAAACAGATTACAATATTGCCAGAATTCCCCTTTAGATTACAACCAACAATGACAAGAACCAATGATGGATTTAACCAGATTATTATTTTTTCAAAAACAAATAAAGCTTTCTTCGTTTCAATACAGAATGATTGACCAGGTGTTGTGTTCTCATATTGACTTTTAAAAGGAAACTAGTTGCGTGCAGTTAGCAGTTTCGAAGCTGATTTAATTTTAGTTCATTAATTCGATTGTCGTTTATTTTTTTGAACGGTTTAATTGGTTGGAATTTCTAAATTGAGTATTGTGTTTATGGCTTCTTATGTTTTCGTCAGATGATACAAAATTTAAAACGTTCGCTTAACAAAATCCGTTAATCCTACATATTTTAAACCACACATTGATAAACAAAATCTATTATGTCACAGGAAATGAAGAGCATAAAGGCTCTTCAAATCACTACGTATAGTATTATTTCCTGCGTTGCACTGACATATATAAATTTGATGACTTTAACGTGATTTTTTTCTAAATAATCATTCTATAGAGGCATGGCATCCTTTATCATAACCGAGTAAACTACTGATTTAAGAAGGCGGAACGTATGGCAAAATTTTGCTTATTTTCAAAGCGGCCATTTTGCCTCATCATAACGGCAGCCATTACAATAGCATTATATTTGCTCCTTAATTGAAAATGCCAATATGCCCCTCCATATGCTGTTACAACAATTTGTTCAAAAAAAGGTGAATTGTACAGTTTTTAGGGTTCTTTTAGTGTTCAAAAGAACATTCATTTGACTTCTTTGAAAACTTTCATTCTTTTCAGTTTGAAAATCGGACGCGTAATCGACTAATAACTGCTGTCATGTGAAATAGCTAAAAATCTTAGAAACGCAAGGTTCAGAACAGAATCAAGATACAAGAAGATATTGTTCATGATTTGTCCGCATATAGGGAAACACATTGTAGGTTGAATTTTAAAGCTAAATAACTTTTAACAAACCTGCTTTCTTAAGTTTTCGTCCACGTTCTTTTCCAAACATGATGAATTCAACCTTCCCATTTTGTAAAAAGTTTAATTTTCAAATTTTCCCTTAGATTTACACAACATTTTTGTAAATATCCGTCAAAGTAAGTTTTCCAAAAACACATTAGTTTTAGATCCATGACGGAAATGGACTGGATTATCCACAAAATATAATATAATTTAAAATTTTAATCTTAAACTAGGGGAAGTAATTTAATCAAAAGGGCCATAGTCACGTGATGCAAATCATATGAATAAAGTACCCTTGATTTTGCCATATGATATGATTGACTAGAGTGTTGTAAAAAAGTGTCATAAAAAAGAATGGCAAACGTAGATACAAGTATCTTGTCTTAGGGAGAAGATAAATCACTCTGATTCAAACAAAAAATTCTCTGAAACCGATATTATCAAGATGCTTGATTTCTTGATTGACAACTTATTTGTAACGTTCGGAGGACGTGTTTTTCAACAGACTGTCGAGCAGTTAGCAATATCCTTTAACTCTACTTTCCGCTATATAGATGACGTTCTTTCACTAAACAATTCAAAATTTGGTGACTATGTGGAATGCATCTATCCCATCGAATTGGAGATAAAGGATACTACAGATACAGTTAAGTCGGCTTAATATCTTGACTTACATCTAGAAATTGACAATGAAGGTCGGTTGAAAACAAAACTTTACGACAAAAGAGATGATTTCAGCTTTCCAATTGTGAACTTTCCAATTCTAAGTAGCAACATTCCAGCAGCACCTGCATACGGGTTATATATCTCCCAATTGATACGATATTCCCGTGCTTGAATTTCCTATCATGATTTTCTTGATAGAGGGTTACTGCTCACAAGGAAGCTATTAAACCAAGAGTTCCAAATGGTGAAGTTGAAATCATCCCTTCGTAAATTTTACGGACGCCATCACGAGTTGGTTGACCGTTATGGAATAACCGTTTAACAAATGATATCGGATATGTTCTTTAGGTCGTAACTACAATTCCCTTCCCTTTCATGAATGTGACCTACCGAATTAGACTATTTACCGGATTTGTAATCACATAAGCAACACGACGGGTGCCACATGTTGAGCAGGATCTGCTTACCCTTCCGGAGCACCTGAGATCAGCCCTAGTTTTTGGTGGGGTTCGTGTTGTTTATTCTTTAGTTTTCTATGTTGTGTTATATGTACTATTGTTTTATTGTTTGTCTTTTTCATTTTTAGCCATGGCGTTGTCAGTTTGTTTTAGATTTATGAGTTTGACTGTCCCTTTGGTATTTTTCGTCCCTCTTCTTTTAATTATGTTTGGAATACGGTTCAGTCAGACTGAGGATATTCGTTTTGCTGTTGTATATCTTTTTCATCAATTTGTATTGTCACTTCTTTTTATTTTCGTCATTTGTTGTCTTAGTCTTTAATATCAGAATGTCACATTTCACGTCATTATTGAATAATACATTTGTTTATTTGTTAGTTGAATCGTATGTTTAACAACGTCCAATTGTGAGCTGTAGTTGTATAGAAAATATCGAAATTCAACCTGTTAAAGTAAACATATTTATAAGAAAGTGATTCAAACCTCAACTTTGATGAGAGTGACTAGATTTGTATAACAGGTCCAAAGTACTACACTGATTTAATCACAACAATTGTAAATATTGAATGAATATCGTTGTTGAACGTTTTCCTAGAAGCGCGCTGAAAAATCTTGTTTAATTTAGTATTTCAAAGATGATTTTGACATTCTATATTTTTTTTCCAAATAATATTAAATTTGTCCATATCATTTAATTTTACTGTAATTGCATTATCTTGTACATTTTATAACGATTAATGTTTTTTTTTTCTATTTATTGTAGAGATTCTTTGTAAGTATACATTTTTATTTGCCATTCGTAAGATTTTCGTTATATAATTATATCTGAGTTAGTCTGTTATCTGCTTGTAACTAGGTCTGAAAATACATTTTTTTTGCACATAATGTATTGGACCCTAATTTGTAGATCCCGACGAGATTACAGTGTTCCTCAATTTTACTGTTCATGGTATAATCATCAATAAATTGATACATGTACTACTGAGAAACATTGAGACCATGTAGTTAAACCTTTCTTCGTTATTCCATCGTTCCATCATTCGACAACACACTATAGACGATTGTTTCCTAAACACATTTACAAACTGTTGGTATTTAGTATGTGAATCTAATAGGGTAAGCTACAGATTGGTTAACGTTTGGTTCCGCTCCGTTAATTTTGGCAGAAATTAATCGCTATGCTTAAGAGATCGTTAAAATAACATGTACATTGTGTATATACGTTTGGTTCCTAAACGAGTTGAAATATTTTGAGTTGATTTTTAGTTTGTGAGTCTATCATTTGAGTCTATTGTGATGAGTTACAGATCATGTATACATTAGGTTCCATTCCTCTGATTTTTGCCGAAATCAAAGCTATGATTTGAGCTTTAATAAATTCGATATAATAACAGTTATTAAGACTATTTTGTAAAGTCCTTCTCATATTGAATTTGCAATCGTGTTTGAAAACGAGGCCATACATGTCATTGTGACACATCAATATATTGTTTTTGTTATCCTTTGTCATCTTTAATTTAATGAGTTGCACGGCAGGAATACAAAATAGAGCTGAACACCTATTTAAAAAACTAGTATAAATCCAGGCAGTATTAACATGTAAGGACCAGTTTATCTTATCATGTTGATATTTATGTCTTCCGGGCTATTGGCTGTATTTTGTGTGATTCCATTGCTTTGCCTTATAATTGCGTTTTTTATTTATCCTACGATTACCAATGCAGTCTCATTTTTTTTTTGGATAACAACAATAACCTTTGCATCAGGTTTCCATCATGACAATAACTCATCATGACAATAGTTATTGTCAATCAATAACTTTTAGATTATAGCCAACAATAAAAAGAACCAATGATAAATTTTGACCTGTCGTGATCTTTTGTACAAATTTACCAAAAATAGTATACAAATTGAAATGCCACATAGACTGTTAAATGTCTTT
Organism: Mytilus edulis; assembly: GCF_963676685.1. Lineage (NCBI taxonomy): Eukaryota > Metazoa > Mollusca > Bivalvia > Mytilida > Mytilidae > Mytilus > Mytilus edulis. The sequence goes on from NC_092351.1 coordinate 89,026,966, forward strand.
TCTTTGTCCGGATTTTTCTCCTAACTCTTTCGAAAATCAAACCGAATATTATTTAAGATTAGTTTACGAAGTAAGAGGATGCTGTTCATAAATTCAAACTATGTATACAACAACTCCAAGGAACATCTATAAACACCAATATATCGATGTCTGAATAGCTTTTTTTCTGTATATCTGGTTACTACTGAAACTTTAAGAACACAGTCAAAATTTAAATTTTGAACCGTCGTAGATTATGATCCAGTTGTAACCATTTCATCAATTTCAATGATTGATCTAGTCATTTGATAACATTTGTGTGAACAAGTATAAATGATAAACAGCCCAATCATGCAAAATCGTATTGCGTCGCATACAACAAATTATCTTTCCATCAATATCAAAATTGCTTCACTGATTTGTAAACATTTCTTGTAAACAAATATAAATGGTGAACAACCCAATTATGTAACGTCTGTTTGGGCCATACACAACACATTAGGTAAAGATGATTAACGTGAAAATTAAAATATCATAACACTAACAAATTAAAAAACAGATTGATTAATTGTTGGTTGCTTCACATGTCAATAGCACAAAAATGCTATATGGCGGCGATTTTAAAAAGACAAAACACATGGAGCTTAATTGCATCAAATTTTCGATTAACAAAAAAAAAAAGAAGAAAAAAACGACGAGATTGCTTAAGGTGGTATGGGAGACTAAAATAAAAATGTTAGAATTTGTTGATACTTTGCCAAATTGTTGTATCTATTGATACATGTTGAAAAATATAATAAAAATGATAGGTCACCGCACATTTTCACAAGCTACAGGACGGGACCAAATGACACATTTTGTACGGATTATACAGGAAAAATCACCATTTTGTGATTAAAAACTAAACAAAATAATAGAATTGTTAAATACTTCAGGAATAGATAGCTTTCAGACACTGCTTTGAGAATACCAAAAGAAAAGATAGGGTCACCGTAAGTTTTTTCCGGCTAAAATACAAAATAGGAAAATTCCATACAGAATCCCTCAGAAAATGCACTTTTTTTAGAGTTACCTCCTCTTAAAATGCTAATTTAAAAAAAATAAATAAAAACAACCAAAAATAAAAAAAAAATAATTAACATTTGCAAAGATATCAATATTTAGAAGTTATATTCTTATAAATCGGTACTTTTAAATGAAAATGTACATTAAACATCTGCATTCCTGCATCAAATTTTGCTAACTTGATGCAAAATCTGGACCTTTGGCTCTCTGTTTTGTACAATCAAAGATGGAGGAAGACACCCATACCACCTAATGTAAAAATATAACAATGTGGTATGATTGACAATTGGACAACTATCAACCAGATATCTAATTAAGTAAATGAGCAAATCCCTAACTGTATAATTTGGCCCGTCATAACAAATTATAACACAATTCAAAGGAGCAGAATCATGGGTCATCTTTGCCGTATAAGTGTTTCAGCCTAACATTACAATTAACGAGTATATGGTGTTTCCTTTATGTGATTTGAACTCACTGCTTTAAATACAAACATCAGTTGGTGTTTGTTATATATTAATCAGTCGCTTTCACTAAATTATGTTGATGACGTTCGACTCTCAAACATAGGTTTATATATGTCTTAATCTTTATCAAACTCAGGTTCAAAGTTCAACATACAACGGAACAAAATAAAAAGCCATTATTTGATTCATGTGTACATCAAAATAATTTTCCACTGGGCATGACGATTTCAACCATTCCATTTGGTAAAAAGTCAAATTTTCAGCATTTTCCCTCAGATTTACAAAACATTTTTGAAAATATCCGTCAAATGAAGTTTTCCAAAACACAATAGTCTTAGATCCATGACGGAAATGGACGTAACTATCCGCGTGGTGCAAATCAAATGAATAAAGTACCTATGATTCGATTGATTACAGTTGAACATATGTTTGGGATACGGTTCAGTAAGACTGAGGACATTCATTTAGCTGTTGCATATCTTTTTCATCAATTTGTATTGTCACTTCTTTTTATTTTCGTCATTTGTTGTTTTAGTCTTTAATATCAGAATGTCACATTTTACGTAATTATTGAAATAATACATTTGTTTATTTGTTGTTTGAATTGTATGTTTAACAACGTCCAATTGTAAGCTGTAGTTGTATAGGAAATATAGAAATTCAACCTGTTAAAGGTTAACATGTTTATAAGAAAATGATTCGAACCTCATTGATGGAGTGACTAGATTTGTATTACAGGTCAAAAGTACTACACATTTAATCACAACAATTGTAAAATTTTAACCAGTTATATAACTGTATGCATGATAACATGATCCATTCACTGATTTATTACAGACAATTTTTAATCAAAATATTAAATGACAATCGTTGTTGAACGTTTTCCTAGAAGCGTGCTGAAAATTTTGTTTAATGTAGTATTTCAAAGCAGTCGGAAACCAGGTTGAAATAGAACAAAAGAATCGAAGCTCTTTGTTAGAGAAGGCGATAAATGTGTACTGTATTGTTTACCATAGTGACAAAATTTTTAAAAGTTAATAGAAACAAACAAAATTGCAATTTTCTTCTCAATTACGAGGTGTTTTATTTTAAAAACACCATTTGCATAAGTTTTCAATTTATCTAGTTCATAGTTAAGCAGAACAATTAGATATCAAGTCGACTACATGGGTATCTTTAAAGTTGGAAGACAAAAATGCATAACCTCCGATTTTTTTTGAAAAAATTACCACGGACGGAAATCATATCAATCTATTACTTCAGTAATTTTCGTGTCTGCCCTTCCATTATGTGACTGAAGAAAAAATTCCAAAAATGGGTAACAATTGATCGAAAAGAGAAAATCGAGTGCCCCGTTTTATGTAGGGCGTGTCTGAGTTGAGTATTTGGTCTTGATATCGTACAAAGCAAGAATATTTCATACATTGTCTCGCTTCAAATTCTATCATTTTTATACATTAAAGCTACAGGTTGACGTTATAACACAGAAAAATCACAGTACTAAAAGATGAACTATATAGGTCAAGTGAAATACCTATCTAATGAGTCACAAAAACAGAGAAGGTGTGTTCGAATAGCTATTTTTTAACTGAAAGTACTTGACGACAGTCTTTCAAGTTGGATGATGAAAATGCATATCTTCGAAAAATTCCAATTTTTTATGTGTGATAACTAGAGTTTATAGTCTTCATACACTAAAAAAATCTAGTCTGCCCTTCCACGAAATATTTATTTAGAATTTTTTTAAATGTTTATGAATTTTCGAAAATTCCACCTGACAACCGATCAATCAATAGTTTTAAGTTGAATCAATGCAGACAAGATAATTAACTGATGCTCATTAGCTAGTTGATACATTTGTCTTTAAAAATACAACTGACATATAAGGATGGTAATGGTGCAATATGGATACATTTATCGGTTTCCAAGAGCAAAATTGGTAGCGCGTCATCCCTACAATGGCTTCCGTTTCTACGATTGTGAAAATGAACTGGCGTAATGGGGAGATAATTTTGACGAAGTAGGATCCTGACTGAAAGGTGATGTGACATTCTTATTTCTATATCTTTTTTTCCAAATAACATTACATTTGTCCATATCATTTAATTTTACTGTATTGGCATTATCTTATACTTGTTATACCAATCATGGTAACTGTTCTATAGATTAAATATCAATGTTTTTCTATTTATTGTAGGTTTGGAGCGTAAGTATACATTTTTATTTGCCTTTCTTTAGATTTTCGTTGTATAATTATACCTGAGTTCATCTACTTGTAACTTAGTCTGAAAACCCATTATTTTCACATAATGTTTTGAACCATAATTTTCAGACTCGAAAAGGATTACATTGTTCCTCTACAATACTGTTCGTGTTATAATCATACATGAATCGATACATGTACTACCTAGAAACATTGGGACCATGTAGTTTAACCCTTGTTCATCATTTCATCATTCCATCATTCCATCATTTAACAACGAATTATGTACGGATTTTTCCTAAATGCATTTAGATTGTTGGTCTTTAGTATGTGAACCTAATATTATGAGATACAAATTGAGTTCACGTTCGGTTCCGCTCCGCTGAATTTAGCAGAAAGTAGACACTTAGGACTTTTCTTGAAAATAACATGTATACACACTTGAGTTGATTTTTAGTTTGTGAGTCTATCATGACTATCGTGATGAGCTATATATCATTTATTACAATAGGTTCCATTCCTCTAAGTTTTTAGAAATCACGAGATTTAAACCTCGACAAATCCGAGTTATAACAGTTATAAAGACCTTTTCATGAAATCCCTCTCATAATGAGCTTGCAACCATTTTTAAAAACGGGACCATAATTAAGTGTCTGTCTGACACCACATCTTGGTATTGTTTTTGTTTCATTTTACTCCTTGTCATCAACATTTTGATGAGTTACAAGACAGGAGTACCAAGTGGAGCTGGGGTTCCTATCTAAGAAAGCGTAATCGATCTACGCAGTGTTGACGTGTGAAGGATAGTTTATTTTATCATGTGATGGTTATTTGGTTATTTCTACCGCGATATTTCCTGCATTTTGACAATGTTTGATTTCGTTGCTTGGTGTTATAATTGTCCTTTTATCTAACCTACGATTGCCAATGCCGTTTCAAGTTGTTTTGGATAACAACATCGACCTTTGCACCATGTTTCCATCCTCATAACCATAGGTGTTAAAACAGATTACAATATTGCCAGAATTCCTCTTTAGATTACAACCAACAATGACAAGAACCAATGATGGATTTAATCAGATTTTTTTTTTCAAAAACAAATAAAGCTTTGTTCGTTTCAATACCGAATGATTGACCGGGTGTTATGTTTTGATATTGATTTTTTGTGTGTGTAAATGAACACAGAATTCCTAGATTAAAGTCACTGAATGAAAATAGTTATTGATGTATCGATATGCTTGTTTGTACTGTAATTACAATTATCTTTCTGAGTGAATCTGTTATACTTATATGATTATATCTGTAATGTCGTATCGTATTGATTTTTTTCTCTCTCATTTGCTTGATTATGCTTATGTTACTGGCTAGCTTTATTGTGTGCAACCAGAGATGAATATGTACAATGCTTGTCAATCCATGAGGAAGAAAACGATATAGAAAAAAGTCACTTTATAGATTCATTTCTAAAATATTTTCAAAATGTAATATTCGAATATCCCTAATATTTCTTCGTGTAGTCCTGGGAACCTATTTGCTTGCAGTTTGCAGTTTCAAAGCGGATTTTTTTTATTCGTTTATTTTTCTGAACGGTTTGATTGGTTGGAGTTTCTTAATTGAATATTGTTATTGTGGCTTCTTATGTTTTCGTCGGATGATACAAAATTTAAAATATTTGCTTCACAAAACCCGTTGGTACGACATATATTAACAAAACCCAGGTTGGTCATACTTATCTTAACAAAACCCCGTTGGTCCAACATATCTTTACAAAAACCCGTTGGTCCTACATATCTTAACAAAACCCCGGTTGGTCCTACATATCTTAACAAAACCCGTTGGTCCTACATATCTTAACAAAAACCCATTGGTTCTACATATCTTAACAAAACCCTGTTGGTCCTACATATCTTAACAAAACCCCGTTGGTCCTACATATCTTAACAAAACCCAGTTGCTCCTACATATCTTAACGAAACCAAGTTGGTTTAACATATATTAAACTCTGTTGGTCCTACATATCTTAAACCCCGTTGGTCCTACATATCTTAACAAAACCCCGTTGGTCCTACATATATTAACAAAACTCCTTTGGTCCTACATATCTTAACGAAACCCAGTTAGTCCTACATATCTTAACAAAACCCCGTTTGTCCTACATATCTTAAACTCCGTTGGTCCTACATATCTTAAACCACACATTGATTGGATGATAAACACAATAAATGAGGCATAAAATTTGCATATTATGTCACAGGAAATGAAGGGCATAAAAGCTCCAAATCACTGAGAATAGTATTATTTCCGGCGTTGCACTGACATATATTAATTTGATGACATTGATCAATTTCTCTAAATAATCTTTCTATAGAGGCATTGTATCTTTGTCATCACTGAGTAATCCTCTGAATTTAGAAGGCGGAACATATGGCAAAATTTGGAGTATTTTGCTTATTTGCATAACGACCATTTTGTCTTATCATAACTGCAGCCATTACATTAGCGTTATATATGCCTCTAAATTAAAAATTTCCAATATGCCAATCCATATGTTGTATCAACAATTTGTCCGGGTATAGGTTTTTAGGGTTCTGTTCGTGTTCAAAAGAACAATAACTACAGTAACTTTGAAAACTTTAAAAGAGTAACCGACTTATAATTGCTATATGAAATAGCTAAAAATCGTCGAAACGCAAATCATGATACAAGAAGTTATTGTTCATGATTTGTCTGCCTAAAGGGGAAACACCTTGTATGTTGAATTTTAAAGCTTAATAACTTTAAGACTACCTGCTTTCTTAATAAACTCATCATAGATACCAGGACTAAATGTGATGCGTTACAGATTATGTATACCTTAGGTTCCATTCCTCTGATTTGCCAAAATCAAAGCTATGATTTGAGCTTTAATAAATTCGTTATAATAACAGTTATTAAGACTATTTTTTTAAGTCCTTCTCATATTGAGCTTGCAATCGTTTTTGAAAACGAGGCCATACGAGTCATTCTGACACATTAATGTTACGTATTGGTTTTGTTACTCAATGCAATCACATTTTTTTTTTGATAGCAACAATGACCTTTGCATCAGGTTTCCACCATAACAATAGTTATTGTCATAAATATCTTTTAGATTATAGCCAGCAATGAAAAGAATCAATGATAAATGTTAACCTGATTTATTGTACAATTTTACCAGAAATAGTATACAAATTGAAATGCCACCTAGACTGTAAAATGTCTTTTCTTTGTCCGGATTTTTTTCCTAATTGTTTCGAAAATCAAACCGAATAATATTTAAGATTAGTTCACAAAGTAATATGATGTTGTTCATAAATTCAAACTATGAATACAACAACTCCAAAGAACATCTATAAACACCAAGATATCGATGTCGGAATAACTATTGTTTCTGTATATCTGGTTACTACTGAACTTTTAGAACACAATAAAAAATTAAGTTTCGAACCGTATATTATGATCGAGTTGTAACCATTCCACCAATTTCAATGATTGATCTAGTGATTTGATAACAACTTTTGTGAACAAGTATAAATGATAAACAGCCAAATCATGAAAAATCGTATTGGGCCGCATACAACAAATTAGACTAAGATGAATAGAAATTTCTTATCATTCCATCAATATCAATAATTGCTCCACTGATTTGTAAACATTTCTTGTAAACAAACATTAATGGTGAACAACCCAATTAGTTAACGTCTGTTTGGGCCATACTCAACACATTAGGTCAAGATGATTAACGTGAAAATTACAATATCATAACACTAACAAAGTAAAAAAAAAAATTGAATTATTGGTTGCTTCACGTCGCATTAGCACAACAATGGTACATTGCGGCGATTTTAGAAATACAAAAGACATGAAGCTTAATTTCACCAAATTTTCGTTTAACAAAAAAAATACAAAAAAAAAACGACAAGTGCTTTATATAAAGATAGAACAATGTGGTATGATTGACAATTGGACAACTATCCACCGGTACCTAATTAAGTAAATAAGCAAAGCCCTTACTGTTTTATTTGGCCTATTATAACAAATTATAACACAATATAAAAAGAGCAGAACCAAGGGTCATCTTTGCCGTATAAGTGTTACAGCCTAACATTACAATTAACGAGTATATGGTGTTTCCATCATGTGATTTGAACTCACTGCTTTAAATACAAACATCAGGTGGTGTTTGTTATACATTAATCAGTCGCTTTAACTAAATTATGTTGATGACGTTCTACTCTCAAACATAGGTTTATATATGTCTTAATCTTTATCAAACTCAGGTTCAAAGTTCAACATACAACGGAACAAAATAAAAAAAGCCATTATTTGATTCATGTGTACCTCAAAATTATTTTCCTTTTATCAATGTTTTGGTGTGGTATCATTTGACTTTATCAATTCTGTATATAGTGGTTGGTATTCCTTGAATCACCACGAGTTGTTTTTACCTCTGTGTAACAAGAAAGGTATTTTATTACAATCTACCTTAAGTACAGTCACAGTACAGCCTTGTAGCCATATAACTGAATGATTGTTCTTTTTCCGGTATATGCTCTTCAACTTCGTGTTAAAATAAGTCATGTCAATTGTTATTTGAGCATGCGTAATACATTGACAAAGCATGACTGGTATCTTTAATGAGTCTTGCAGTCCTGATATTATTATTAAGTTTTATCATGAATTACCGGGTAAAAAATTGAATACTCAACGAAATCTTCATTTTCAATAATTAAGTCTTACTTTTTGGTTCTGAATAACTGGTATATTTGTATCAAATAAACGGTGACGTAAGGGTTTTGTTCGTCTGACAACAGTAACAAATCATCATGTCAATCTGGGTTTAACTTTTAAAGCTTGTTCTTGTTAGTTTGATCAGCACTCCAACACTTGAACAGATCCCTTACTGTGTAATAAGGCCCGCCAAAACAAATTATAACACAATCCAACAAAGCAAAATCAATGGTTTTCTTTGCCTTATAAGTGTAACAGCTTAACATTAAAAATTACAAGTATATGGTGTTTAAATGATGTGATTTTAACCCCTGTTTTATATTCAAATATCATTTTTTGTAAGGTGGTACAATACATTAATGAGTCGCTTTCACTAAAATATGTTGACGCTGTGCGGCTCTCAAAGATAGGTTTTATATATCTAAACCTGTATCACTTTCAGGTTCAAAGTTCAACAACCGATCAAAATAAAACGCCAATATTCGATTAATGTGTCCATCAACATAATTTGTCATTAATCAATGCTTTTATGTGGTCTTATTTGACTTGATGAATTCTGCATATAGTGGTTGGTATTATTTCAATCACTACGCAATTTTTTACGTCTGTTTCACAAGAAAGGTATGTTTGTGTACAATTCTACAATACGTACAGTAACAGTACAGCCTTGTGGTCATATAACTTAATGATTCTTCGTTTTTCTGTTTATGCTTTTCAACTTCGTGTTAAAAGAAGTCATGTTAATTGTTATTTGAGCTCCACTGGGCTTGCGTAATACATTGACAAAGGATGCCTGGTATCTTTAAAAAGTTTTGCAGTCCTGATATTATTATTAAGTTTATCATGATTTTCCCGGTGAAATTTGAAATATCAACGAAATCTTTATTTTCAATAATTCTGTCGGTTTTACTCTTTCTTAGTCTTACTTTTTAATTGGTTCTGAATAACTGGTATATTTGTATCAAATAAACAGTGACGTAGGGTATATGTTCGTCTGACAACAGTAACAACACATCATGTCAAACTGAGTTTCAGTTTTACACGTTGTTCTTGTTGGTTTCATCAGCACTTCCACGTTTTACGAAATCATGTTAAATACTTTTTTAAAAAATCCAGCATTACTGAAGGGTTATGAAATGTCAAAATGTTGAAATGGTGCAAAATATTTTGTATCATTAATGCTGTTTATACAAATGAGAAAAAAATGAGAAAATCTCCGTTGTGATAGGAACTAAGACTTCTTCAGATTAAAGTTTATGTTTTATAGACAGCGGGATATCAGATAATATTTACATACTTTTATTATGTAATGTATCAGAAATCAAACTATCAATAAGTAGTTAAAGATCAGAAAGTTTTTATTAAATAAAAGTTTAAGGTTAATGAATTCCCATGGAAAAAATAACATGAATGTGATTGTAATGTATTTCAAAGTGTAATTCAAATAAAAAGATAGAAAACCATAAGTCGTCTATTTGGATCCGAGTTTTAATTTCTGCTATTTTATTAAATTAAGATCAAAGATTGATAGTCTTCTTTCTTAATATTGAGTTAATTCGTTAAATTATAATCTCTTTTATTATCTCTTATAATCTTTTACAGTCACGGTCGACAATTGTAAGTATTGTTATGTTATGGCATATACTTATTAGAAGTATTTGCATTTCATGTTATGTTTTGGATCTTTTTTAACACTCGTGTTCTTTCTCTAAACGGCCTTTACACTAACGGACATACCAACAACTTATGTTATTTATTCGTCAGTAATAGATTTTAGGCTGACAAACTGTTAGAACTATTTTGAAATATTGAAACAAGCAATTATTATTATTTGTTATAAGAAACTGTTTTATTTACTTCTTTTGTACAATAACAAGCATGTTGGCCTTTTTAATAATAGCAAATTTGTTCATCAAACTTAAAATTTCTTAAATCATTGAAGCACCAAATGTAGATAGCAAACAAAAAATATAACTTAATCAGTGAATGATAAACATATAATACTAGATTCAGGAAACGCAAAATATTTGTTTTTAACTGCTGATGTTTTCTTCCTTTGTTGTATTTCATCAAACCGTTATATATATACATATGTGTATCTTGCAATTTCTTTTGCTTTTAAAAGACACAAAAAACATTGCACATGTATATTAGTATCAGTGCAGTATAGTTATATTAGTTAATCATTTTTTTTTTTATTTTCAGTGATTGTAAGAAATGTGGGTAAGTTTTTGTTGCTCCATTTTTTGAAGATGTAGAATGATATTAAAATTTGTCATAAACTTTAATTGAACATATAACTTAATAGTATGTGTTTAAACAGTATCCCAATATACTGGACACCTCAGAACATTCAAAAAGGGGAAGTCCATACAAACCGACACAATCAAACTATCAATCAACGGAACAAGTGAAAAACAATACAATAATCTTGACTTGGTACAGGTATTATTAAAAGAAAATTAGGGCTATACCTGGTTTTACAGCTAGTTAATGTCGTCATACATCAACCTTTTAAAATATTTCAACTAGACATTCTATTTACATAAAGGCTGCTTTCTTTTAACAGAATAAACATTGAAAACATATAAATGTGCTGAAGCAAAGGAAAACAAAGGATAGTTCTACAAAACTACTTCTTGCATATGACAAACATAAACACTGGTCTGGTATTGTACAGAAATCGTAACAGATTTAATGGGATTCAAAGTTAAAGACAAATATAAACATGATAAAAAAAATTGTTGCAATATGAACAGAAAAATAAAAATACAGAGTAGAAACCCAATTTTATCAATTGGATCAACAGCACTGCCCCTTGTAAGAAATGAAAGCATACTTAAGGATATTTTTGTTATTCATTTAACGAAGATTTCTTGGTGTTTTGCAGCTTATATCAACAACAAAAAAAGGTTAACAAATTATTTGTACCATATAAGAACATTGATATATGACTTTTATTAAACGTATATAATGTACGTTCGCAACGAAACATTTGGAGAACTTAGTATATAATCTGGTAGAAAACATATATAATATATGGGCTTAAAAGTATAATCATGTATATCCGAACCATCAATGGAATACTTTAATCTGAGAGATTTTTTATTTTGGTTTCATAACTATCGCATATCTTACTTCAAACTGGTTTGATTTGAAGAGAACTGAAAGTACCGAAGAGTATTCAAACCTATACATAAGTAATTCACTACGCATTAACAAAAAGAAGAGAAAAGAAAAGGATAAATAATACAAACAACAGTGTACAAAACATCGAAGTTAAAAGACTGAACTACATGAGCCCCTGCCGGTAGTCTATGGTGCTTTGAACAGTTGATCAGATTCTGTTCCACATGTGCCAATGTGTCGTCGGAAAAAAAAAAAAAGCAACAAATTCCCACTAAGAGTGATTATAGAACCAACCATTAAATTCCGTTACATCTATTTGTATATATACGAATGTCGTGTCGTACGTTCTTTAGACGACTTTCTTTATCGTGAACATTCTGGTACATTTCCTATTTCACAATGCTTAAGTTATTTCATCACAGTAAGTACCGATTGTTCAATGACATTATCTATGCAGAATGATATCAGGTCCACCACCTTTGTAAAAAAAAAATTAAAAAAAATATCGAACTCCGAGGAAAATTCAAAACAGAAAGTCCGTAACGAAATAACAAAATAAAAAGCCCATACATATCAAACAAATGGATAACAACAGCCATAATCCTGACTTTGTACGGACATTTTCGTAAGTATAGAATAGTGAATTAAACCTAGTATCTTTTTATGTTTTTATGTTACATTACTGGTTAAATTTAATGGAAGGTTAGTGCCTGTTAAAACGTTAAAAAAACTGAGATTTTCCGAGTAAGAAGTTGTTCAATCGTCAGTTGTTGGTATTTATATGGGTTTCCCGTTTCATAATTTTTGTATAAAGTACACCAGTGGTTTTCTTGTTGAATTGTTTACACTAGTCTAGTTTGCTTTAGATGTAAGCCAATTGACTGTTGTACCACATTTTTTGACATTTTTATCCTATTGTGTATGAAATTGAGAATGTAGATGGGGAATATATTAAAGAGACGACAACCCGACCAAAGAGCAGAAACTGGTCGAAGACCACCAACGGTATGCTCATTTTGAATGTATGCTTGTTTTGTTCACACATCATTGTCTATATAATGGAATTTAACGCGAGTGTCATACAAGTGGAAGTATTAGAAAATACTGTACCAAGTCAGGAATATGACAGTTGTTATCCATTTGTTTAATGTGTAAGAGCTTTTGATTTTGCCATTTGATTACAAACTTTCAGTTTGAATTTTCCTCTAGTTACGAATTTTTGTTATTTAACTTATTATACTTTGTGAACTGGACGGAGAGTTGTTTCATTGACATCAATACACCATATTTCTTTTTACATTTCTCTGTACTTTTATATTTTTAGAGACGTTACGTGGCATGATATGATTGGTGAACTGTAATACAGAATGACAATTATAAATGTTTGACAACATATCACTTCGCAGGTATTACAAGCAATTATCTAAAGATTGTCTTATCGCCTGGTAATTACTGTTTGTATTACATTTTGTATTTTTAAGTATTGAAGTCTTGCGTTCACAAAAGAGAAATGAATGTCGAAATTTGAGTCAGATGTAGTACAATTAGTAATGTAAATGTTATTACTTTATTTTGTATGAAACTATTATTAAATGTTATGCAGATTATAATTTGAAAGATATATATTATACAACATTTTATACGTTCAACATGTTCTTTAAATATAATCTTCAACATCAAAGAATAGTGAATATCACTATGAGCGTTACCCTCAAGATGTATCTTGCTTATTTTTTTGTTTTGGTTGTCTGCTTGACGTACACTACATTCCTTATTATCGAATAGAACAAATATTTGATAATGTCATACATTTGGTATGATTCATACGAAATTATTCGGAAATGGCATTATTGACTTAATGTATTTTTGTTTGTTATAATATACATTTTTTTTAATAAGAAAAAGACGAAATTTACTTAGATATTCTATTTCAATCTCGTGTGTCAATTCCCAAAACATGTTAACTATTTCGTTAATGTACGTATAAGTGAGATTAGAAGTCATATGTGTTTATCTGGCATACTACCTAATAAATAACGTAAAATTTTCTAATACTCTATTTGCCACTGGGTACCTATCTTTATTTTACACAGAACAAAACAGAAAAATACAGCATGATATACATATACAATGATATTATGTAGCGGTCAAACAACTCGTGATAGCATCCGTAAAATTTACGAAGATATGATTTCAACTTTACCACTTGAAACTCTTGGTTTACTAGCTTCCTTGTCTGCAGCAACCCTATATCAAGGATAGGAAGTACAGAAGTACAAGCCATGAAGTATCGTATTAACTGGAAGTTATATACTCCATATGCAGATGTTGGAATGTTACTGCATTAGAAAATGTATAAAAATTGGAAAACTGAAATCATATTTCATTTAAAGCAAGGCAATAATAAAAAGTTGAAAAACCTGTATCTAAAAGTACACCAGATGATGATTATGATGGATAACTGTTTAATGTCGAGCAGCAAATTAAATGCATATTTAAAAGAAGAACATGCAAATGTGATATGAATATTTACCCAGATGTGTACTTGACCCACACGATTATCGTGTTCTTTAACATGTTAGATCCCAATGTAGGAGTCCGCACGAGGACATGTCACCCATCAGTACACATGATTGTGACTTAGAGTCAATAAGTATTTGCTTTTACCTTTTGATACTAATTTTGAAGTATTTTGGTTGTCCGGGCCCATATCGGTACATACAATTTTGGAGAAATGACAAAACGCCAGTAAAGATCACTGAAGAGACATGTATTGTCGAAATGCGCATCTGGTGCAAGAAAATTGGTACCGTTAATTTTATTATAATCTTTGTAAATCCCGAACCATTTTGTTAACTGTTGAATATCCCAGGATTATAAAATGTGAATATATTTGAAAAAGAAACCTGAGCAATCATATGTATACAAAAATAATCAGTGACAAACACTATATTAAACAATTTCAACGCCAACCACTAAATTGCAGGCTCCTTCTCTGATACAGGCGCATAAAAATATGGCTTAGTTAAACATACTTGTGGTTGACCTTGTTCGGTTGTGCATTAGCGCAAGATGAAATTAAACTTTAAAAATTAGATGGTAAAGGATTAACTACATGTAGCTAGATAGGATCAAAGCACAAATCCCAAATAACTAAAAGATAAAGTGTCGAAGCTGAAACCTAGATCCTTTAGGATCTCATAAAACATGCTTAACCCCGCCGCAATGCTGCGCCTGTCCGAAGTCAGGAGCCTCTGGCCTTTGTTAGTCTTGTTTTAAATTTTAGTTTTTTGTGTATAATTCGGAGTTTAGTATGACTACCATTATCACTGAACTAGTATACATATTTGTTTAGGGGTCAGCTAAAGGACGCCTTTCGGGTGCGAGAGTTTCTCGCTGCATTTAAGACTTTTCTACCCTGTACACAAGTATTCCACATTCCAAACTAAAAGACAAATTGAAAGAGTTGATATTACTTTGCTTCATAAAAAAGAATGGCCAACGTAGATACAAGTATCTTGTCTTAGGGAGGGATAAATCCTACTTTGTAAAGAATCACTCTGATTCAAACAAAAAATTCTCTGAAACTGATATTATCAAGATGCTTGATTTCTTGATTGACAACATATTTGTTACGTTCGGAGGACGTGTTTTTCAACAGACTGTCGGCATTCCAATGGGAACAAACTGTGCCCCTCTACTCGCCGACTTGTTTCTTTATTATTATGAGGCTGACTTCATACAGGAACTTCTTAGGAAGAAAGATAAGAAGTTAGCAATATCCTTTAACTCTACTTTCCGCTATATAGATGATGTTCTTTCACTAAACAATTCAAAATTTGGTGACTATGTGGAACGCATCTATCCAATCGAACTAGAGATAAAGGATACTACAGATACAGTTAAGTCGGCTTCATATCTTGACTTACATGTAGAAATTGACAATGAGGGTCGGTTGAAAACAAAACTTTACGACAAAAGAGATGATTTCAGCTTTCCAATTGTGAACTTTCCATTTCTAAGTAGCAACATTCCAGCAGCACCTGCATACGGGGTATATATCTCCCAAATTGATACGATATTCCCGTGCTTGCATTTCCTATCATGATTTTCTTGATACAGGTTTGCTGCTCACAAGGAAGCTATTAAACCAAGAGTTCCAAATGGTAAAGTTGAAATCATCCCTTCGTAAATTTTACGGACGCCATCACGAGTTGGTTGACCGTTATGGAATAATGTTTCACAAATGATATCGGATATGTTCCTTACGTCGTAACTACAATCCCCTTCCCTTTCATGAATATGACCTACCGAATTAGACTATTTACCAGATTTGTAATCACTTAAGCAACACGACGGGTGCCACATGTGGAGCAGGATCTGCTTACCCTTCCGGAGCACCTGAGATCACCCCTAGTTTTTGGTGGGGTTCGTGTTGTTTATTCTTTAGTTTTCTATGTTGTGTCGTGTGTACTATTGTTTTTCTGTTTGTCTTTTTTATTTTTAGCCATGGCGTTGTCAGTTTGTTATAGATTTATGAGTTTGACTGTCCCTTTGGTATCTTTCGTCCCTCTTTTAAGACCGATTGGTGGAAATAGTAAATATGACCCGTGGGTTCCGTATGCTTATTGTTTATGTATAATCTAATTGGTCCAATATATATTGATAGTCTCTTTTAACTATCAAAAACTGAGCAAAGTTTCCATTTTATCTTCGGAGCTATAATCCGCTAAAATGAGTATTTTCGATGAAATTTCTAAATGAATACTGAGTCGGACGTCGTCTATTGTAACAGAATAGTCTGACCTCTGACCTAGTACATGGTTTCTAGTATAATTGGTATCCAATTATAACCGACTTTTTCAATCATTCATATTTCTCTGTTAAGGAGAATATTACTAGTTTCCATCAGTCAGGGGCATTACTTAAACAATTAATTTTTTAAAGTTACTTATATAAGTAATTTTTGTTATTGAAAATAAAAAAAAATCTTAGTAGAGTTATTTTAAATTTCAATAAAACATAGACTAAATGTAGTTTTGATGAGTTTTTACATAATTTCATATCATAAAGTCAAGAATTTCTTATATTTGAGAGGATTATAGAGATAAAGGGTTAATTCAATAATAATGACAAAAATATTACTCGAATAAGTTATTTGATACATTCTTAATACAATGAGTATTAAAACTTGTTAAAGGAACATGTGTACTTGGTTTGGGTTACAAATTATAGATAACTTCAAGTCTTAACCAATTCACAAGTATCTATCTATTTATATCAGTTTACCTTCAAGATTTTAGAGGAAAATAAGAATTTAATTGTCCAAAGATACCAATCTTTGACCAAGAAGCGTCGGTATGAAAGATAAGTGCGTCAGAAAGTTAATTAGTATTTCAGAAGGATTAGATTTAATTTGTCAGGGGAAAAATAACCAGATGACTGTGAAAAATTGTTAAACCTAGTAAAATCTGTATTAGTGGACACCTCTAAAAATAGTATTCAGAAAAGTCACTTTTATAAGTAATATTTAAAATAGCCTCGTTTTCAACATTACTTGAACAGGTAGTTTTAATTGTTACCTGTTTAAGTAATGCCCCTGAATGTCTATAGGCGACCATGTACAATCAAGCAACAATATAAATGCAATTAAACGACTTCAAAATATAGATAAACTCATCACAGATACCAGGATTATATTTTGTATTTATGCCAGACTCGCATTTTCGTATACAAAAGACTCATCAGTGACGCTAAAATACCCAAAAAGTTAAAAAGGCCAAATAAGGTACCAAGTTGAAGAGCATATTATTGATATGAATCTTTCAAATCTTTAGAAAGTCCTGAAAATAATATCACTTTCCTAATAAACTTATACTTGGCCCTTGAATGCACATATAGTGCTATACTATTGATACACACAATTTTTATGTAAACCGAAACAAAAAATGTTTAACTGACCGTTTTTGTTAATTTCTATGCGGTTTATTGTGCCTAAAACATATTTGGAAAGAAAGGACACTGATTTTACATAGTACATTTTATATGATTATCTTTTTAAAAGTTATCGTTTATTGAAGTGAAAATAAATCAAAAAGACAAACATAGAACATTTGATATAAGGTTTATTGTCACAGAAACACAAACAATTATGGGGTATTCATCCATGACACAAAATAATTACATGCGCGGCAAAACAAAATATGTTAACAAAATAGTCTCTATGTATAGGTGTAAATATACAGCTACGTATAATTTATAATAGTGTTTAAGGTATCAGAAGACAGTTGAAGAAATGTTGGTCTTGTAGAACACATATTGAATGATACTTTTGAAAAATACAAAAACGTATGAATTATTTGTAAATTTGAAGGCAGTTAATGCCTGTTAATAAGATATGAATTACCTGGTTTGGTGTATCCAAAATTCCGATGGCCAGTACGGTCTGTTGTTTAAATAACGGAATATTGATTCCGTGTCAATAAAATGTTTAAAGTTAAAACTTTTACGTGGAAAGGAATGAGAACCAAACATAGGTATCGCGTGTCTTTTTCAAGTTTTGTACACAAAACCGAATCAAATACTTTAACTCCACTACACGTTTGGGACGTCCCTAGCTCCAACTTCTGCGGAATTCTTTGTAAAGATAATTTGGATAGACTTGTAAGATGTTACGCCGAAACTGGTCCGGTAAAAAGAGAAACATCACAAGGAAAAGTTAGTTTGTTATCCTTTGTTATGTGTTGGTTTTTATTAAATATAAAAAAGAAGATACAGTATGACAACTTTTCACAAGAGACCAAAATGACACAAAGATTAACAAATATAGGTCACCCTACGGCCTTCAACAATGAGAAAAGCTCATGCCACATAGTCAGCTATAAAAGGCCCCATTAAGACAATGAAAACAATTCAGACGAGAATACTAAGTGCATTATTTTTATATAAAAAAAAATGAACGAAAAACAAATATGTAACACATAAACAAACGAAAACCACTGAATTACAGGCTATTTTTTTTTTGCCTTGGTTGGGGTCAACGCCATCCTTGTTGTCCTGTTGGTGGTTTTATTTATTGATATGCTTATTGTTATTTCTGTGATGTAAGATCAGTTACTTCTGTATCCCAATAACTTATAACAAATCTAAAACAACTGAAATGTAAAAAAAAATATTACCAAACATTACTATACTTACTACGGGAATAATGTTAATCATTTAACAGAATTAACCACCATAAAATATATTAGGATTTTAATATCTAGGTCACAGGTTGATATAATTTTGCACCAAACTTGCCTTCATTTCTTACTGAAAAAATCGAGGTATACGCATACTATATATCTGAAATATTTTAGAATGAATTATTTTAAAAACAGATGTAAAGAAGGCACAAAAACGTTCGTAAATTGTCTCCCAATCATCAAAATTCAAACAACAAATGTATAAATGTTGTTGATACATTTCACGTTGTGATTTTGTAAGACAACAATATGGACACCGACTTTATCAAAATTCCTGCACGTGTATAATAATAGGATTCGGAAACAAGCTGTACATAGCTTATATTAATCCGTTTCCTTCAAATAATAACTCCAGTTAACGATTACATAAATATAGCATGCAATGTTACAATCATATGGAACAAGAATAATTAAGTAACTATATAACAGAAAAAAATTAGAGAAACAAAATATAATTCTAAAATAATGAAAATACAACAAAATAAGACGAAAAATAGAAGACAAAAAAAAAGAATACACTTAAATACTACACACATATTTAGGTGAAATGCAACTTTGTGAAAATATTTAATAACAATTTAACTTGTAAATCTCTTGCACTTCAGTAAGAAATTTTGTACTTTTTCAAAAATATCTTTGTTTTTGGCTAAAGTTGATCCAAATGAAAGTAAGTTCGTGTTTAGGGTGACTGGATAGTTTACTGAGAAAATAATGTCATTACGCAACTCGTCATATATTTTACCATGCCATAACAAATGAGCTGTAGACGCGATTAAAACACACAAGCAGCTGTTTGAATAATCTACTAGATTTTCGTTTGAACAAATGCTCATTTAGAGAACTACTATTCATCCGTAACCTAGCATGAAATACTTGACCCATTCGTGTACCAGTGTAATAACAATTAGGGCATTTATTATTTTTGGTTTTTATACGACTTTTAAGAATACCTAATAGCGTAGAATTTCTCGTTTGATCTGGAAACTTATTCTACAGTTTGATAGACGAAGGAAGGAAATAATAGTTCTTTTCACATTTCTCTTTTTATATATTGAGAAATTGTTATAAAACTGAGGTTCGGAATCCTTAATGAAAAGAAGAGTCAAATGTCGGTTTTATTTAACTTGTTTTACATTATTCGTTCCTGATAAAAGTAAAACCAAACAAAAAGGGTCAATTAATCTTCTAGTACTTTGTTGATGTCGCTGCCGTAAACGAAGTCTTTCTGCGTTTAGAGGTTTCGACAAAGTTTTATTAATGGAATAACTGGTACTAACTTATTTAAGATAACAATCATGAAAATTTCAATATGATGTTATGAAGTAACTTATCATAGTAACTAGGATAACACTTGTGTGAATCAAACGCGCTTGACGTCCACAACATGTAAAAAGGACTCAACAGTTGTGTTCGAATCAAAAACGTACAAATTGCAAAGTTAAAGAACATTAAGTAGTTATCAAAGGTACCAGGATTATAATTTAGTACGCCAGAAGCGCGTCTCGTCTACATAAGACTCATCAATGACACTCATATCGAAATATTTATAAAGCCAAACAAGTACAAAGTTGAAGAGCATTGCGGATCCAAAATTACAAAAAGTTGTGCCAAATACGGCTAAGGTTATCTATGATTGGGATACGAAAATCCATAGTTTTTCCCAAAATTCAAAGTTTTGTAAACAGGAAATTTATAAAAATGACCATATTAATGATATACACCGAAGTGTTGACTACTGAGCTGGTGATACCCGCGAGGACGAAACGTTCACCAGCAGTGGCATCGCCCCAGTGGTGTTAAAAATTGTCAAAGGTACAAGGATTATAGTTTAGTACGCCAGATACGCGTTTCGTCTTCATAAGACTCATCATTGGCGCTCATATCGAAATATTTATAAAGCCAAACAAGAACAAAGTTGAAGAGCATTAAGGACACAAAATTACGAAAGTTGTCAAAATACAGGTGAAAAATTATAATCAATTCTTTGGTTAAAAATTCAGAGTGTTTCGAAAGCTTTAAAATTAGGCTCTATACTTTAGAATGATTCTGCCTCTATGCCAATAGTTCAGTTTTTTAAAAAAGGCAGTCACGCATTGCAACACTTACTAACTGTGTACATGTATATTAACAGACAAACCGGTCAGAACATATGAAACAACATCAATAATGTCAAATAATCTAAAGATCTCTAAGACTAAAATAAAAAGAATAAAAATTTATTAGCCAGCATGACGTAAAACAATAAAATATAAAACAACGAATGAATAGTGAATCATTTATTTGTTTTCTATTTTTTTTTGTTATGTACTGAAGGGAAGGTTAGGTACACATTTTGGTCTTAAGTCAGGTTGTTGTCTCTTGCACACACTTTGTTTCCATTCTTAATTCTAGCAATAAGACATCAATAATAACATAAAACATGTATTAATATAACGAACATATGAAATAACATAACACATGTATCAATATAACAAACATCAAGAATAACATAAAACATGTATAAGTATAACAAATATATTGAATAACATAAAACATGAATAAATATAACAAACATATTGAATAATATAACACAAACACCAAGAATAACATAAAACATGTATAAATATCACAAACATATAGAATAACATAAAACATGTATCAATGTAACAAAAATATAGAATAACATAACACAAACACCAAGAATAACATAAAACATGTATAAATATAACAAACATATAGAATAACATAAAACATGTATAAATATAACAAACATTTAGAATAACATAAAACATATATCAATATAACAAACATATAGAATAACATAAAACATGTATTAATATAACAAACATATAGAATAACATAAAA
This sequence comes from Mytilus edulis, assembly GCF_963676685.1. Lineage (NCBI taxonomy): Eukaryota > Metazoa > Mollusca > Bivalvia > Mytilida > Mytilidae > Mytilus > Mytilus edulis. The sequence goes on from NC_092351.1 coordinate 89,048,646, forward strand.
CATGTAAAAATGTAACAAACATATAGAATAACATTAAACCTGTATTAATGTAACAAACATATAGAATATCATAACACATGTATCAATATAACAAACACCAAGAATAACATAAAACATGTATAAGTATAACAAACATATGTAATAACACAAAACATGTATAAATATAACAAACATATAGAATAACATAACATAAACACCAAGAATAACATAAAACATGTATTAATATAACAAACACATAGTATAACAAAAAAAAACATATATCAATGTAACAAACATATAGAATTACATAACACAAACAGCAAGAATAACATAAAACATGTATAAATATGACAAACATATAGAATAACATAAAACATGTATAAACATAACAAACATATAGAATAATATAAAACATGTATCAATATAACAAACATATAGAATAACATAAAACATGTATCAATGTAACAAACATATAGATTAACATAACACAAACACCAAGAATAACATAAATCATGTATCAATGTAACAAACATATAGAATTACATAACACAAACAGCAAGAATAACATAAAACATGTATAAATATGACAAACATATAGAATAACATAAAACATGTATAAATATAACAAACATATAGAATAACATAAAACATGTATTAAGATAACAAACATATAGAATAACAATCAACATGTATCAATGTAAAAAACATATAGAATAACATAACACAAACACCAAGAATAACATAAAAAATGTATAAATATAACAAACTTATAGAATAACATAAAACATGTATAAATATAACAAACTTATAGAATAAAATAACACAAACATCAAAAATAACATAAAACATGTATTAATATAACAAACATATAGAATAACATAACACAAACATCAATAATAACATGAAACAAAAATACAAATTTAGTGTTCTAGGTTATCATTCACTGTTATCAAAAGGGACAATTACATTTATCATTAAATGCATAATACTGATGTCGAAATTTGGGACACTATTTCTATCAGCTTAAAGTTATCAAATAAATACTAAACAAGATAAATTTATTACGAGAAGAGATAATACACATATTGTATTGACTGACTTGTCAGGTAAGTATGTTTTCTAAAGGTTTCTTCATTTTCTTAAATAACTGAACTATCAAAAACGACAAAAATATCGTGACACTACTACTAGAAACTAGATTGTTTGTAACAATCCATTCTATGAAGAAAGATACAGGTTTAATGAAATCACGTTAAATTTAGCACCATAGTATGGCAAACGAAAAAATTCAAATGACAATTATTTGTTTTACCAAAGTTTGATGACATTTGCTCGACTTTTGGTGACAATCGTAAAACTTCGGCTTCAAAACACGAATTTAAATTACCTGCCATATTTTCACAACAACACTGGCCGATTGAAAAAAAAGTGATGATTATACGAAATGTATTCGAAAAAAATGATAAAATCGTTCACAGAAGACAGAGTTTATGATGTTTGTATGCATTGGTTCAAGAATTGGAATGACATTATTTTTCACTAGTCACTTGTTTCATATAACGTTAAAATTCCCTTTTCTATCAGACTGTAAAACTATTAAAATCTTTTATAATTTCATTAAATTCAGTAAGAAAAAAATATCTTAGATAATAAGAAACAGGGCAATGTTAGATAACGTGATTGTTTTCTTTAAAAGTATGTCTCTACAGTTACGTACTACCATATTATATGTCATTATGTTATTGTTCTATTATGAATTTGAAAATACTTTGAACGACAAATGACAAAATTATTTCATTCACGTAGTAGTATTTTAATATATATATCGATTCTTAAAATTCTAAAGAACTGCTTGATTATTTTTTATCTCGAGCGGAATGTTTAATTAATTCTAAAATAACTTTTGACTTTATAACCATGCATACCACCATTCTCATGCGTAATTATAATTGAAACACAGTGATGACTGCTGTAACCATATTTAGACTATTTTACCAAATATGTCTGTTTTCTTCACGCATAATAACGTAATTTGATGCGACTGTCATGAACGTGAGATGTTTAGCGCTATACAACCAGGTGAAATCCCCTATTTTTCTACATTTAAAAATGCCGGTACCAAGTCAGGAATTTGTGAGTTGTTCATTCGTTTAACGTGTTTTATCCTTTGATTTTGCCATATGATTAGGGACTTTCCGTTTTCCTCGAAGTTCAGTATTTTTGTGATTTTACTTTATACCTTCCATCTTAAAGGCTATTCTATATTTTACAAAGACATTTGATCACTATCATAATATGGCTAAAAATGAATAACAATTTCAAGGCAGTCAACAGGAAGCAATGTCATTTTAGTGGAAGTACCACCTTTATTGTTTTTAGGAAAGAAAGCGCTGTGACGATCGTCAATTTGTTAACATGATCGCAAATGCAAATAAAAAATGACGGCGGCAATTTTACGACTACAGTACTGTTATTTCGATTCTAATGCATTTCCACTATTGATACGTTACGTTTAAAATAATTTCAAATTCTATGAAACGTCACGAATGATTTTGGCGCGGACACGTCAGAGCTAGAAGTGGCGTCCTAAAAATCAGAAATTTCAAACTGGTAAAATTGCTTAAGAATAAACATTGCACGAAACAAGAGTTTCCTGATTTTATTTTTAGCGTGTCCATTATAGAAAAAGGTGGGAATACACAAAGGATAAACGTTTGACACTGTCAAAACTTAAAGTATCTTGACAGCATCGACAACCTTCTAGCGATATATTTTTTTTCAAGTGTCAACAAAAACCACATTTTCATAAAAAAAACCTCAAAACGTGGAAAAACAGTCAAAATTACATCACAATAATGGCTAACCTGTCCACATTACTCCTATTTTAAACAGTTATATTTTGAGGTACAAAATGATCGACTAATCTGATTGACCTTAAATACTTCTGCTATCGGAGCTGTCGAAACATCGTTATATTGGTTTACACAATAATATGTATTCATATATATGCTACCAGTGACAGTGTTGTAATATTTTTAGTAACATTTACCGATATTTTTCTTTGAATATATAGGGTTGGTCCGGTTCATTAAGGATGTACACCTCTGAGGAGCTGAATACTTTTAGAATTACATTTTTTTCTTAACCGGATTTTTTAGTTTATATTACTGTTAACAAAATAATTGGTGAAGAAAAAAAAATCATATGGTGGTGCACTTCTTTGAAAGTACCAAAGTCTGATGATTTTCCCATTAACAAAGCCTTAAGGAGACAAACACATACACATTTATTTCCTATTTTCCTGTCATATCAGAACAGACGATAACGTACGTTTAATAAAATTGAGAATGGAAATGGGGAATGTGTCAAAGAGACAACAACCCGACCAAATAAAAAAAAACAACAGCAGAAGGTCACCAACAGGTCTTCAATGTAGCGAGAAATTCCCGCACCCGGAGGCGTCCTTCAGCTGGCCCCTAAACAAATATATACTAGTTCAGTGATAATGAACGCCATACTAATTTCCAAATTGTAGACAAGAAACTAAAATTAAAATAATACAAGACTAACAAAGGCCAGAGGCTCCTGACTTGGGACAGGCGCAAAAATGCGGCGGGGTCAAACATGTTTGTGAGATCTCAACCCTCCCCCTATACCTCTAACCAATGTAGAAAAGTAAACGCATAACAATACGCACATTAAAATTCAGTTCAAGAGAAGTCCGAGTCTGATGTCAGAAGATGTAACCAAAGAAAATAAACAAAATGACAATAATACATAAATAACAACAGACTACTAGCAGTTAACTGACATGCCAGCTCCAGACTTCAATTAAACTGACTGAAAGATTATGATTTCATCATATGAACATCAGGCACAATCCTTCCCGTTAGGGGTTTAGTATCATACCATCATAACATATATGAGAAGAACATAACCCGTGTCAAGCCAACAACCGTTTTTAGAATAAATGTGTTTAGTTCCGACGCAAAGACCTTATCAGTGACTCAATATTAACGCCAAACTATGCAATCTTTAATGACTTGACAACAGTATCGTAATTATATCCCTTCTTAATTAGTCTATTCAAAGGTTTTGTAAGTTTCTGAGGTGAATACTGACACCTTTGTGCTTTATACAGAATATTTCCATAAAAAATTGGATGTGAAATACCTGAACGTATAAGAAGTCTGCATGTTGAGCTATATTTACGAATGATGTCTTTATACCGATGGTAAAATTTAGTAAATGTTTTGACTAGTTTGTGATATCGAAAACCTTGGTGTAATAATTTTTCAGTAATACATAAATTTCTCTCGTTAAAATCTAAAACATTGTTACATACACGACCGAATCGTACAAGTTGAGATATATAAACACCGTAAGATGGTGACAAGGGAACGTCACCATCTAAAAACGGATAATTAACGATAGGAAATGAAAAATCATCCCTTTTATCATAAATTTTAGTATTCAGCTTTCCGTTAGTGATATAGATATCAAGATCGAGGAAAGGGCAGTGGTCATTGTTAGTATTAGCTTTATTTAAAGTAAGTTCAGCAGGATAAATTTCATTAATATACATACTGAAGTCGTAATTATTGAGAGCCAAAATATCAACCAAATATCTAAAAGTATTATTAAATTTGTTTATCAGATGTTGTTTTGATGGGTCTTTGCTTATTTTTGTCATAAATTGTAACTCATAACAATACAAAAAGAGGTCCGCAATAAGTGGTGCACAGTTAGTCCCCATTGGAATTCCGATAATCTGAGCGAACAAAAATGTTATCTAGTAAAAATTCAAGGGCATATATAATATCAAAGCATGTCCAATTAACATAGTTTTTTTGTTTATTGCTACTAAAAAATGACCTAAAAGAGTTTGAACATATATATTCACATTCTGATTTTTTGAATGCCCATTTAATTAGGTGTGTGAATTTTTTCTTAATGAGAATGTGAGGCAATGTGGTATACAGGGTAGAAAAATCAAAACTTTGAACAGATTCAAAATCACCAATATAAGCATGCAATTTATCAAGTACTTCCAACGAGTTCTTGACACTCCAAAAGTAATTTATTCCACTATTTTCGAAGGCCTTATTTGAACAATTTATTATAAGGTTTTTAATTGTACCAAGTGTGCTGGTAAGAAGAATAGACAATTTAGTAGTTGAACAATGGCTTGAAGACGAAATAAATCTATATTTGTAAGGGGTTTTGTGTAGCTTCGGAAGCCAATACATAGTTGGGACTTTCATTGTATTTGGCTCTGCTTGTAAAGCGGTGGCTAAAAGTTTATGTTTGTTACAGATTTCGTTTTCTGAAAATGTAGTCAGTTGGAATGTTGGTGAATTGGTGATTTCCTTTTTCAGAACCTCAATGTAAAATTTTCGTCAAACAATAATAATATTATTAGCAGCTTTATCGGCCGGGACAAAAACAAATTCCTTGGCTAGTTCTTTTAGTTTATGTTTGATACGAGAAATGGGTTTATTGTGGTTATTGTTAATGGTACGTGTAAAATGTTCTTTAAAATGTTGAATACGTATATCAACTATCTTCATTACTGAATTAAAAAAACAGTCCAAAGATTTTTTGTCAGCCTTTTCCCGTTTTATCCATTTCATACAGTAAGTATGGAGAGAGTCGTGGGTGATATTACAGCACTCATTCCAATTAATAATTGACGGAGGACGATATTTAGGTCCTTTACTGAGGAATGATTTTAACTCTCGGTCTTGAACGATGTTAAGATCTCCTGTTATAACATGGGACATGGGTCCATAAATATATTCGGAATTACTGCAATTACATGAAGTAGGTGTATTTTCACTGATATTAACATCTTTACACAATTGACTATAATTAAACACAAATTGCCGGGTAGATTTCTTGTAAATATAACAAATAAGAGGTAGCTCAGTATTGTCAAAATATCCAGGAATTTGTTCTTTAACAGAATGGTCGTTAAATATACCGGCAATATTTACAAAATCAAAGCCTTTATTGACATACTTAATTTTAATAAAATGTTTTTTATGATCTTCAGGGCGATCAATTTTTGGAAATAATTTAGAATAACAATATGCCATAATAATTTGAACAATTTCATACTTAGGACTGCTATATGAAATTGTGTTGCAATCCTCCAAAATTTTATTTAACTTATTAACCGGTAACGAACAGAGTTTTGTTAACAGATAATGTCTGCCGTTGTTTTTAACATTCATTTGTTGTTTATTCACACAATCCACATTTTTAATTTTAGTCGATATAGTGACAGGTAGTTTAGATTTTTAAGTTTTATTTGCATCCGTATACCATCAATGAATAACACCACGGTATACATTTAGGTTACCACAATGACACAAGAAATAAGAGGATACGTCTAAGTTATAGATGTTTCTTTGTCAAACAAGGACAATAGAAGTATACCTGTGTTCAATGTCAACAATGATCCTGCCATAATTATCAAACACATAGTATATACTAAAGTCATTAATTTGAATATATCTTATATCAGTCGTAATGTAAATACGGCGTAAGATAACTTATTTTGGTATACAGATTATATTTATTCTTGAGCACTCTAAGTTGATTATACATGTTGTAGCACTTTGTTGATAACGTTAATGATCAACTTTGATTCTTGAAATTGACAAAATAGTTGATTTCTTTATAAAGATGGGGAGTCTTTCGATATTTTTTATGTAAAATAGAAGAACATTATAGGTTACGGTTTGAGATGATCAAAGTCAACAAATTTCGATATAGGTAGTAAAAAACTCACTTAGTTTAGCAAATTTATACGATTTTACTTTATACATGTGTAGCTACTTACAATTTTGCAAAGATAGTTTTGGTTAAATCAATTATTGGTCATTAAGCATATTGAGGGGACGTAATTTGGTAATCATGAAATTTGTAATAGATATCTGGATGTTGTGTTCCTGTTTCACGTTAACGGTATGTTATGGCTGAAAAACGGGCGGTGACAACTGTTTTGATTTCATTTTTGAATACATTTTATTAGAGCTATTCTCCCATATCTTTATTTTAAAATGATATTATTCGTTTGATCTGTAAATTCCATACACTTTGTGTCATTTATGACAGCATGTAGCTTTAAAAAAATCAGTGACCTATCATTTTGATTACACGTTTTAGCAGTTCACAGTATTCACATCTTTTTGGAAACGTATGACAATATTATCATTTTTCCGAAACAAATATGAGGTCAACATGTTATTCATGATCTTAATTTTATACCATTCTCATATTTTAATTAATTATTCGACATAAACCAAAAAGTTGTATGCAACTGATGCAAAAAGATTAGATACAAGAAAAACATTCCACCTAATGTTACGGCCTTTTTTTAAATATAATATGTAACAATCTACATTTTTGAAAACACTAACTGCCGTTATAGCGTTTTTATGTTAAAAACTTGAATGCACGTATCTTGATATCTTTTTACAGTGATACATTATATTTCGTGATTTTGTTTCCGTGCACCATGTTAGGAAGACTGCTTACTAGATATTTTTTGTTTGTTTTCATCGAAGTTCCTTTATAAACCTTTGTATTATTGACGATCAATTTATTAGATAGAGTAAACACTTTATTATCCTTTTGTACTTGTATATCAGAAGTCGTAATATCTTTTTGTCAAATATCGTTTGATAAATCAAATGTGTTCTAAACAGTATCGATACATTATCGTATCATGTTAAATGTAATAAAAGCTTCTTAGTTAAATAAACTAGCTTAAATATAGGAAGGACACTGTTCAATTCGTATTTTGATTTTTTTTCAAAATAAGACTTGTATTGGATTAATACACTCAAAAGATATAAACAAAAGGAGAATATTGTATTATCGCCAATGAGATATCTTCAGCATAGATCAAAACCTCAAGGTCACTGTATGGCCTTCAACAATGAGCCAACTCCATACCGCATAATCAGTTATAAAAATACTGAAATGCCAATTATCAATCAAAATCATTATCAAATAGCATGAATTCTGTACAATAGAGTACACTTTAATATTTGGTTAAACATTTTTTCATCTTTTGAGGTTCGAGCATTCAACTATATGTAATCCTCCAAGGTTGTGAAGATTGATTTCAGTCTTTGCCTCAATTATATTTATCAAATGTCAGAATTCCTTTGACGAGAGTTGTCTCACAAGAAAAACCGAATAAATAGCTTCGGAAAATAAGAATCATACAACTGTAGTTTCAGAAATGATATGCGAGGTTTTCATTAATGCGAACAATGCGACTCATTGAGTAAAACTTCCATTCTGATACATATATATCTTTTTGTAGCGTTCCCCAAAATCGCAAAAGATAGACTTGCGTTTTGTTCAATCTTCAAACAATTGCACTAAAAAAGCACGCAATAATTTCTGAATTTGCAGTTGTAAAAACTTTTCTTTCAAACAGCAGGCACAATAAATATATGTAATGCATCATCAATATATTTGCTTGTGTGAAAATTATTATACCTTATTCAGAAAATGATTTCAAAGAAAGGTTTTGTAAGTTTGAATCACTTCGTTATACAAAGAATCACACATAACAATGAGTATAAATAACGGTCACTAGCATTCAATGTCAATCATGTTTATCACTTAAAATGAATACACAATATTGACATATGCACATGTAAAGCCACACCAATTGTATTCCTTGTTCGACCCACACATGTTATTTTCTTAACGAAAAAAAGAGAAATACTTTTTATATTCCCGCTAAATGCATCCGGAAAAATATTCGTGTCTATTTCTCGCGCCTTTTTTTGTAAACATTATAAACATAATATAAAGATATTATCATTGGTTTCCTTCCCCTTACTTACATTCTCCTGCAAAATCATGCTGATTTTCGTTGTAAGAATAAAGTACGCAGAACTTCTAAAGGAGAATTGTTGCCTTTAACTGCTTTATTGTTTGCCTGTACAACAAACCTATCCGTCCCCGGTGCATGTTGATGCACCTGCCCTGAGTTATGAGTCTGTTGTTCAGTAGTTTTCGTTTGTCGGTGTGGTTCATAGATATTTTTCTGTTAAATATAGATAAGATCGACAGTTTTCAAGTTTGAATTATTTTACACTAGTACTTTTTGTGTAGCTTGATAGCTTGCTGTTTGGTCAAGACCTAAGCCCTGTGTTAAAGGCCATACTATGTCTATGACCTGTAACTGTATTACCGTTAAATGCTGTACATTATCAGGTTGGGAACAACCCTCCAAATGAATAATTCCTTAAATGAGGGGTAATTTCACTGTTGAAGAAAAGGAAAACTTAGAATGTTTAACTTAAATGGGTGGAAATTCAACATATTTAAAACATTTTTTCTAAAAGAGGCGTACTCTAATTCTTATAATAAAGAAGATAAATATATAAAAGTCCAGGAATATTACATTATTCTTGGACATGTTTTGACCATATTATAACTGATAGATGCATAGTTCTTTGGGAAATATAACATATGATATAAATATGCACGCTTTTGTTTAAAAAAAAACCCGTATATAACTTTAAATTTACCCTAATAAAAAGGATAGTTATAACATTGAATTGTTACCAATCACTTGAGGAGCTGTTTCCTTTGATAACTATTTACACCACTGGGTCGATGCCACTGGTGGTGAACGTTTCGTCCCCGAGGGTATCACCAGCCCAGTAGTCAGCACTTCGAATATCAATCATATGGTCATTTTTATAAATTTCCTGTTACAAAACTTTGAATTTTTGAAAAAAACCTAAGGATTTTCTTATCCCAGGAATTCCATTCTCAATTTTATTTACCTTAGCTGTATTTAGCAAAACTTTTTGGAATTTTGGCTACTCAATGCTCTTCAACTTTGTACTTGTTTGGCTTTATAACAATCTTGATCTGAGCGTCACTGATGAGTCTTATGTAGGCGAAACGCGCGTCTGGCGTATTAAAATATAATCCTGGTACCTTTGATAACTATTCCCACCTGATTATGACTGTGATGCAGAATTGTCTCATTTGCACTCATACCACATCTTATTTATATACATATTATATTATATTGATATAGTGCAAAAAAAGAAGACAAACAACTAAAATGAGACCACAAAAATGACAGAGACACAGACAACCAACTTAGAACACAAACAACTAAAATGTCAACCAACAGCTTCAACCCAATAAACCTTGAAAATATGCAAACTTAGTTTTATAAAAGCTTTCGAATCACTCGCTCGTCCAAGTTTGTGGAGTCAAAAAATCGGTAGTACAAGAAATTGTGGTCTTAACACTTATTCTTTGACGTCATCCGTGCGGACACCGGTTTAGCGAGCAGAAATATATAGCATGCAATTTTGAAATCTTTTCAAATGACAAGTAAGATTAGCCACAACTTTATTAAAAATTTTTTTTTTACTGGAATCACGTAACATGAATATTTCTTTTGTTTCTGGAATGTCTAACAGGAATGCGTCTTTTGTAACTGGCAATTCTTAATATGAATGTCATAAATGGAATGTGTCATTTGAATAAAACTACAACAATATCAACGTTTAATCAAACAATAGATACATACATTACTTTAATTTATGACGTTTATGATATTGTAATTGAATTTTTATTTTCTGCAGTAGATAGATAAACGTAAGCAAACATAGATGGCACAGGCTGCGTCCAAAACGTGTGAAATATGTGTGTCAAGTCCTGGGCATAACTGTTGCGAACAGTGCGACCAGCTGTTTTGCGATGGCTGTAAAATATTACATTTACGAACAAAGATCAGCAAAAAACATATTTTTTTAAGTGGCCAAAATATAAACCTTGAAGTTGAACAAGAATGTAAAGAACATGATGAAAACTTCATATATTACTGCATGGAATGTAGTACGCCGATATGTAAAATATGTGTGATTAAAAAACACAAATCACATGATTTTGCTGAAATAAAGGAATCAATCGAAGGAATCAAAGCTGAGGTGAAAATGGTAATCGACATGAAGATGATAAACCTACAGTCAAAGATAGCAGATATTGACCAAGAGTCAAATCAATATCAGGCTGATGTTAATGGAGTTGTCCACGCTATACGAGAGGAAGGGAGACACTTAAAAGAGCTGATTGATAAGAAAGTTGAAAGTCTTGTTAAATCTTTGAAAGAGAAAGAAGCACAAAATTTACAAACTTTACAGTCAATTGACAATGAGATTAAAACAGCTTTGGATAAGGCGAAGGAACAACAGAAGATATATCATGACACACAGGGGATAAAAGATACCACGAAACTGTTTCAGGAACTAAAACAAATACAGTCACAAATCGACAAAAGAGAAGAAATACTGATTCCTATTTTGCCATCAGTCAAATATGTTAGACAGAAAGTAGTAGAGAGTGAAATAGAAAAACTATTTGGGGAATTAACATTTGGGTAAGTTAGTACTTAGTTATTGATTGCTATGAAGTGTTTTGAAAACTGTTGTGATCCATTCGTTATTTATTTTAAAATTCCTGCCATATCGTTGTCAGTTTCTCTTCGACCATACAGTGTTGAACAAGTATGTCATCTTCTGTCTCTTTTTTCATTTACATTTGTATATCAGATAATCAAAAGGTTTCCACTAAATTAAATTAAACTTGTGAAACAGCAATGCAATGTAAAACACTGCGGATTAGAATTTCTTGGATTAAATTGCATGCTGCATCTTCTGATCAAAATTGAATTGTTGGTTAACATTATCAGCATTATAATTAGTCGTGCAACAAGCTAATTTATGCGTTGACTGTTTTGATTCCATGATATATGTTTACAGTACAAATTGGAGTTCAATAGGATCAAGAATCCACCTAGTACAAATCGAAATTAAAAAGTCTACTAGAACATGTAGTAGAAAATGTTATTCTGAATATAAAATAAACTCATCATAGATACCACTTTGTACTGGATTATAATTATACTTGTTACACTTATTAAAATCCAGTACAAAGTGGATAATCCATCCAAATTTTTCCAAAAATTATTCCATATTGAACTAACTTTCTAGTTCGATAACCATACCATACTTCTGATGAACTAATTCGTTTGATATGTTTAAGCTTTTGATTTGACCATATTTTTTGGGACTTTCTATTTTGAATTTTCGGAATTCAGTATTTTTGTGATTTTACTTTTTATGATACAGCGACTTTTAGAATAGAGATACAGTTTAATTATAAAGTGCAATCTAACTCTATCATTTTTTACCCATTTTTTTCATCAAATACATCATAAAAAAATAAATCCCGTAAGGAAATACATAATGAAAACAGTTTTTTTTTTCTTCAAAATTACTGTGTTTATTATAATTCCACTTTTGCATTTGATCTAAATTTTGAAACTAGTTTGCGTTATTTTTGGTTATCTTAATACAGCTAATTCGGTTTGTTTATGTATTGAAAAAGAGGGACGAAAGATACCAAAGGGATAGTCAAACTCATAAATCTAAAATATACTGACAACACCATGGCTAAAAATGAAAAAGACATACAGACAAACAACAGTACACATGACACAACATAGAAAACTAAAGAATAAACAACATGAACCCCACAAAACACTAGGGGTGATCTCAGATGATCCGGAGGGGTTAGCAGATCATGCTCCACATGTTGCACCCGTCGTGTTACTTTTGTGATAACACATCCGATAAATAGTCTTATTCGGTAGGTCACATCCATGAAAGGTAAGGGGATTGTAGTTACGACGTAAGGAACATATTCGATATCATTTGTGAAACGGCTATTTCATAACTAACTCGTGATGGCGTCCATCAAATTTACTAAGGAATGATTTTAACTTCACCATTTGGAACTCTTGGTTTAATAGCTTCCTTGTGAGCAGCAACCCTGTCAAAAAAATCATGATAGGAAATTCAAGCACGGGAATATTGTTTCAATTTGGAGATATATACCCCGTATGCAGGTACTGCTGAATTGTTGCTACTTAGAAATGGAAAGTTCACAGTTGAAAAGCTAAAATCATCTCTTTTGTCGTAAAGTTTTGTTTTCAACCGACCCTCATTGTCAATTTTTAGATGTAAGTCAATTTAACTGTATCTGTAGTATCCTTTATCTCTAGTTCGATGGGATAGATGCGTTCCACATAGTCACCAAATTTTGAATTATTTAAGTAAAGAACATCATCTATATAGCAGAAAATAGAGTTGGAGGATATTGCTAACTTTTTGTCTTTCTTCCTCAGAAGTTCCTTCATGAAGTCAGCCTCATAAAAATAAAGAAACAAGTCGGCAAGTAAAGGGGCACAGTTTGTTCCCATTGGAATGGCGACAGTCTCCGAACGTAACAAATATGTTGTCGATCAAGAAATCAGGCATCTTGATAATATCAGTTTCAGAGAATTTTTTGTTTGAATCAGAGTGATCCTTTACAAAGTAGAATTTATTCCTAAGACAATATACTTGAAATACACTGTTTTATTTGATTTTACTTTTATTAACCATTTGAAGCACATATAAGATGATAATGAAATTGTTGACAAGATCATTATTTTTTCTCAGAGAAACTGTTAAAAAAGAAGAAAACCTAAAACCTCAGGAGAACGTCAGGTTTGTATTTATGATAAACATTCAACAAAGTTGTTTCTTTTGTTCCCGTGTCCATGTCCATCTCTTCCGTGGATTGACTATTGCTACAGTAATACAACCAATCAAAATTCCTAGGTTTGTTTTCCTACGTCAAGTTACATATAGCATGCGTTGTATTATACTTCATCTATTTAATTATCATTTGTTTAATTGGTTTGGATTCCACTGCAACCGATGAGAATAGTTTTAACAAAACGCGCGTATTTTATGCTCAGTTATCATATGGTATTCACTGGTTCTTTCTCTTGTAGACATGCTATTATTATATAACAAACTCTTAAAACTAATCAGAGTTTTTGCATTACCGAACATTGCTTTATGCCTAGATAACACATTCACAGATGTGATGCCGGTTCAGCTTCGGATGCGACCCCGGCATCGTTCATGGCAATCTATATTAGTTCGTAGATTTCCGTATTTTAGCCGTAGTCATACATAGTAGTACTTGTATATCCTTGACAGTCTGTAACTGTTTAATACGTTACAACACGGAACGATACAGATAGTACGGTCAACATAAAACTATCATAAGGATTCTGTAAAAAATACTCTTCTACGTATAGGGTCCAACGTATTATGTCTCTCGTTGAGGTATGCATAACATTATCCAAGATGAATGATAAACAACTGCAATTAATTGGCTGAAATAGGATATTGATATGGCACAAAATGCCAGGGCTGTAATTGCGCTATTTAAAGACAGGACGTAGAGGTCACCGGAGGCAGAGTAGATGGTGGTTTAAAGACGGACTTCCTATCCATGACCGATATGAGCTCCTCATGACTGAATTTTGTGCGGAAAATCCAAATAAACTGAAGAACTTTATAAGATTTGTCCCACATATGTTCAAGAATTGCTTCTTGTCGTTGGTCCGCGGAATACGAATACACCACATGGTGCTAAATTATAAATGATAACGGCTATTAGATAATGTGGCGGTTCGAACTGATCCATTTCAGACCGTTCTCATTCGTACTAACCCTTACTGAAACCCTTGTAAACCATGTTTATCAGCAGTACATACATGTACGCCCCGACACGTGTCGTTGTCTATTAAACCGTGTCATATCCATATAAAACCGTGTCTCATCATAAGAACCCGTATCACCCATGTCCCCAAATTACCCATGTCATTTATTACTTGTGGTAGTAACATCAAAACCCGTATTTGTGCATCCGTATCGGATGACGAAAACTGCATTTTCGGAATCATCCGTGAGATTTAATCCGTAGTGAATCCGGCGAGGTGATCCATCAATGAGTGACCTAGGCATAATTAAATTGATTCTCTTTTAGCACGTAATGAACTGATTTTAGCGACGTTGATTTTAGAATATTGTTTAATTTTGATTGATTAGACTCATGAGTTGCATGAAATACATAAACAATGTAAATATATGTAATTCGTTCAGTTTAGCTTTCCAAAAAATTATACCTTAAGGATGTACTTAGGTGAGGTTTTTGGCATTTTTGTCAAATATTCGGTCTCTTCGGTGTTTTTCCATACAATATAAGGTAAAATGTGTCCTCCATATCACCCATTTATTTTTTCATACAAGATTTAATAGCTCATAAAAGGTTATTTACAAAAAAATATTGTTGATTTTCTTTCTTTTCAGTTGAGACCCAAGTTATACCAATGCAAATATTAGGTAAAAGTCTCTGTCAGCCTTTTCCGGCCATATTTTAACTCTCAAATATCTCGAAAAGGAGGTCCATGACCTATCAATATTTTTTGCTTATTTTGATTCTTAACCAATGCTCTTTTGACATATAGGATCAATTTTAAATTCTTGATTTTTTTTTTAATTTCACAGTCCCTCACCTAAGTACATCCTTAAAGTATTCATGATAAAAATTTGTCTAAAAAAGAGTTCAACAACATAAAATGGCACTTTTGAAAGATTGCCTAATTGTGGCGCAGAATATTGATAGGAGAGTAAAATATTAAAGCAAAATTAAAGTTTAGTAATTAAATAAGAAGCTACGTTGAAATATATGTATAAGAACAAATGCTATGAAAGTTAGACATCTCCCTTGAGAATATCTAAATATGATAATTTTTATAGAGTTACAACAACAGCTAAACAATACAAATACAGATGCAATGGATGTGGGTAAGTTTAATGTTATGTAGTTTTCTTTCGGAAGAGTACAAAAGACCAAGTATAAGTGCAAAGTTTATCATAAAGTAAGGCATGCAAATCGAAAAAAAAAACAAATGTACAAAGCAAGTATCGATTCTTATAAAAAAATTATCTTATGTTGAAGACTTTATAAAGAGATTGTAGGCACAGATGTTTAACTATCAATATATGACACTTATTTTCAATAACATACATACTGATACAACTTCCCTGATGATCAACGTCTCATTCTTATTTATCGTCTGACTCTGACACTTACATATTTGACTGATAAAAGACTGTTCCTGAGTAAACAATGTCCCACCCTGATAAGGGGGACACAATAGTGAATTTAATAATGTAGAGTCTGTAGAGAACAAGCATCGATATAATAGCTGACAGCATAATACTTCAAGCCCTTATTGTGTTAATATTTAACCTCGAATATAATAAACATTAAATATACATGTCCTCATTCAGTAACTGGAAATTGGTTCATTATATTGAAATGTATCAATTTATTCATATCCTCTTTTCACATGTTTCACTACCCCAGGGAATACTTACAGCTTATCAAATTTAAATATCGGTACCTGTCTGTCGCATCTGATGGCATTGACATTTATCAATTTATATGTAACGCTCGTCAACGTTATCATTTTAAGGTCATTATTAACTTGAAATGGGAGGTGGTGATGCTCCTTACACAAGAACGTTTAGACAGTTTTTAAAGATATACATAGCGGCAGTTTTGCGACCCCTATCACGAATGGATTTACCAACGGTTTGTGTATGTCTCAATGAACCGTAAATGCTCCATATTATCGAGGTTTTATGTCTTTGGACAAGAGTATATTTCTTAACTAAATTTAATTGATGACAAACTTTAGTGGGCATCTCTGTTTAATGGAAGTAATGTGATAACCTGGTTTGTCACTTTGAATTGTTTTCTTAATGGAATTTCGAGAATTTGGCACCGGACAATTAAAAGAAGAACAAAGATCGGGATATAGATGCCTGTTGATTGATGATATCGATTTGTTTCCGTTTTAGCTATCTTAAACCATTTTATTCTTGTTGACCTTTCCTATTGTTCTGTTTAATTGGTTTGCTTTAGTTTTGCATTATGTTAAATAAGTACGCACATATCAACGTAAACGTTTAGATGCTTAAACAGAAACATTGAACATTATTGTAATTTTGTCTCAATAGTTAAACTATTTATTTCTATATGATGGTTCACCCTTATTCTTCGTAATTTTTCTAGTCTCAATACAATGATTTTAGACAGGTTTGTTATTGCGTATTAAACCTTGGAGTGTGTGCATAACAAATATGTATTTTGGTAGACCTTAAGACATTAAAGATTCATTATCCATCATTCTTAATACATTGCAACGTAGTATTTGATGCTTTCCGCATGATATAATATTATTATATATTTCAATTCTTATGAGATTAGATGTTTATTAACTGAGAAGAAGAATGTATTATCCGAAAGAATACTTTACCCGTTTAGTCTTATGTAGACGAAACGCACGTCAGGCGTATTAAATTTTAAACCTGTTTTTTTTGTTAGCTATTATTAGTGTGTTTCTCTGTCCTATATGTTCTCCCATTTATTTGAATTGTAGTCCTGTCTTGTAATGTAGTCATTAAATGTTATATTTGACATTGCATAAAAGCGGGAGGTTTGGCATGCCACAAAACCAGGTTTAACCCACCATGTTTTTCTTAAAATGTCCTGTACCAAGTCAGGAAAATGGCGATTGTTATATTATAGATCGTTTCTGTGTGTGTTACATTTAAATGTTGTATTTCTGTTGTGTAGTTGTTCTCCTCTTATATTTGAAGCGTTTCCCTCAGTTTTAGTTTGTAACCCGGATATGTTTTTTCTCAATCGATTTTTGAGTTTCGAACAACGGTATACTACGTTTGCCGTTATTTAACCGGAACTCGTTAAGAAAACTATAAATGGTATGATCACATCGGTGTGAACTAATAGCAATAGATAATACTTGTGCATAACAAACATATGTATGTGTGTCTATTATATTGTCTTTGGTTCATTGATATGTGTATTGATTTACAAAAAAATTGTTAACTCTAACTTGTCTACATTTCAGGTCAGAAACAACTTCTGAGTAAGTAACTCTTTTCAAATTAATTAACGAAAACTATTCTGAAAAAGTCTGTCTTATTGAATGGATACTGATATGTTATATATTCATTCGTACACAATAATATTTAAAAAAAACAGCCCGTACGAATATATTTGAGTATTTCACATAAACACAAATATATCCATCATATCTTTTAGTGCAAACAATGCTTATCAACAAAACTGATATGGAGTGAACGGAATGATAGTACCGACTGATCATAGGTCTCAAGAAATCGTATGTCATTTGTTACAATCCATTTTACTCAAAGTTGATATATGTAAGTGGCAAAAACTTAAGCATATTATGCATTTATTCATATTTATTATGTTTTAATATTGCACAATATTGTGCAGTTTATGTTATCATTATATTTATTTTTTTAGAGATTCACCTAGAATGTAAGTATAAGCATCATATTATTAAAATAATTAATTATACCTGAAATAAGACAAATAGTTCAACATTGAGTTCATAAGTGAGACATATCTATCTTAGATGACACATGTCACAGTCTGAAACCTGCACCTGCTTAATTCATGAACTGTGATGCACCATGATAAAAGAAACAATTGTTATACAATTAGTATAAGATCCCACTAGACATATTGGTATTAATCTCTAGTACACTATGTTGTAAGAGGACACGTTATCAATAAAATATCATTAGGAATGTTACAATCTATAGGAATCATCACTTCTACAAGTCGGACAAAGGTTCAAAAGTCATGTATATTACAATTTGATCAAATATAAAAAAAGACCTAGGTTGAAATTGTAGCTGATTGAAATTCGGAGATTATATTTAATAACAATGTACGACATTGCTTAACAATACACAGCTGACAAAAAACAAGCTCTGTTTGTTCCAATACCAACGAATTGTTTTACGGTATGTACTAATACTTTACTTTTAAAAATGAACCAGTAATGTACAGTGTAATTTATGAACATTTAGCAAGGATGAACCAGAAACTATACCACTTACTGATAATTGGAATAGAGAGCGAAAAGGCTTACCTGTACACTTAGTATAGTATTATTAGAAAATAATGGAGTAGTTTTGCCATTTGCTAACGTCACACAGACATATTTGTTGACATTAACGTGAATCCTTCTAAATAATCTCTCTAAAGGCAATACCTCTTTTTCATAATTTAGTAAACCGCTGACTGCAGAAGGCGAACTTCGACTGACTACAGTTGAATTTATGTTTTGAGTACGTTTTGTTAAGTCTGAGGATGTTCGTGAAGTTGTGGTATGTCTTTGTTTTTGTGTTGACACTTTTTTATTATTTTCGTCGTTGGTTGCTTTTAGTCTTTTATATAATAATGCCAAAAAAATATTTGAAAAGTCGCATTTCAGGTCATTGTTGACATATACATGTTTTATTCGTTGGTTAAAACTTATGTTGATGAACGTCTTAAGCCCCGGTCACACCTTAACGGACAGTACGAACGGATCTCGAACGGATAACTTTTTTTTTCAATCCGTTCATGTCCATTAGACATCCATTCTTATCTGTTAGTCGTCTGTTCATTTCCGTTTCATGTCCGTTCAGCGTCCGTTTTATCCGTTGTCGTTCGGTCTGTTCGGTTAAAAGTTTTGAACATTTTTAATTTTATTTGATTGATTTCGATAGTTACTGTTCAATAAATTAAATGTAAATCTGTTTCTATTGTAGCTTTGCAGATAAGTAAGTACTTATTTTCCTTTTGCTTTGTTCAGATATTCTTTGTTGGTAACTAGGTCTAAAAAAATATTATTTTCATATGATGTTTTGACCATAATATAATGTTCAAACTCAGAAAGGATAACAGTGTCCCTTATTAATACGGTGCATGTTATTATCATAGATTAATCGTTGCATGTACTACTGAGAAACATCGGGCCATATACTTTTACCTTGTTCGTCATTCTATCATTCGACAACAAACTATATACGGACTTTTTCCTAAATGCCTACACACATTGAGTTGGTCTTTAGTATGTGAATCGAATATGATGAGCTACAGATTCACGTTTGGTTCAACTCCGCTGATTTTGTCCGAAATTAAGGACTTTTGACTTTCATAAAAATAACTTTTATACACACTTTTTTACTTAACGCATTCAAATAATTTGAGTTGATTTTTAGTTTGTGAGTCTATTGTGATGAGCTACAATGTATAGAACATTTATTACATTAGGTTCCATTCCTCTGATTTTGTTTTTGCCAAATTTTTAACTTTGACAAATTCGTGATAATGACAGTTATAAAGAATTTTGTCGAAAGTCCTTCCCATATTAAGCTTGCAACCAGTTTTGCATCAATGGTTAAATCACAAAGATACTGAACTACGAGGAAAATTCAAAACGGAAAAATCTTAATCAAATGGCAAAATCAAAAGCTCAAACACATCAAACAAATGGACAACAACTGTCATATTCCTGACTCAGTACAGGCATTGTCAAGTGTGAAAAATGGTGGATTAAACCTGGTTTTGATAGCGATAAACCTCTAATTTGTATGACAGTCACAACAAAATCCATTGTATATACCACGATGCTTGCACAAAACAGACATAACAGTTAAAATTGTCACGCAGTGTTTACGTGTAAAAGATAGCGTATGTTATCCTGTTGATGGTTATTTTGTTTTGCGCGCTATTGTCTGTATTTTGACAGTGCTTGATTTCATGGCTTTACCTTATAATTGTCTTTTAATTTAACCTACAAATGCCAATGCCGTCATAACTTTTTCGATGACCTTTGCACCATGTTTCCATCCTCATAACAATAGAGTACTGTATTGCGAAAAAACACCTTTAGATTATAGCCTAAAAATGACACGAACCAATGATTAGTCTAACCAGATTTATTTGACAAATTTAACAGATATATAATAGAAATTGAAATATCAGCTCGACTATTAACATATATGATTGTCCGACCCCAGTCTCTTCTTCGTCCAGAATTTGTCTTCTAACTGTTTCGGAATCTAAACGAAATATTATATAAAATAAGTTTACAAACTAGTAAGATTTTGTTTATAAATTGAAAGTGTCAATCCAACAACTGGAGAGAACTTCTAAGAATACGAATACATCCATGTCTGAATAATGTTTCGTCTGCATATATGGTTACTACTGAATATTCTAGTACCTTAGTTTGAGTCTATTATGATAAGTTACAGATCATGTTTACATTAGGTTCCATTCTTCTGATTTTTGCCAAAATCACAGCATTTGAACTTTGACAAATTCGTAATAATAACAGTTATAAAGACTTGTTTCTAAAGTTATTCACGTATTGAGCTTGTAACCGTTTTTGAAAACTGGGACATAAGTGTCATTCTGTTTTTGTTTCATTTTACTTTTTGTCGTCTGTATTTTAATGAGTTCAAGGCAGAAGTACCACATGGAGCTACAGTTCTTGTCTAAAAAAAATAAATCCACGATGTGTTAACGGGAAAAAGATAATTTATTTCATAACGTCCATGGTTATGTCTTGCGCACTAATTGATGTTTTTTGACAATATAAAAAGAAGATGTGGTATGATTGCCAATGAGACAACTCTCCACAAGAGACCAAATTACACAGAAATTAACAACTAACGGTCAACTTACGGCCTTCAGCAATGATCAAAGCCCATACTACATAGCTAGTTATAAAAGGCAATGAAATGAAAAATGTGAAACAATTCAAACCTAAGACTAACGGCTTAATTGATGTACACAAAAAGAACGAAAACAAATATGTAACACATCAACAAACGACAACCATCGAATTACATGCTCCAGACTTGAGAAGGGCAGATCTTACGGTGTTTATATTTCACAACTAGTTCACTATGCACGTGTCTGTTGTGAAATTCTTTTTTTTATCTCAACGAATGCAATCTATGTATTACTGATAAATTAATAATCTGGTATCTCGTTTCCACAAATTACTTAAAACCTTTACCAAATTCTTGAAAAGATATAAAGACTTGGTTTTGAAGTTTGGTTGTACCTTTTAATTGTAATTTATTTCAAACGGCATAACACATCCTCATTTTTACAGAAAAGCTGTTTACCGTGCCAAGAAATAAAGAAACGATCCTGGTAAACTTATCGATCCCATAAATAAACCTATTCTAAAAGGTTACCAATTCAATACTGTAATTAGATCATTAAATATTGTTTTCATTGGTATTAAATTATTGATTGTGTTATTAATAAATTTAAAGCAAACTAAACATTATTGTTATATGCACATACACATTCATGGATCTACAATCTGTCTATACCTGTATCTTTGCACTGCACAAGGTCATGTTTTAACTGACTGTTTATGACATCTATACATTAAATGCATTGGATGTTAGATGTTAAAATTGAAAATGGAAATGGGGAATGTGTCAAAGAGACAACAACCCAACGATAGAAAAAACAACAGCAGAATGTCACGAACAGGTCTTCAATGTAGCGAGAAATTCCCGCACCCTCAGCGCGTCCTTTAGGTGGCCCCTAAATGAGCAGATGTGTACTAATTGATAATTTTGTCTAAGCTGCATGAGTGTTTCTAATAAGTTGTTAGTGGCTTTAAACTAGCTGTCAGTAACTATGAGTACTCTCAGATCAGGACTTTTAGTTTTTTTGTTGTTGGGATATACAAGTACCCGGTTACGTCCACTCTGTGTTTTGTTATATGTTTTTCTATATGTATCCATCTGATGAGTTAAGCCTTTTTCAATTGATTTTTATATTACGTTCGTATGTTTTACTGTCACACCACTGTCTTAGATTAGGGGGTTTGTTGGGATCCCTCTAACATGTTTAACCCCACCACATTCTGTATGTATTTGCCTTTCAAATGTCAGGAGCCTGTATGTTAATGGTTATCGTCAATGATCGTTGTTGATGTGTTACATATTTGTTTTTCATCATTTTTTTGTACATAAATTAGGTCGTCATTTTCTCCTTTGAATTGTTTTACATTTGTCATTTCGGTGCCTTTAAAAGCTGATTATTCGGTATGTTCTTTGCTCATTGTTTATTGTCGTACAGTGACCTATAAATGTCTGTGTCATTTGGTCTGTTGTAGAAAGTTCTCTTATTGGCAATCATACCAAATTTTCATTTTTATATGATCCAGTAACTTACACCCTTCTAAAGGTCATTTTATTTTGGTAAAATCATTAAATGAGGGTCGTTATCAAACATTTTCTTGAAGCATGCGAGGAAATCTGTTGACTAAAGTATTTAAAATATACTGTGCAGTTCTTAACATGCTTAGTTTATTTTTGTTTTCAGAAATAACATAACATTTTCCTTTGAATGGTATTCTGATGGGTTATTGTCTCTTTGGCACATTCCCCATTTCCATTTTCAATTTTATTCTGTATTTGCATTATCTTATACATTTTAATTGATTGATTACGATAGTTACTGTATAATAAATGTAATATCTTTCTATTTATTGCAGCTTTGATTTGTAAGTATATGTTTTCCTTTTATCCTTTTAAGATATTCGTTGTAGGAACATATCTGATTTAATCTTGTATCTGATTGTCACTAGGTCTGAATAAACAGTATTTTCACAGGATTTTTATGTAGAAATGTTACCATTTTTTTCATACTTCGAAATCGATTACAGTGTCCTTTATTGATACTGGCCATGGTATAATCATGTATTATTCGATACATGTACTACTGAGAATCATCATGTAGTTTTACCCTTGTTCGTCATTCCATTATTCAATCAATCTAAAACCATATACGGACAATTTTCTAAACGCCTTCACAGAGTGAGTTGGTCCTTAGTATGTGAATCTAATATGATGAGCTACAGATTGGGTTCGTTAGTTTCCTCGTTTGATTTTGACAGAATTTAAGGACTTTAGACTTCAAAAATGTCGTGATAATTACATGTATATACATTTTGTTCCATAACTATTCAAACATTTTGAGTTGATTTCGAGTTTGTAAGTCTATTATGATGAGTTACATATCGTGTTGACATGAATTCCATTGCTCTGATTTTTACCGAAATCACGGAATCTGAACTTTGACGAATTCTTGATAATAATAAATTAATGGTACCAATTTTCTTGCACCAGATGCGCATTTCAACAATACATGTCTCTTCAGTGATGCTCGTGGCCAAAATATTTAAAATCCAAAGCTTATATAAAAGATGAAGAGCTATAATCCAAAGGGTCCAAAAAGTATTCAGATAATAACAGTTATCAGGATATTTTTCTAAAGTTCTTCCCATATTGAGCTTGAAACCGTTTTTGTAAACAAAACCATACGTCTAATTCTGACACATTTAGGTATTATTTTATTCTTTGTCATCTGTATTGTAATGAGTTACACGGCAGTAGTACCATAGTAATGGAACTGGAGTACCAGCCAACAATAGACAACAACATATAATAAATTTAACCAAATTTATTGTATAATTTTACCAGAAATATTATACAAATTAAAATGCCACCTCGACTTTTAAAATATCTGATTGTCCGTTAATAGTTTTTCTTTGTCCGTATTTTTTCTACAACTGTTTTGGAATCCAAGCGGAATATTATCTAAAATTAGTTTACAAACTAGTATGATGTTGTTAATAGATTAAAAGTGTCAATCAAACAACTCAAGAGAACTTCTAAGAATATAGATATATATCTTATGTCTGAATAATTTTTGTGTCTGTATATATTGTTATTACTGAAACTTCTAGAACATCGTAGAAGTATACATTTTCTAATCATGATAATGATCGTTCTTGAATCATTGTGCAAGTCAAATTCAAAGTTATAATCATTCCATCAATATCAAAATATGCTCCAGTGATTTGTTAACATTTTTTTGTAAACAAGTATCAATGGTAAACAACCCAATCATATAAACATCTTTTCGGGCCATACACAACAAGTTAGGTCAGGATGAATAACTTGACAATTACAGTATCATACAATTTCCAACTTTCAGAAAGGCCGAACACTTGACGCTTCACTGCACCAAACTTTCGATTATCAAAATGAAAAACGACGAGAGTGCTTTATGTAAAGATAAAACAATGTGGTATGAATGAAAATTGGACAACAGTTCGTCAGATACCAAATTAAGTAAATGTACGCAACTATAGGTCAATGAGCAAACCCTGACTGTGTAATTCTGTCCGTCATAACAAATTATAACACAAACCAAAAGAGCAAAACCAAGGGTTCTTTTTGCCGTATAAGTGTTTCAGCCTTACATTAAAATTTCAGGGATATGGTGTTTACATGATATGATTTTAGCCCCTGTTTTAAATACAAACATCAAATGTCGCTAAGATGGTGCAGTACACTAATCAGTCGCTTTCACTTAAATATGTTGATGATGTGCGACTCAAATTGACGGAGCATGTCTGGTACCTTTGTCGGTCTTACTTTTTAGTTCTGAATTACTGGAACATCTTTTTACTCTAGCATTACTGAAGATATATTGAATGTCGAAATATAGATCTGGTGCAGTAAATACAAAAGAGAAAAAAAAATAATTTATGTTGTGATTGGAACTAAGGCTTTTGTACCATTAATGATGTTAGTACAAATGAGGACAAATAAATAAAATTTCCGTTGGAATAGTTACTAAGACTGCTTCAGATTAAAGTTTATGGTTTATAGACAGCGGAATATTAGATAATATTTACATACTTTCATTATGTAATGTATCAGAAATCTATTAAGTATTACTAGTAGTTAAAAATCTTAAAGAATAAGATAGAAAACTAAAAGTTTTTAGGAACAGAGTTTTGATTTCTGCTATTGTTTTTTTTTTTTATATTAAAATTAATCATTAATTGATCTGTCTTCATATTGAGTTAATTCGTTAAATTAAATACTCATTTGTTATCTCTTATAATCTTTTACAGAGGCCAAGTTTTGTAAGTATTGTAATGGTATGGTATATAATTATAATAAGTATTTGCATTTCATGTTATGTCTTAGACCTTTTCCAACGGTCGTGTTCTTCCTGTAAATGACATTGTCCTTTTGGGCATAACAACAACTTATTCTTTATATTTGTATAGAATAGATTTCAAATAGATGTTTATCTCTGGGTACCTTTATTTCTTTTATACAGAACAAGACAGTATAATACAACATGTTTTACATAAACTTTTTGAAAAATTATAGAACATAGAGTATTATTATAAACATGTGTGTATTTGGTTTTAATATGAGGCAGGCATAACCTGTGAAAGGGGACGGAGTCCGTATGAGTTATTTTTTTTAATTCAAACATTGTTTTATTCAAAATCTGTTAAATAAGAAACGAAAATACCGTAATGTTTCCGATTTTAGTTCTGTTTTCAGGGATTGTAGTTGTGACGTTATTTAAGTAACAACGACAAATTTAATGTAAACAAAGATATTTTACTCAAAGTCTCATGACAAACGAGACTGGAAGAAGAAAGTAGATTTCTGCGCAAATGCAGGAATATAAAAAAGTCTGAAAAAAAGTTAACGATTTTGAGTTCATTAGTACAATGAAAATTATGCGGGAAATTATTAATATTAATTTTTTTAATTTTTTTTTTTTTGATTTTTCTACTTTAATAGGGGGACTTTGTCCCTTTGTAAAAGTACATGTGTTGACTAACTTGATAGCTATAGTTTATTTCTCTGGTGACATATTTGCATTGAAATGAAAGAAAAAAAACGTATAGTCCAATTAGCTTAAATAATAACGCATACCCATAGAATAGATTTTAGGCTGACAAACTATTTTGAAATACTGAAACAAACAATTATAATTATTTTTATAACGTTACTGTTGGATTTATTTCTACCGTACGATCACAAAAATGTTGGCCTGTTCAATAAAAGCAAAACTGTTTCATTAATCTTTACATTCTTAGATCATTAAAGCGACAAATCAAGATATCAAACAAAACAAAAAAAAATCGTAAACAATGTCATTTGTTTTCCCTATAACTTAATCAGTAAATAATAAACCTGTTATACTAGAATGAGGAAACACAGAATGTTGAAAAAATCATTGACCAGAACGGTGATAGACAAATAATGACTTTATGTTGTTGCATATATTGATTAATTATCCACTACCTTTGATACATATCTCTTTTAAACAATGTTTACTTTTATGCTTGTTTTTAACTCTACGATGAACCATTTTTTTTTAAACTAATGATATTTTCATCAACTGGTGTCTTTCATCAAACCGTCGTATAGAAACAGATTTTTGTATCTTTCAATATCTTTTGCATTTAAAAGACACATAAGCATTTCACATGTATATAACATGTAAAAGTACCATCACCATACTATAGTTATCTTTGTTATTTTCAATCGTTTTTCATTTTCAGTTATTGTAAGGTTTGTGGGTAAGTTTTTTTTTGCTTCTTAGTTCTTGATTTTTTGATGATGAAGGTCAAATGCTATAAAAATTTGTCATAATTAATAGTACATTAAGTAAATAGTGTGAGTTAAACAACTGAAAAAAAATCAAACCATCAATCAACGGAACAAGTGAAAAACAAAGCAATAATCTTGACTTGGTACAGGTATTTTTTAAAAGAAAATTGTGGGTTATACCTGGTTCTACAGCTAGCTAAAGTCGTGATACGTCAACCTTTTAAAATATTTTAAACCAGAAATTCTAGTAACATATACGCTGCTTGTTTTAACAGAATAAACATTGAAAACAGATAAATCTGCTGAAGCAAAGGAAAAGAAAGGATCTTTCTACAAAATTACTTCTTGTATATGACAAACATAAACACTGGTCTGGTATTGTACAGAAATCGTAACAGATTTAATGGGATTCAAAGTTAAAGACAAATATAAACATGATAAAAAAACAACAGTTGCAATATGAACAGAAAATTAATAATACAAAGTCGAAACCCAATTTTATAAATTAGAACAACATAACTGCCCCTTGTAAGAAATGAAGCACATTTAAGGATATTTTTTGTTATTCATTTTACGAAGATTTTTTTGGTGTTTTGCAACTAATATCAACAAAAAAAAAGGTTAAACAATTATTTGTGCTACATCAGAACATTGATATATGACTTTTGTTAAATGTATGTAATGAACGTTCGCAACGAAACATTTTGAGAGCTAAGTATATATTCTGATAGAAAACATATCTATTATACGGGCATTTAAAGTATAATAATAATCATGTTTAACCAAATCCATCAATGAGAGAAATTTTATTATAGTTTTATAACTATCGCATATCTTACTTCAAACTGGTTTGAAAGAGAACTTAAGATACCAAAGGGTATTCAAACCTATAAATAAGTAATTGACTACGCAATAGTAATGAGAAGAGAAAAGAAAATGATAAATAATACAAACAACAGGTTACAAAACATCGAAGGTAAAAGACTGATCTACATGAACCCCTTCCGGTAGTATCTGGTGCTTTGGACGGTTCATGACATATGTCAATTAGTCGTCGAAAACAAAGAAACAAAACAAACTCCTAATAAGAACCAACCATTATATTCCGTCATATCTGAATGTCGTGTCGTACGTCTATAGACGGCGATCTCTATCGTGAACATTCTGTAACATTTCTTGTGTCACAATGTTTATGTTTTTTACATCATCTGAGTAGAAGGACACCAGGCCGACCTTCGTAAAAAGTAAGATAACACAAATACAGAAACTTCGAGGAAAATTCAAAACGTAATGTACGTAGCGAAATAACAAAATCATAGCTCATACATATCAATCAAATGGATAACAACTGTCACAATCCTGACTTGGTTCAGACATTTTCGTATGTAGAAAATAGTGTATTAAACCTGGTGTAACTTATTTACAAAAACAAATCGGTCTATATTTAACTGTTGTTGATACATTTATCTGTGCGAGCATGTTTTTGAGTAATACATATTATATTTTTACCAAAAACAATATGGATTTGAGTATATATTTATATTAATTTTGTTTAATAGAGAAATATATGGCATGCCTATATTGCTAAATGTACTTTACTCGGTTTATTTTAACGTTTAGAAAGTATACTTATCAGGAATTTATTGGCGAACAGTAATACAGAAAGACCATGCGAAGTATTTCACCTGAAATTACTTTGACAGACTAACGAGTAGTTATCTATATATTGTTAATTATCAGATATTCTGTGTTTGTATTGCGTTTAGGATGACAAAATTATGTTCAAATATAGAGCACTCGGGGATCAAAAATAAGAAATGAACTGAGGGAATAAGCCATAAAGGCTGTATAATTAGTTACGTTAATTTTATTATTTCATGAAATGATTGTTAATTATTTTGCAAATCAATATTTGACAGATATATATTATACGAAATTTTGTACTTTCAAGTTTTTCTTCAATTTTATATCTTTTGTTGTCCTATAATCCTAATGTTTGTGAACTTTTATAATCACTTGATATATATTGTCAATATAGAACAAGACATTACAAATACAAAATTGTACTTATAGTATGTGTCTAAAAAGTCCATTGAAGTCGATTTATAATCTTTAACATTCAAATAGTGTCTTTGTCATATGTCAACTATTCGAGAACTTCAATTTCTCTATGAACACCCTCGACACGCATTTCGTTTATTTTTGTTGTTGGGTTGTTTTCTTGGTGTATTAGAACAAATATTTGATAACTTTATTAATTTGTTATGATTCATACGAAATTATTTGAGAAGTGGAATCATTGAATTAATGTATTTTTGCTGTTGAACTTTTTTTCAATAAAAAAAGAAGAAATGTACCTAAATTTTAAGTTTAAGTTTAAATCTCATGTGTCAATTACTAAAACATGTAAACGTTGTCGTTAATGTACGTATAAGTCAGATTAGAAGTCATTTTGTGTTTATCTGCAATATTACCTAATGAATAAAATAAAACTTTCAATTACTGTATTTATCTCTGTGTACTAGTACCTTTTTTCTTGTAAACAGAACAAGGCAGTACAATACATAATGTTATACATACATTTTTTGAGAAATTATAGTGCCTAGAGTATATTGAATAACATGTATGCATTTGATTTTATAAAGGCACATGTGTATACTAAACTGATAACTAATGTTATTTTTTCATTTGATCAAATATTTACATTAAAATGAAATAAATGTATAGTCCAATAATTTAGATATTAATCTATAACATCCACTATTTCTGTGTGTGTGTGTGCTATTTTGATATTGTTGGGGTTTTTTTTGCTTTGTTCGTTTCCTACTTTTTTTTAAATATAATGTTCTATTCTTTATTTCAAGGGGCATAATCTGTCAAACTCATATTCATTGATTTGACTCAATTTCTCAAATTTAATTCATAAGCTACTCAAACTTATATCCAAGTTACAAAAAATATCAAATAATCATTGTAAACTGCATGCTCTCGATAATAATTTCATGTGTTACCAAAAATGACCAGAGTAAAACCATTCAAACGTGAAAAACAAACGGTCTTATCTAAATAAAAAAAAACAAGAAACAGAAAACGTATGATCCACATCAATACACGACAACCACTGAACATCAGGTTCCTGACTAAGAAGTGGTGCAAACAAATGCAACTGGTTTTAACATTTGAATAGGTACCAACATTCACCCTCATCTGAAACAATAGTGTTACATCAAAACATAGAAAGACACACTATAAAATAGCATTTGAAATGGCGTAAGGTATATCATCGGTATATGTTCCATAGAGTTAATTTTCTTATACTTTGTTAACATGAGGATTTTACTATTACTTTTCAAAAATATAATAAAAAGGATGGTTCACCGCGGTTTTTTGAGTCGTTGAATATTGCCTAAATTTGTTTAGAATGATCATACAAACACGAATATTTGGGTATACAAAGAAATCTAGAATTTGTGAAATAAATTGTGAGAAGATAGGTTTTATAATGTGTTCTAAGAAAATAAAAATAAAACAAAATGGTGTCACCGAACTTGTTTTCTTGTTACAAGTAATAAATATAAATTTCCCTATCATTCCAGTATAAAAAAAAAATATCTAAAAGAGTTGATTTTGTTTCTTAAATACAAATGTTTGATATTTGTTTAAATATTTTGGATAATGCTATCAATCAACCTTTTGGAATTTTTGGTCTTCACTGCTCTTTAACTTTATACATGTTTTGACTTTCGACTTTTTTTGTCTGAGCGTCACTGATGAGTCTTATGTATACGGAACGCGCATCTGGCCTATTAAATTATAGCTATTATTTGTAAATTTCTCTGTCCGTAATGTTCTTGCATTTATGTGTATTGTAGTCCTGTCAAGAAGTGTTATCGTTTAATGTTATATTTAACATTGCAATAAAAGTGCGAAGTTTAACTAGCCCTCAAAACCAGGTTCAACCCACCATTTTTTCTTAAAATGGCCTGCTACATGTCAGGAAAATGGCCACTTTTTTTAATATAGTTCGTTTTTGTGTGTGTTGCATTTTAATGTTGTGTTGTGTAACCCGAATTTGTTTTTTCCTCAATCGATTTATGAATTTCTAACAGCGGTATACTACAGTTGCCTTTATTCAGCAAGTTTTCATCATATAAATAAACAGTTTTACCAATAAGTATGAATTATTTGAAATACATGAATACTAAGGCTTTGCTTATCCAGGGCATAGATAACAAGAGCCGTGTTTAGCATAACTTTTTTAGAATTCTGGGTCATCAAAGTTTTTATACTTTTTATTTGTTTGGCTTGTTTTGATCTGAGCAGACAGTGATGAGTCTTATGTAGACGAAACGCATGTCTGGGGTAAGCCTGGTACCTTTAATAACTTTTATATGTTGCCGTTTGCGTTACAATTGTGCATTTAGATCTAGTTTTGTGTTTGAATTATTTGTTTTTTTATGTCATAGCCTTGTATAGTGCTTGATATCTACTGTTTGTTCACCAATTGTTAATGGGTAAATGTGATCTACCATTGCTTATTTTTACGATATTTGCAATCCGTTGGAACGATGTCAGTACACGAAATATAACACAGCAATTTAAAAGATCGAGCAACTCAAACAAAAACTTGGAGTGACGATTGGTGCTCCTAAAGGGTAAACAGATCATCTTCTACGTGTGGCGCATGCTGTGTTACTCATGTAAGTACACTCATGGTGTCAAGTCTTATTAGGTAGGTCACATTCGGGTTAAAGCGGACTGTACTTTAGTCACGACGGATTAAACATTTCCATTGCCATTTGTGAAACTGAAAACTTTAACCAGGTTGTTATGGCGTCCGCAAAATTTTCCAAGTGATGATTTCAACTTCACTATCAATCATCTATCAAAGAAATCATAATATGAAATGCAAACTATATAATGTCATATTAACTTGAGATATATACTAGTATGTCATAAGCCCTGGTGGAATATTACTACATAGAATGTTTAATTTGAAATTAGGAAACTAATATCATCTATTTTGTCGTAAAGTTTTTTTCCTAATCTTCCCAACCAACACTTATTGTCAATTGATTGGTGTAAGTCAATATATAATACAGACTTAACTTCGTCAGTTATATCCTTTGTTTCATGTCGGATGTTTCAATAAAGTAAACAAATTATTTTGTGATGAGACATCCTTTATATAGCGGGACATGACGTTAAAGTGATAGATTCATAAGAAGCTCCTATATGACGTCAACTTCATATGAATAAAGCAACAAAACGACAAGAACATTGAAGAAGAGGAGCATAGTTGCTTCACATGAACATGACGATTGTATGTTGAAAAGAAATACGTCCTCTTAATGCTACTAAGTCAATGTTAAACAAGACATGTATTCAGCATCTTGATAATGTCAGTATGAAGTATTGATTTTTTTTAGAATGATTGAAGATTTAGAATATGTGATTGAGTGTTCTCTAATTGACACTCATATATCATGTTCTTATATTTATTATATTCATATATGCATTTTTTTTTATAATTCTGATTTGTTTAAATGACCTCACAGTCTCAATCCATTCGAAAAGAGTACTTACGTCTTCTTGTGCTTTTTAACATTTCCATGTCAGTGATTACATCAATCAGTAATTTGAAGTGGTCTTTCCGATTGTTGGATTTATACTCACGATATTTCAGATCTTCGGATAAACATTTCGTTGAAAGATATAACTTCTGTGTCTTGCAATGTAGAGATTTCCGTATCTTCTGGTAAATGAGATTTTCAATTACTAGTAAATTAAACATCTCTTATTAAAATTGACAGAGTACAAAGACTAAGGCTATTCATCAGTACGAAAATTTTGATGTGTCGTATGCGAGGTATTTGTTTTATCTGTTCATAAAGGAATATCTGCCATTTCAGACGAAACTGCGTCAATGGTACGTGTACGAGTATTGAAAGCAAGTAGACGCTGTATCAGTGTTTTTAAAATTCAGATTTCTTAATTTTTACCATATTACTACAAATGTTCGTAACGCATTTACAAGTAAAACAAAGTATACGTTATCAAATAAGAAGTAGTTAATAGTTATTTTATCAACAACTTAATGCATGCACTGTAAGAAACGCTTACATGTTGTACCCTGTATACCCACACGAACATGTTACTTTCTAAAGTCATGAATTACCCCGAATTGATGTCAATTACATTGCTCTGATCCATCCAAAATGGATCAATGCGATTTGATCCTCACTGAAATGCATTTGCTTCTATAATAGAAAGGTGATGTAGTGGTACTAGTTGTGTCTCCGACTTCTATTTCGTTTTTATTGGTGTATTCTAACTACATAAAAGAGTGAGAATTGCCAGATTTCTGGTATCAAAGGTCTAAAGAAGGGGATTCAATATACCGCAGGGGGGTCTAAATATTATGGCAAAGTTAAATTTTCAAAATATTTTTCCAGCAAGTTTAATACATACAAACTACTTATTGGTGTATTCTTTCTACATAAAAGAGTTAAAATAGCCAGAATTTCTAAAATTAAAGGTCTAGAGTAGGGTTCAATATACTGTAGGGGGGTCAAAATACCATGGCAAAGTGAAATTTTCAAAATATCTTTTTCAGCAAGTTAAATACATGCAAACTTCTAATTGGTGCATTCTTACTACATAAAAGAGTTAGAATTGCCAGAATTTTCTCAATCAAAGGTCTAGAGTAGGGGTTCAACATACCGCAGGGGGGTCAAAATACCATGGCAGAGTAAAATTTCCAAAATTTCTTTTCCAGCAAGTAAAATATACATACAAACTACATATTGGTGTCTTCTAACTACATAAAAGAGTTAGAATTGCCAGATTTTTTTGAATTAAAGGTCTAGATTAGGGGGTTCAATATACCACAGGGGGTGAAAATACCATAGCAAAGTACAATTTTCAAAATATCTTTTCCATCAAGTTTAATACATACAAACTACTTATTGGTGTATTCTAACTACATGTACAAAAAAGAGTTAAAATTCATGCCAGATTTTTTTTTTAATTAAAGGTCTAGTAGGGGGTTCAATATACTGCAGGGGGTTCAATATACCATGGCAGGGGTGTCAAAATACCATGGCTATAGTAAAATTTTGAACTTCCTCCTATTGTCATAATACTCTAATAAGTAGTTTGACCCCCCTGTGGTATATTGAACCCCGTACTTAAGACCTCTCATTTCGAAAATTCTACCTATTATAACTCCTTAACATAGTCATAATACTCTAATAAGTAGTTTGAATGTATTAAACATGATGGAAAAGATGTTTTAAAATTTTTGTTTTGCCATGATATTTTGACCCCCCCTTGCATAGTATATTGAACTTCCAACTATAGACTTTTCATTTCAAAAATTCTACCTATTATAACTCCTTAACATAGTTATAATACTTCTTGGGTTGTATGAAGCTGTGCCCTGGAGCATTTTTTTAAATTTTGTTATACTTAATTTGTTTGGTTGTTTCTTCTTTGAGCAAATTTTAATTCATTTAAAAATATAGGACAACAGAGTTGGTGTATGTGGGTTCGATTCCCACCCTAAGCATTCATTTATATCAGCTGGTGCAAAACGGGCAGTTTAGCTTAATGGCCCCACACTGACTATGTTGTTCCAATGTAAAAAATAAACAAAACTAACACTTGCTATTTTTGTTTTCTTATCATTTAGACAATGAAAAACAAAATCATGGTATGACTTTGAAAATTATACCAAAGATAGTGAAATTTGCGTTCCCATAGGTTTCATTATACAGCTATAGGAAGCTATGATAACCTATGAAAATACAATGACTTTGAATAGGTATAAAATTGAGAATGGAAATGGGGAATGTGTCAAAGAGACAACAACCCGACCAAATAAAAAACAACAGCAGAGGGTCACCAACAGGTCTTCAATGTAGCGAGAAATTCCCGCACCCGGAGGCGTCCTTCAGCTGGCCCCTAAACAAATATATACTAGTCCAGTGATAATGAACGCCATACTAATTTCCAAATTGTACACAAGAAACTAAAATTAAAATAATACAAGACTAACAAAGGCCAGAGGCTCCTGACTTGGGACAGGCGCAAAAATGCGGCGGGGTTAAACATGTTTGTGAGATCTCAACCCTCCCCCTATACCTCTAACCAATGTAGTAAAGTTAACGCATAACAATACGCACATTAAAATTCAGTTCAAGAGAAATCCGAGTCTGATGTCAGAAGATGTAACCAAAGAAAATAAACAAAATGACAAAAATACATAAATAACAACAGACTACTAGCAGTTAACTGACATGCCAGCTCCTGACTGAAAGATTATGATTTCATCATATGAACATCAGGCACAATCCTTCCCGTTAGGGGTTTAGTATCATACCATCATAACATATATGAGAAGAACATAACCCGTGTCATGCCAACAACTGTTTTTAAAAAAAAAAAAAAAATGTGTTTAGTTCCGATGCAAAGACCTTATCAGTGACTCAATATTAACGCCAAAATATGCAATCTTTAATGACTTGACAACAGTATCGTAATTATATCCCTTCTTAATAAGTCTATTCAAAGGTTTTGTAAGTTTCTGAGGTGAATACTGACACCTTTGTGATTTATAAAGAATATTACCATAAAAAATTGGATGTGAAATACCTGAACGTATTAGAAGTCTGCATGTTGAGCTATATTTACGAATGATGTCTTTATACCGATGATAAAATTTAGTAAATGTTTTGACTAGTTTGTGATATCGAAAACCCTGGTGTAATAATTTTTCAGTAATACATAAATTTCTCTCGTTAAAATCTCAAACATTGTTACATACACGAGCGAATCGTACAAGTTGAGATATATAAACACCGTAGGATGGTGACAAGGGAACGTCACCATCTAAAAACGGATAATTAACGATAGGAAATGAAAAATCATCCCTTTTATCATAAATTTTAGTATTCAGCTTTCCATTAGTGATATAGATATCAAGATCGAGAAAAGGGCAGTGGTCATTGTTAGTATTAGCTTTATTTAAAGTAAGTTCAACAGGATAAATTTCATTAATATACATACTGAAGTCGTCATTATTGAGAGCCAAAATATCATCCAAATATCTAAAAGTATTATTAAATTTGTTTATCAGATGTTGTTTCGATGGGTCTTTGCTTATTTTTGTCATAAATTGTAACTCATAACAATACAAAAACAGGTCCGCAATAAGTGGTGCACAGTTAGTCCCCATTGGAATTCCGATAATCTGACGATATACGGAATCCCCAAAGCGAACAAAAATGTTATCTAGTAAAAATTCAAGGGCATATATAGTATCAAAGCATGTCCAATTAACATAGTTTTTTTGTTTATTGCTACTAAAAAATGACCTAAAAGAGTTTGAACATATATATTCACATTCTGATTTTTTGAATGCCCATTTAATTAGGTGTGTGAATTTTTTCTTAATGAGAATGTGAGGCAATGTGGTATACAGGGTAGAAAAATCAAAACTTTGAACAGATTCAAAATCACCAATATAAGCTTGCAATTTATCAAGTACTTCCAACGAGTTCTTGACACTCCAAAAGTAATTTATTCCACTATTTTCGAAGGCCTTATTTGAACAATTTATTATCAGGTTTTTAATTGTACCAAGTGTGCTGGTAAGAAGAATAGACAATTTAGTAGTTGAACAATGGCTTGAAGACGAAATAAATCTATATTTGTAAGGGGTTTTGTGTAGCTTCGGAAGCCAATACATAGTTGGGACTTTCATTGTATTTGGCTCTGCTTGTAAAGCGGTGGCTAAAAGTTTATGTTTGTTACAGATTTCGTTTTCTGAAAATGGAGTCAGTTGGAATGTTGGTGAATTGGTGATTTCCTTTTTCAGAACCTCAATGTAAAATTTACGTCAAACGATAATAATATTATTAGCAGCTTTATCTGCCGGGACAAAAACAAATTCCTTGGCTAGTTCTTTTAGTTTATGTTTGATACGAGAAATAGGTTTATTGTGGTTATTGTTTATAGTAAAATGTTCTTTAAAATGTTGAATACGTATATCAACTATCTTCATTACTGAATTAAAAAAAGAGTCCAAAGATTTTTTGTCAGCTTTTTCCCGTTTTATCCATTTCATACAGTAAGTATGGAGTGAGTCGTTGATGATATTACGACACTCATTCCAATTAATAATTGACGGGGGACGATATTTAGGTCCTTTACTGAGGAATGATTTTAACTCTCGGTCTTGAACGATGTTAAGATCTCCTGTTATAACATGGGAAATGGGTCCATAAATATATTCGGAATTACTGCAATTACATGAAGTAGGTGTATTTTCACTGATATTAACATCTTTACACAATTGACTATAATTAAACACAAATTTCCGGGTAGATTTCTTGTAAATATAACAAATAAGAGGTAGCTCAGTATTGTCAAAATATCCAGGAATTTGTTCTTTAACAGAATGGTCGTTAAATATACCGGCAATATTTACAAAATCAAAGCCTTTATTGACATACTTAATTTTAATAAAATGTTTTTTTATGATCTTCAGGGCGATCAATTTTGGGAAATAATTTAGAATAACAATATGCCATAATAATTTGAACAATTTCATACTTAGGACTGCTATATGAAATTGTGTTGCAATCCTCCAAAATTTTATTTAACTTATTAACCTGTAACGAACAGAGTTTTGTTAACAGATAATGTCTGCCGTTGTTTTTTGAAATAGAAATTAGGTCCGAAATATTGGTATGATTGGCCCGAAATTTTCTTTGATTGCGATTTGTTCTACGACCGTGAGAACGTTTTTTACGAACAGTTTTAGAAACTATATCCAAAATGTTAACGGAATCGGTTCTAGATATATTACCAATTCCCATGATATTATCATTTAGACCGAGAGGGTAAACTGTCTGTAATTTTTTAATCCAATTTAATTCAATTATTTTCCGTGATCGTACAAACTTTGAATGCGATTCACCAGGCTGCTTATTTACTACTTCTAAAGGTTGAACTGCTAAATATTTAAAAGGATGGTTGTGCTTCTTAAGGTGTTGGTAAATGATACTTTTGAATTTATTGGGTCTTTTAAAACGATACAGATGTTCTTGAGTGCGTTTAGATAAATATCGTCCAGTTTCTCCTACGTACTGAATACCACACCCCGGTTTGTTTCATGTGAGTAAATAAATAATACTGTTTGTTTTTCAAGTTATATCAGTTTCAAAATTTAAGGAAAATGTGCGACCATTAAACGTGGACCTTACCGTATTGTTGGTGGAAAGACGGGGACATGTAAGTCATTTTTTGGCATGACACTTATCGATAGAAGGGTAACCACGATTTTTATTGTTAAAAATGTTAGCGATGGTAGTATTTTTAGATAACCGATTTTGAAGATTGAGACGTGGATACCCTTTGAACAAGTGTAGTATTTAGTAATTTTCCATTTCTAAGCTTCATAATTGTTTTGTTAGTGAATTATATAATAAAGGAGCAAAGATTGGCGTCCAGAATATGAACCAGCATACAATAATTGAAGTTATATAAAATAGATAAATTTGTTCGGCTAAAAATGTCAAACGCTATCAGTATTAAATAGTAGAATGGGGCTGAATATTGAAATACTACTTTTTGATAAATATTCCTAAAGTAATGCATTAGAGCAGTTCTCGCTCGGACACACACTCCATAATCTAGTATATTATAAGAGCATAAACCTGAAGCACGGGGAGGCACTCTACTGCCTCCACACGGCACTAAAGACAAACTCTGTAAAAAATAAAATTGAGAATGGAAATGGGGAATGTGTCAAAGAGACAACAACCCGACCAAATAAAAAACAACAGCAGAGGGTCACCAACAGGTCTTCAATGTAGCGAGAAATTCCCGCACCCGGAGGCGTCCTTCAGCTGGCCCCTGAACAAATATATACTAGTCCAGTGATAATGAACGCCATACTAATTTCCAAATTGTACACAAGAAACTAAAATTAAAATAATACATGACTA
The DNA here is from genome assembly GCF_963676685.1 of Mytilus edulis. NCBI lineage: Eukaryota > Metazoa > Mollusca > Bivalvia > Mytilida > Mytilidae > Mytilus > Mytilus edulis. The sequence goes on from NC_092351.1 coordinate 89,087,965, forward strand.
ACAAAGGCCAGAGGCTCCTGACTTGGGACAGGCGCAAAAATGCGGCGGGGTTAAACATGTTTGTGAGATCTCAACCCTCCCCCTATACCTCTAACCAATGTAGAAAAGTAAACGTATAACAATACGCACATTAAAATTCAGTTCAAGAGAAGTCCGAGTCTGATGTCAGAAGATGTAACCAAAGAAAATAAACAAAATGACAATAATACATAAATAACAACAGACTACTAGCAGTTAACTGACATGCCAGCTCCAGACTTCAAATAAACTGACTGAAAGATTATGATTTCATCATATGAACATCAGGCACAATCCTTCCCGTTAGGCCGGGGTTTAGTATCATACCATCATAACATATATGAGAAGAACATAACCCGTGTCATGCCAACAACTGTTTTAGAATAAATGTGTTTAGTTCCGATGCAAAGACCTTATCAGTGACTCAATATTAACGCCAAAATATGCAATCTTTAATGAATTGACAACAGTATCGTAATTATATCCCTTCTTAATAAGTCTATTCAATTAAACTTTCAATCGACGATTAATTTACATGCTGTATGTGGAAATTATACTACAAATGAAACAGTTGAAGACCTCTTTATATAAATACAATATAAACAGTTTAAATACATCTACCCGTGTTTATAAGGTCAATTTAAGTCTTGTCCGTTCAGGCTGAGACTACTATAGCACATAGTTCAGGTCTACATTTTCAAATTCTGTCCGAGTTTTTGAGCTATAAACACTTTTTTTTATGAATATTCTTCATCATTTTAATATGTTACCTATTCTATAACAAAATTCAAATTTCAAAATGATAGCTTGCAAACTACAGCAGGTATAGAATTTGATCGGAAATTATCTGGTCAATTCAGGTAAAATATTTTAATTGGCAGTGGCTATTTTGCCGGCTCTGATTATGTAAAATAGTTTAATTCAAGCCGGCAAAATGGCCTATTTCTCTAGAAATTGCTGTTTTACCAGCAATATAGTTAATTTGCTATTTTGTAGGTTCTTTGTAAAGAGTGAACTTTAATATTGACTTTTGGAAAGTACTATGAAAGTGTACACTGTCAAAATTAAAGAATTAAATAATTACTGATGTACCAGTAGTTAAATAGGAATACAGCAAACAATATTTAAGACACATAATCGTTTCAAAACATTTATCAGTCAAACCTTTAAGTATATATAAATTACTATAAAGAATTTATAATCATAAACAAATATAAGTATTGAGCATCCCTTTGTTCCAATAAAGTCATATCTAAACAATCATGTAGTTGAAATTATTTCTCAAATTAGTCCGTGACACTGACTATATAAATGCCACGGCGCCAATGCCCATACAAGGGGGGATAGGACCTTTATCAGGACTCCAGGATGGGGTATTTTTAAGCTCGGGATTTCGGGATTGACCCGGCCTTTCAGGATCCGGGAATTCTTTTTTTCGGATTTCGGGATGTCGGGATTTACCTTATTTAAATTCAGGACCTCGGGATTTCGTGTTTTAAAGCTTGCCTGGGATTTCGGGATCAGGACCCGTCCTACCCCCCACCACATATACATGAGCCTCCGAAATCAAGGGCTTACAAACATGAAATACCGAGGTCCCGAATGTAAAGAAATTTATATCCCGACATCCCAAAATTCGAAATAGAATTCCAGGATCCCGAAAGGATCAATCCCTAAATCCCGAGCTTAAAAACATGACAGTGGCTATTTGACCGGCACCGGCAAAATAGCAACTTTGCTATTTGACCGGCACCAGCTAAATAGCGAATTTGCTATTTAGCCGGCACTAAATAAAACTGTTAATTGATGTGATTAGTGGAGAATAAAAAAGCTTAATAATAATTTAAAATCATTTTATCACAATATCAAGCATTAAAAATATATTACAATAAAAAATAAAAGATTTTCATAATTGAATAATTTATAACTTTATAATATTAATTAAAAGCATGAAAACACATTTGTAAATACATTTAATTATTGAATATATTTTTTCTAAAATATTTATAACAAAATGTTGATGTTCAAATTTAAATCTGTGTAAAATCTATGGTTTAAATATTCTGCCAGTGATAAAAAAGTGTTATGCAAAACTACATCATAAAACAGATATGACAGACAATATTAATAGTTGTTTGCTACTGAGACTACTATAACAGTTTGCTATGAATTTCAAATGGACACATGATTTAACATTTGCAAATGTTACAAAACCAAGTAATTGCCTTTGGAAGTTGTTTAGTCTAGCACAAGATAAATGTTGCCACTCAAAACAGGAACTACACATTACACTGGCTTCCTTTGAATCTACATCTTGTGTGCATATGTTACATATGTACAGAGACATATTATATGTCTCTGATATGTAGACAGGGTTCTTTTTCTCCTCTTTATATACGCTCTAACCAGCCAGGGGTGTAGCTAGGCCAAAATGAAGTGTACTCAAAGCTGGGGTAAGTCATATGGCGAGGGTCATGGGTCCCTCAAGGCCCCTGGAAGCTCTGGTGTTAATAGTGAAAAATTCTGCATTCTCGCAATTTCCTGGAACTTATTAAACATGACCTCATAAATATCATATAATAATTTCAAGAACAAAAATTATTAGAGAAAAACAAACTTCTAATGTGTATTGGGTTGAGCTAGATTGGATAATAAGGAGCAGCGTCTGTGCAACTTGCATGCTATTTTTCAAAATGAGAAAAATACTTAAATAAATACAATTACATTTCTCTTTGTTTTGGTCTTTTTCACCTTTTCATCCTCAAATATAATTCTAAAAATCAAGGGACATTTCCTTCTTTTACTGAAAAAAATGTGTCTGATGAAATTTTTATTTTTTAAGACCAAGCCAGATAATCTCTTGATTATAACTGTATTTCTCAAGTCTTCTCATGGTAACGAAAGACCATTCTGCGATTGCATCGGCAACACCATCACAATGCTGGTTCCGTAAATAAAAAGAGTATACTAGTTTCCGGAATGTAGTATAGCTACAAAGTGACTATTATCCTATTTATATTTTACTGTTTAATTTATCTTATTATTTCACTTCTATTTATAATAGATTCACCATATTTTTATTTTTGTCAAATTTTCGATGTGTACACAGTTTTTTTTAATTTTTTTTAGATAAGAGTTTAAGTGTTTATATGAGCAACAGTAACAAATGTTTTTAAATAGAAAATTTTGATATTTAATTCTTAAATTTTAATTCCAGTTAGATATAATTTAATCAGAGCCGGTCAAATAGAAAATTTGCTATTTTGTCGGTGACGGTTAAATAGCCACTGCCTAAAAACATCCGATCCCGGAGTCCCTCATGTATACATGCATGTATGAAAATAAAATCTCAGATTTATTAATTGTTTAAAAAAAAAGAAGTTAAAAATGTCATTGCATCATAAATTTGATAAAACATTTATATGAAATAGAAGAAAGTCAATCTCATATCTTCAAAATTAATTTTTTTTCAAATTAAACTTGCTTTTAAAATACTTGTCAGTTATTTGTAAATAGTTTTTAGTTGGGCTTTTGCTTACCTCATGCTAACAAAATAAACATATACATTATTTTTTTTTCAGTAGCCGAAACACATTCACTATATATTGCTGTTGCCGGTGAAATAGCCATTTCTAGAGATATTTTAATAGGCAGAGCCGCGGCAACAGTAACTGACAATATTTTTCATAATTTCTTTTTAAATTATTACTTATATATATATAGGATTTTTTGTTAGTGTTGAAAAAAATCCATTGAAAAATAAAAACAGTTATTGAAGTTCTTGTCCGTTCAGGTCTCTTCATTTCACTGTTTAGATCCAAGTTTTTTGTTTTTTTCTTTATTCATAACATTTTCTTTTTTATCTTCATTTGTTCCTATTTATCTTTTTAATTATGATTTTATGATAACACTCTCGAGAGATTGGTCTCAGAATTCATTATGTGAGGAGCGTCTGCTGGGACGCCAAAATAAAAAAGTTCGCCCATAGACGACGTTTGGTTTAGAAATACCTCCGATTTTGAAGAACGTCGTAAACAGGTTCAAGGTAACATTAAGCTCGTCCCGGTCGTTATATTGGTATATGTGTAACATACTGAATATTGCGATCGGGAACCAGTCTAACTATAGTGGAACTCAGTAGCTATCTACTTCCGGTCTACTGACAAAACTGGATGAAGAAAAAAGTAAAATTACAAAAATACTGAACTCAGAACTGAATCAAATCGGAAAGTCTCTAATCATGGCAAAATCAAATAATAAAAAAAAACACATTAAAAACGAATGGACAAAAACTGTCATGTTCCTGACTTCGTAAGGCATTTTCAAATATAGGACATATTGGATTAAACCTGGGTTTATAGACATGATAGGTTAAAATGAAAATGATTGTGAACCAGCAGCCCAAACTCTGCAAACAAACATCACAGACATACAACCAAACTGACTAAAAAAATCATACAAACACAGACATAAAACTGTCAAAGACGCCAACAAAACAGTTGTTCAAGTTAAAAGTACATACCGAATATAGTATACACTTTCTCGAAAAAATACAAATTCAGTAAAATATAAACACAAAGTTTACACAAATTGAAACCTTTCATTTGAGTTGAAAACGGCAAAAGTAGTTTTACCAATGTTCCAATACACTGTATTTAGTTACAAGATAACAAAACCTAATAAAGATACCATGCGCTAAAACAATAACCAATACGAAGTTCAAGAACAACAAAACTATAAATTAAGGAATGTTTTACCAGATATGGTTATTCAATATATTCCCTGGTTATAAAATAATAGCGTTTTGACTAATTAAACATATAAAGAATATTGGATTAATGGACAATGAACAATTTCGAAATCCATCGGATTTGGAATGAGTACTGATTGATAACTTAGTCTTAGATACATGATTATTTATGAGATGTTTCTGGCTTGGAACTATATGTCAATAACTGCGAAAACTATTAGATTTGACCCGTGTCTTTGTTGTTGCTAAGGATGAGAGATGGATATATAACATGTCACTTCCTGTCTGTGTGTTTGTTATGTTTTTTTTTATGTATCAATAAGGTTTTTTTCAAGGATTTTAATAGTTTTGTTCTTCTGTTATGCTGTTATGATAATATCCAAATTGAAGGAACGACTGAACACTCACACACATGTATCACCCAGTCACATAATTTAATACAAGTCAAGAAACCTATAGTTCACTGCTTTTCGTTAGTTCACTTACATATACACACGGAAAAAAGTATTGCAACACCAAATTGAAATTCAAATTAAAAAAAACACTATTTATTGTTTTGTGATATAATTTGTTGAAATAGAACTAGTTAAACATTGTTTAAATATCACCTGAGCTTAATCAATAAATATCGACTCGATAAGTTCTTATCAAACATGCAGCTACTGTAATCGTAAACAATAAAACAGATGTTTTTATCCTCACTTTTTTCACTACTTTAAATAAACAAGTTTATATGCCAGATAATCAGCATAAGAGAAGCAGGTATGTCGCTGTGACAATTGCACGTATTGTTGGTCATCACCATTCCACTATAAGACTTTTTGAGAATAAAAAACAGGCAACAAACGATGTTAAAGATCTTCCAAGATCAAGAAAATCCCTTATAACACTGCTAGGGACAATCAAGCATAATGAAGGTTGGTTAGAAGAAAAGATTTTGCAACAATACAATCCTAAAAAGAGAGTGATGACCATACAGGAGCCTTTAAACGAGAACTGGTTGACATCGGCTCATCGCTTCTGGTTATTGTGCAGTCGGGGCACTTAGCGAACTCCATAATATTATGGAATTCCGTAATTTTTGTGGAAAATTAAAGTTGTCTCCCTTTGACTAACAGGCTAAATTTAAGATGGGAGATAACTATATTTTGAAACTGATTCTCTAAAAACAAAAAAGGGAGACAAATGAAATATATTTATTGTTTTCTTAAATACAATGGAACAAAATGTATAATAACATGAAGGGATGTTACCTCGGTGAAGAGTACTCGCTCGGTAAAACATTTACAAAATGGAAACACAAAATTATATCCATTTTATGTATTGTGGGTCGTTGTCTTTTTCATTGTTTTATATATGTAAACTGTATATTATGTATAATGTTTTAAGCCATTGGCTCATATGGGCGTAAAGTGCTTTTCAATAAAGAATTTAAGGACTTATAAACGTAAAACCCTCAACATTATAACAATGGACTAGATAATATGAATTATATACCATATAAATCATAATTAAAAGCTTATTTAATACATGACATACATGTTCTTATTTTATTATGTAAACTGATAATTATGTAATCCAGTAATTAAGTGATATCTATAGAAAAATTATTACTCAAACAACAGTATTAAAGGACCGTTAAAAACACATTTTTAAAATAATCAACAAAGGGGTGATGTTTGAACTAACTGATGATCACTGATGACTTTAATAATTTTCTGAGGGTCGACATAAGGTGCATTGAATTTGTCTGATCTAAAAGAAGTATCTTGACAACTGTGCCTGGGATGAGGCTAATTCTCAACTTTATTTGTAACTAACAGTCCTGCTGATGAAAATATATATGCTCTGACGGTATAAATGGTGAGGGAATGACTTAGATTAGCTTAAAGTGTAAGATTTTGAAAACTGATCTTGATCATGGCATACCTGTCTCTGTTTGGGAGAATTTTAAATGAGACCTAAGCGGAAATATTCGATTCGTATTTTAATTATCGAAAAATATTAGATAGTATAATTGCAGGACATAAATACAACTATTGACAAATTGTTGATGCAATCACATTGACGTATGCGTATTTGTTTCCATATGTGTGCTATAAATACATTATAATCTGCAGAGATATATAAACTGTGTAATTATAAATCGTCTGAGCTACAAAATATTGTGTTTTATCAATGAAGTGAAATATGATACTAATACATCTGTGTAGTGTAAGGTATTTGAATTTTAATGGCTCAAGTGCATCAGGAAACCTCATTATAACTAGTGATAGTTTAACGATTAGACATTTCTCAGAGGTCATATTGGTACGCTGATCCCTCAAATTGCACTTGCCACTTTAATAAATAATATTTTGTGATAAAAGTTTAGAGATTATTCGCCAACGCATCACAATACACAAGCGTAGATATTAGTTATAAATTATTATTTTTGTTTTAACTTTAATTGTTAATATGCTTCTGAAGGAAAACAAACTAATCGACGACAGCGCTGTATTTTGTTTACGTGCTAATGTACATGTAGATTTAAATAGTCAACAAAACTTAATATGAATCCGCGAGCACCACAGTCTTTCCTCTGACATAATACAGGGGCGGATCTAGCCATATTAAAAGGGGGGGTCCCAACTCAGGACGACAAGGGGGGGGTCCAACTATATGTTCCCATTCAAATGCATTGATCGGCCAAAAAGAGGAGGGCTCAAACACCCGGACCCCTCCCCCTGGATCCGCTAATGTAATAGTTCTTATTAATTGCCTCGAAAAAAATCACTCATACGAAAGATGTCTATGCTAGCACGAAACTGACGGGTCGGTTTGAACATGACATGACACATTTAATTGTATTGCAATACATTTATTGTAATCTTTCTTTTAACATAAGCAGTATTGTTCATATGTTCAATTAATTTATTAAACTTTTCTAGGAGTTTTTGCTTAATCTAATAATTCGGTAGAGAATTAATATTTCCTGCAGGAAAAAAAATGAGTAACAAGTCGACCTTCAATATTATTGCATTCATCACACAAAAGAACTACAAACAAGCTGTCCCAAGTCAGGATCATGTTATTCAGTGGTTGTCGTTTGTTGATGTATTACATATTTGTTTTTCGTTCATTTTTGTACGTAATTTAGGTTTGCATTGTTTTATATTTGTCATTTCGGAACCTATTATAGCTGACTATGTGGTATGGGTTTTGTTCATTGTTGAAGACCGTACGGTGACCTATAATTGTTAGTTTCTATGTCATTTGGTCTCTTGTGGAGAGTTGTCTCATTGGCAATCATACAACATATTTTTATAAGATAAAGTTTAGTTCATGATTTTCTGAAATCTTTCAACATCAAGAATCACTTACACAGTGAAAATTGTTTTTCTTGAACTTGAGGTGAGTGATATTTTCCCCATATCGAAGTCCTAACTAATATATCAAGTTGAAGACGAGCAATTAAAGCGCGGTTCATGTGCTTTTTCGATATTTTAGCATTGCATGTACTGATTGTGTGTCGAAGATAATTTTTTCGTCATAGTAATCACAATCTGAAAGAGGAAAAAAGGAATATTGCAGCTAGACAAAGTCTTTCAATTTTATTTATTCATTCATTGTCTGCACTGTAATGAAAGATTCGAATTACCTCTATTTTCACTACTGTCCCGGAATATTGTGCGAGTTAAAACAACACAAAGAAACGCCAGTTTAATAATAACTGGAGGCTCAAAATAGCCTGTGTTGCTCATCTTGGTCTATATCATATTAGACAAAGACACACTTCAACATTGTAGACGAGAAAAGTATTAATGACAAAAACAGATAATTATGGTTTTTTTTATCTTATATTGGCGGTCATTTAAGTCTGTTCAGTTTCTCTCATTTATATCTTATTTAGGACTAAATGCTTAAGTTTCAGAGATATAAATCAAACACTGCATCCCCGCTTATTTACTATTTAGCCATTCTGCCATCTTGGTTGATGTTTGGTCATTGGATACATTTTTTTGAACCAGATACCCTAGGGATTGTTTATGCAAAGTTTGTTTTTAATTTGGACAAGTAGTTTCAGAGGAGAATTTTTTTTACAAAGGATTACCGAAATGTAAGACAAATTGTGGGAAATTAACTGTAAAAGGCCATTACTACTTTTTGTAGACCTTGTTTTGCTGAAAAAGTTTGCTGTCAACAGTTTTTCATCATGCATTGTAATATTCAGGATGATAGCCAAAAACTGCAAAATTTTCTTTCAACTATCAGTTCAAGGGGAAACAACACAACAACGGGTTGTCTAATGCATTGGCAGATAACTTTTGACTGAACGAACATAAGATTTGCTATAAATGCTTTAGTTTCAGAGATTTATACGCCAAAAACTGCATTTTACCCCGATGTTCTATTTTTAGCGATGACTGCCATCGCGGTGCACAAGCGTGGTCATATGCATCGGAATTATTTTTTTATCTACATACCCTAATAATAATTTAGGCCGAAATTGGTTTTATTTGGCCCAGCAGATTCAGAGTGGAATATATTTGTAAAAGCTATCAGACGACAACGACGGACGAAGGACGACAATTGATGAGTTTAATAAATAATCTCACTTTGCCACTTTTGGCCTGGTGAGCTTAAAAGGAGATATTGGCAATTTGTAAATTTTATATACACAGTTACACATATTTTCTTGGATTGAAAAAAAAAAAACCCAAACTAATCATAATGCATCTCGTTTGAATTGTTTTATCATTTGTAATTTCGGGGCCTTTCATATAGCAGACTATGCTGCACGAATTTTACTCATAGTTGAAAGTCGTATCATGACCTTTATAGATATAAGAAGATAACATATGATTGCCAATGAGACAACTCTCCATTAAACTCATAATTTTTAAAGATAAACCATTGAAGGTCAAAGTACAGTCTTATATGTACCATTTACTAGTTTTCTGGATATTGAGTTGATTAAGAGAGTATGAAACTAAAAAAGACTCAATGTGTCAGTGGCAACTCAGGCGCGGATCCAGAGGGGGAGGGGGGTCCGGGGGTTGGAACCCCTTTTTGTTGGACGATCAATGCATTTGAATGGGGACATGTCATTGGAACCCCCCCCCCCCCTTTTATCCTGGGTTAGGACCCCCTTCCCCCTTTTTTTAAAATGGCTGGATCCGCCCCTGCAACTAATTGATACCCTCTGATAATTTTATTCACTTCATGTCAAACCACCTTTTAAAAAGTCAAGTTTCAAGTTTCAAGTTTTTATTAAATCAGGAAAATCAATACAAGTATAAGGATGTCACACTTACAATTTTGTAAATATACACGTGGCTTAAGCATAGTTTCATAAAATTTATACCGTTGGTTTTCCCGTTTGAATGGTTTTACACTAGTAATTTTGGAGCCCTTTATAGATTGTTGTTCGGTGTGAGCCAAGGCTCCGTGTTGAAGGCCGTACATTGACCTATAATGGTTTACTTTTTTTTAAATTGTTATTTGGATGGAGAGTTGTCTCATTGGCACTGCACACCACATCTTCCTATATCTAAGAGCTGATCTTGAGAGACTTCCCCTGGAACTACATAATAAATTTCAATCTATATTGTATGGTATACGTTTATATTCTCATGCCATTTATCCTCTTGTAAAATAATAATTTATTTTGTCTCAAAGCTTAGACTCTGTGCGAATTTATTCTTCAGTTGGTTCTCATATGTAAAACATGTATCAGAAGAAACTGGTATAGACTTTCAAGAAATATTCCTCTCATAAGATAACTAAAACTATTAGAGAGCAAATAAAATTAAAATTGAAGGATTTTTATGAAAAGATTGTGAATGATAAGATATGAAGGATAACAGCAAACTCACTATTTATAATCGTGTAAGACTAAATAATACAAATGAAAAATATTTAACTTACTCAAAATTTTAATTTAGAAAACTAATAACAAAACTAGAATAAGATATCATAATTTATTAATAGAAAAAGGAAGATATCTTAGAATGCCAATATATATAGAAGAAAGATTAAGCAAACACTGCAACCAATTTGAAGATGAAATTCATTTCTTTTCTATTTTGTAATAGTAACAGTAATAATAGAAAAGTGTCCTTTTATTTAATACCCAATCCAAGATCACACATTCAGGTAAATATAACAGGTGTTTTCGTCTTTCCTGTTATTTTTAGATTTCGGAGATAACGCCACTGGCTAAAGTCAAAACAGCTATAAGTTAAGCTTTACGACGTTTTATATTATATAACTTCCTCAATAGTGCAAAAGAATTACAATGAAAGTTCAATGGTAATGTTCCAAAAAGACAGAATAGATAGTTATTTCAGTAAATGGTCAATACTAAAAATACAATGTATACATGGATCAATGTAAATGCACGGCATCTCTTTAGCTTGCCCGCTGTTATCTTAAGCCCCAGTCCCGCTAGACCACGATCGCACCACGCTCACCGCGATCTAAAATAAATTTAGATCGTGGTGAGGTCGCGGTATGAGCGGCATGAAAATGTTAATTTTAGTTGCTTTCACGATGCTACTACGTCCTAATTACGCTTCTACAACGATCCCGCTACGATTAAACAACGTTCTCATCGCGCTTATTCTGCGACCTCACTACGCTTATAAAGATCTTTGTACGCTCTTCACGTTCTCACTACGACCATACCACGAGTTATCCGATTGCAACACGATCTTACTGCGATTATAGCACGTTCTTACCACGATTATACTACGTTCATACCGCGATCTTACTACGTTCTCAGCAATACCGTCAATATCGTGTTTCATATCAATATAGTTCCATTCCTTCTATTTCTGATTAAAACGGAGATTTCTCGGAAACAATACAGTCATGCCACCAAAATCTACTAGAATACATGGGCGTGGTGGTAGGGGTTGGTGTAGAGCCAGAGGGAGCAAAGTATGAATGCCATACTAAACTCCAAATAGTACACAAGAAACTAAAATTAAAAATAGTACAAGACTAACAAAGGCCAGAGGCTCCTGACTTGGGACAGGGGCAAAAATAGTGGGGTTAAACATGTTTGTGAGATCTCAACCCTCCCTCTATACCTCTAGCCAATGACGAAAAGTAAACGCTATACGCTCTCGCTACGATTGTACAGCGACCTTTGCGATCTTACTACGATCTTAGTGCGATTTCACTACGCTTCTACTACGACATAAGTTCGCCACGACCGCACCACGATTGTTTTGAACATGTTCAAAGTTGGCCACGCTCTTCACGATCTTGAAGACATCACCACGACCGTGGTACGACCTTACTGCGACCTACACGATCGTACCACGATCATCAAAATTTGCATTTTTTTCACAGATCGTACTGCGGTCGTGGCCTAGTGGGACTGGGGTATTATGAACAAGTCACACTAGACCACGATCGCACCACGCTCAGCACGATCTAAAAAGTATTCAGATCGTGTTGAGGTCGCGGTATGGGCGGCATGAAAATGTAAATTTTGGATGTGTTCACGATGCTACTACGACCTCATTACTTTTCTACAACGATTCCACCAAGAGTATACCCCGTTTTCACCACGCTTATTCTGCGACCTCACTACGATAATCACGATCTTTCTACGCTCATCACGTTCTTACTACAATTATACCACACTTTATCCGATTTAAAAACGATCTTAGCACGTTTCTTCTGCGATTAAAGAACGATTTTATCACGATCATTCTACGATCTTACCTTGTTCATATGGCGATTTTACTACGCCTCGGTAATAACGTCAATATCATGTTGTCGGAGTCAATATAAATACTGTTCCATTCCTCCTTATTTTCATTTATACGTAGAATTCTCGATAACAACACAGACAGGCCACCAAAATCTACAATATTTTGTATTTGTGCATGATACGGATAGAGGTAGAGTTAGTCGGGCCTCTGATACGAATCCTGATCCAGATGAGATGTCGGATTAACCTATCACAACGTATATTGCTGATTTATCAAGATCAAATGAAGATATTTTATTGAACAATTAATAGTGCGATGATACAAATGTGTCAAGCATGGCCGAGCTGTTGGAGACTAGCGACATTAGGTCCAAATTATATACTGACGAACAAAACCTGGAGAGCTTTTACATGCTTTATTTGACAATGAGAATGCGCCCGAGCATGGCTATAAGTAAAAATGGTCGTAGTATAAACGTAGTAAGGTCGTAAGACGTGCGTGATTAGGACGACATATGCGTGCTAGAATCGTTCTATGATATGTAAAGCGGGGTTTGAACAGTGCCGATTATTGCTCCCGTTTGAGATCAGACTGCGCTAAGACTCGAAAAGTTAAAAAGTCGGATTACCATCCTCAATGATATGGAATGTCCTGTTATTGCCTGAACGCTGTAGTATACATTCGTAACACTCAGACTCCTACGGATCGGAGAGTTTGGACAAGCACCCCGACAATTAGGTGCGTCCTTTAACATTCAGGAAGTCTCAATCAATTTTGTCTAGTCGAACTACAATCGTTTTTAGGTCGTGACAAATTCTCTAGTATCGCGATGATCAAAATCGTAACAATGATCTGTGACTAAGAATTTCATTATCCCAGGAATTGATCACCTTAGCCGTATTTAGCACAACTTTTTGGAATTGTTGGTCCTCAATGCTCTTCTTCTTTGTACTTGTTTGGCTTTATAACTATTTGGAACTGAACGTCACTGATCAGTCTTATGTAGACGAAACGCGCGTCTGCCTTAAAAAAACTATAATCCTGGTGTCTTTGATAACTATTTTCTGGACAGTGTCATGTGGAACGGGCATGATCTAGAAAGATTTACCATTGCTGTTTTTTTGCCGATTGAGTCCAGATTGCATCCCGAATGCGAACAGTCCAAGATACGACTGAGTCCAGCATGCCGTCTTATGACGGAAATTGATATATGAGATTTGAAAATTTTCAAAACTTTGTACTACAATGACGCACTGGGTCAGTTTATTAAGCGTGCTAGTTCACAAGGCAAATATAAAAAAAGAAGAAATGGTATGATTGCCAATGCATCAACTCTTCACAAACGACCAAAATGGCACAGAAATTAACAACTATAGGTCAACATACCGCAAAGTCAGCTATAAAAGACCTCAAAATGATAAAGTAAAACAATTTAAACGAGAAAAATAACGGCCTAATTTATGTACCAAAAAATGAACGAAAAACAAATATGTAACAGAAACAAACGAGTACAGCCACTGAATTACAGGCACCTGATTTGGGAGACACATACATACTGAATGTGGCGGGGTCAAACATGTTTGCGTGACCCCAACACACTCCCATACATGAGACAGTGGTGTAATAGTACAACATAAGAATGATCTATAAAAATCAGTTGAAAGTCTTAACTCGACAGATGATTGAAGATACAAATACTACATGAAAATACACGTGGACGTGTCCGGGTACTTGTACATCCAAAAAAAAAAACCAAATAGACACTAAGTACAAATATGAGAGTACTCGCAGTAAGCCTAATAAACTCATCGTAGATACAAGGATTTAAATTTTGTATTTGAGCCAGACGCGCGTTTCGTCTACAAAAGCCTCATCAGTGACGATCGAATAAAGTTCGAAATTGAAGAGTTTCTACTCGAATACATTATTCTGACTCCTGGCAGACATGATTTTCTTTTACACCTGTCAAGCGGAAAAGCAGCAAATACTGATTTTCAATTTATATGTTTGATCAGGCACAAGTCTTAAATCCACGATCGTTTTCCCCCCAAAAAATCTATAACTTTCAGAATAAATCTTGGTAGAGCTAAACAATTATTTTTTTTGTGAGAGATGCATTCATCTGTTTACTTTTCTGTTGTTTTTTGTAGGTGTTTTGTTACTCAGTATTTAATGTTGTTTTGTGTACTCTTTGTCTTTTTGTAGTTTTAAAACATTTCAGTACTAGGGTTTATTTCCGTTGTCATGGGCAGCCTCTTCGTGGGTGTGTTACATGCGATACGTTTTTCGTGCAGTTTTGCAACACATTCAGACATTTGAATGTGCCCCTGTCGAGCTGACACAATCACAATAGCCGCCTTTCGAACGTGTCTTAAAATATTCTTGTGTTACCTATTCTAAGATCGGTTCCGGACTTCTTTTTACTATGCATATTGCTGTGTGTTTGTTGATTCCACATAGGATAGATGTATACATGGGGGGGGGGGTGTCAGATTTCACTAAACAAGTTATATATAAATTGAGGTCTAGCAGGACGGCTGCAGTGCAGGCGATTTGGTGTCTCTTGCGAAAGCAAGTTTACAGATCTAACATTGTTGGGTTGATGTTCAGACGAGTTTTATATATATATATATATTTATACGAGTCTAAATTGAAAACTACGTTCAAACTTATGATTGCGTTGGATAAAAAACGAAATTTTTATACGTGTGCATGTAACCTAAATTTCGTTGTAGAAGGGTCTAAAAACAGCACAAACAACATTTTCCAAAAGACCAAAATAGTGAAAAAGTATATTTAAACAATACGCATTTGATTAACAGGTCGAACAACTGATGTTCTTTAACCCTGCTGACTGCCATTATATATATATATGCCGCATTTGTGCGGCTATTCTAAGTCGGGATTCTCTGGCCTATGTTAGTTTAGTATGTTTTTTTTACTACTTATTTTGGTTCCTTTATGTTTCGGAGATTTTTTTTTATTAAATTTCATATTTGCTGAACTTGGATACAAACATACTGTTTAGATGCAAGCAAAACCTCACTTGTGGGATTTCCTCACTGTGTTGAAGACCAATTGGTGGCCCTGTGTTGTTTTCTGCTCTTTGGACGGGTTATTGTCTCTTTGACACATTCCCAATTTTCATTCTCAATTTTAAGTTCTAAAGTTTCCAATGAGAATAATGTCATGCTTTATACTATTCTAATATTGATAGACATTATATTTGTCAATATCTAAATGGTCATCGTCAGAATTATTTCACAACAACTAAAATCATGCGTGATGTTTAAAGGACCTACATTTTTTGTACATGTTGTACTTATGATTTATCTCTTCTCGTCTTGAACATGTTCGAAATATTTGTGACTGGACGTAAAGAAAATAACAATCAATTACAGCGAATCAGTTAAAAGTAATATGTAGTAATATAATAATGTTTTAGAAAAAAAATGTATAAAGCTAGTATACTAAAATTAAACTCGCATTTTATAACGTCCAACACATGCATTTCTTCTTTTAATAGTATAGCGGATAATTATTTCGACAGGAAATCTCAATTGTTGACAGTCTAGTTGGAGCGTTTGTCTGAGATTTATTATCGGAACTCCCAGCCTGTTTATTCTAATTAGCAACAAGCCTAACTTTAACATTCCTATCTTGTTTGATAATCACATTTGATTGTTTCAACAACGCGCCTTTTTCTATCTGCGGTAAATATTGGTGAACTTTGACATATATTTTCAAGGTTTTATAAAATATGTTGTTTTAAAATGCTACACAATAAATTTGCAACGAAACCTAACATAACGTTTACTTGACTGGCGGATCCAGCCATTTAAAAAGGGGGGTCCAAACATATGTCCCAATTCAAATGCAAAATAGTTTTAAAAAAAGGGGGGTTTCAAACCCCAGAACCTCATGCACCCACCTCCACTCCGGAATCCCCAAAATGTAGTAAAATTTTAATTTACAAATCTACAAAAGTTACTCGCATGAAAATTGTTTCCATTTTGTTTAATATAAAACTTGAGGAAGTCATAAAATTGAGAAAGGAAATGTGGAATTTGTCAAAGAGACAACTACCCGACCATAGAAAAGACAACAGCAGAAGGTCACCAACATGTCTTCAACGTAGCGAGAAATTCCCGCACCTGGTCCTGGTCCCTAAACAAATATATATACTAGTTCAGTGATAATGAACGCCATACTAAACTCCAAATTGTACACAAGAAACTAAAATTAAAAATAATACAAGACTAACAAAGGCCAGAGGCTGCTGACTTGGGACAGGCGCAAAAATGTGGTGGGGGTAAACATGTTTATGTTTATAACATACATGTATGTACATGTTTATATAAAATCTGCTATTTTCGGTCGTTAAATTATTTATAAAAAATACGTTTGGCGTTACAGAAAAGAGGGAATATTCCTACTTTCAATTTTCTTAACCCCTATACGAAAATCCGTCAAATCATTTTCACCAGAATATCTCATCTTTTACCTCTTCTCTTCATCCAGTTCCTAATCCCTTGACCCCAACTGCCCGCCCGCTAACCCCCGCTTCCCTTCCCATGTTCCTTTACCTCAGTCCGTCTCTCAGGAAATAACGGGTTATGTGGGATTGCTTCATATTTAAGTGATACATGTATTTGTTTACCATAAATATGTGTCTTTTAAAAGGTGTGTGGGTTCCCTAGATAATTATTTACCAAACTGTAACTTGTACAATGTAAATGTGTTCTTAGTGTAATATTTGTATGTTCCCCTAACAGAACACTTCAATGGTGAAAATTGGCACATTTCACTTGAAGACCATTTAATATAAAATCCTCAAAGAAACATTGTATTCAATGTTAAGTGATGTGTTTTCCTATATGCAAATTAATATATGTTCCTGCCAATATTGTTTCACTAAATAATAATTTTATTAGGTGTTCCACATGGAATATTTCACTAAATGATGTATTTGTAATTCTTGTTTGATATTTTTTATTCATCTTGTTTTGGTAATCAGTTTTTCTATTTATATAGTATACATATATATAGGAAGATGTGGCATGTGCTAGTGCCAATGAGACAACTCTCTATCCAAGTATCAATTTATAAAAGTAAACCATTATAGGTCAAGGTACGACCTTCAACACGGAGCCTTAGCTAACACCGGACAACAAGCTATAAAGTGTCCTAAAAATTACTAGTGTTAAACCATACAAACAGGAACGGTCTTGGTTTTTTTTGGGAGGGGGGGAGGGGGGGGGGAGGGGATTGACAGTCAAATGATAAAATCTGAGCCAAAACGTAGCGGAACTTTAGCCTTGTTTTTATTTACTTGATGTATATTCAACCCATTGTCCTTTAAACTATCGATTTTCTAGACGAAAAGGTAACATTAAAAAAAATTGTCACCCTCTCGGCCATGTGATAGAGTAAATTAACACCCTCGTATCAGCCATCAAAATATTGCATTTTCATATGAAGTATAATTCTTTTTTTGTCGTTCACCAATTAAACCATAATTAAGTCAGGCTGTTTGTTAACTTGTTTGAATTGTTTTACCTATCATTTCGAGGCTTTGTAACTGATTTTGCAGTTTGGTATTTTTTTTATTAGTGAAGGCCGTACGGTGACCTTAAGTTGTTAATTTTTGTGTCACTTGGTCTGTTGTGAAAAATTGACTCATTGATTACAATATCACATCCTTTTTTAAATTATGTTAATTACGCGAGCAAAAATTTAATGCATTACACGACGGTTCCCCAATGAATAGCCTTCATCTATAGATATATATATGGTTAGGAATCTGATATGCTACTGTGTAACAGTAATTGTAATATTTTCAAAACTACACAAAGTCATCATGGTCACATGCAGTTGTGATAATACTAATTTGATTGAAAACTTAATACATATTTTTCTTAAAAAATTACAAGTTTAGAAAATTATTAGTGTCTTCCTCCATCTTGGATTGTAAAAAACAGAGAACCAAAGATCCAGATTTTCCATCAAGATAGCAAAATTTGATGCAGGAATGCAGATATTTAATGTGAATTTTCATTTATAAGAGCCAATTAATAGGAATAGAAATTATAAATATTAATATTTTTGCAAATGTTAACTATTTTGGCTTGTTTTTAGGTTTTTTTAATTGCCATTTTAGGGGGAGGTATCTTTAAAACAGTGCATTTTCTGAAGGATTCATGGAATTTTCCTATTTTGTATTTTAGCCGGAAAAAAGTACGGTGACCCTATCTTTTCTTTTGATATTCTCAAAGCAGTGTCTGAAAACTATATTTCCTGAAGTATTTAATAATTCTATCATTTTGTTTAGTTTCTAATCACAAAATGGTGTTTTTTCCTGTATAATCCAAACAAAATGTGTCATTTTGTCCCGTCCTGTAGCTTGAGAAAATGCGCGTTGACTAATCATTTTTATTATATTTTTCGACATGTATCAATTATAGATACTACGTTTTGGCAAAGTTACGAACAAATTCTATCATTTTTATTTTAGACTCCCATACCACCTTAAGTATTTTCTAGACTGATTTAACTCATTTCTGTACAATGGTTAGTACAATCAGGGAGAATCCATGAAATGTGAAAAGGGAGTGTAAATCCCAAAAAGGCAATTCATACTGGCGAGAGGAGCTAGGTGAAGGACTACTTTATCCTTTAGATACATATAACTGTGAGAACCATACTATTTTCTGTCTATTTCGATGAAAGGAGGGGGTGAACATCTTGCACACGCCCTATCATAGATCGCCACTGGCAATGACAAGACTCGATTCTTTTATGATTAAGTGGTAAAAGATATGACATGGGTATAATCTGTTCTAATCTTCATAAGTAGAGTTTGAATATATTGATTATATTTTTAGTAAGACTAGACATCGTGGTTTCTTCCTTGAATCAAAGTACCTAGTATGCTTATTTTTAGACTGGCCTTTAAGTACACGTATTGACGACTAATAAACCCATGCTGATCTTAAGGTGCACATTTATCTTTGATTTCAAAACCTTTCTGTTTTAACCCGTCTTTGTTTTCTTGATACATTACACTTACGATAAACGAAATTTAACTTTTCAACTTATTAACCAAAATCGAGTGGTGTTATGGTGGGAGAGGACTGACATGTAAGAATGGTGTACCAAAGATTAACATAGATATAAAATAACTACTGGAAGAAGTCCATAATTAATAATAAATTACGTCTTGTGTGCATAGAGGAGCTTTGATACTACAGTTTATAAAAAACAATATTACATGTAATAAGTCACTTGATATAAACAAGCTTCAATCGATTAATATATACTAGTCAACAAAGGAAACGATTTGATTGGACTCCAGTGGCAAATAAGTTCATGAATGGTTCCGGACGAACACAAGAAACAATATAAGGCAATGTATATCATTAAATTGGATACACTGTAATAAGGAAAATAATAGGCCAATTGGTCCTATATTTACAAAGTGTTATGTTCTTATTAAAACTATTGAAGACAAATACGCGATTTCTGTTGTTGCAATAATTGTTATTTCAAAAATCTTATTTTCACCAAAAAATTCATGAATCGATTTTGAACTGAAAACTTCCAACTTAATCAAAGTACTGAAGTACTGAACATCGGATGACTCAAGTTCTTGTGGATGGTCAAAAGCAGATGTCACAGAAAAAGATCACACCTCTGTACATTTGCTATACCTGAAACTGAGTTTAATGTACAGAGTATATTTTTTTCTGAGACAAGTTCTTGCGCGGATGATGAATAAATGACAGGAAATTCAACCGCACCGTAATAACTATTATATTGTTGAGATACAAATCAGTATACCTGGGACTATTATACTAATATAATAAACGTCACAGAGTATGCACTGGTTTGTTGTTATTTTATATTAATATAACAGTTACATGTACAGTCCTTGGATGGTGTAAACTTACCACCAACACCATACACCATTACACCATTACACCATACACCATACAGCATTACACCATACACCTTGTACCATTACAACATACACGTTACACCTTTGCACTATATACCTTACACATTACACCATGCACCATTCCCCATTCTATCTACACGATCCGAAATTACCCATAATGCAATTAAATTTCAAATATTAAGATTATTATTATTGTTTATGTTTACAATTCAAAAAAATAAAATAGAAAGAAATTCTTTTCAACCAATGAGATGTCGTACACCATCATTCACACCATTCCCGATCGCACGTTACACAATCACACCATTCCTCAAACACCATTACACCATTCCCCTTACACCATACACCACAGCACCATACACCTTACACCATTACACCATTACACCAGTACACTATACACTTTTTTTGGAAAGTTTACACCATCCAAGGGCTGTATATATAATTTCCACATTATTTATGTATATGCCTGTCTCAAGTCAGGAGCCTGTAATTCAGTGGTTGTCGTTTGTTCAAGTGTTACAAATTTGTTTTTCGTTCATTTTTTTAACATAAATAAGGCCGTTAGTTTTCTCGTTTGAATTGTTTTACATTGTCTTATCGGGGCCTTTTATAGCTGTTTACGCGGTATGGGCTTTGGTCATTGTTGAAGGCCGTACGGTGACCTATAGTTGTTAATGTTTGTGTCATTTTGGTCTTTTGTGGATAGTTGTATCATTGGCAATCATACCATGCACATCTTCTTTTTTTATATTTCATCCATTTGTATATCAATATATTCTACTATGCTTTTAACAGTGCAGTGTAAGTGCATGGTGGACACCCTTTTGTACGAAATCGATTTTTCTGAAAGATTAGATATGAGAAGCCATTCATATTTTCTCGCAAAAAAATACAGAGTTACCGGTCCTTACCGGGAGTGTCGTAAAACGTTTTTGAGATATTCTTCCGCAAGCTTTAACACAATTTACAACTTCAAACGTTTAATGTTTTGCATGTTATTTTCTGTAATAAAGCACTAGCATGAATTTTATTAAATGGCGTGCATATATATTTCCAATTTCCTTACTATTTCCTATACCTTTCCTAAGATTATAAATATAAGGCGATGTTGTATGATTGCCAATGAGACAACTTTCCACCAAAGTTCATATTAAGTAGATGTTAGCAATAAGAGGTAACGGTACGACCTTCAACAATGACAAAAACCGATACCTTAAAGTCAATTATGAAAGGCCACGACATAAATAAAAAGTGAAACAATTAAATTGAGAAAAATAACGGCATAATTCACAAATCAATTGGGAAAAACAAAAATTAATGACATGAACCATTACAACCACTAAATTGCAGGTTCTATACAAAAGACAGGCGCATACATAATGTGGCGGGTTTAAACATGTTTGTGAGCGCTCAACCTTCTAAACATATGAACAAACTATAGAAACCAGTTGAAAATGGCTTAACTCATCAGATCGATACAAACAGAAAAAAAAACTAACTAAAACATAGACCGGACGTGACAGAGTATTTATGGGCCTTTTTCAAAAAATGTGGATTTTCTTGTACAATCAATATTTCTAAAAAAGTGTAAATATTTTTATCCAATTCTTAGATACACCATTTAGTTTTTGGTGTGTGTAACAAGTTCCAGCAAATTCAATATGAAATTTAGCTACAGAAATTGCTTCCAGTGGGTTTCAAAGGGTCCAAAAACCCCAAAATTGCTTGTACGAAATTGAAAAACTAGTCTTTTTTAAATGCTGGTTTTCATACCCAGCGGAAATTATTATTTTTCTTTTGTTATTATAAATATATAGGTATCACTGCAGGTATGTATACACAAATACAGGGAATTATTAAATTTTATTAGCATTTTTTTTTTTACTTTTCATTTCGTACTTAAAAAAATGTCAACTACATAACACAAATGAAATAATGTTGCCAATAAACAACTGATTATATCCCTTGTAACTAAGGAAGTGTTCTCTACTTACTCTTCATCCTCTGATGACGTGCTTAAAGTTACAGGATGACATCATTGATTCATTTCATTATAGATTAGTTTTGGTGAGTACAAATTACTCCGTAATTTTATTCTATTTCAACTTTGTAATGGCAAAAACATTGATAAATTTTGGCATAAATATTTTTTTTTACATAAATCATTCAAAGTCTATAATACTGACTATAATTCAATAAAAACCATTTATCTGGTAGTATTAGGGTCAAGAAAAACATCCAAAAACCACAAATAGGTCAACTACATAACGGTCAACTACATAACGCAGTGAATCGTTATGTAGTTGACAAAAAGCGTTATGTAGTTGACAATGCTGAATTAAATTCACTTTAAAATATGTTTCTAAAAAGTGTTATTTTAAACATGTTAACTGTTTTGAAAAAAGTGTGATGATTTTTATGGAAATATATATCAAGCAAAATGTAAATATAATTAAAAAAAAATTAGGGACCGAAACTAAATCCGTTATGTAGTTGACATATGTTCCATACTTGTTTCTATGTTATTTTTTAAAATATTTTTGTAGTAGTATTTAAGATTGCATATTTTTATTTCAGGTTGTATTGTTGTTAAACTATTCAATATCATATATTAAAGTTGAAAATTGAATATTTTTTTGTATTGTTATTTCACAACTGAAATATCCACATTTTTTTAAAATGACCCTTATACATCTCTTACAACAAAATATAAAAAGTAGAGATCTAAGACTATATATATTGATGTTTCAACTCATGATGGGGTTCAACTTGATTTCTTAGACTTAGCCTTTTGAATATATGTTTAGGCTACAACAGTGAACTAATGGAAGAAATAAATGTCTAAAAAAACACGAATGATATAAACATACAACAAAAGTGCCTAACTATATAAGTTTAACTTTTTATTACATTGGCAAATGGCTTTTTTTAAGTAGAAAGGGTAAGAAACTAACTAATGTATATCTAAATGAGATTTAAATTTCACACACATTATTTGATAAGAAGATACCAAGTCAATAGCTGATAAAGAAATTAAGAAAACAAATGGCACACATACAGGTGAACTCGTGTGGACCCTGCAAGATGATTGACCAAAAGGAAAAATGTAAATCCTATTATGAACTGGTCATTAGTCATTTCTTTGCATGTCTTCTGTCATAATCATAACAGACTAAATGCACTGATCCAGGGTTTGGTGTTTGAAGGCTCTACCAATGTTAGGAGTTAAAGAACCATATTTTACCCAAAAAAATGGATGTAGTCTAATCTATGAAATATATTCATTTCTTAAAAAAAAGGGGGGTGGGGTTAAATTGAAGAAAAAATAATAATAAGCAACTGCGCATCCAATTTAGGATTTCAAGCATGTCAGTCATTGTGATTACAATTTCTAAAACATATCATTTATTCATTTTTTTTTTCTAATATATTTTTCCGTGTTAAAGAAGTTATCTAGTCCTCCCCTGAGTGCTCCGTATAAAAACATTTTGGGGGGAAACACAGATACATTTGGATTTGACAGTTTGACACCACCATTTAATTGTTTTTGTGCTGCTACTCGTTACTCGACACGTTACTAGGATAACCGTGAGCTGATATGTATAAAACTACTTATCCGAAAGGACGGATTTTTTTCTACATGTCCTACGATAAATAAATAATACGATACGGTCTGTCCTACTAAAAGGCGCTTGGGAACGCCCGATAGCGACCGAGAAAAGAAAAAGCGCCCGAGAAAGAAAAAAAGGCCCGGGAGAATAAGTGATTTCCTGAATGAAAAAAAAAACAAACATTGCGTGTTTCACCCGTATAAATGGGGATATTTACGATGCTAAATCTAAAGTGTGTAGATAGTGTTGTTTTACTTTTACATTTTAGATTTAAAAATTGTATATAAGTTGGTAAATATAAGTATATAGAAGAATCATGAATGATATTGTTCTCGATCAAAACGTATATTTAGTTAGTTTACAAAAATCAGTGCCCGAGGTCTAATATTCGCAACTGCATGGTGAACACTTGTTCAATTACTTTTACCGTTCTTAAATAATGTGCAACTCTTTTAATTTTATAAAATTAATATTTATCTGGGAAATTTGAGAAACGTATCTGTCGGTGTTTAACGATTTATAAATCTTCAGCATAAACTGTGATCCATTATTATCTTTTCGAAATAGTATTCATATATTATTGTTAAAATTGAAACATTCATCTCTATATATTTTCCCCGGGCGCTAATTTTTTCCCGGGCGCTTTTTCTTTATCCGGGCGCTCCCGACGCTTTTTAGTAGGATCCGATTAGATATCTTAACTTAAGTAGTTTTAAATTATTGAAAAACAATAGTTAATAGTTTTAAATAGTTTCAAGGAATATGATTGAATTTAAGTAGAGTAGAACTCGTTTTTATAGTTTTACTTATAATTTTGCAAGTTAAATTAATTTAATCGTTATTTTTCAGTACAATATGAATTATGTTGAAACAAAGTTACAATTTCGTTTAAAAATAACAGTATTTTTTAAATAGTTTATTACAGTGTAGAAAGTTGAACGTTAATCTTAATGGGATTCCTAAATGTTATGACACCTTCAGTAGGTCAGTCTAGTCATTAAGAGTTCAAATAATAGTCGTCTGCAAATGCAGCTGGTGGATATTCATTACATTGTTTATATCATCTCTGGGAATCAGGTTAACTTAGTGTGAAATTTTCTGTCTAATGTTGCAGACGTAAACAGTTCGCTGTTTATTACAGCGAAAACAATGTTGTGAAATTATAATAAATGTTGTAAATATTGGATAAAGTCTAAAGTGTAAAGTCTAGCGCTGAAGATATAATAAAATTAACGGTATCAATTTTCTTGCACCAGATGCGCATTTCGACAATACATGACTCTTCAGTGATGCTCGTGGCCAAAATTTTTAAAATCCAAAGCTTATAAAAAAGATGAAGAGCTATAATACAAAAGGTCCAAAAAGTATAGCCAAATCCGTGAAAGGAATCAGAGCTTTACATAAGGGAGATACATTCCTTAATTTATAACAATTTCTATCATTTTGTAACAGCAAATTTTAATAACACATAAAAAATCCGTATTTTCATTCCAGTACCGAAGTACTGGCTACTGGGCTGGTGATACCCTCGGGGACTAATAGTCCATCAGCAGAGGCATCAACCCAGTGGTAGTAATAAAATTAACGGTATCAATTTGCTTGCACCAGATGCGCAATTCGACAAACATGTCTCTTCAGTGATGCTCGTGGCCAAAATATTTGAAATCCAAAGCTTATAAAAATGATGAAGAGCTATAATACAAAAGGTCCAAAAAGTATAGCCAAATCCGTATAAAGTGTAGCACTGAAGATGTAAATTCAAGCGCTGTAGATGTAAAGTCTATCGCTAGAAATGTAAAATCGTGTTTTATAGTGTGTTGCAAATAAGGATGCAAGAAAAGCCTCGGTCACATCTTACCGGATAGCTCGAACGGACGCCTAACGGAAAACCTTTTTCAATCCGTTCATGTCCGTTAGACGTCCGTTCTTATTCGTAAGACGTCCGTCCATATCCGTTGCATGTCCGTTAAGCGGCGTACGTTTTATCCGTCGACGTCCGTTCTGTCCGGTGGAAAATTTTGAGCATATTCAAAACGTTGAACGGACGTCCAACGGATAAAATGTCCGTTGAACGTCCGTTAGGCGTCCGGTTTGTACGGTACTCGTCTGTTTCGTTTCCTTTTTGTATACGTTACGTGTCCGTTATACATCCGTTGGTGGTCTGGATGATAAACTCACCAACGGACTTCAACCGGACGTATAACGGATAAAACGGATGTTGAACGAAGGAGAAACGGACTTCTACCGGACGTATAACGGATAAAACGGATGATCAACGGATCTGAAACGGATATATGCCAATTGAAAATTTTGCGTCAGAAATGCCAATTATTGGTATGTCAGATTTCTTAAGGTTCATGAATTCTTATTATTCATAATCAACCTTAGAGTAAGGGCGATTCTTCACAATCAAGCAGCTCTTATTTAAGACACTGACCGTTTGCGGTATTTTGAAGAATAAACCAAAAACAGTTACACCTAAACATTTTGAATATTTATGCGATGTACATGTATTATTATTGTTGCCTTTTATTTTTCCGTATATATTGTTCATCCGTTTTATCCGGTACGCTTCCGTTAGGTGTGCGTTTTATGCGGTACTCTTCCATTGGATGTACGTTCGACATCCGTTCTGTCCGGTACGTTTCTGTTTCTCGTACTTTGCATATCCGGTATGTGTCCGTAAGGCATCCGTTACACGTCCGTTGTATTAGGTCAGTACATCAACGGACTCCCAACGGATAACAATTCTGTCAACGGACAACTTTTATTTTTATTCGTTAGGCGTCCGTTCGTGCTTCGGTCACACCTCACCGGATAGCACGAACGGACGCCTAACGGATGAAAAAAAGATGTCCGGACAGAACGGATGTCCAATGTATATACAGATGGTATGCTGCTTTCACGAAAAAATACTTTGGGTAGCACTTTACCAAAGAGAATAAGCCTTCTTCAAATCTCTCCGATCATAAGCTTTAGTTTTCAAAAATGTCCATGAACCAGAGTTTGAATGGTGTCGATACTTTTATATTGACTGCTTTATTTGAATGACCGAATCAGTGCATTGCTCAGCTTTAAAATTAATGCACTTATATAATAGAATCGAAGAGTACATCGATAGAGTATGGTTATTAAATTTGGTATGTTGTAAATGTTAGATGAAATTGTCTACGTTTTTTTATTCTTCTGTAATGTTTACTGTTTTCAGAATGTTTTTAGTTTTCTTTTTTAGCTATGGCTTAGTCAGTTTATTTTCGACTTGTGGGTTTTTATGTCCTCTGGGTATCCTTTGCCTGTTTTTTAGTTATGATTTTTTTTTAAGTAAAGGAAATGGCGGATAAATTGTTTATTTAAAAAAAATTGTTACCTATGTCAAATTGAAAACATTGCCAGTGTTTATCTTATGAGAGCACCAAATGATAGACATGTCTACCGAAACAAAAACATATTCCAATAAAATCGTTATCACGATATGATCGATTTTTTAATATCTTATAAGCATTTTCAAAATTATTTGATTTCATAATATTAATCCACACATTATGCTATCTTATAATATTATTGATTTTTATAATATATCTTAAATTATGGTGTACCATAATATTCGTTATGGTGTAATGTAACTAGCACTTTACCAAAGAAAATAAGCCTTCTTCAAAACTCTTCAATCATTAGCTTTAGTTTTTCAAAGATGACCATTAACGAGAGTTTGAATGGTGTCGATATAGTATGGTTATTAAATGTGGTATTTTGTAGATGATAAATGATAGTTATGGATTAACCGTTTTACAGATGATATCGGATATGTTCCTTATTTCATAACTAAAATCCCCTTTCCTTTTCACGTATATGACATACCGAATTAAAGTATTTACCGGGTTTGTAATAACATGAGCAACACGACGGGTGCCCATGTGGATCAGGATCAGCATACCCTTCCGGAGCACCTGATATCATCCACAGTTTTCGTTGGGGTACGTGTTGCTCAATTTTTACCTTTCTGTGTTGTGTATTGGGTTCTATTATTTGAATGTTTGTCTTTTCGTTTTTAGCCATAGCCTTGTCAGTTTATTTTCGATTTATAAGTTTTGACTGTCCCTCTGGAACCTGTCGCCCATCTTTCACAGAGAGTAGTTACATTGTTTTAGTATTTTGTAAGCGCGACATTTTTGTAAACTTAATTCATATATGTAATTTATTATTGTATTAGTTTAAAGCAATTCAATGGGACGTCATATATCTTATATGAATTCACTCGTTTGAATTTAAATTGGAGAAAAACAGTTTCCTTACGACAAAACGCGATAATACCATATCAACCCGGCTTTTTTATTAGTCTGAAATGTTGACCAGGATTCAAGTCTTGCTAGTTCACAAAGTGTTAGTCTGTTGTCTACTCTCTGGCTGGAGTGTTGTCTCTTTTACAACATATATTCCCTCTTTCGATCTCAATTTTATATAATTAGACATGACGTCCTACTCGGACATATTATTGTGAATCCGGAGCAATAAGTCATTACTCTCAATAAAAAAATACTACTTAATTCGGAAATTAAGGAATACAGGTGTTATAGTTTAAGAATATTAGCCGAGATAATAGAACAATTTTTAAACCTTTATACAACATTTCTCGTAGCTTTTATATTATATTTTATTGTTTGAATCAACTGATTTACCATTCAATGAATTGCGATTAACACGTAGTGATTGATATTTGTTTTCCTTTAGAGTGTTCAAATCTCTATATTATAAATATTTAATATATTTATTTATATTATTCTATATTAAATTTTGACTAACAAACTTCGTGTTTTGACTAGTATGATGTGCAAAGAAGTCAACGAATAAATTTGGATAAATAGAAATAGAATATTTTTTTTCGATTTTAATATTATATATTAACAAACAAAAATAAAAGTCTACTATTAATGTCGTCATGCATAAGTCACCATCCACATTTCATACAGTACTTATATCTTTATTCCTAAAAGATTATTTTGACAGATTGCACTCCCATTAGTACGTTGTGATATAATTTCAACTAGGCATTAATATTATGAGTTCATTCTGCAATGTGTATAAATTTTCATATCAAACGTAAATTATGTCATCTGTTTCTTACCAATTAATCATACTGCTGAACTTAATAATATTGTATTACATGACCTTGCTTCGCATTGAAATATAGTTTAATACTTACAATTTATTTCTTCTGCTGTTTTTATACTTGTATATAAATTAATTTTGTGGTTCTCAAGAACCAATATGTTATCTTAATTTTTTAAGAATTTTTTACTGCAGATATATAGAAGTCAAATGGACAATAGCTGAATTTTGATATGCAACGTGTTATGTAGGAAAACAACAATCATACATGTCATAGTGCTCTTTTAAATACTCAGGTGTATCTATCATCAAATATTGACCGACGTCGAAATAAATATTTATTGATAATACATCAAAATGAATATCTAATTTCTACCTGCCTATGTTTATAGATTATGATTTTTTTTTAATTCTGTCTTGATGTCTCGATTTTTATTCTAAGATGTAATTTTTATTTACATGTAAGACAACACAAGATACTTTTCTTTTACAGACACAATTTTAATTTTAAAGGATTTGAAAATAAACATTTCAAATTTGATGGTGACAGAAAAAATAGGTTGTATGTGTATTCGAATTAATGTACCCACCTTACCCAATATACACAAATACATATAAGCAACATTAAAACGGTCTACAACATAAACTGAATTTGAAACAATAACAATTGCATGTAATGAGTTTTTGTGGATCTGACCATTAATTAAATTTCGTCAAATCAAGACGTATAAACCAAGAAAGTAATGTGTTTCTATACCTATTGTTTATATAGTCATTTATAATTTAAAAAGACGTCTGAAGGATGTTTACTATTATTTTTATAACATTTCCCCCTGATAAAACTAATGTATTGTAAACGAGGTCAACTGACACACTTATTTTCTACATTTATTTTCTACAACACGATAGATTCATTGTTTAAGGAACGATAATACATTTAACAAAAATATGGCTTATAAGACGACACGATTTGTCTCCCTTGTACAAAAACTGTTCTAGATAAAAGACATTGAAGACGGAAGAATTTTAATTATGACGCGAGAAAGGCGACGATTGTCGGATGAATATAATCAATAGATGATCATAAAAATAGCATTTTAAGATTAATAAATAACGGAACTTGTTAGCAGTACCCAAAACATTGATTTTCGACACATCAAATTTTATTTTTTCATGCATAATTATGAAATTCAATAATATTCAAAATTATGGACACGCATAATATTACGGGAAATATTATTTAATCTCATAATATTATGGCTTTTCATAAAGCAGTCAAATTTAGCCAATTCCATAATATTATGGAGTTCGCTAAGTGCCCCGACTGTTGTGCGATAAGACCATTTCGGGGACCTTTGCCTACGAACAGACACACAGTTGCCCGTATCAAAGATAGTGCAGACCTTACCAAAGATGGAAATTAGCATCGTGGAAGAAGATCCATTATTCCAATGAAATTCGGTTTATCTTCCTTAGCCCGATCGTAGCCCGAATTTGAACCATATTGAGCATATATGGGACACTATTGAGAGTAAAGGACACCCAAGTTCAAACACGTCATGAAATAAACAATGCTCTTTGTCAGGAATGGTTGCTCATACCTTTGCAACAAATTAGTCGACTTATGGCCGGAATCAGAAGACGTTAAGATGCGGTTATCAGTTTGAATTGATGCTGCGCACAAGGTACTTATTTTTTGACGTATAACGATCAACTATGATGCGAACAATCATCTAAAGATTAATTTTGAAATGTCTGACATTGTAAAGTTTGACTACAGTAAAAGTTGTAGAATACATTTTTGTATAAAAAAAACACTTCGTTTGTTATACAAATTTTGATTAGATAAAACATTTTGTTTTCATATATTTTTTTTATCATTTTTATGCCAATGTTATCATTAACTACGTTTGAATATTATTTTATAAATACTTTACCGTATTCCGTCCAAAATGAGAGGCTGATTTTTCAAGGTGTTGCAATACTTTTTTCAAGGTGTATATATGTATTGTTATGTTATAATTTAGGCCTTTTTTTCTCTCAAGTGAATAATTGTAGCTGACTAAACGTTATGTTTTTTTTCCTTACTGTCGAAGGCTGTACGAATGCTTAGTATTGTTTACATCCACTTCATTTGTAGTGTTGTTGATAGTTGTGTCATGTGCAATCATACCACTTATTCTTAGTTTTATATTATCAATGATATTTGAGGTCAAACACACAAGATCTGGTTTATTATGCTAATCCTGGTATTACATGCATTCAAACTGACTTAAAAATCATACAAACACAGACATAAATCTGTCAAAGACGCCAAGAAATCAGTTGTTAAAGTTGAAAGTACATTACGGATATAGTAAACGCTTTCCCAAAAAAATACAAAATAAGTAAAAGTTTAAACAAATTGAAACCTTTCATTTGAGTTTAAAACGGCAAAAGTAGTGTTTTTTAATGTTTTTTTGTTGTACCAATCGGATGAGATACATTTATTTCCTATTTTCCTGTCATATCAGAACAGACGATAACGTACGTTTAATAAAATTGAGAATGGAAATGGGGAATGTGTCAAAGAGACAACAACCCGACCAAATAAAAAAACAGCAGAAGGTCACCAACAGGTCTTCAATGTAGCGATAAATTCCCGCACCCGGAGGCGTCCTTCAGCTGGCCCCTAAACAAATATATACTAGTTCAGTGATAATGAACGCCATACTAATTTCCAAATTGTACACAAGAAACTAAAATTAAAATAATACAAGACTAACAAAGGCCAGAGGCTCCTGACTTGGGACAGGCGCAAAAATGCGGCGGGGTTAAACATGTTTGTGAGATCTCAACCCTCCCCCTATACCTCTAACCAATGTAGAAAAGTAAACGCATAACAATACGCACATTAAAATTCAGTTCAAGAGAAGTCCGAGTCTGATGTCAGAAGATGTAACCAAAGAAAATAAACAAAATGACAATAATACATAAATAACAACAGACTACTAGCAGTTAACTGACATGCCAGCTCCAGACTTCAATCAAACTGACTGAAAGATTATGATTTCATCATATGAACATCAGGCACAATCCTTCTCGTTAGGGGTTTAGTATCATACCATCATAACATATATGAGAAGAACATAACCCGTGTCAAGCCAACAACCGTTTTTAGAATAAATGTGTTTAGTTCCGATGCAAAGACCTTATCAGTGACTCAATATTAGCGCCAAAATATGCAATCTTTAATGACTTGACAACAGTATCGTAATTATATCCCTTCTTAATTAGTCTATTCAAAGGTTTTGTAAGTTTCTGAGGTGAATACTGACACCTTTGTGCTTTATACAGAATATTTCCATAAAAAATTGGATGTGAAATACCTGAACGTATAAGAAGTCTGCATGTTGAGCTATATTTACGAATGATGTCTTTATACCGATGATAACATTTAGTAAATGTTTTGACTAGTTTGTGATATCGAAAACCCTGGTGTAATAATTTTTCAGTAATACATAAATTTCTCTCGTTAAAATCTAAAACATTGTTACATACACGACCGAATCGTACAAGTTGAGATATATAAACACCGTAAGATGGTGACAAGGGAACGTCACCATCTAAAAACGGATAATTAACGATAGGAAATGAAAAATCATCCCTTTTATCATAAATTTTAGTATTCAGCTTTCCGTTAGTGATATAGATATCAAGATCGAGGAAAGGGCAGTGGTCATTGTTAGTATTAGCTTTATTTAAAGTAAGTTCAGCAGGATAAATTTCATTAATATACATACTGAAGTCGTCATTATTGAGAGCCAAAATATCATCCAAATATCTAAAAGTATTATTAAATTTGTTTATCAGATGTTGTTTTGATGGGTCTTTGCTTATTTTTGTCATAAATTGTAACTCATAACAATACAAAAAGAGGTCCGCAATAAGTGGCGCACAGTTAGTCCCCATTGGAATTCCGATAATCTGACGATATACGGAATCCCCAAAGCGAACAAAAATGTTATCTAGTAAAAATTCAAGGGCATATATAGTATCAAAGCATGTCCAATTAACATAGTTTTTTTGTTTATTGCTACTAAAAAATGACCTAAAAGAGTTTGAACATATATATTCACATTCTGATTTTTTGAATGCCCATTTAATTAGGTGTGTGATTTTTTTCTTAATGAGAATGTGAGGCAATGTGGTATACAGGGTAGAAAAATCAAAACTTTGAACAGATTCAAAATCACCAATATAAGCATGCAATTTATCAAGTACTTCCAACGAGTTCTTGACACTCCAAAAGTAATTTATTCCACTATTTTCGAAGGCCTTACTTGAACAATTTATTATAAGGTTTTTAATTGTACCAAGTGTGCTGGTAAGAAGAATAGACAATTTAGTAGTTGAACAATGGCTTGAAGACGAAATAAATCTATATTTGTAAGGGGTTTTGTGTAGCTTCGGAAGCCAATACATAGTTGGGACTTTCATTGTATTTGGCTCTGCTTGTAAAGCGGTGGCTAGAAGTTTATGTTTGTTACAGATTTCGTTTTCTGAAAATGGAGTCAGTTGGAATGTTGGTGAATTGGTGATTTCCTTGTTCAGAACCTAAATGTAAAATTTTCGTCAAACAATGATAATATTATTAGCAGCTTTATCGGCCGGGACAAAAACAAATTCCTTGGCTAGTTCTTTTAGTTTATGTTTGATACGAGAAATGGGTTTATTGTGGTTATTGTTAATGGTAAAATGTTCTTTAAAATGTTGAATACGTATATCAACTATCTTCATTACTGAATTAAAAAAAGAGTCCAAAGATTTTTTGTCAGCCTTTTCCCGTTTTATCCATTTCGTACAGTAAGTATGGAGAGAGTCGTGGATGATATTACGACACTCATTCCAATTGATAATTGACGGGGGACGATATTTAGGTCCTTTACTGAGGAATGATTTTAACTCTCGGTCTTGAACGATGTTAAGATCTCCTGTTATAACATGGGACATGGGTCCATAAATATATTCGGAATTACTGCAATTACATGAAGTAGGTGTATTTTCACTGATATTAACATCTTTACACAATTGACTATAATTAAACACAAATTTCCGGGTAGATTTCTTGTAAATATAACAAATAAGAGGTAGCTCAGTATTGTCAAAATATCCAGGAATTTGTTCTTTAACAGAATGGTCGTTAAATATACCGGCAATATTTACAAAATCAAAGCCTTTATTGACATACTTAATTTTAATAAAATGTTTTTTATGATCTTCAGGGCGATCAATTTTTGGAAATAATTTAGAATAACAATATGCCATAATAATTTGAACAATTTCATACTTAGGACTGCTATATGAAATTGTGTTGCAATCCTCCAAAATTTTATTTAACTTATTAACCGGTAACGAACAGAGTTTTGTTAACAGATAATGTCTGCCGTTGTTTTTAACATTCATTTGTTGTCTATTCACACAATCCACATTTTAAATTTTAGTCGATATAGTGACAGGTAGTTTAGATTTTTAAGTTTTATTTGCATCCGTATACCATCAATGAATAACACCACGGTATACATTTAGGTTACCACAATGACACAAGAAATAAGGGGATACGTCTAAGTTATAGTAGTTTCTTTGTCAAACAAGGACAATAGAAGTATACCTGTGTTCAATGTCAACAATGATCCTGCCATAATTATCAAACACATAGTACATACTAAAGTCATTAATTTGAATATATCTTATATCAGTCGTAATGTAAATACGGCGTAAGATAACTTATTTTGGTATACAGATTATATTTATTCTTGAGCACTCTAAGTTGATTATACATGTTGTAGCACTTTGTTGATAACGTTAATGATCAACTTTGATTCTTGAAATTGACAAAATAGTTGATTTGTTTATAAAGATGGGGAGTCTTTCGATATTTTTTATGTAAAATAGAAGAACATTATAAGTTACGGTTTGAGATGATCAAAGTCAACAAATTTCGATATAGGTAGTAAAAAACTCACTTAGTTCAGCAAATTTATACAATTTTACTTTATACATGTGTAGCTACTTACAATTTTGCAAAGATAGTTTTGGTTAAATCAATTATTGTTCATTAACCATATTGAGGGGACGTAGTTTGGTAATCATGAAATATGTAATAGATATCTGGATGTTGTGTTCCTGTTTCACGTTAACGGTATGTTATGGCTGAAAAACGGGCGGTGACAACTGTTTTGATTTCATTTTTGAATACATTTTATTAGAGCTATTCTCTCATATCTTTATTTTAAAATGATATTCGTTTGATCTGTAAATTCCATACACTTTGTGTCATTTATGACTGCATGTAGCTTTAAAAAAATCAGTGACCTATCATTCTGATTACACGTTTTAGCAGTTCACAGTATTCACTTCTTTTTGGAAACGTATGACAATATTATCATTTTTCCGAAACAAATATGAGGTCAACATGTTATTCGTGATCTTAATTTTATACCATTCTCATATTTTAATTAATTTTTCGACATAAACCAAAAAGTTGTATGCAACTGATGCAAAAAGATTAGATACAAGAAAAACATTCCACCTAATGTTACGGCCTTTTTTTAAATATAATATATAACAATCTACATTTTTGAAAACACTAACTGCCGTTATAACGTTTTTATGTTAAAAACTTGAATGCACGTATCTTGATATCTTTTTACAGTGATACATTATATTTCGTGATTTTGTTTCCGTGCACCATGTTAGGAAGACTGCTTACTAGATATTTTTTGTTTGTTTTCATCGAAGTTCCTTTATAAACCTTTGTATTATTGACGATCAATTTATTAGATAGAGTAAAAACTTGTACTTGTATATCAGAAGTCGTAATATTTTTTTGTCAAATATCGTTTGATCAATCAAATGTGTTCTAAACAGTATCGATACATTATCGTATCATGTTAAATGTAATAAAAGCTTCTTAGTTAAATAAACTAGCTTAAATATAGGAAGGACACTGTTCAATTCGTATTTTGAATTATTTTCAAAATAAGACTTGTATTGGATTAATACACTCAAAAGATATAAACAAAAGGAGAATATTGTATTATCGCCAATGAGATATCTTCAGCATAGATCAAAACCTCAAGGTCACTGTATGGCCTTCAACAATGAGCCAACTCCATACCGCATAATCAGTTATAAAAATACTGAAATGCCAATTATCAATCAAAATCATTATCAAATAGCATGAATTCTGTACAATAGAGTACACTTTAATATTTGGTTAAACATTTTTTTCATCTTTTGAGGTTCGAGCATTCAACTATATGTAATCCTCCAAGGTTGTGAAGATTGATTTCAGTCTTTGCCTCAATTATATTTATCAAATGTCCGAATTCCTTTGACGAGAGTTGTCTCACTAGAAAAACCGAATAAATAGCTTCGGAAAATAAGAATCATACAACTGTAGTTTCAGAAATGATATGCGAGGTTTTCATTAATGCGAACAATGCGACTCATTGAGTAAAACTTCCATTCTGATACATATATATCTTTTTGTAGCGTTCCCCAAAATCGCAAAAGATAGACTTGCGTTTTGTTCAATCTTCAAACAATTGCACTAAAAAAGCACGCAATAATTTCTGAATTTGCAGTTGTAAAAACTTTTCTTTCAAACAGCAGGCACAATAAATATATGTAATGCATCATCAATATATTTGCTTGTGTGAAAATAATTATACCTTATTCAGAAAATGATTTCAAAGAAAGGTTTTGTAAGTTTGAATCACTTCGTTATACAAAGAATCACACATAACAATGAGTATAAATAACGGTCACTAGCATTCAATGTCAATCATGTTTATCACTTAAAATGAATACACAAGATTGACAGATGCAAATGTAAAGCCACACTAATTTTGTTCCTTGTTCGACCGACCAACCCACACATGTTATTTTCTTAACGAAAAAAAGTAAAATATATTTTTTATAATCCCGCTAAATGCATCCGGAAAAATCTTCGTGTGTATTTCCCGCGCCTTTTCTTGTAAACATTACAAACATAATATAAAGATATTATCATTGGTTTCAATTCCTTCCCCTTACTTACATTCTCCTGCAAAATCATGCTGATTTTCATTGTTATAATAAAGTACGCAGAACTTCTAAAGGAGAATTGTTGCCTTTAACTGCTTTAATGTTTGCCTGTACAACAAACCTATCCGTCCCCGGTGCATGTTTATGCACCTGTCCTGAGCTATGAGTCTGTTGTTCAGTAGTTTTCGTTTGTCGGTGTGGTTCATAGATCTTTTTTTAATATAGATAAGATCGACGGTTTTCAAGTTTGAATTATTTTACACTAGTAATTTTTGGGTAGCTTGATAGCTTGCTGTTTGGTCAAGACCTAAGCCCTGTGTTAAAGGCCATACTATGTCTATGACCTGTAACTGTATTAGCGTTAAATGCTGTACATTATCAGGTTGGGAACAACCCTCCAAATGCATAATTCCTTAAATGAGGGGTAATTTCACTGTTGAAGAAAAGGAAAACTTTGAATGTTTACCTTAAATGGCTGGAAATTCAAAATATTTAAAACATTTTTTTCTAAAAGAGGCGTACTCTAATTCTTAAAATAAAGAAG
Source organism: Mytilus edulis (assembly GCF_963676685.1). NCBI lineage: Eukaryota > Metazoa > Mollusca > Bivalvia > Mytilida > Mytilidae > Mytilus > Mytilus edulis. Next base: position 89,125,730 of record NC_092351.1, read on the forward strand.
ATAAATATATAAAAGTCCAGGAATATTACATAATTCTCGGACATGTTTTGACCATATTATAACTGATAGATGCATACAGATGGGTGCGGTCCTAACCTTGACAAAAGTTAACTTAGAGTTAACTTGTTGACTGCTTTCTAAGTTAACTTGAGAATTTATAAGCAGTCAAGCAAGTTAACTTCGTCGTTGGTGGACCAGACCTACGGTCTGTTTTTTTTTTAGGACTGCTGCAGACCTATCAACAGGTCTGCTCCAGACCAGACCTGTGGACAAGTCTGCTTTTTACCAGTCCTGAGGACAGGTCTGCCCCAGACCAGACCTGTGGACAAGTCTGCTTTTGACCAGTCCTGAGGGCAGGTCTGCCTGTTCCTGACCAGACCAGTTGACAGGTCTGCTCCTGACCAGACTTGAGGACAGGTCTGCTTTTGACCAGACCTGTGGACAAGTCTGCTATTGACCAGACCTGAGGACAGGTCTGCTTATGACAGTATATCGTTATAAGAGTTTTCATATCAGACTTGAACTTTAATTAAAATACGTAAACAACATTCGCATTCTTTTTCCACAGATATCATTTATTATTTACTCGCTAGACTTTATTAGATGTTATACAAATTCTCTTTTTTTTATTTAATGTATTCTTAAATAAATCAAAAAAAAATGCCTATACAATCACATAGAGTGTTTTTTTTTATTAGAAGGCGGATAGAAAGGTTGTTCAACGCTTCCGAGCAATATTCACGGGATATCAACAACATTGTCGACGTTGCTTTGTTCCCCGTTTTTTACCTGTCCCTTCCTTAATTTTACTTTATGCATAAATGTACATGCATGGATATTTCATTGTTATTCAACTTGTTTGCATTGGATTAACTATTCTATTTTCCGCAGAATATTCTAACAGAAATTGTACAGTGTCCGTAAGCATACGGTGTGGTAAAACTATCAACAATCTCGTCAAATTCGTCAGATTGGTCAAGAGATTTGTCTTTGTCGATTAATTGAGATATGGGACGTCCCAGAATTATACTCAATGCGCACTTTGATGAAATAGTTGCCACTTGAGGTTTAACTATAAGCAAAACCAACCAACCGACATAATAGATAAACAGTATACTATTCCCAGAAGAAAACCTTTTTTATTAAATCATTGTAACTAGGGTAGTATTTACAAATGAATACACCTTAATATCGCTATTTGTCCGCCATTGCTAAATACCACACAGGTTCCCGTAAAATTTGGATGTCATCAAACAGAATATCTGACGCCACAATGGGAAAGTGATTTTTGTATGCGTCAAAAGTTCAATCGTCTGGGTCAGCCGTGATTAGCTATAAGTTGTATTCAGACATGTCAGTGTTGGTACTTTGATGATGCGGCATAATAGTTTTGTTTTACACACCATCATGAACTACTATATAATAACATTAACGGTACCAATTTTTCTGCACCAGATGCGCATTTCGACAAATAATGTCTCTTCAGTGATGCTCGTGGCCAAAATATGTAAAATCCAAAGCTTATATAAAAGATGTAGAGCTATAAATTCAAAAGTTCTAAAAAGTATAGCCAAATCCGTGAAAGGAATCAGAGCTTTGCACGAGGGAGATACATTCCTTAATTTATAATATTTTTTAACCATTTTGTAACAGCAAATTTAATAACACAAAAAACTCGTATTTTCATGCCAGTACCGGAGTACTGGCTACTGGGCTGGTGATACCCTCGGGGACTAACAGTCCACCAGCAGAGGCATCGACCCAGTGGTAGTAATAACATTAACGGTACCAATTTTTCTGCACCAGATGCGCATTTCGACAAATAATGTCTCTTCAGTGATGCTCGTGGCCAAAATATGTAAAATCCAAAGCTTATATAAAAGATGTAGAGCTATATAATCCAAAAGTTCCAAAAAGTATAGCCAAATCCGTGAAAGGAATCAGAGCTTTGCACGAGGGAGATACATTCCTTAATTTATAATATTTTTTAACCATTTTGTAACAGCAAATTTAATAACACAAAAAATCTGGATGTCATAAAACAGAATATCTGACGCCACAATGGAAAAGTGATTTTTGTATGCGTCAAAAGTTCAATCGTCTGGGTCAGCCGTGATTAGCTATAAGTTGTATTCAGACATGTCAGTGTTGGTACTTTGGTGATGCGGCATAATAGTTTTGTTTTACACACCATCATGAACTACTATATATGACGTGACTGTTATTTTGAATAAAGAGATGAAATGCTGACACTCATTTTATGCGGATTTTTTTTCATTTATCATGTTTATATAGTTTCCCAATATTATTGATCACATAGATATAGGAAGATGTGGTGTGAGTGCCAATGAGACAACTCTCCATACAAATAACAATTTAAAAAGTAAACCATTATAGGTTAAAGTACGGCCTTCAACACGGAGCCTTGGCTCACACCGAACAACAAGCTATAAAGGGCCCCAAAATTACTAGTGTAAAACATTCAAACGGGAAAACCAACGGTCTAATCTATATAAACAAAACAAGAAACGAGAAACACGTATATATTACATAAGCAAACGACAACTACTGTACATCAGATTCCTGACTTAGGACAGGTGCAAACATTTGCAGCGGGATTAAACGTTTTTAAAATGGATCCAAACCTTCTCCCTTTTTCTGAAACAATAGCATAACATCACAACAAAGAAAAACATACGATAAAATATCAATTGGCAGATTTAACTCAATCAAAAAACGTATGATTAAACAATGAACGAATAAATTCGATCTGCGATATCTGAATACAAATGCACAGTTAATTAAATATTAGAGACAAACATTCATGACCAAAAAGCTAACAAACAAATTCAAACACATGACTGAGAAATATTTAACCAATCAATGTTCACTTTAGAAAAAAAAAACGTTTTTTTTATAATCTTGAAGTTTATACAAATGTTGTAAGAATAAGTGAAAAATTGAAGATATTACAAATAATCAAAGCTGGTGTACAGACAAGATCCATATAAATAAAAAAATAACAAAAAAGCATTATAAACAGTATCAACAGGTCGAATTAACAAGAAAATACGATTTGAGAGTACTCGCAGTAACTGACAGCTAGTTAAAAGCCAAAACCAATTAATAATAAAAAATTATGCATCAGAGACTAAAATCGACTAAAACACATCACAGGGATTTAGTATTTTAACGTCATTAATAGTCAAAGAAGACATGACTTGTGCAATGCCAAAAATAAATGTATCGACAGGTAGTAGTATAGTGAAGAGCGACTTCTTTAGAAATAAAAGTTAACGTGCCTGTGTCTCTATACATCTCGCCTCAAAAGATAATGAAATTTAGTTATGGTTTAATTTGCTAATGACAATATCAATATTAGTGCCAATGTGAACTATATTCAGAGATCTTATTACAATATTGGTACGATAACCCTTACTTATAATAGATATAGGAAGATGTGGTGTGAGTGCCAATGAGACAACTCTCCATCCAAATAACAATTTAAAAAGTAAACCATTATAGGTTAAAGTACGGCCTTCAACACGGAGCCTTGGCTCACACCGAACAACAAGCTATAAAGGGCCCCAAAATTACTAGTGTAAAACCATTTGTTTAAAGGTTCGATGAGTTTACAAGGATCACATAGTGATTTCCTCGCTTTAAGTACAATATTACCATAAAATTTAGGATGTGAAATACCATTTTTAATTAGCTTTCTACGGGTATAGCCAAATTTACTAATCAAATCTTTGTATCTATGAAATAATTTAGTAAAAGTTTTAAGTAATTTATGGTATCGAAATCCCTGACACAACAATTTACCAGTGATGCATTGATTACGTTCGTTAAAATGTATGACATCAGAACACACACGGGCAAACCGAACGAGTTGCGATATATAAACACCGTATGATGGAGCCACAGGCACATCGCCGTCTAAAAAAGGAAAATTAACAATAGGAAATGAAAAATCGTCTCTTTTGTCGTAAATTTTAGTGTGAAGTTTCCCGTTTGAAATTGAAATGTCTAAATCTAGAAAAGGACAACTGCTGCTGTTTTAGTTAGATTTAGTTAAAGTAAGTTCGTTTGGGTAAATTTCTGAAGTATATTTAGAGAACTCTGGATTATTCAACGACAAAATGTACATTTATGGTCCTACTAAAAACTCCTGACATTAAAAACATGGCTGATTAACTATGAATGTATATAGATTTACAATTTAAAGTTCACATATGGTCAGTTTTGGTCGAGGCAGTCAAATAATTTTGTTGTAAAGTCAGCATGAGGTATCAAAACTACTGACATTTTGTTACGTATCAATATTTTGAATAAAAGGAGGACATGCTGGTATCCTAAATTTATGCGAACAAAACTTTGTTGTTATTATATTGCAATATTGCTGTCGATTATAATTATACATTGAATCCCAACATTAAAAATATGGCTGATTAACTATGCAGGTATATAGATTTACAATTTAAAGTTCACATATGGTCAGTTTTGGTCAATACGGTCAAATAATTTGGAATACAAGTACTCTTCAGGTATGAAAACTACTGAAATTGTGTTAGGTATCAGTATTTTGAGTAAAAAGAGGACATGCTGGCACCATAAATTTATGCGAACAAAAATTTGTTCTTATTATATTGGAATGTTGCTGTTCATTGTATTATACATTGAATCCTGACATAAAAAATATGGCTGATTTACTATGCGGGTATATAGATTTACAAATTAAAGTGCACAAATGGTCAGTTTTGGTCAATGCGGTCAAAAAATGTTGATGCACAAGTCAGCATAAGGTATCAAAACTACTGAAATTTTGTTACGTATCAGTATTTTGAGTAAAAAGAGGACATGCTGGCACCCTAAATTTATGCAAACAAAAAATTGTTCTTATTATATTGCAATATTGCTGTCCATTGTATTATACATTGAATCCTGACATAAAAATATGGCTGACTTACTATACGGGTATATAGATTTACAATTTAAAGTGCATATATGGTCAGTTTTGGTCAATGCGGTCAAATAATTTTGATGTACAAGTCAGCATGACGTATCAAAACTACTGAAATTTTGAAACGTGTCAGTATTTTTGAGTAAAAAAGAGGACATGCTGGCACCCTAAATTTATGCAAACAAAAAATTGTTCTTATTATATTGGAATATTGCTGTCCATTGTATTAAACATTGAATCCTGATATAAAAAAATATGGCTGATTTACTATGCGGGTATATAGATTAACAATTTAAAGTTCACATATGGTCAGTTTTGGTCAATGCGGTCAAATGATTTTGTTGTACTAGTCAGCTTGAGGTATCAAAACTACTGAAATTTTGTTACGTATCAGTATTTTGAGTAAAAAAGAGGACATGCTGGCACCCTAAATTTATGCAAACAAAAATTTGTTCTTATTATATTGGAATATTGCTGTCCATTGTATTAAACATTGAATCCTGACATAAAAAATATGGCTGATTTAATATGGGGGTATATAGATTTACAAATTTAAGTGCACAAATGGTCAGTTTTGGTCAATGCGGTCTAATAATTTTGTTGTACAAGTCAGAATGAGGTATCAAAACTACTGAAATTTTGTTACGTATCAGTATTTTGGGTAACAAGAGGACATGCTGGAACCCTAAATTTATGCAAACCAAAATTTGTTCTTATTATATTGCGATATTGCTGTCCATTGTATTATACATTGAATCCTGACATAAAAATATGGCTGATTTTCTATGCGAGTATATAGATTTACAATTTAAAGTGCACATATGGTCAGTTTTGGTTGATGCGGTCAAATAATTTTGATTTACAAATCAGCATGAGGTATCAAAACTACTGAAATTTTGTTACGTATCAATGTTTTGAATTAAAGGAGGACATGCTGGCAACGGAAATTTATGCGAACAAAAATTTGTGGTCATGTGTGTAAATGAATCAAACTATTGCAGATTGTGACTGCGTAGTTCAAGGATGTATTACTAACAAGAACGTATACAACTAACTTCAAATATACTTCTTTCCAAAGATATACATAATAAAGTGCAAATATGGTTGAATTTGATAGGTAATGGAATATATATATTTAGTGCCCGTTATCATTGTAACCAAGATCGTTTTTATAATTGATAGATAGTCAGATCACAGATAAATTTGTGTTACAAGCAAGTTTTATGCGTACTTAATTTTCAAATAATTCATTTTGTATTTAATACTGATATAAAACGGAAGTATTAATTTTACTTTATTTTCGATGTTTACACTACGAAACAAAGATATTAAAAATATTTTTAAAAAATCGTATAGAGCGGTCCTGGTTACAAGTTAACTTAGTGTTGATCAGACCAGTCAAAAGTTAACTTGGGAACAGGTCTGGTTTCGATCGGATTTGTCAAAGCAAATGTTAACTTTATGACAGGACTGGTTCCAAAGTTAACTTTTGACAGGACTGGTTCGAAGTTAACTTATATCAATAGCGGACCTGTTTCCAAGTTAACTTTTTGGCAGACATAAAAACAGTCCTAGGACCAAGTCCGCTTTTCAAGTTAACTAGATTTAGGTCCAAGGACTGGTCAGAGCAGTCCTAAGTTCGGTCACAGGTTAACTTTGACCAGTCCAAATGACTGGTCATCAAGTTTACTTGCTGTACAGGTTAGGACTGCACCCATCTGTAGTTCTTTGGGAAATATAACATAAAATATAAATATGCACGCCTTTGTACTAAAAGTGGTTTAACAAAAACCGTTTATAACTTTAAATTTACCCTCATAAAAAGGATAGTTTTAACATTTAGGTGTTACCAATCACTTGAGGAGTTGTTTCCTTTCATAACTTTTTACGCCACTGGGTCGATGCCACTGCTGGTGGACGTTTCGTCTCCGAGGGTATCACCAGCCCATTAGTCAGCACTGCGGTGTTGACATGAATATCAATTATATGGTCATTTTTTTATAAATTTCCTGTTACAAAACTTTGAATTTTTGAAAAAAACCTAAGGATTTTCTTATCCCAGGAATAGATTACCTTAGCTGTATTTGGCACAACTATTTGGAATTTTAGCTACTCAATACTCTTCAACTTTGTAATTGTTTGGCTTTATAACTATTTTGATCTGAGCGTCACTGATGAGTCTTATGTAGACAAAACGCGCGTCTGGCGTATCAAATTATAAACCTGGTACCTTTGATAACTATTTACACCACTGGGCCGATGTCACTGCTGGTGGACGTTTCGTCCCCGAAGGTATCACCAGCCCAGTAGTCAGCACTTCGAATATCAATTATATGGTCATTTTTATAAATTTCCTGTCACAAATTAAAACTTTGAATTTTTTAAAAAACCTAAGGACTTTCTTATCCAAGGAATAGATTACCTTAGCTGTATTTAGCAAAACTTTTTGGAATTTTGGCTACTCAATGCTCTTCAACTTTGTACTTGTTTGGCTTTATAACAATCTCGATCTGAGCGTCACTGATGAGTCTTATGTAGACGAAACGCGCGTCTGGCGTATTAAATTATAATCCTGGTACCTTTGATAACTATTCCCACCTGATTATGACTGTGATGCAGAATTGTCTCATTTGCACTCAAACCACATCTTATTTATATACATATTATATTATATTGATATAGTGCAAAAAAAGAAGACAAACAACTAAAATGAGACCACAAAAACGACAGCGACACAGACAACCAACTTAGAACACAAACAACTAAAATGTACACACATCAACCAACAGCTTCAACCAAATAAACCTTGAAAATATGCAAACTTAGTTTTATTAAAGCTTTCGAATCGCTCGCTCGTCCCAATTTGTGGAGTCAAAAAATCGGTAGTACAAGAAATTGTGGTCTAAACACTTATTCTTTGACGTCATCCGTGCGGACACCGGTTAAGCGAGCAGAAATATATAGCATGCAATTTTGTAATCTTTTCTAATGACAAGTAAGATAAGCCACAACTTTATTAAACAAAAAATCGACATTTTTTACTGGAATCTCGTAACATGAATATTTCTTTTGTTTCTGGAATGTCTAACAGGAATGCGTCTTTTGTAACTGGAAATTCTTAATATGAATGTCATAAATGGAATGTGCCATTTGAATAAAACTACAACAATATCAACGTTTAATCAAACAATAGATACATACATTACTTTAATTTATGACGTTTATGATATTGTAATTGAATTTTTATTTTCTGCAGTAGATAGATAAACGTAAGCAAATATAGATGGCACAGGCTGCATCCAAAACGTGTGAAATATGTGTGTCTAGTCCTGGGCATAACTGTTGCGAACAGTGCGACCAGCTGTTTTGCGATGGCTGTAAAATATTACATTTACGAACAAAGATCAGCAAAAAACATATTTTTTTAAGTGGCCAAAATATAAACCTTGAAGTTGAACAATATTGTAAAGAACATGATGAAAACTTCATATATTACTGCATGGAATGTAATACGCCGATATGTAAAATATGTGTGATTAAAAAACACAAATCACATGATTTTACTGAAATCAAGGAATCAATCGAAGGAATCAAAGGTGAGGTGAAAAAGGTAATCGACATGAAGATGAGAAACCTGCAGTCAAAGATAGCAGATATTGACCAAGAGTCAAATCAATATCAGGCTGATGTTAATGAAGTTGTCCACGCTATACGAGAGGAAGGGAGACACTTAAAAGAGCTGATTGATAAGAAAGTTGAAAGTCTTGTTAAATCTTTGAAAGAGAAAGAAGCACAAAATTTACAAACTTTACAGTCAATTGACAATGAGAATAAAACAGCTTTGGATAAGGCGAAGGAACAACAGAAGACATATCATGACACACAGGGGATAAAAGATACCACGAAACTGTTTCAGGAACTAAAACAAAGTAGGTCACAAATCGACAAAAGAGAAGAAATACAGATTCCTATTTTGCCATCAGTCAAATATGTTAGACAGAAAGTAGTAGAGAGTGAAATAGAAAAACTATTTGGGGAATTAACATTTGGGTAAGTTAGTACTTAGTTATTGATTGCTATGAAGTGTTTTGAAAACTGTTGTGATCCATTCGTTATTTATTTTAAAATTCCTGCCATATCGTTGTCAGTTTCTCTTCGACAATACAGTGTTGAACAAGTATGTCATCTTCTGTCTCTTTTTTCATTTACATTTGTATATCAGATAATCAAAAGGTCTCCACTAAATTAAATTAAACTTGTGAAACAGCAATGCAATGTAAAACACTGCTGATTAGAATTTCTTGGATTAAATTGCATGCTGCATCTTCTGATCAAAATTGAATTGTTGGCTAACATGATCAGCATTATAATTAGTCGTGCAACAAGCTAATTTATGCGTAGGTTGGTCCCCTCCGTAAAACATTCAGTATGCCTTCGGAATATACAAATATTAACGGTCGGTATGAGCTAATGATGGCCTTGAACTTGAACGTTTCGGTTCCCGGTTTGACGACGTCCACATACGGTACCAGTTGAAAATGTCGTCAGCGTCTATAGACGACGTTTCTGGAGTTTTGCAGCGTATGAACTCTGTGATGACTACACAGTATTCATCTTTAAAAAATAAACAAACAGCAGCAATTACAGAATGTCAAAAGAGGAATGATGTGCTAGTAGTTTTGCCAACAGGATACGGCAAAACCGTCATAATACAGGCAAATGCAGATTTAGTTTCATGTGCTGTCAAACTTTTATTTTATTTTTGCTGTTTAAGCTGTATCATTCAATTTTCAATTGAGAATCAACATGATATGATAATAAATATTTAAGAGAATGGATAGCAACGCTCAGTTGTTTTTAATTGATTTTTTTTTATCTGGTCAATGACTCATTGACAGTCCGCTTTTATCAATTCGATATATGTTTGAAGACAACGGTATTTATATTATTATTTAAAAAGAAATAGAAAATTCGTTGCTAGCAATTTGATTATTGTATAGATTGTTTCTGGATATTAAGAGTTTTTTATTTTAGTGTTCAGTTAAATGCTGAAAAAATGTCCCAATTCTATTTAGACTACTTTTCTTTAATTGTTTATACCATAGAATTTAAGATGTATGAAGGCTTTCCTTTTTGCATCATATCCCACATACATTTTTATTCATGATGAGGCTACTGTTATTTTATCTTTCAAGATTTGAGTGTATTTTTACATGAGAACTTGTGTTTACAGGCTCTTCCATTTTTGACAGCTGAAAATGCTTGTGTGGTCATTATTAATGGCCTCACAAGCATTATTCAAGAACAAAAAACTAGATTTGGAGACAAAGCCATTGTAATTGACGATGAAATTATTAAATATTTAGAGGACCTCCCAACTCCAAATAGTAAAAACCAACAGGTATTGAAAAAAAAAGTTCTATTTTTTTTTTCAAAAATGTTATTGTGTTACTGTTTTCTTGTTCAAGTTATATTTATAAAGCCTAGTGTGATAGTGTGAGTCTGTGTCATTGTAAAATCATTCAAATATAAAATAAATAGCGAAGTACAGTTTCCATTGCCTGCAGTTAATGTAGTTATTGCAATAGATTGCACATTTGGCATTTTCAGTTATTTGATATACATGATTGGGGACTGGGTATTAAGCTAACATTGACCTTGGTTAATGTTACACCCAGAATATGTCCTGATACTCTTGGCATTGACAATAACTTTTCATGCAAATATGTGCTTTCTACTGTTGCATTAACTGTTGTTGCAATGATAATCACAGATTGATGATTTGGAGAAAGTGAAAAATTTGTTTAATTGACAAGTGAGGGTTATCACAACTTTTTTCATTCTGTTGGTTTTTATTCTTTTATTTAACTTGGGAAGCGATAATAAATTCGTGAAAAAATTCAACTGTTCTAAAACTTTCTGAGATTTTTAGAGTGTCAGACATACACCACAGAATGTAAAGTAATGTTGTATATATACATTCATATACAATTTAAATTATAAAGTTTGTAAAAACAATCCTGTCTCATTGGCCCTCATATTAAATCTTCTTATTTATATTAATGTCTGCTCTAAGATTTTGTGCAGTACTGCCTGTGAACAGATGTTTCAGACACAATCAGACTTTTTTTTTATATGTGAACATCTTGATTGTTATCTGTAATGCATGAAGAACTTGTTACTTTAGCTTTTCAGAATGAAATTGATTACCGATTGGTCATAATGGGTTTCCTTTAATCTTTATTGCATACACCTCACCATTCTTTTCAATTCTTTATTTTTCATGTGTAGCCAAATATAGCGAACTTTGCTCATTGCTGAATACCAAATGGTGACCTTCTGTATAGTTGCTTTTATCAATACTATTTCATTGATGGTTGACAGTTTCTCATTGGCCACCATACCACATTTTCTAATCGTTATACATAAAATATATTTTGGGATAAATTGTGCATACTTTGGTATGTTCATTTGTAACTTTCAAGATTTGAATTTTAACATAACTCTAAGAGTTTGAACTAACTTCTCTTGATATATTGTGTTTTGTTTTACTTTTGTAATATTTCACCTTTTTTGTCAAGGTGTTGACAACCATCTTTTAACTTAGGAGTATGTATATTCAACTGGTCCTTTGTCTCTCATGTAAACTTAAAGGATTGTTTAAACTACTGCTTTTTGTAAATTGATATTTCTGAACATTTATTTCTTTGGTTTGTTTATCCGATGAAGTGTTCTGCATACATGAGTGTAATCTTTTTCATTTAATGGTTCAGTTTCTTAAAAAATATCAGTTATATTAATGTTGCATGTTGAAAACATTTGTACATTGAAAGCAAGCAATTGCAGTTTTTTATTTGATACAATCATTGAAAATAACTATATGTGTATGGTATCAATTTATTAACCTTGCTTTTTGGCAATGAATTAATTACATTTGTACTACATGTAAAGGAATCACTTATATTGACAGGTTAATATCTATCTTGTAAACTTCATTGATTAGATTTAAATACATTAAAATAATTAGACAATATCTTTATCAATACATTTTTATTACATCTTCATTCCTTTATTTCACATGACTAAAAGTACATTTGACAATGGTAATAAACAATCAATGAACAAAACAAAAATTGAAATCAGATAATAACTGTAAAACTCAACACATACTTCTAAATATTTCAGACTGCACTCATTGTGCAAAGATTAACTGACGGTGATGCAGGAATTAACTATATCATATCTCATCCTGAGCATATTGTTCATCCTGAGGTTAAAAAGATTCTCATGAAAAAGAATATTGCTAATCGTGTATGTACTATTATACCAACATTATTTAAAATAAATATGAGACATTTATATATATGTATATAGCCATATGTCTGATGACACTTTCAAAAGTAATAAGGGGTATGGTACGGAAAATTATTCTAACATCATGTACCTCAAATGATTGCTATACATTTTACTGTCAATTTCAAACTCTGTTATGAAATTAAATTTTGACCACTGTATAAAATTATCCTCTTAAGTGTCCCATTATTCAAATCTCTTATTCTTTACTCCCCTAAAACCTTGAATTTTTTAACCATGAAATTTGAAACATGTAATTATATATGGCAAACAAAAATATATACAATATACGACAAATAAAATAGAACAGTAGTTACAGAGTAAACAATAATATTAGCACAACATATGTGGTAAAATGTTCAAGCTGCATTAATATGATAGCTTAGTTTGTACCAATTTGGCCAAGAACATTAAAAAAATAGGTAAAAATTTTATTTTACACAGATCTATACCCTGGACATGATTTAACCAAATAAAATTTGTCCTGTAAACATCTTTGTCAGATTTACTTTGACAACATATTCGTTACAAATGTGTTTGGATATATGTATAAGACCACACCAAAGGTACCAGTATTCGTTAGTGAAACAAATTATACATTAGTTGTTTTCCATTGGTTGATTTTAAAAATGACCACTGTGTTGTATGGCAAGCTTACAGCCTAATCATCAAATTGAAAAACTGTGGTATTAATGTTTGTTTAAAGTCTGAGTTTTTGTATAGTCTTACATTTTTGTCATGTAGTGCAAGGCAAATGTTGAGGAGAATCTTCAGTAACGTGTAATTTGATACAAAATTCCAACAAACCAGTTTAATTTCAAAATAAATACAAAATAAAGGGACAAACTACTTAACTACTTAAAGGGGGTGAAGATGTATGTATGTTATTTTTAATGATAAAATGCATTGTGGTCAGGCAGATGAAAGAAAAAAAAAGGAAAATTTAAAGTATGAAAAAAATAAAATAAAAATGCCCTTGATGTTGAAGAGTTGATCCGTAAAAAAAATTGAAATATTCCATCCAACTGATAAAATTACTTGTTTATAGATAACACATCTTGTGGTGGATGAAGCACATTGCGTCCTATCCTGGGGAAACTCTGATTTTCGGCCTGCTTACCAGAAGCTAGGTCTACTCAGAGCTGTAATGAAAGACTCAAACATCTTAGCTCTAGCAGCAACAGCAAATGGCATGTCTCAAAAAAATATTTGCTCATCACTGAGAATGAAAGAGCCAGTAATTATTGTTGAATCACCAGATAGGTAGAGACATAAGCTTATTAAAAATTTAGAAACATGATATTATGATATGTGATGTGGTATGATTGCCAATCAGACAACTATCAATCAGAGATGAAATGAAAAGAGCTTGACTCATCAGATGGATACTTATAAAAAAACATTTAAACCAAAAAATATAGTGGAGTTGGCAATGTACTTACACATCCCCACAATAAAAAGACACTAAATCTATATCTGATATATTGTACACACATCTACTGACAGTTAGTTCACAGCCAATAACAAAATGAATAAAGGGCTGCGCTTTAGCGCATGATACGCCTGTTGCTCTTTTAACTTGTCTTTTATGCTTTAAATGAATTTATATGATCAACTAGAAATAGTGTGAGCCCTGTCAAATACCCCCCCCCTCAAATAATAAATAAAAATGCACAAAAAAATTGGAACTTTTAAGGCTACCTCAAATTTAACTAAGTTTGTTGTCTTTAATTTTTTATCCATACATAAAATTTTGTGAAAGTGTTAGTTATTGTCCCAAAATTGGAAAAATCCCCCCTTTTTTAAGCATAAAAATTCATAACACGGAAATGTAAAATCTGAAATTTATAAAGATTGAAAGGGAGCTTACATCAATAGATATAAACAATTCACCAAAGTTTCATGGACATTGGTGAAAGCCTTTTTGAGTTATTGTCCGAAGTGTTAAAAATCACCCTTTTTTATGAATAAAGCCCCATAAATCCAAAACTTAAAATCTGAAATTTATAAAAATTGAAAGGGAGCTTACATCCATAGATATAAACAATTCACCAAAGTTTCATGGACATTGGTGAAAGCCTTTTTGAATTATTGTCCGAAGTGTTAAAAATCACCCTTTTTTTATGAATAAAGCCCCATAAATCCAAAACTTAAAATCTGAAATTTATAAAAATTGAAAGGGAGCTTACATCAATAGATATAAACAATTCACCAAAGTTTCATGGACATTGGTATAAGCCTTTTTGAGTTATTGTCCGAAGTGTTAAAAATCACCCTTTTTTATGAATAAAGCCCCATAAATCAAAAACTTAAAATCTGAAATTAAAAAAAAACGAAAGGGAGCTTACATCAATAGATATAAACAATTCACTAAAGTTTCATGGACATTGGTGAAAGCCTTTTTGAGTTATTGTCCGAAGTGTTGAAAATCCCCCCTTTTTTATGAATAAAGCCCCATAAATCCAAAACTTAAAATCTGAAATTAAAAAAAAACGAAAGGGAGCTTACATCAATAGATATAAACAATTCACCAAAGTTTCATGGACATTGTTGAAAGCCTTTTTGAGTTATTGTCCGAAGTGTTGAAAATCCCCCCTTTTTTTATGAATAAAGCCCCATAAATCCAAAACTTAAAATCTGAAATTAAAAAAAACGAAAGGGAGCTTACGTCAATAGATATAAACAATTCACTTAAGTTTCATGGAAATTGGTGTAGGTGTTTTTGAGTTATTGTCCGAAGTGTGGACGACGGACGGACAGACGGACGGACGGACAGACGGACGGACGGACAGACGGACGGACAACGGTATACCATAATACGTCCCGTCCCGGGCGTATAAAAACATGAAAATATCTCAATATACATGTATGTATGTTATAATTTAACTTTTGATTATACATTACATATATCATAGTATCAATTTATTAAAACTTGGGAATGGTGACTATAAAGCTGACAATACATTATGAATATTTTATAACAGTTAACTATCAATAATAACTCTATTTTTTTGTGATTCATTTGTAAACAGATATATTATGTTAATGATGAGTATTTGCAAAAAATACCAGTCGATGGAATGCTAAATTTCTCAAGCCTTAAAAAATTTCAGTTTTATCTCTGATACTCAGTCAGACACTGGAATTAATTAAGAAGCACATTCTTCTTATAAAATCCTGACTCACCGAAAGTCTTTAAGTCTTAAATACAAGAGCACTACACCACTTGATCGGGTGCCCCAATATGTAATTTCGTAGGTCACCGAGACCATGGTATTATTTTAACCATATATAAAACACACATTTCTCTACTGGAATATATACAAACTGATTGTTTGTTTGTTTATCAAATATTTTCAAAAATTATAAAGTCATTTAAAACAATTGGACTGTATACTAAAGCATTCCTTGTATTCCAGTAATCCCCAAACAATATTCTTAGCCATGTGGACAACATACCCATGGTGAACCAGTTAAGGTTTACAATAAAAATGTATACGCAAAATATATACCTATTCTCGCACCATTGTAGCACCTAAGGTAAATACACTGGCGGTGTTTAAAAATGAACGATATTCATTTGATAACAGTAAATTGGTGAAAAAATACACTAGCTATCAACCAATCAAAATCCAAGATTCTTACATAAGGTGTAATTACATAAAAAAATTCTTCAAAATCAAATTAGAGTTTATCTGTTATAACCCTGGTTGTACAAATAATTCATTAAAATACACATAACATTTTCTTGTAAATAGACCAAATGTGTACCTCAGTGTAGAAAAAAGACCCCCATCTACTGGAGGGGAAAATACTGCAGAGGAGTCAATGTTCAAAACAGTGGATCCCATAATCCAAGAACTTAAAACAAAAATGGAAAACTACAGAAAAACAATAGTATATGTACCCTTAAAATGGTGTGGGGTGCTTCACCAGAGAACTGTGACATCTATTGGAAATGTTACTTCAGATACTGAGGCAGAGAGTTTTTCTCCTATAGTTTCTCAATATCACTCACCACAGTCACAGCAGGTACTCATAAATATACCAAAATTCCAATTTCATTTATTACCCTGCTTGATTTTTTACTATTTATTTCTCTGGACAATAGTTCTTTGTAAAAGTAAGCCATAAATTTATGTCATCCTTTGTATTTTTTTAAATTTTGTTTTAACATTTTGGAATTTTCTAGGTTCCATTTCTCAATATATTAAGATTCAAGGAAGAAACCTCCTATAACAGTGAATATCATCTATAACATTTGTCATTATTTTAAAATTATAAAACCTTGGTTAAACAATGATTGAGATCTGTTCTTATCAAAGTTTTGAAACCATATCTCCTTCACACTAAAAGCTTGGATCACCCAAGACATGAAGGATTTGGAAAAAGGAAGTCTAAGACTACTGTATGCAACTGAGGCATATGGCATGGGAATCGATGTGCCTGATGTGAGGCATGTGGTACATATTGGGCCTCCAAATACCATGGAAAGTATGTTACATGAAAACAATATTGAAATCCAACTGTTTTCCTATTAAACATTAAGTTAAAACACAGTTCTTGGTCTTAAATTTAAAGAATTAGATTTATTTTTTAATCACATATTGTTCGTCCAATCCATAAACGATTTAGTTGACTTGTAATTTTAAGTATCTGCAAAATACATGTAAAATGAAAAGTTTAATCAATTAACCATGAAATGAAATAACCTCAAGGTCAGATGAATCATGCAAGATAGACTTTCAATTATTTCAACTATTTGATTGAGTTGATCCAACCTATAATGGTAACTAAGAAATGGAAGTTTAAGAAATAGCTGATGTAAGCCACACTTTATTGTAGTTTAACATGGGTAGGCATTATTACAATTAAGATAATTTCTATGTTGGATATGTATAAGTATAGAGTGGTTGTGTAGGCTCTTCTGTAATGTTTGATCAACTGATATTTTACTTACAGCTTTTGTTCATGAAATCGGAAGATGTGGAAGAGATGGTGAGCCCTCAAGTGCAACTCTTTTCTATAACAATACAGATTTATGTTCAACAAATCTAAATGAAAAAATGAAAATGTATGTGAAAAACACATCAATATGCCGCAGACAAGTATTACTTAACCACTTTGAGGCAGAAGTAGATAAAACAAGAAATGCACACAACTGCTGTGACATCTGCAGGAGAACATGTCAATGTTCACTGTGTATTTCCACACACATTGAAATCACTTCTGCATTAGAATCTTTGTTATTTAATAAAAAACCAAAAGGCTGTGGCCCTAAATATGTTGAAAACCTATTTCAGATCTGAAAATTGTATTCAAAATTCTGTTTTGCCACAAATTTATACAGGTTTGTCTGAAAATCTTGCTCTTAAAATTTCTGTAAATAAGCGTTATGCAGACCCTCAGGTAGTATCAGAGGATTTCCCAGATTTAAAGCAGAGTTATGTTCTTAACATTTCTAAAATTATAGCCAGAGTAGAAAGCATCTAGATATGACTGTACAAATACAGTGTCTATTTAAATTTGTATTCAAGGTAGTATGAGACCAATGTAATTTTGATTTGCTGACGGTTGTTAACTTTTTATATTTTAGTATGAAAAAAATAAATTTGATGCATTAATGCAATTAGTAATGTAAACATTTATTTATTCCATTACAGATGTAAATAATACAAATATCTAAACGAAGAAGAAATAAAAATTTAGTATATATATTTTCTCAAATTTATCAATACAATCACCTTTGCAAACTACATTTTGTTTAAAGTTTAATATAGGCCAATGTACAGACTTCAACAATGAGCAAAGCACAAACTGCACATAGTGAATTAAAAAAATAAAAATAAGCACTATATTTATAGTTTTATAAAATTTAGAAAACTACATTTTGGCATTTTGTGAGCAAATAATTTATAGAAATGCTCTCATACTACCTGGAGTAGGTCTGATATAATCAATGTGTGTTAAGCAACTATAATGATAAATTTCAAAAGGATTACAAGGGAAAAGAGTTTTTGTGTTTCTTGAACCACTTCTGTAATTTCAAACCATCGACTTTCTCACACAGTGACTTAGGAATATTTTTAAAAGTTTCATATGATCTTCCTTCTTGATGAGTAAATGGCAAAATTTCTCTTAAATCCTCCATAATAACACATACTTCATCATCATAGCTTTTATCTTTGTGTCGTTTGGCTCTAACAAGAGTTCCAACTTCAGTGTCAAAGTTACTTGCAATTTTGTGTATGCTTGGTAGAGCTGAAGTCTTATGCTCAATTGTTGAATTTTCTTTGTTTGAAAACATATGTTTAATGTGTTTTTTGCTTTCTTTTACGTTCCATTCTTGAACTAAATCAGCGGGAACATTGCCATCTTTCCTTCCATGAAGGTTTACAAAGCTAGCACAGAATACCTGACAGGCTTCTTGTAAACCCATTACAGAATATTGCTGTATTAGCATTCGTAAAATCTCCTTATGGTACTTAGCACATATACTATGGCCTCTGAGCTGCACCATCATCATTTTAAGGAGTGGGAGAAACTGTTCCCTTACTGGTTCCTTACAAAGATTAAGAAAATATCGGAAGATCAGTCCTACTTCCAATGAGTAATGGGCATAATATTTTACCTTGTCAGGTTTCAACTTTTGGAAAGTATACTCAGATACTGCCACAGGAATATGTATTGTTTGCCCATTATCTAGCAGTAGTTCTATGTATTCATTAATCTCTGTTGGATCTGTAAAATAAATCACAAAATCCTTTCATCCAATATAATTATCAATTTGATTATACAAATATATACATGTATGTTACATTGAGCAAGTCAAAATAAGAAATTAAATTCATGGTCCTATGGATTTTGTATTTAGGGTATAGGTTCAGGTGTTCTACATAGATTGTTTGATTTTTAGCTTTATAAGTCCCCTAATGACAAAGTCAAAGGGGACTTTAGATTTTCACTCAGTCCATCTGTCTGTTGATCCATCTGTTAGTCCAGCACATTAGTGTTCCATAATTTTTTCTTCATGCTTGAAGATATTCATTTGATATTTTGTATATGGTTTATTATGACAATTAAAAAATCAAGTTAAAAATTTGTTTTGGTCTACTTGTTTCATATAGTATGGAAAATGCCTATAATTGAGATCAGTATGTTTCTATCTAGAACTGTTTTCTAATTTTGATCGGTGGTTTGCTGACATAATAATGTATTTTATACTGCAATCAGTTATTTTACTATACAGATAAAGCTATACATATACACATAAGCTTTATACGTCAATGACCTCAACTAACCTTTAAGCCCCGCCTACTTACTGGAACTACTGTATTTCATCAACAACGTCACATCACAACCATGAGAACGTGTATTAACAATGTTCAAACTTTTACGAATTTAAACTTGTTATGTCTTCAAATTGGTCATTAATATACCATGTTTGTAAAATGTTATTAATTAAGTTCATTATCCCTGTTTAATTCATTAACATGTCAATGTCTTACCGACTGGACAACAGTCATAGGGAAATACCCCAAACCTCGCATTTCCCACGTTTCTAAGCCTCATACAAATAAATTTCATATTTCAAGACACTATACGTATGTTGTCTAAATATACTGCAGCTGTGCTATTTGAGCAGTCAAATTGCATTGACCGTATATATATATTCATATTTGATATACAGTCACTGACCGTATATTTAAGAGATAACTGTATTGTATTTGAAGCTTTGCGGACGTCCATCGTACTCGGCTGGAAATAGGTAGAAATGCTCAGCACAGCCTCACTTTCTACCTGTTTCTAAGCCTTGTACAAACAATATTGATATTTCGAGACAGTGTATGGTTATTCTATATATATTTCAACAACAGGTAAAAATTTCAAGAAGACTATACGTTGCTATAGGTGATTTCACCATACATAGAAAATGAATAAATATTGGTAACACTAGCTAAATACCTTCTAAAACCTGGTCATCCTGAACATGACCACTCCAAGATGGAAAAACGAATGTGTCGACAAATTGTTCTAATGTGTTGTATGTCCATATCTCTCGTGCTCTGTCATCATCAAAAGATGTTGGTGGCAAATTTTGTGTCGGGAAATCATTCTGGTTATCCATCCCAAAGTAGCTCATTAGTGCTTCAATAATATTTGCAGACAAATAATTATCTACAAAGTCTTTGTCTGCTTCGTATGCCTTCATCACTTTGGGGTCAACTGTTTTACGACTTAGTCGTTCACATTCTCCTCGGAGGGTGCCTTTTTCAACCACTCCTTCCACATTCCATAATTCACCAAATACGACCTGGAAAAAAAATTCATTAATTTTCATTTCAATTTCATAATTGCCAAAACAGGAAATAAATTTTAAGGTAATAATTATTTCAAGATTTGCAAAATGCATTCAATAAAGGAATTGATAAGATAACTGTTACAAAAGCTATATATATATATATATATATAATGGCCAAAACGTATGGGAAATTGTGTTATAGTTTTTATTATATATATATATATCAATTTATTAACATGATTCTTTCTGATAGTAAACAGTGATGTTGTTTTTTGTGTGTTTTTGCTTAATATTCCTGAAAGATAGGTAATGGAAAGAGGTTTGTGTACAAGCAAAGTGGTTCAACCTACTATAAATAATTTATGTGAAATTAAGTCTCTTGAGTAAAGTTTTGTCATTGACTTTCATAACAGATATTCTTTTTTTTATATTGAAAACTTAAACATGGTTTGATTGTTTGATGTCCTATAGTGTTTCTTGTGTAATATTAGGTTTTGATCTCATTGTCCTATATGTACATTTTGTAGTACATGTATTCATATGCTTGAAAGAGTATATATACAGTATTGAAAAAATCTTTAGTTTGTGTTTCTGCAAACTATTGAACTTGACTAAAAACCTCTAACTTAATTTTTCACTTTTAATATCAATTTATTCTGCAGACATTCAGTTAAACAGATTAGGAGAATTGTTACTTTTGCTCTTATATAACCTTTTCTAAATAATTCATTCCAAGATGAAAACATTCAGCAACACATCTTCTTATGTGGGAAAACTGGTCTTGTGGATCTATATTTCCGAAACGAAGTAACATAGCTTCTGATAACCTTTCTCTGGTCAATTGGTCTCCTCCAATGACAAATTTGAGGTCTGCATCTGCACCAGCTTCCTTCTTGATGGTATCCAGAAGCTGCTGGTACCAGGCAAGGATTTTTACATCATCCTGATATTTGTTTTCGTTATAAGGTAAACAGGGTAGAGGAATTACCTCTGTCTTAGCTGAAATATATTCTAATGATTTACTTTCTTTGAGGAAAGAAATATTGGGGAGGAATTTAACAGCTGTGTCAATTATTAATCCAATTACTTCATGTCTGATCATTTTGTATTCCTTTTTGCTCAGTAGAATATTATCAATGCTCAAATGATTGAGTGAAATTTCTGGCTCAACTGGCTTAGTTAAAAAGTGATGGTCTGAAATGAGAGCTAATGATGTGAACATGTGGACCATATGCTTGTGTTGACTTTTTGTTTCATGACTAGTTCCAACTGTGAAATTTAAGTTATCCCCTATTAGTCGGATAAACTTCCCTTCTTCTAAAAATTTGACCAGGAAACCAGTATACCGTTTACCAAGTTTGGTGATAGTATCAACTGCAACACAGTATGAAGATGATACACCAAGTCTGTTTAATCTGTCATAAACCTATAACAAATAAGAAATCAGTCATCACTTGTATAAAAGATGGAAAAGAATAACTGTATATTTCTGCATATTTAAACACCCTGGAGGTGTAATGCATTTAAACAATTCAATTGGAGCACACTTTATAAATAATTTGTCATAGATCTTATATTTGTCTTGAAAAAAATACATAAAATTTTTCTTATTCATTAAAATGAATATTTAATGTGTAAATGCTAGGACACAAAGGAGAGAAATAGATAAATGTACCGTTCTATTGAATCAGATTAAATAAATTTATGAATCTATAAGCAAATAAGTCAAACTTTAATATTTGGTATCCATGTGATTGGAAAAACATAATCAACTTCATGCTATAACAGAATATGTAACTGTCCATTGCCTGCAATATTTAGCTGAGGATTTGTAAATTTGTCCCTGGCCAGAATTGAACTGACATTTCCTAAAATCCCATTAGGTGTACTAACCAGTTGTACTACAAGGGCGTTTTAAAACCTCTGTATGCAAGCATTTGGAAGAGTTCAACCACACAGATTGACCTCTCACAGATATTTAAAACATTTAGATATATTCAATAAACACTTAAAAATAATTTGGTGCTTACTTATGATACCAATAACATTGTATATATAAACCATGTTCACACTTTGCATTTTGATGATTCAAGCCGATATGTTTAATATTTAAAAAATAGGCAGATGTAGTAATACCTTACCCAATACTGTCTTCAATTAAGCATCTGTCTGAAGCAAATATCATCTTTGATTAGAGAAAAAAAGAAGTAAAAGGTGTATTAACAGGACAAAACTAACAAAAACTTGATCTCCTTAACATAATGTTAGCCCCCAATATTCAAATATTTTCTAACCATGATGTTACTTTAACACATTTTTAAATCACAGCGGACGTATTTTAGAACTAGGACAGTCACGTCAAAGAGAAACATGCATTGTAATTATTGAACAGTATCGAACACTAAATATTGATGATACTAACACTTTGGTCACATATGTTATCAGCCAGGCACATAGCAATGACTCGCTGTATCCTGCTTAACTCATGGTACCTTGACTGCATCATCATACCATATATCATTGCCAGTCTGGGCAGAATGTTTGCCAGAGCAATTTCTGAAGATCTCTTTTCTTTTGGCAGCATAATACATATTAAAATTTGCAATACTTCAGGAAATTTTTGTTTCATTTCTTCAATTACTTTTTCAAAATTTAGCTCTTCCAGCGACTCTGGACCTTTCTCCATTAGGTATGAGGTGTAGCCTTTTTTTTATTACGCATCTCATTTGGTCTGTCACCCACTGAGTTAGATATATTATCTAAAATAGCTTCCCTTAACGGCTCAATAGACATTATAATCTTCGACATATTTTTTGTATTTCGTGTGGTAGACATTGTATGTCTCAACATTACAATGTCTTTGGTAGTTATTACTTTGGACTTTGTAGTATCTGTCAAATGGGGTATGATTTTGTTGAATTTTTCCACTCTTTTTCCTGGTGCTCCTATATGGCGTTTTGCAGGTTTAATTTGCAATGCAGATATGTAGCTATGGTCACTACCTACCCTTGCTTTGTTTTCTTTTGGCATTACTTTACCTTCACCTTTTTCATCAACAATCTTCTCATGCTTCTTAGGTGTTGATGTCAAGCATGGCAGAAAGCTGTCATCAAGCTGCAAATGTAATCAAATGAAAAGCTGAAAAGGTGTCATCAAACACAGATATTTTATATTAAAAACAATTATTACATTGGTTGCAATGAATTACATTAAAATTGGTTATTTCAGTCTTCTGACGGCATACAACAATCGGCTTGGTAAAGACATCCATAAAGCTGCATCAAAACAGATTCTTAATATACAAAGACAATATCATGTTATATAGATTAGACCATTGGGTTTCTCATTTGAATGGTCTAACACTAGTAATTTTTAAGCCCGTTATTGCTTGTTGTTCGGTGTGAGCCAAGGCTCTGTGTTGAAGGCCAGACATTGACCTATAATTGTTTACTATTATAAATTGTTATTTGGATGGAGAGTTGTCTCGTTGGCTCTAACACAAAATCCGATATCTAAAGACAACATCATAAAAATGTCTAAAATTATAATTGACAAATGAAGACTTTTTGGTAAACTCACCAACATTGTTCGCAGAACTGAACTGCAGGACTCGCTTTCATATGCAGTATCTACTGAATCATGTGAATCAGAAGAATTAGTTCTCAATTCTAAAATTTCTTCATCCATTTTCATGAAAACAAAGTTATCACTGCAATATAGAAAGATGATAAGTTTATAGGACATGCATCTTCTCATATTTGATATTCAATTAATTATTTAGCATAAACTCAAAATTGGAGTTGAATGAGTGAGAAAAAAAATTTTAAGACTAAAATTGAATGGATATTTCTTTTAAATCAAAGGATATAAACTGAAAGGTTTGCTGATTACTATTTAATACAGGATGGTTTGGATTTTAATTTAAACCACCATCTACTGAAATTGCATATATCTTCCAGCTGTACTTTTTGCAAAGTTTTACCTTATATATTTCATTAAGAACAGTTATAAGAGTTGCAGTATATGAAGAATAACCATACATTGTTTCGAAACAAACTATTATTTGTACTCATCTGGAAACAGGTATAAATGCTCATCATAGCCTCGCTTTTTTCCAGTTTCCATTTTTTTTAATGTAAAAGGTACAGAAGAATAAGCATTATGTAATCACACTTTCACACAATATCACAATCTGAATACTGCTGTATAATACTTACTTTGGATTCAGCGTTATATCAGTTTGACAACTTGCATTGACCATCTCCACTTTATTTTCACTGTCTTTAAAAGCCATAATCCTTTTATACTGGTTCTGACATGATTTTGCTGTTATTGAGGTATAAAGAATGAATACTTTATTTGCAAAAAACATAACTCAGTACCAGGAACTTTTCTTATGTAAAGAAAAACTTTCTGCAATTTTTGGTTTAAACATAGTCATACATGTACATAAACCTCTGAACCAAATATGACAGACTTACTAACATACATTTGTACATGCAGTTGGTTCCCTTAAAATGAAGTTATTACAGGCTGTAATATGTGACTGTACAAAAATTTCAAAGTCAATAAAAAAGACTTGCTGAACTTAATCATAAAATCTTTAAATAATTAATAAATGTCAAATAAATGTCAATGCCTATACTTCTACACACAAGATATTTTTACAAACATATATCAAATATTAATAAAATACTATGAAAATAATTTACTTACCAGTTCTATTACTTCCAAACATCACATTCAGTGATTCAGTTACTGACTTCCACTCAGTACTGTCATTAAAAGTACACTCTGTAACTGTAGCGAGAAGATTCTCCTTCTCTTCTGGTGTCCATTTATTATAATTATTATTTCTATCAACACTACATATCTACAGTAAAAAGTACCGGTACATGTATTTGAGCAGTTAACAGCTGCACTGCTTACATGGTGTATATAGGATATAAGCGTTACAACAATAGATTATTGAAATTTAAACCAATTTGTATATTTTACAATGAAGTACTTTATAATATTTCCCACAGAAAGTAACCAAAAGTTAGCGTTAAATTCCAATATTGCACTAGTGCAATAAATCTTCAAAATTCATGACATCATGAACAACAAAATCTTAGTTGAAACCGATTTTTACATTCAAATGTTATATTGCTATACAATAAAATGGTTATTGCATGAATATTTGGGATTATTCCATATTGATAAAATTTTAGTAGGGTTTTCTATATGAATAGGATTTTGAATAATTATTCAATAAATAAGCATATTCACCTGCAGAAAGGGATATTCACGGCAAAGAACGTTGCGTGCTTTTACGTGCATAATTTTGGTAAAAGATTAACGTCTGAATTTGGTAAATAATTGCCATTACATACATTTCTCTCAAAATATGGAATAAAACAATTACTGTCTCAGTGAATATAAGCTCTCATTCTCAGAAGCTAGTGCAATATGAAATTCTACTCTGGACAATATTCCCCATTATCCCCGGCTTAGTATATATCTAGGATTTTGATTGGTTAACTTTGACTCAATCCAGTTTCTCCGTCTCCGTATTAAAAACGTCTTATATTTGACTACCTGTAGGGTTCTACCACCACAGGTAGTACCCTACACCCCGTAAAAAAATATGTAAAATTTCCAAATTTCAATAAAACTTTTTTAGATAACGAAAAAAACGTTGTTTTTGTGTTACACTTTGTACCCGAATTTCCATAAAACTCGCGCGATTCGGACTAAGACCGGGGATAAATTCGTTATCCACGTTCATACCCGTAGATATGGATATGAACGTAGATAACTTATAATATTCAAGCAATAACCATTATTCTTAGGAGTATAAGCACTAAATATATGTATTGTATTCAATTCAGCAGTTATGGTAGTTTATTAGATGTACTTTTAACATGTTAATAAAATTGTATTGAATTAGACTTACTTCAGGTGTTTTTTTATTCAGAGGAGATATTGATGGGGATGCTGTGTTTTCCCTTTTTCTCTTTAGAAAGCCTTCTATCTGAAAAATATCATTTGCAATATAAACAATCATCGAAAATAAAATCACCTTAACTACCTTATATTTTTGTTTGACATTAGAATCTCGTTATAAAATCCGCGTCGCCAGGTAAACTAAATTTGCGACAGTAAAACTACCGATGGACGTCCTTAAAGCTTCAAATACAATACAGTTATCTCTTAAATGTCATAGTAATTTATTTCAACATCTGAATATTTTAGTTGGCTTTGAAAAAATTGGAGAGAGCACAATCTGAATGTCAATGAAGACTTTGTGATTGATAAAATGTATAGCTTTCACCTCTAAATATGTTATATCTGCCATCTTAGGCTATCCAGTATCTTTTGTTCTTCAGCAAACAATAATCATACACTGCACTCAGGAGCTGAAAAAAAAAATATATGCTTTTTTTTATCACTTAAATCAACACTAATCATGTTTAATAACATTTAAGATAGTACACAGTTAAAAGTCTTTATTTTTGCATAGTTTTACTATTTCTTTTTTTGTAACTGTCCATTATATTTCATTTATGATTTTTGACCAAAATAGTAAGTGTCCATTTCTTCATTATATTCCGATAAGGCCTTTTATCATAAAGCTGTCATGGATGTGTGTGTTTCTAACAAATTGTCCAAAATTATATTTTTTTCATAATTTTCTTTTAGTAACAAAATATTGTTAACCTTTTGTTCATATGCCTAGTATTTCTTTGCCTCCAATTTTCAATTTATCTTTTCATGACCCGCGTCTAGACTTTAAATCATATTCTTATCAGCAACCTATCTTAAGGTGTTGGATTACTTCTGTTCTTTTTTCCTGATATTTATTTTTAAGATGTTTTCAATTGTTGTTTAAATGTGATGAGTCAATCTTTTTCAAAACATGTTTGAATATTGTTCTTTGTTGTTTTATACCACCACCATTCAATATTTTAATCACACAAAAAAATTGTTAACACTACATTATATATTCAGTTTCAAGAAGGCATTGCAAGTAACTTGATATCTAGAGGTCCATATTGGTTTATATTGATATTCTCCTACATGTGTACTTGTATCATAATTTGTATTTGTATTTTTGAAATGCATGCATTGTTTGTGTAAGTTGCTATACTAAAGTCATGATTGTATCCTGATCAGGACATAATGAACATCTATATATTGTATTGTTAAATAATAATTAATAAATTAATTACATTACATGTTACACTTTTGGTTTTTACTTCTGACCCTGAGTAATTTCATGTTTTGTTGTACTCATAAAAATGATAAAACTTGAGTATAATCTATATTATATCTGTTTCCAAGTGAGCCCCAAAATAGAGGTTAAATAAGCTGTCATATTCCTTCAGTATGGTTACATGTAAATGTAACAGTAAGGCCACACCAATTTAATTTCTTGTTCTACAGATTTTTGGACTTCAAAAATTAGGGCGAGTGAGCGATTTGAAAATTTAAATAAAAAATATTTGATTTGGAAATTTTTGAGGCGAAGCTTGAAAAGTAAAGGCGAGCGACTATATTTTTTTTTGTAAACATAAAATAGTAGGTTTTGACAATTTTAAAACTTGATTTATCACTTGTACTTTGACCATGTTGACATTTCTTTATTTTTTGGAATTGCTATATGTATGTGTGCCAATTAATGAGACAATTCTTCATCCTAAAAACAATTTTATAAGTATCCCTTTTAATGAGGGGTCAATATAAGTTATAATGTATTTTTTTGTAAATAACACTTTTTAGTACAAAAGGCCTCATCTTTTCCCAAAGAACTATATCTATCTGGTATTAAATGATAAAAACATGTCCAAGAATTTTGTGATATATTCCTGGACCTTAGACATTTTAACACATTTTATTTAGTATTATTTAAAACAAGTGGACACCTCTAGTTGTTTAAAATATGATGTATTTCACCTCTTTTTAAGTAATAAAATTGAAGTTTTTCAATTGATTTGTATAGAAGCACTATACAAATCCTTAGTATTTCTTTTCTACAACAGTAAAATGATTCCATATGAGCTCTGTTAACACAGGGCATTGACCCAGATCAAACAGCAAGCTATAAGGGACACAAAATTATAAGTAAAATTGAGAAAGGAAATTGGGAATGTGTCAAAGCAACAACAACCCGACCATAGAGCAATCACAATTCGAACTGGAAAACCAACGATCTTATTTATATATACAAACGGGAAAATAACAAATAATTTTCAAACATCAACAAACGATATCTACATTGTAACTGCTGAATGACAGGCCCCTGAAGCAATCAGGAAAGGTGCTTAAACATGCGGCGGGTATGGATTAGTTTTGTATTACCACTAC
Source organism: Mytilus edulis (assembly GCF_963676685.1). Lineage (NCBI taxonomy): Eukaryota > Metazoa > Mollusca > Bivalvia > Mytilida > Mytilidae > Mytilus > Mytilus edulis. The sequence continues at coordinate 89,154,697 of NC_092351.1, forward strand.
CAGCATACAATATAATTGCAGTTGAAGGCATTTCTTTCCGAAGTTCTTTGAAGTTTATTCTAACAACGAAAATTTCTTGATAGAGAATTTCAGTAAGGGGAAGGAAACCAATGTTTTGTTTTGACTGGTATTTTCCTCTGTTACATATTTCTATCGGAGCACTCCCACTTTAGTCTTGGGTGTAAATGTGTATCATGCTGAATCAAATATTATTTCAGATATTTACACAAATGGGGTGCTTATATGTTTAAAATCGTTATATAAAGGTAAGACTGTATATATCTTTTTATAATATTTACAAAAAACGGTGCGGAAAATGGACACGATTACATTTCCCGATGCGGGAATAAAAAAAAAATCTGTTTTGAAAAAAAATAGGTGCGGGCGGGTCCGTCGAACAAGGGATTAAATTGGTGTGGCCTAATATAAAATTTATTGTAACATTGGAGGGTGATTGTGGGAATGCAATGTCGGGTAAGGAACCAATTCATCATGAATGTAACAATAATATTTGGTTCTTTATAATACAGTTGTATTGTTACATTTTCATCTATAAACTGTAGCCAGTTCTTTTTTTTTAATTTGCAATAAATTTTTGATCTGTGTTTTAGGAGTAGAATATTGGGAACAATCAGCCTGTGAATTAGAAAGGTTCTCACTAGCCCTTCTTCTATATATAAAAAGATGCCTTTAAAATCTATTTCATATTTGTGGGGTTTGGATCCATCCTTCCATGGTGTCAATATTATGTGTCTTAATTATTTTCAATTTGACCCAAGTACATCAATCAAAACCTTTTGTCTAGGGACATAATTCTACAAGGCCAATCCTCACCCATATTCACACCATAAAAAGTGCAAAATAAAATAGTGGGCTGAAGGTGATTGCAAGAAATTCTGAAAAACTGGTCAAGACTCGCGATGTCAGAACGATTAAAAAATGTTTTTCAGCTCATTTTTCGTTTAAGTAGCTATTTATACAGTTCTTTTCATGAAGAAATCTATATACAGTGAAAATACAGTGAAAATACAGTGAAAATTATGATAATTTATGGTTTACATTGTTTGTTTCGTCTCCTATCAGTGTAATTGAAGCTGGTGTTGCGAGTAAAACATAAAAAATGGACAAATTGGCCACTTCAAAAGCTTGCCCATCTGAGAATATAGGATTTGCATATTTAAAAACCGAATAATATCGTTCAGATGATATATAAGTTTCTTATTTTCAACTTGGGCAACACAAAATTACTTCAGTCAACAGTTTCAGTGCTTTATGTCCTGCTCTCACATCTTTGAAGCGAAGAATTTGAACGGCCAGGGTGAATGCGCATGCTCGGAAATCGGCTGTTTGAAATAGTAAAATTAGCCCATACCGGACGGTATTGTCAAGAATTTCAATAACGGCCGGGAAACAGACTAATTTATGCGTTGACTGTTTTGATTCCATGATATATGTTTACAGTACAAATTGGAGTTCAATAGGATCAAGAATCGAAATTAAAAAGTCTACTAGTACATGTAGTAGAAAATGTTATTCTGAATATAAATAAACTCATCATAGATACCACTGTGTACTGGATTATAATTATACTTGTTAAACTTATTAAAATCCAGTACAAAGTGGATAATCTATCCAAATTTTTCCAAAAATTATTCCATATTGAACTAAATTTCTAGTTCGATAACCATACCATACTTCTGATGAACTAATTCGTTTGATATGTTTAAGCTTTTGATTCGACCATATTTTTAGGGACTTTCTATTTTGAATTTTCGGAGTTCTAGAATAGAGATATAGTTTAATTATAAAGTGCAATCTAACTCTATCATTTTTTACCCATTTTTTTCATCAAATACGTCATAAAAAATAAATCCCGTAAGGAAATACATAATGAAAACAGTTTTTTTTCTTCAAAATTACTGTGTTTATTATAATTCCACTTTTGCATTTGAACTAAATTTTGAAACTAGTTTGCGTTATTTTTGGTTATCTTAATACAGCTAATTCGGTTTGTTTATATATTGAAAAAGAGGGACGAAAGATACCAAAGGGATAGTCAAACTCATAAATCTAAAATATACTGACAACACCATGGCTAAAAATGAAAAAGACAAACAGACAAACAACAGTACACATGACACAACATAGAAAACTAAAGAATAAACAACATGAACCCCACAAAAAACTAGGGGTGATCTCAGATGCTCCGGAGGGGTAGGCAGATCATGCTTCACATGTGGCACCCGTCGTGTTACTTTTGTGATAACACATCCGATAAATAGTCTTATTCGGTAGGTCACATCCATGAAAGGTAAGGGGATTGTAGTTACGACGTAAGGAACATATTCGATATCATTTGTGAAACGGCTATTCCATAACTAACTCGTGATGGCGTCCGTAAAATTTACTAAGTGATGATTTCAACTTCACCATTTGGAACTCTTGGTTTAATAGCTTCCTTGTGAGCAGCAACCCTCTGTCAAGAAAATCATGATAGGAAATTTAAGCACGGGAATATCGTTTCAATTTGGAGATATATACCCCGTATGCAGGTACTGCTGAATTGTTGCTACTTAGAAATGGAAAGTCCACAGTTGAAAAGCTAAACTCATCTCTTTTGTCGTAAAGTTGTGTTTTCAACCGACCCCCATTGTCAATTTTAGATGTAAGTCAAGTTAACTGTATCTGTAGTATCCTTTATCTCTAGTTCGATGGGATAGATGCGTTCCACATAGTCAACAAATTTTGAATTATTTAAGTAAAGAACATCATCTATATAGCGGAAAATAGAGTTGGAGTTCCTTCATGAAGTCAGTCTCATAAAAATAAAGAAACAAGTCGGCAAGTAGAGGGGCACAGTTTGTTCCCATTGGAATGGCGACAGTCTCCGAACGTAACAAATATGTTGTCGATCAAGAAATCAGGCATCTTGATATCAGTTTCAGAGAATTTTTTGTTTGAATCAGAGTGATCCTTTACAAACTAGAATTTATTCCTAAGACAAGATACTTGAAATACGCTGTTTTATTTGATTTTACTTTTATTAACCATTTTGAAGCAAATATAAGATGAGAATGAAATTGTTGACAAAATCATTATTTTTTCTCAGAGAAACTGTTAAAAAAGAAGAAAACCTAAAATCTCAGGAGAACGTCAGGTTTGTATTTATGATAAACATTCAACAAAGTTGTTTCTTTTGTTCCCGTGTCCATGTCCATCTCTTCCGTGGATTGACTATTGCTACAGTAATACAACCAATCAAAATTCCTAGGTTTGTTTTCCTACGTCAAGTTACATATAGCATGCGTTGTATTATACTTCATCTATTTAATTATCATTTGTTTAATTGGTTTGGATTCCACTGCAACCGATGAGAATAATTTTAACAAAACGCGCGTATTTTATGCTAAGTTATCATATGGTATTCACTGGTTCTTTCTCTTGTAGACATGCTATTATTATATAACAAACTCTTAAAACTAATCAGAGTTTTTGCATTACCGTAAATTGCTTTATGCCTAGATAACACATTCACAGATTTGATGCCGGTTCAGCTTCGGATGCGACCCCGGCATCGTTCATGGCATTCTATATTAGTCCGTAGATTTCCGTATATTAGCCGTAGTCATACATAGTAGTACTTGTATATCCTTGACAGTCTGTAACTGTTTAATACGTTACAACACGGAACGATACAGATAGTACGGTCAACATGAAACTATCATAAGGATTCTGTAAAAAATACTCTTCTACGTATAGGGTCCAACGTATTCTGTCTCTCGTTGAGGTATGCATAACATTATCCAAGATGAATGATAAACAACTGCAATTAATTGGCTGAAATAGGATATTGATATGGCACAAAATGCCAGGGCTGTAATTGCGCTATTTAAAGACAGGACGTAGAGGTCACCGGAGGCAGAGTAGATGGTGGTGTAAAGACGGACTTCCTATCCATGACCGATATGAGCTCCTCATGACTGAATTTTGTGCGGAAATTCCAAATAAATTGAAGAACTTTATAAGATTTGTCCCAAATATGTTCAAGAATTGCTTCTTGTCGTTGGTCCGCGGAATACGAATACACCACATGGTGCTAAATTATAAATGATAACGGCTTTTAGATAATGTGTCGGTTCGAACTGATCCATTTCAGACCGTTCTCATTCGTACTAACCCTTACTGAAACCCTTGTAAACCATGTTTATCAGCAGTACATACATGTACGCCCCGACACGTGTCGTTGTCTATTAAACCGTGTCATATCCATATCAAACCGTGTCTCATCATAAGAACCCGTATCACCCATGTCCCCAAATTACCCATGTCATTTATTACTTGTGGTAGTAACATCAAAACCCGTATTTGTGCATCCGTATCGGATGACGAAAACTGCATTTTCGGAATCATCCGTGAGATTTAATCCGTAGTGGATCCGGCGAGGTGATCCATCAATGAGTGACCTAGGCATAATTAAATTGATTCTCTTTTAGCACGTAATGAACGATTTTAGCGACGTTGATTTTAGAATATGGTTTAATTTTGATTGATTAGACTCATGAGTTGCATGAAATACATACACAATGTAAATATATGTAATTCGTTCAGTTTAGCTTTCCAAAAAATTATACCTTAAGGATGTACTTAGGTGAGGTTTTGGCATTCTTGTCAAATATTCGGTCTCTTCGGTGTTTTCCATTTAATATAAGGTAAAATGTGTCCTCCATAACACCCATTTATTTTTTCATACAAGATTTAATAGCTCATAAAAGGTTATTTACAAAAAAATATTGTTGATTTTCTTTCTTTTCAGTTGAGACCCAAGTTATACCAATGCAAATATTAGGTAAAAGTCTCTGTCAGCCTTTTCCGGCCATATTTTAACTCTCAAATATCTCGAAAAGGGGGTCCATGACCTATCAATATTTTTTGCTTATTTTGATTCTTGATTTTTTTTAATTTCACAAACCCTCACCTAAGTACATCCTTAAAGTATTCATGATAAAAATTTGTCTAAAAAAGAGATCAACAACATAAAATTGCACTTTTGAAAGATTGCCTAATTGTGGCGCAGAATATTGATAGGAGAGTAAAATATTAAAGCAAAATTAAAGGTTAGTATTTAAATAAGAAACTACGTTGAAATATATGTATAAGAACAAATGCTATGAAATTTAGACATCTCCCTTGAGAATATCTAAATATGATATTTTTTATAATTACAACAACAGCTAAACAATACAAATACAGATGCAATGGATGTGGGTAAGTTTAATGTTATGTAGTTTTCTTTCGGAAGAGTACAAAAGACCAATTATAAGTGGAAAGTTTATCATAAAGTAAGGCATGCAAATCGGAAAAAAACAAATGTACAAAGCAAGTATCGATTCTTATAAAAAAAGAATTTTATGTTGAAGACTTTATAAAGAGATTGTAGGCACAGATGTTTAACTATCAATATATGACAGTAATTGTCAATAACATACACACTGATTCAACTTTCCTGATGATCAACGTCTCATTCTTATTTATCGTCTGACTCTGACACTTACATATTTGACTGATAAAAGACTGTTCCTGAGTAAACAATGTCCCACCCTGATAAGGGGGATACAATAGTTAATTTAATAGTGTAAAGTCTGTGGAACTTTTGGAACAAGCATCGATATAATAGCAGACAGCATTAATACTTCAAGCCCTGATTGTGTTAATATTTAACCTCGAATATAATAAACATTAAATATACATGTCCTCATTCAGTAACGGGTAATTGGTTCATTATATAGAAATGTATCAATTTATTCATATCCTCTTTTCACATGTTTCACTTCCTCAGGGAATACTTACAGCTTATCAAATTTAAATATCGGTACCTGTCTGTCGCATATGATGGCATTGACATTTATCAATTTATATGTAACGCTCGTCAACGTTATCATTTTAAGGTCATTATTAACTTGAAAATGGGAGGTGATGATGCTCCTTACACAAGAACGTTTAGATAGTTTTTAAAGATATACATAGCGGCAGTTTTGCGATCCCCATCACGAATGAGTTTCCCAACGGTTTGTGTATGTCTCAATGAACCGTATATGCGCCATATTATCCAGGTTTTATGTCTTTGGACAAGAGAATATATGTCTGAACTAAATTTAATTGATGACAAACTTTAGTGGGCATCTCTGCTAAATGGAAGTAATGTGATAACCTGGTTTTTCACTTTGAATTGTTTTCTTAATGGAATTTCGAGAATTTGGCACCGGACAATTAAAAGAAGAACAGAGATCGGAATATAGATGCCTGTTGATTGATGATATCGATTTGTGTCCGTTTTAGCTATTTTAACCCATTTTATTCATGTTGACCTTTCCTATTGTTCTGTTCAATTGGTTTGCTTTAGTTTTGCATTATGTTAAATAAGTATGCACATATCAACGTAAACGTTTAAATGCTTAAACAGAAACATTGAACAATATTGGAATTTTGTCTCCATCTTCAAACTATTTATTTCTATATTATGGTCCACCCTTATTCTTCGTAATTTTTCTAGTCTCAATACAATGATTTTAAACAGGTTTGTTATTGCGTATTAAACCTTGGAGTGTGTGCATAACAAATATGTATTTTGGTAGACCTTAAGACATTAAAGATTCCTTATCCATCATTCTTAATACATTGCAAAGTAGTATTTGATGCTTTCCGCATGATGTTATATTATTATATATTTCAATTCTTATGAGATTAGATGTTTATTAACTGAGAAGAAGAATGTATTATCCGAATGCATACTTTACCCGTTTAGTCTTATGTAGAGGAAACGCACGTCAGGCGTATTTAATTTTAAACCTGGTTTCTTTTGTTAGCTATTATTAGTGTGTTTCTCTGTCCTATATGTTCTCCCATTTATTTGTATTGTAGTCATTTAATGTTATATTTAACATTCCATTAAAGCGGGAGGTTTGGCATGCCACAAAACCAGGTTTAACCCACCATGTTTTTCTTAAAATGTCCTGTACCAAGTCAGGAAAATGGCCATTGTTATATTATAGATCGTTTCTATGTGTGTGTTACATTTAAATGTTGTATTTCTGTTGTGTCGCTGTCCTCCTCTTATATTTGATGCGTTTCCCTCAGTTTTAGTTTGTAACCCGGATATGTTTTTTTCTCAATCGATTTATGAGTTTCGAACAGCGGTATACTACTTTTGCCTTTATTTAACCGGAACTCGTTAAGAAAACTATAAATGGTATGCTCACATCGGTGTGAACTAATAGCAATAGATCATACTTATACAAAACAAACATATGTATGTGTGTCTATTATATTGTCTTTGGTTCATTGATATGTGTATTGATTTACAAAAAAATGTTAACTCTAACTTGTCTACATTTCAGGTCAGACACAACTTCTGAGTAAGTAACTCTTTTCAAATTAATTAACGAAAACTATTCTGAAAAAGTCTGTCTTATTGAATGGATACTGATATGTTATATATTCATTCGTACACAATAATATTTAAAAAAAACCCAGCCCGTACGAATATATTTGAGTATTTCACATAAACACAAATATATCCATCATATCTTTTAGTGCAAACAATGCTTATCAACAAAACAGATAAGGAGTTAACGGAATGATAGTACCGACCGATCATAGATCACAAGAAATCGTATGTCATTTATTACAATACATTTTACTCAAAGCTGATATATGTTAGTGGCAAAAACTGAAGCATATTATGCATTTATTTGTATTTATTATGTTTTAATATTGCACAATATTGTGCAGTTTATGTTATCATTATATTTTTTTTTTAGAGAATCACCTAGAATGTAAGTATAAGCATCATATCATTAAAATAATTAATTATACCTGAAATAAGACAAATAGTTCAACATTGAGTTCATAAGTGAGACATATCTATGTTAGATGACACATGTCACAGTCTGAAACCTGCACCTGCTTAATTCATGACGGGAAACACTTCTCTGGTGGTGTAAATGAACTGTGATGCACCATGTAAAGAAACAATTGTTATACAATTAGTATAAGATCCCACTAGACATATTGGTATTAACCTCTAGTACACTATGTTGTAAGAGGACACGTTATCAAAGAAATATCATTAGAAATGTTACAATCTATAGGAATCATCACTTCTACAAGTCGGACAAAGGTTCAAAAGTCATGTATATTACAATTTTATCAAATATAAAAAAGAGACATAGGTTGAAATTGTAGCTGGTTGAAATTCGGAGATTATATTTAATAACAATGTACGACATTGCTAAACAATATACACAGCTGACAAAAAACAAGCTCTGTTTGTTCCAATACCGACGAATTGTTTTACGGTATGTACTTATACTTTACTTTTAAAAATGAACCAGTAATGTACAGTGTAATGTATGAACATTTAGTAAGGATGAACCAGAAACTATAGACCACTTACTTATAATTGGAATAGAGAGCGAAAAGGCTTACCTGTACACTTAGTATATTATTAGTAGAAAATAATGGAGTAGTTTTGCCATTTGCTAACGTCACACAGACATATTAATTGACATCAACGTGGATCGTTCTAAATAATCTCTCTAAAGACAATGCCTCTTTTTTCATAATTTAGTAAACCACTGACTGAAGAAGGCGAACTTCGACTGACTACAGTTGAATTTATGTTTTGAGTACGTTTTGTTTGAGGATGTTCGTGAAGCTATGGTATGTCTTTGTTTTTGTGTTGTCACTTTTTTATTATTTCGTCGTTGGTTGCTTTTAGTCTTTTATATAATAATGCCAAAAAATTATTTGAAAAGTCGCATTTCAGGTCATTGTTGACATATAAATGTTTTATTCGTTGGTTAAAACTTATGTTGATCAACGTCTTAAGCCCCGGTCACACCTTAACGGACAGCACGAACGGATCCCGAACGGATAACTTTTTTTTTCAATCCGTTCTTGTTCATTAGACAATCATGTATAGTCAAATCCATCAATGGTATATCTTAACCTGAGATATTTGTTATTTTGGTTTCATAACTATCGCATATCTTACTTCAAACTGGTCAAAAGAGAACCTGAAGATACCAAAGGGTATTCAAACCTATACATAAGTAATTGACTACGCATTAGCAATAAGAAGAGAAAAGAAAATGATAAATAATACAAACAACAGTTTACAAAACATCGAAGTTAAAAGACGGAACGACATAAGCCCCTTCCGGTAGTCTATGGTGATTTGGACGGTTGATCAGATTCTGTTCCACATGTGCCAATGAGTCGTCGAAAACAAAAAAACAAACAAAACAAAAAAACTCCCAATAAGAGTGATTTCAGAACCAACCATTAAATTCCGTTACATCTATTGGTATATATACGAATGTCGTGTCGTACGTTCTGTAGACGACGTTCTCTATCGTGAACATTCTGGTACATTTCCTGTGTCACAATGCTTAAGTTATTTCATCACAGTAAGTACCTATTGTTCAATGACATTTTCTATGCAGACTGATATCAGGACCATCTTTATTAAAAAAGAAAAAAAAAAAAATATCGAACTCCGAGGAAAATTCAAAACCTAAAGTCCGTAACGAAATAACAAAATGAAAAGCTCATACATATCAATCAAATGGATAACAACTATCATAATCATAACTTTGTACAAGCATTTTCGTGTGTTTAAAAAAGTGGATTAAAAACAAATCGAGATGGTCTAAATTTTACTTTTTGATATATTTATCATAGCAAGCAAGTTTTAGTGTTATAAATATAACATGTCACCGAAAAAAATATGGATTTGAGGAGATATCTTTAATTGTTAAATACAGTAATTTATGGCATGCATATTGTTTAGTCTACTTTACTCGGTATTTTATTACTTTTTAGAAGGAATCGCTATCATAAATTGGTGGAGGAAATGTAGTACAAAATGACCATGCAAAGCATTTGACCAGAAATTTATTTGAAGGATTTTCAAATATTACCTAGTATCAATAGATTCATTATCATCAGATCTTCTATGTTTGTACTGCGTTTAGGATTTTCAAAAATAGAGGACTCGGGGATCAGAAATTAGAAATTTATTGAAGAAATAAGCACCAGGTGCTGTACAATTAGCTACGTAAATGTTATCACTTGATGAAATTATTGTTAATTGTTTTTCAAATCCATATTCGCAGATATTATACGACATTCTATACTCTCAAGTTTTTCTTCAATACATGTTAAAGTATTGTACTGTTAGTCTTTAAAATATAAGAGCAAGTACGTTGATATGCCGAAAATTCAATAATTATATCAAAAAAGACAAAATATTCTATTTTTCAAACAGCTCAAATTTGCATTTTCTATAATAACAAATGAATAAATTGAATATTCTTGAGAGGCCATACAAAATGAATCGAGATAAAGTGTATAGCCATGTAACAGCAACCTGGTGTCTATTAAGCCAATAGAAGTCGATAAATATATTCTTCATCAATCAAAAAGTGTCTTTGTTATATTTCAATAATTCGAGATTTTGAATTTCTCTATGAGTGTTACTTTCAAGATGTAGTTTATTTATTTTTTTGTTGGGTTGTCTTCTTAATTTGTTAGACCAAACATTTGATAGTTGTACTAAATATCTTATTAATTTGTTTTAATTAATATAAAGTTAATCGAGAAGTGGCATCATTGAATAAATGTTTATTTGGTTGTTATACTTTTTTTTAGAAAAAAACATGTTCTACATACATGTTTTGAGACATTAAAGTGCATAGATTATCATTATTATTAACATATGTGCTATATAGTCCAATTAGTAAAGATAATAACCTTTACCACCCAATATTTATGCCTGTCTGTTTGGGTTTTTTGTGTTGCTTTGTCTCTTCCCTACATTCTTTTGACCATAATTTAACGATGCTCTATTCTATGTATCAATAGGCATAAGCTGTCAAATTTATGTTCATCGATTTGATACAAATTTCCATATGAAATTTATAACTCTACTAAATGTATTGAAGTTACACAAATCAAAAATAATCATTTTAAAATGCATGCGCTCGAAAAAAAAAGGTATGAGTATTTCATGTGTATTATCGTCTCGACACCATCTATCTTACGATCAAGGTGACTTCTGAAAACTGTTGACACTCATATAACCCGATATAAACATAAGTACAAATAAAATCGGATAGCAAACATTTACTAAAACATTGCACTCTCAGTAAAATTCAAAAAAGGAAAGTTCGATCAAATTTCAATCAAAAATTCAGATTTGTTTGATTTCATATTAATATTAATCATAGTTTACACCTGACTGTATCATAATGATTTTTTGTGGATTGAATCAGTTAACCTATCTCTAGCTAAGACGTTAAATAAACTGCCAAATAAATACGAATGTAATAAAATCGAAATATGGTTTTCCAATTGTTAATTGCTCTACATGTTCAGTGGCTTATTTCTGCGATATTTGTATTCTGGTAGAAAGATCACTGCATGAAATGATACGTTTACAAAGTTTATTCATAAATTAAATTTCTAGTTTTGAATTTAAGGTCTGATTTATGAAGAATTATTTTAGTAGTTTATGAAAGTTTAATAATTTTTTTAAATTTCTTATTTTCTTTAGTTTAATTCCGATTTATGGGTTATTAAACTTGTTATTTATTTGAAAAATAATAGCAGTTTAAATTTGTTATTTAAAAGGTTTAAATCTAGTTTATCACCGTTAAATTTTTCGTTTAAACATACGTTTATTTTTTATCAAAACTACTAATATCAGACGATTTAACTGAAATTTAATTTAGATTAAATAACAAGTTTATACTGATCAATTTTTGTTCGGTAAATTTGAAATTTAATGCCAGTTTTGGTATACGTTTATTTTTTATCGAAACTACTAATATCAAACGATTTAACTGAATTTTAATTTAGATTAAATAACAAGTTTATACGGATCAATTTTTGTTCGGTAAATTTGAAATTTAATGCCAGTTTTGGTAACGTGTTTTACATTGTTTTATCGGGGCCATTTATAGCTGACTATGCGGTATGGGCTTTGCTCATTGTTGAAGGCCGAACGGTGACCTATAGTTGTTAATGTCTGTATCATTTTGGTCTTTTATGGATAGTTGTCTCATTGGCAATCATACCACATCTTCTTTTTTATATTATGTTTCTTGTTTAATTTCAATGATGAAGTAATTCTTCTTCTTAAGGGTCAACAAGGCTTCACTACTGTCATATGAATACATGTTGTACCAAATAAAATGGAGCGAAAACGTTATTAAGAAAACAAGACGACTTTACGATCGGGCTTATTATAATTGTTCAAAAGGAAGAAGAAGAAAAAAGAAACTTTCGTTGAAAAAATATTTACAACTTACGTAAATCAATATCTAAATCTTGAAAATCCCCCAAACCTTTAGAGATTTTCAAGTAAGTAAAGGTCTTCGTCAGATTTCCATGGACGTTCTGGTTATCTTTTATCCCAGTAACAGAAAATACAAAACACAACAAATAACAAGAGCTTGGATAATGGCTAAATTTCATGGATTGATTTTTATCGTCTTTTATAAGGAATAATTTAGTTATGAATAGTTTAAACAACATGTATTTATCGAAGTACATATGTACATATCAACAACACAAATAGAATATATTTTTAGAAACAAGCAGTTTTGATTATCCCCCTTATTATAAACTAAATATATTTTGACATTTTGACATTTTTCTTTCATTTGATATTTATAATAATCATATATATACGAAATTTACTTCTATACAGTGCACTTTGTCAGATATTTTTTAAATATCGTATTACTTTTTTGATAATATTTATGATGGGATGTAACTCTTCTTGTCAACAATCATATCTGTTTCAGAGGAAAATATTTATTTTAAAAATAAGTTATCTCCCATTACATTGGAAAAGCGTAAAGATTTAAGATTATACATTTTAAAATTTGTCTTTCTTTTTAATATATTCAACACAGTTTTACAGATGGGTGGATAATTCTTTAAAAAAAAAATAACCAAATGTGCCGCATACTAGTATAAAAGGGCACACTAAAAAAAAGTAAAAGCTGTTTTAGCGCAAATTTCACAATATTCACGAAGTAAACGGGATTTTTTTTCCCAGTCGTCGTCTTTTGCTAACGACTCTTTCGCAAATAATGATACCCGTTTGTACAACATAAATCGCTTTTCCGTAAGTGAAAGTTATGCGGACGCATTTCATTTGCGCGCATTTTGTGATTATTAAGTCTCTCAAACAAAGTTTGGAGACTTATTGTTTTTGCTCAGTTCTTATTATTTTTATTATTCTTCTTCTTCCTCTTCTTCTCCTTCTTCCTCTTCTTCCGCCACTTTAAAAATGAACTTGTCCGCAGCGTTTCTCCAAATCGCTTGTCAGATTAACTTAGGGTTTCATAGAATGTTAGACTTATATGTCTAGATGAGCAATTTATAATTGTTCGTTTGTGCATTGGGGTCTATTTAGGGTTATTTTTTTTTTTTGGGGGGGGGGGGGGGGGGCAGAAAGAAGGGAGGGGCATAGGATTCTATTTTCTAAAATTTTCAAAAGAATATAACTTGAAAACTATAAGTGATAGACACATGCAGTCTTCAGAAATGCTCAAAGGACAATAAAACAAATTGCATAAAACATAGGGCAAGTCCCATGGGGGTCATCCCCACCCCCTTCAATTTGAGAATATGCTATTATCTTGTAAACGACCCAGATACCCACCCCTAAACCATATATATTCTTGAATGGGACAATAAAACAAATCAAATGAAACTAATAGGAAGTCCCGGGGGTCACCCCCACCCCATTCAATTTGAGAATGTGCTATTATCTTGTAAACGGTCCAGATCCCCACCCCTAAACCATATATATTCTTGTAGAGGACAATAAAACAAATCAAATGTAAGAAAAGGGAAGTCCATGGGGTCACCCCCACCCCTTTCAATTTGAGAATATGCTATTATTTTGTAAACCATTCAGATCCCCACCCCTAAACCATATATATTCATGAATGGAACAATAAAACAAATGAAATAAAACTAATGGGAATGTCATGGGGGTCACCCACACCCCATTCAATTTGAGAACGTGCTATTAACTAGTAAACGGCCCAGATCCCCATCCCTTAACCATCTATATTATTGTAGGGGACAATAAAACAAATGCAATGAAATAAAAGAAAAGTCCCTAGGGAGTCACCCCACCCCTCTTGTTTGAGAACTTGTAAACGGTCCAGATCCCCACCCCTAAACCATATACATTCTTGAATTTGAGGATAAAACAAATCAAATGAAATTAAAGGGAAGTACCTGGGGTCATCCCCACCCTGTTCAATTTGAGAATGTGCTATTATCTTGTAAACAGTCCAGATCCCCATCCCTTAACCATCTATATTATTGTAGGGGTCAATAAAACAAATGAAATGAAATAAAAGGAAAGTCCCTAGAGAGTCACCCCACCCCCATCTTGATAGAAAACTTGTAAACGGTCAAGATCCCCACCCCTAAACGATATATATTCTTGAATGGAAGAATAAAGCACATCAAATGAAATATAGGGAGAGTCCATGGGGTCAACCCCACCCCACAACTTTTAAATGATTGAGATCCCCACCCCTAAACCATATATATTCTTGTATGGGACGATAAAACAAATCTAATGAAATGTAGGTAAAGTCCCTGGTGTTCACCACCACCCCCTCCTGTTTGAATACTTGTAAATGGATGGTACCATAGGAATGGCGAGTTATGGGAGCTTTGTTTGGGAGACTTCGTAACAGCATCCTGTTACAATTACTTCTTGGTTTTTTTTACGTTTGCGTAATTACATTGGCGCGCATTAGTTTTTCAGAAACACTATGACAAGTAAATTAAGATAATTCATTTTTAAAATGACTGTACATATTTAGTTATATTGAACTGAACATGTTCAAAAGTTGAATTTTATATTTTTCACAATTCTGTATTTCATTTGTTTCTGAAAGAAATCGAAATGATTTAAAAGCAGACCGCAATGAAGACCCAAAATTGGATGTATTTCAAATAGATATAGGAAGATGTTTTTCTACAACGGAGATCTATGAACATGCACTGATACGCCTAGACTGGGAAAAGGATATCAAGGTTGGGGTAACCCACCCTTTTTATTCTGTTTTATTAAGTAAACAGCTTTTTTTTCTTTTTGTTTCTATCGTAAACACAATCTAACGTTTGGGGCAGGTTACACGTGCTTACCTTTTTCTCTTATGTCCTCTGAGTCATTAAAAAAAAAAGTGCAAAATGACGACCTGATTTAAAAAAAAAGAAGGGGAACAATAAATGCAGGACCTTCTTTTGGAATCATACAGTGGATATAACTTCTGATCTCTCGTTAGAATTGTCAGAATAATCTGTCATAGAGCTGTTGTAAACTCTCCTAGAACAGTTCTACCCCAAAAACTGTTCTTAGTAGAACTGTCAGAACCAGTTTTAGATAGAACTGTATTAAACTGTTATAGGTAGAACTGTTAGATCTGTAAATTTACTCTCGCATTTTTTTTGTTCTGCCCTATATATATATATATAACAAGAACAGAACAATTGCGAAAGCAAATTTACAGATCTTACATTATTGGGTTGATGTTTAGACGAGTTGTATATACAGAATGTACACAGTCATGTATCACCATCACTGCTGGTGATCCGATGGATACATCTGTTGTAAAATTGTCACTGGTTCAGACGTACTTGTAAATATAATTATTTCTGTGACTGTATCTTACATTAATTTGTAGGATCCTTCACTATATATATAGATAATTTAGCTGATCTGTAAAAATAACATCTTCATGCCTTTTATAGCATGTACTGTAGTACGATTCTAGATTAAAACTGGCGAGGAAAGGTAACACCCGGCCAGCGAAAGCTTCATTTTTATGAAGCCCATGTGTTCGTGTGATCTAGCGCGCCGGTTACAGTGCAGGCGATTTGGTGCCACGATATCTCAGTAGCATGGGTTCGCCGGGATTCGAACCCATGCTACTGACATATCGTGGCACCAAATCGCCTGCACTGTAGCCGTCCCGCTAGACCACAAGACCACCTGGGCTTCACAAAAATAAAGCTTTCAGCGCCCGTGTGTTACCTTTCCTCGTCAGTTTTAATCGAATCCCGGTGAGGGAAGAACAAAAAATTTGCGAAAGCAAAGATACAGATCTAACATTGTTGGGTTGATGTTTAGACGAGTTGTATATATTTATATATTTATATATACCACTCGACCACCTTGGCTTCACAATATGTATATATTATTATTAATAAGACTTATTTACATTTAAGATAAAGAGTTCTTAATACTGTTCTATGTATAGAACTGACTAAATCAAATCTAGCCCATTTAGAATCGATTCTATGTGAAAGTTTGATATCAGAAGTTGATATAGAAAAAGAAATATATTAAAATATTTATAATTAAACTTTAATTTATTCTATGTCAACTGCAAAGGGATTATGTTGTATTGCAATTTTAATTGTTTTGCACAGTAGCAAATATTACACACTTTTAAAAAGAGAATGACATAGGTTCAGATATTGTCAAGCATTAATGGGCAGGCTGGAAAAGAAGAAATTGATAAATACATTGTACTGTTATGGGGGAGAAAGGGGGATAGTCATTTGGGGTGTAATTAATATTTTTCGTTTATCTTTTGATAAAATTGATTTTGACAAGGGCGTGTGCGATGTTGAAATGACACCAAAAGCTATTTGTTATTTATCAAATGACATATTTACCTCAGTTTTTGTAGAAATGGAATTTGGCAATATGCCTTTATTGACTTGCATAGGAAGACATATGTAAGATATCTTTAGAAATGCCAAAAAAAAAGGTGCAAGTAGTTATTACAACAAAAAGGAATGCTTATCAAAACAATCATACTAATTAACCAGATAGGTAAATACAGGTAGCTGAAACAAGTTCATGTTTTTCAAGTTTTTGAAAATCATGTGTTGCTGTTACTGCATTTGTACTTAAATAAATATGGATTTGTTATCTTAAAATGAAACAAAGTCATGTGCATATTGTCATAAAATCCAGTTTGCTCAAATTCTCTTTGGACTTCAAAGTTTATTTTTCAACATTTATATCTCGATTTATATAGTTGTGTGTGCTGTAATATTCTCCCATATTACTTGATGGAATTTCTTGAAATTTTGTATCGCATGTTAGTTAATTTACTATGTTTTATTTTCTTCAGTTTTTTCAGATATTTTTCTTGTTTTTAATATTTCTCCCTTTTTGTCGAGCCTGCAAGTTTTGTCGCAAAAGCGATACATAGCCATCCTACATTCCGTCGTAGTTGGTTGCGGCCTCCACAAATATTCATTCTGTGGTAAAAGGTTTAAAAATGATAATAACCTTCTCAAACTGTCATTGATTTCTGCCAAACTTGGATAGAACCTTGTTTATGATCAAAAGCTAGTATCTAGTTCCGTATAGAACCTTTTAGAATTTTCTATAGTAGGGTTTCATAGAATAACATTGTGAAGGTGATTCGTTATGGTCACAAATCATCAGAATTCTTGTTACCCTATTTTATGGATTTTCTTTAAACCTTGTAACGTTTCCAGCTTGGAAATTATCAAATTTACTTATAGATTAATTAATTCTGATGATTTTTAAAGTTAAACAAATTGTTCAATTGAAATCTTCGTATAGTTTATATTAACTTATAAAATATTCAAAATGAACTGAAATTGAATAAACCGTTCAAACACTTGCAAAAAAATGTTACAGTAGATTGTCTTTCAAATACAGGTTTCTTGTCAGCAAGTCTTCATTTTGCACCTATTCCAGATTTTCTTGTTTAGGGTCAAGGGTGTCTATCAAAATTATAATCAGGAGAAAGTGAATGCAACTTTGGACCTAAAACCTTTGCTAAAGACATCAAGGGAGAACTTTTTTCCCAAGAAAACAAAATATTCAAGAAGATGAATTACCGTAAGCCAAAAAGAAATTGTCACGCAGAAAAGTCCCAAGGACTCCGCAGTTTAAGTAAAATAAATGGTAGCTAAAATGTCAAAACTACTTTACTCCAAAGTATGTTTAAGTTCAATCAATATCTAAAATTTAAAATAAATAAAAAATGAATCCATAGATCAAGGACAATATTTTTGTTTAGCCCTCCCCCTTTTTCCAAGATCTGTTAGTATTTGTTTTCTATTAATTACAGCTACGTATTACACTTGGAATTGAAAGTTTGTTTGATCATTTAAACAAACTAGACAGGCAGGGCAATGCATACCTCGTGTCTACTTAAGAGTTAATTTTTACGCACGAATATATATATATATATCAGATCCTTTGTCGATGCTGGAATAATTGTTTATCATGGTACATCTTTGTTTTTTCCTGAATTCACTTCAACAATAGTTTTAAAAAATAGGAAGTCATTAAGTTAATGAGAAATTTATCTAGATTTTTTTTTCCATACATTTTATTAAATTAAATTAGATTAAGAAATACAAGGAATAGAAAATAAATATTCGTTTTTTCATTATCAATCTTGTATTTTTTTCTTATTATAAATGTTATCTGGACTATTATACTATTAGTATAAGACCCTGTTTACACTGGCAACGAAACTAAATCGATCTTTATTTGAATCGATCTTAAAAAGACAAGGGCCGCGTTCGATAAGATCGATCTTATTTGTCAGTGTAAACGGGGTCTAATAGTCCCAGATTTTTTTTTTAAATCATCATATTTTTGACCAGAGAGAGCAGAAAATACAATGAAACCTGTGGAAGGACAGGGACATACCAATTATACAAAACAATTTCTGATAAAAACAGTTTAACATTGAGGTTTACTTAGTCAACATACATCTGGTTACAATTAGTGAACCATAGAGAAAGTGTGACCACAAAGTTTATATATGTAACAGATTACTGATAACATGCTGAGATAAAACTGTAAATTATGTGTAAAATCAGGGCTTATGACTTAGAGTGAAATATAAAGTTCAATGAAATTCTTTATTCTCCCTGCAACATTGTTTTCTCTCACCAATTTCAAACAAACCTACTAGTAAATAGTTTTCAAATAAGATGTTATCTTAAATATTCTTTTTAAAATATACACAGTGTTAGTAGAAAACAAAGATTTTTAAACTGGTCTTTTATTCCTGACTTTTATTTTCTAATTTGCCATGCATGCAGTGGCGGATTTAGAAATGTTCATAAGGGGGAGGATCACTGACTGCCGAAGAGGGGTACGCTGCTGCAATCATGCCGCGGCAATTCCCTGTTTTACCAACCATTTTTGTTTTACCAAAAATTGGGGGGGGGGGGCTGCCAACTTAAAAAAAAACCTCTAAATCCGCCTCTGGGCCATGCATGTGTCTATTTTCTTAAGCACGAAGTATGAAACAACGTGATTCTGTCACATGTAAAATTAAAGTCTGTGTTCAGGGTAAAATCAAATTTTCAGGGACCTGATTTTTTGCTTTCTGTCTTATCATGTTTTATCATAACATACCGAAGGCTGTTGGTGATCTTCGTTTGAATTGTCTAACAATTTATTACATTTTATGGCTTTTGCTAATTGTTGAAGGCCGTCTATCAACTTGTTTGTTTAATTTATCGTCGTTTGGTCTTTGGCAGATATTTGTGGTATTTGAAAATAAACAATATATTTCTTATTTCTATATTTTAGCCATCCTTCAATTATGAAATATTATGGGTGCTCGATGAAATACGAAAAGTATCAAAAACACGACATGAACATTATAAAGATTGCAAAAAAGTTAGTATTCAATTTGGGCCTACCCATATATCATATATGAACCGCGCTGAAGTACGTCCATTATTCATAGTTCACTATTCACTATTCAATATTAAAAAATGAATGATGAATAATGAAATGGTTTATGTTTCATTATTCAAATCGAAGCGGTGAATAGTGAAATAAATATAAAAAAAATTTGACTGTGACACTATAGCTATATTTTGATTCACAATGACCATAAGAGGGTTTACGGAGGACCTAAATGCAACAACATGCGTAAAAATGAGGAAATATAAAAAAGAAGATGTGGTATGATTGCCAATGAGAAAAATATCCACAAAAGACCAAAATGACACAGACATTAACAACTGTAGGTCACCGTACGGCCTTCAACAATGAGCAAAGCCCATACCGCATAGTCAGCTATTTAAGGCCCCGATAAGACATTGTAAAACAATTCAAACGAGAAAATTAACGGCCTTATTTATGTAAAACACTGAACGAAAAACAAATATGTAACACATAAACAAACGACAACCACTAAATTACAGGCTCCTGACTTGGGACAGACACATACATGTACATAAATAATGTGACGGGGTTAAACATGTTAGCCCATTTTGAATAATGAAATGGATATTTTGATTTATGGAATGGACTGCTATGACCCTTCAGCCCCTAATTACCGATATATATTATACCTCAATCGAAAGCTTATTAAAAGAGGAACAAAAGGTATATAGTCAATATTTTCTGCAACGGATATTACAGGAGTAACCAAGGACTTAAATATCGAATTACGCGTGAACATTGAAAAATAGCCAATTTTAAATAATGAAATGAATATTTTGAATAATAGAATGGACTGGCAGGACCCTTCAGCCCCTAATAACAGATATATATTATACCTCGATCGAAAGAGTGTTTCTCGTTTATCTTTTTTTTTATATATAGATCAGACCTGGACCGTTGGTTTTTCCCGTTTGAATGGTTTTACACCAGTATTTTTTTATCGACCTTTATATCTTGTTGTTGGGTGTGAGCATAGGCCCCGTGTTGAAGACCGTACCTTGACCTATAATGGTTTACTTTTATAAATTGTGACTTGGATGCAGAGTTGTCTCATTGGCACTCATACCACATCTTCCTATCTATGTGGATATCTTTCATAGAGTCTTGTAGCGATCATTTGTACTCGTGCATGTGCATGGTTAAGTATAGGAATCAAAAGGCGATCGAGTTTGGTAGAGTCGAATATAGGTCAGGTTTGGATTTATTAATGGTGGCAGTAGTCAGCCAGTGATCAAGAAGTATTGTTCGAATAAATCTAGAAAACAGATAAAACGCAGATTAATGGCATTGAGCTCCAAGCGTCGTACATATTTATTTATCAAGTAAAAGTCAAGCTTATCAAGTACTGACCATTAAAATATGTAGGAAAGAAAGTCACTAGACAAAAAGTCACGGACAAAAAGTCACTTGGCAAAATAGTCATTTAGTTCTGAGATTAGTTTTCTTTGAAAAAGAAAACACTTAATAAAAAAACATAATAGGGAATGTGTGCATGGGCCATATGCAGATAATCCCCCGCTTGCATAAGACGTTATAAAGGCTCATAAATCAAGAACATTAAAAGTGTGTTCCTGATGTGAGTTTTGTGGCAGTAAGCATTTTTAAACTTCATAACATTTGGTTGAGGCAAATTTGAGTTAGAGACAGGAAACGAAATATTCAGCAATTTTGCATATTTGTAAAAGGCATAACTCTGGAACGGTGAAAATTATTGAGACCAAAATTCAAACTTGATATGTGTTATGTGGTGATAAGCATTGTGTGTGAGATTCTTACATTTGGTTAAGGCAAACTAAAGTTAAAGAACGGATACATTTTTTTGAACGTACGGACGTATTTATAAAAAAGAAGATGTGGTATGATTGCCAATGAGACAACTGTCCACAAGAGACCAAAATGACACAGACATTAACAACTTTAGGTCATCATGCGACCTTCAACAATGAGCAAAGCCCATACCGCCTAGTCAGCTATAAAAGGCCCCGATAAGATTAGTACATTTTTACGTATACGTACGAACAGACAAGGTTAAAAATTAATGCCTCCTCGGCAACGGCGTGACTGATTGTAAGTGTGACTGTTAGTTTGTCCTATCAAATTTTCACTTTCTGTCTTGTGACTTTTGTCCTGTGACTTTCTGTCCGTTTACCTCAAATAAATTGGAATCAGTGTCAAGCAAGATAGACACCCGAAAATTTTCGTTGAACGAGTCAAATCGATCTTCTGGTGGCTTCATCGATCAGTGTTGATTGAGTTTGATCGACAATGTGAACCTACTTCGTTAACTCGATACTTAAACATTTATCTTCTCTTTTCTTACTCGATGTTTGACTTTAATATTGATAAGAACTCGATTATGGGAATTCTTTAATATGAAACATGCCTGGACTATAATATATACATATTTAGATTTTTTTTGGCAGTCAAGTTGGTAATTTTTAAATAAAATTTAAGCCCAAATTAGCGGCCCAAAAAACCCAAATAAGTAGTTTAATTAGCTGATAATCTTTTTGCAAACCATAATACCCAAACGGGTTAAAATGCAAACATAATTTACACAATTATGCATATACATGTAACCAAGACGATGTGGTATGCTACGGATCGATAACGAAGCCGTACAGTAACATACATGTATATAGATACATGTTCTGCGTGCTGTCATTTGAAAGACAATTTCTCTTTATTTTCAAGGAATCCCCATTGCGAGTAAGATTTTATTGAAATATTATTGTATGATGTTTATAAATATCAAAATAAATAGGCATTTCAAAAAAGTTATTCCCAAAAGGCCGTTTAATCTTGAATTTAATTTGTTCATTTATTTGGAGGTAGATGTCAGCCATTAAGACTCCATATACCTGCAGTGGCGATCCAAAACTTTTCATTAGGGGTTTGGGGCAATGACTGACCTAAAGGAGGGGGGGGGGCGCTCTAGTCATGCTTCAGTGATTTTCTATATAATCTTTTCTTCAGGAAATGGGGGGGGGGGGGCGACCCCGTGCCCCCCCCCCTAACCCCACCCACCCGGATCTGCTTATAACCTGTCCCTTTTCTAATGTATATTTTTGTTTAAACATGATATAAATGTCCATGTATATTTCCAGATATTTATATACCAAAATGGAGACCTACACCTATATAATGATCTGATTTGCGCTACATTGCCATTCCCTTTTAAAACATTTTTAAAACAAAGCTTATCGACACTTGCAAATTCCTACAGTCTATTTTTGATGTCAAATGGGTGCAAATTTACAAATAATGCCGGAAACATCTGACACATTTACAAAATTTTAATGTGGTTTTAACCGCAACACGATAAATACTACTAGCATCAGACACTTAATTAGAAATAACCCTGACCGTTTTAAATTTCCCACCCTTTTCATATATTAATGAAGCTTGAAAGACCTATTCAAGCTATCCCTATAGCCTTCCCCTGGGAATTAATGCATTAAGTTCCATGATAAGAAAAATATATAGTATGAGAATGGGGAATTTAACTAACGGATCCAGAAATGTTATACGTGGGGGGCACACTGACTGCCTAAGATTAGGGGGGGTGGTCCACTCTGGTCATGCTTCAGTGATTCCCTATATAATCAACCAAACTTCCCCCAGAAACCCGGGGGGGGGGGGGGGGGGGGGGCTCCCTGGTCCCCTCTAAATCCGCCTCTGAATTTGACACATCCTCTTTTATAATTTTGACGACTCCTCTCCCAAAAACAACAGTTAAAGATGCTTTTCGAGCATCTGTACAATATTGTAGCAGGCTATTCTTCCGACTAAACTTTTGTTTTGTCTTCCAAAGGTAATCATTCAGTTTTGGAATGTTGACCTTGCTATTGAAATTTTATAATTTAAAAACACAAGTTGTGCACATTGACAACGCTCCAGTCTGAACACTCTTAAATTATCCAGTAAAACTGACAAGGAAACTTATCAGTAACTGCATAACTTCAAATTAACATGTCATTTATATCAACCCCATGCAACTAGGTACACAGCTGCGTTCAATGAAACATGATCACAGATAAAAATAGATGTAAATTCTGATTCAGATCCTTTCTTTCCGATACAACATATAAAAAAAAGAAAAAAAAGGGGGGGGGGGTGTTCAGAAGAAGAATTATCTTTAATTTTAAATAAAACTGATGTATTGAAATTATTTAAAAGGTGAATGTGTAATATAAGCTTATAATATATTTTAGACGGTTCAATAGAAAAGTATATTGATGCATTTTAAAAAGAGATCATTACTCTATATACCTTTAACTTAAGGGAAAAAAATACATCACCAAAGATTAACCAAAATATTTTAACTGACAATACTACTGTGATAAAAAGTTACTAAACATCTTTACACATTAAAGACATGAATTTAGGAACACGAACTGAAAAATATATATTTATATAACTTCAGTGAAAATTGAAAAACAGTTATTGAAATATGAATTGTACAACTCAACATGTATTGATTAGTAAATGCAAAATTATGTCCGTAACGCGTTCATCTCTATGTATACAACTAAACTGACATTTTCAGTTGGAATGATTTCGGAGAAGTAAAGGGTTTTTGTTTCTTTGATTAATAACTATCTAGGTTTTACAAAGTATTCAAAAAGTCTTGTTTTGGCCTCTATTATTATAACAATTTTAAGCAATATATCCTTAACCCCTAAATCGACCCAACCTTTCTTTTGTGGAATGAAACCTCAGTGGCGGATCCATGCATAATTTTTCATAAGGAGGGGCCCGTCGACTGACCTATAAAAGGGGGCGCTCCAGTCATGATTCAGTGATTCCCTATACAATCAACCATTTTGTTCCCACAAAAATGGGGAGGGGGCCTCTGGGTCTTATGAATCTTGTGCTTTAAATTATAGATATTATTACTAGTATACTGATATTCCGAAAATCATTAAAAATACCCATTTGTATTCTTCACCAACGCTAGCAGAGGGGCATTATGTTTTCTGCTCTGTGCGTCCGTTCGTCTGTTCGTCGTCCGTCTGTCCCGCTTTAGGTTAAAGTTTTTGGTCAAGGTAGTTTTTTTTATGAAGTTGAAGTCCAATCAACTCGAAACTAAGTACACATTTTCCCTATACTATGATATTTCTAATTTTAATGCCAAATTAGAGTTTTGGCCCCAATTTCACTATCTACTGAAAATAGATAATGATAGTGCGAGTTGGACATCCGTGTATTGTGTTTACATTCTTGTTTGCACTTTACTCCTGAACGGTTTGAGCTATAACCAACAAAATAAAACCCAACCCTCCCTCCGTTGTGCAAATATTTGTAGTATAATTTTATAGAAATCAATACACTTTTACACAAGTTATTGTCCGGAAACCAGAAAAACGTTGTTTTGCTTATTATGGCCAGTTTTTGGTCCCTAATTCTTTTAAACCATGATATGGGACCATAACATTCAAATACTAATTTAACGCTATCATTGATTACTCATCATTTGCACAGGTCTGATCTGCATTTCTTTTGCGCTGATTTTTTTTTTAATTTCTTTTTTGCCGAATTTGTGTTTCATTTGCGTTGTTTGTGTACATGTTACTTACAGGGTCGTTTTGATCATTATAAATCTCTTCCGTTAGCCAGTACATAAGTTATAAATTGTCAATCATAACATGTATATAACTGTTGTAACATACTCAAGAGGAGGTGAAAGTAGGCTTCCGAGCAGGATTATAAAAAAGAATTTAGATGTGGTATGGTTGCCAATGAAACAACTCCCCACAAAAGACAAAAATGACACAGAAATTAACAACTGTGGGTCACCATTTGGCCTTCGACAATGAGCAAAGTCGATACCTCATAATCAGCTTAAAAAAGGTCCCTATCTGACGATGTAAAAAAATTCAAACGAGAAAACGAACGGCTTAATTTTTGTACAATAAATGAACGAAAAACAAATATGAAACACATATACAAACGACAACCATTGAATAACAAGCTCCTGACTTGGGACAGGCACATTACATAATGTTTCGGGGTTAAACATGTTAGCGGGATCCCAACCATCGCCCTAACGTGGGACAATGCCAATGGTATAACTGTTTAAAAACATACCAGTAAAATTAAGATAAAAGCACTCTGTTTACATCCATGAAAAACTGCACCGTTATTCTTACAGTTTTCAACGCGTGCAGCCGACCAGCAATGAGATGGCTAACTTGAAGTTCAGCATATACAAGTACAACATCTTAGAATGCATGGATGACGGCTTCGAGCGTCAGACATAATGTCAAACGTGAAGCAATCCTCGATTTCATGGGGGAAGGAATGGTCACCGCAAAACTGCGATAGCCATTTACCAATTTCACTTGAGTTTTCTCTCTACTAGCCCAACAGACTGGACCCCCCCAAACCCCCCAAACCCCCCACACACATACACCAGTTATTTCTGCGGCAGATGAAAACGACAGCAGCCTATTTGCAAGGAACAACAATTATTATGACAATTTATAACATGTGTATATAAATAGCGAACAGTATAGGTTTGTAATAATAATGATGATAATAGTAATAATAATCGGTGCAAAATAGAGATTAAATATTTTAAAAAATGTTAAAATTCAATACTGGTCCGAGCCATTTGTGACGATTCATCTCTGATATATATAAGTTTGATTCACAATTGACAAGAATTTTACATGAGAGGTGGCTGGACAGAAACACGGACACGTTCGGACGCCCGTGAAAAAGTTTTATGTCTACCGCAACGCATGTCGCGTAGGGTGGTACATTTAAGAAATATAAAGAAGAACAGTGCTGACTGCCAGGTTGTCAAAATATATAGTAGAGCGATATTTTTGACACGATTATAAATAAGAACTTTTTTTTTTACATGTACATGTATGTACTAATTTCCGAAGTTAACAAAAATGAATTCCGATCGTCATCCCGTTCACAAAAAGTTATAAGTTATATCATACCGCCTATATATGATTATCACACAGTCATGTCCCATGGCGAACAAGGCGGGTGCAAATAGCAGAAAGAAGTGTGTTTTTTTTTATTAAATAACTAGTGTGTGTTTACGCCATGTATCTAAAATTTGGGCGAATGAAAAAAAATAATGTATTGGCGAAAATGAAAAGATGTTCATCGAATGTTTTAGAAAGACGACATAAAAAAGGTGATGTGGTACAATTACCAATGAGACAACTATCCACAAAAGACCAAAATGACACAAATATTAACAACGATAGGTCACCGTACGGCCTTCAACAATGAGCAAAGCCCATACCGCATAGTCGGCTATAAAAGGCCCCGATAAGACAATGTAAAACAATTCAAACGAGAAAACTATGCCGGGTAATTCAGATTTAAATGAATATAGTATAAAATTTTAGGAACTACATATGCATGCAGAAGATCCCTCCCCATCCCCCTTGTGACACCACTGCATAAAACAACATAGGTTTGCATACATTTCATTTAGCAAAAAGCAATACAGAAGTAAAACGTAAATTATGTGTGTCTATAAGACACGTTTAAATACCCCAGCCATAGTTGATTTGGTCCAATTATTAGTTATAATGTATATGAATGTATATTTGAAAAAAATATCCTATATATATATAAAAGAAGATGTGGTATGAATGCCAACGAGACAACTCTCCACTAGAGACCAAAATGACACAGAAATTAATAATTATAGGTTACCCTACAGGCTTCAACAATAAGATAGGCCAATACCGCATAGTCAGCTATACAAGGCCACGAAATGACAATGTAAAACCATTCAAAAGAGAAAACTAACGGCCCTATTTATATAAAACATTGAACGAAAAAAAATACTAGTATGTAACACATAAACAAACGACAACCACTGAATTACATGCTCCTGACTTGGGACAGGCACATTCTTATATTATGTGGCGGGGTTAAACCTGTTAGCGGGATCCCAACCCCATGCACTTAACATTGGGACAATAGTATAACAGAACAACATAAGAACGAACTATTAAAATCGTTTGAAAATGGCTTAACTCATCAGATGACAAAACTACAAGTGGACGTGGCCGGGTACTTGTTCATCCCCCAACAAAAAGACACTATAGGAACATATCTCAAAGTACTCGCAGTTAACTGACAGCTAGTTCAAAGCCACCAACAACTAATAAAACAAATCATGTATCTAAGACTAAATATGGACTTGCACATCACTATTATGCGTATAAACATCCCAGTTGCGGAACTAGAAATTTTCAAAAGTGGGTCTCAGTACTGCCGAAAAGGGGGCCTGTGCCAGTCATGTTTCAGTGCTTCTCTTTATAATCAGTAACAAAAAAAAGGGGGGAGGCCCACCTGCTACCGCATTCCTTGATACGCCTCTGCATCCTACAAGATATCAAGGTCGTTGCTTAAAAAAATGTAGGAGTAGCTCTATAGATGCTGGTTATATACATAATTGTTAAGGTTCAACTTCCTGGCATTTAAGAATATTTGACAAAAATCAAGATGCATATATAGGAATACATGCATGAACATCTCAATTGTATGTTCAGGCAACCTCTGAAATATTAATTAAAACTATAAATTTATAGTTAAAAAAATGTCGGAAGAGGAAGCAGGACAAACCATGATCTCTCTCTGCATTTATAATAAAATATATCCAACTACCTTGAATTTTGAGGATATTTGACTTAAAATGTTTCAGTTGCAACTCAAAAACTGTACGAGGTGATAGCCAGACAAACCAATCTATAATAGCTTGACGAACAGACGAACGGGTAGACGAACGAACCTGTAGGTGATACATTAATATACCCTTCGATGAAAGTGAGGTCATAAAATAAGCTTGAAATTGCAGTTGATACTTATAAAAAATCAAAACCTCATAGTGCTCAGTATTCTTAAACATTTCTCTTCAGCTTTATAGCCATGAATTCTAAGATTTCTAAGATCGTAATACATTTGAGTTTCTGAATTGAAAGTTATTTTTCAGGGATGCAATGGTTGCTTTCTATCAAATTTTGTTTTTTGTTTTGTTCTTGTTTTTACATACTCTACGCTATTGTTTCACATTTTGTCACATCGGGACATTTTATAAATTGTTACGCATATACATTTCGCATGTGTTGGTTTATTGTCGAAGGTCGTACGTCGAGTTTTTCGATTGAATCGATGGTTGCATGGATAGTTACAATACATGTGTCGGATCGGCAATTATAGAACATTTTCTGTTATATCCGTATTTTGCGTGGAATTCTCGCCGCGTTGAAGACCCAATTGCCTTCGTCTATCGTCTGCTTGTTTTCGAGTCGTTGTCTCTTTTACTTCTTTTCAATAGCTGCAAATGTTAAATAACACCAAGATTAAAAGCACCAACAGCTAGTGTATAGTTCGGTTGGTATAGGCGGATCCAGTGTAGGGGGGGCGTGTCCCCCTCTCGTGGGATTTTTTTTAGTGATTATATACTATATAGGGAATCACTGACTTGAAAGACCCCCACCCACATTAGGTCAGTCAGCACCCTGTCATGTATTTGTTAAAAGAAAAAAAATATATTGCCATTCACTCTAAAAACGAAGCTAAATACTTTTAAAAACCCTCTTTTAAGAAAAGTTATATTGTTTCATTTTTACAATTTATTTTCAATAGCTTAAGATTAAAAGCGCCGACAGCAAGTGTTTAGCTCGGTTGGTATAGGCGGATCCAGTTGGGGGGGGGGGGGGGTCCCCCTTTCGTGGGATTTTTTTTATTGATTATATACTATATAAGGATTCACTGACTTGAGAGATCCCCCACTTTAGGTCAGGCAGCACCATGTCCTGTATTTGTTAAAAAATATATAAAAATATATATATATATATATATATTGCCATTCACTCTAAAAACGAAGCTGAATACGTAAATCCTCTTTTAAGAAAAGCAATATTGTTTCATTTTTACAATTTATTCTCAATAGCTGCAAATGTTAAATAACACCAAGATTAAAATCGCCAACAGCAAGTGTATAGCTCGGTTGATATAGGCGGATCCAATTTTTTTTTTTGGGGGGGGGCCGGGTCCCCCGTTTGTGGGATTTTTTTTATTGATTATATACCATAAAGGGAATAACTGACTGGAGATACCCCTCACTTTAGTTCAGGCAGCACCCTGTCAAGTATTTGTTTAAAAAAAATACAAATATATTGCCATTCACTCTAAAAAAAGAAGCTGAATACGTAAATCCTCTTTTAAGAAAAGT
This sequence comes from Mytilus edulis, assembly GCF_963676685.1. Taxonomy (NCBI): domain Eukaryota; kingdom Metazoa; phylum Mollusca; class Bivalvia; order Mytilida; family Mytilidae; genus Mytilus; species Mytilus edulis. Next base: position 89,184,765 of record NC_092351.1, read on the forward strand.
AACATTGTTTCATTTTTACAATTTATTTTCAATACTGCAACCAAGATTAAAAGCGCCAACAGCTAGTGTATAGCTCGGTTGGTATATTTAATAGAAAGATATTTGTAAATATGGTAAATAAACTCATCATAAATACCAGGATTGAAATTTTACATTCACGACAGACGGGTATTTCGTCTACAAAAGACTCATCAGTGACGCTCGACTAAAAAATGTTAATAAGGCCAAATGAAACTGACCGTTTAACTTAAAAAATGGCGAAGTGCAAACATTTTTTTAGTTTTTCAACGCTATCCTCTTGACCACATAATGTGTTTTCATTAAAATTGGAAATGACAATATTTTATAAAGAAAAATCTTTACCTACGTCGCATTATATATACTAGTATACTAACATATTGTGTTGTAAAATGATGCCCTTTATGGGTTCTTGATTAGATTAATAAAAAATTCTATACTATTAACAAATTCAAAATATACTGCTTTACAAAAAAGGTAAAACAACAGATACATTCAAGTCAAATCTATCTTAATTTCTGTCAAGTTTTTCCATTTTCAAGTAAAGAAAATCACGCATTATGGTTCCATTTATTTCCTGTAATAATTAGATCACTTGCATACTTGTAACACACACACAGACAATATGTATTGTTTATTTGTTGAAATATATTAAAATATGCGCTGCTGAACTTATATTAGTCAGTATAGTATATAGACGTGTATACCAAAGACAAATTTATACATTGTTTAATTTCCTGTAGTGTTTGATAATGACCCAGTGACCTACAACTTTTATAATAAATAAACCACATAGACAACGCTTCTGAATCAGTATAAAAAGTATGAATTATTTGTTAAACTAGTGTAAAATGTGGTGTGAAATAATTGGTAAAGGCAACGATATCCGGCTAATTAAATTGACCCGATGAGCTGACATGATGTTGAATTTATTTTGGAAATATTACACTTAATTTAACCTTACAATTTTTCATTATGTTTGTTTAGTGAGTCTATGTATTTGCAATAATCAAAATTGTTTTTTGTTTGTTTTGCAAATAAAGAATCATTATGTTGAATATTTTAAATGAGAAAACCTTAAATAATCCCTTATTTTCATTTTTGTTCTTAACTGAAAAAAATGGTAATACTAAATCCATTATAGCACAACCAAGTAAAAAAGTGTCCTTTAGTTTATACTTAAATCATAAATGAGATCATAGAACATTTCTAATCCGACAAAATGAAGATTAATAACAAAAAAATCGTTTATTTGAAAAAAAGGGGGGGGGGGCTTTGATAACTGTTACCCTAGCTTGCCCTACAACATAATACCCCCCCCCCCCCCCCAAGAATATAGATTTCGTATTCATATACATGTAATTATATCCTACAATGCTCATGTTATCAATTTGTTATTTGTGTATTACTTATAATATTGTGTATTTCACTAATGTTTATATAATCACTGTATGATGTTTTTGTATCTTGCCTGACAAGGGCCCATGATTGGTTTAATAAAATAATGTCTAATGTAAGTCTGAAAATCAAACCCAATAGAGTTATAATTAGATTTTTAGGCTGACAAATATTTTCTGTCAATTCACTTTTTCACAAGTCTGTCTACATGTTCACCAGTTTTTCAATTATCCACTAGTCTGTTTTTACTTTCACAAGTCTTTCTTATAGCCCCCTAGTCTGTCCATATGATTTTCAACAGTCTGACTATGTCCACAAGTCACTACGTTTTAACCGCGGTCTCTATGTGTCCGTCAGTCTGTCTCCGTGTTTACAAGTCGATATACATGTTTACCCGCCAGATTACGTTTCTAACAGTTTGCCTTCATGTCCTACACGTCCACCAGTCTGCTTATATATATATATATATACCAGTCTGGCTACAAGTATACAAGAATATTATTTGCATCATTGACTAAGTCTGTCTGGAAATATACAAGATATTGACTTCTAAATTAACTTAATGTTACCTCAGTTACTGACTCCATGTTGACATTATTGTGTAATGTTGGTGTTAAATGAGATAGGTGTTGAAATTCTTCGTCGAATAACTGAATTTGGTGTGTCGATATCTACTGATCCTCCACATACCCCGGGCAAATCCAGAGGCGCTAACCGGGCATTCTTTTGCATCTGACCGAGAAGACTTTCAGAAGGACTGTATAGACGAATCTTTAATTGTTTTAGAACCTTCATCAGACCCGAGTCTTGCATGGAGATGGACACTGATATACTTAAGTACTGGTACATTGTATTAACGATTTCACTACGAGGAATATCATCATCTTCAGAATGTGAGAGACAAGCAAATCCGCCAGACGACATATCTGTATACAGTTTATAATGCATATATCACTGTCATGAATCAAGGATGTGTATAGTAATAAGGGTCTTACTATCATCGGAACTTTGTTTTTTTTTGGTAACACGCCATTATTCCGACAGCCCATTAGTCAGACAGCCTATTGGTCCGACAACCAATTAGTCTGACAACCAAATAGTCCGACAACCCATTGCTCCGACAGCCCAATACTCCGACAACCTATAATTCCGACACTTATCAAGTCAAATATCAGGATATCAGGGTAAAATAAAATGTGTCTGTCTGTATTATTACGTTTATATTTGTAATAACATATTTTAAGAAATAACTCCGTATATATAATACATATATATAATAAGGTAGTTCGTATACTTTCAATGTTAATTCTCAATTCGAAATCTGTATATAGAATAAAACAGAACATAATATTTTATTTTTCAAATTAAAGGATCTATGAAAATCAACAACAAGCATTGATGGCGCGAGCTACTGATGATACCCTGCCCAAAGATTTCGGTAGATAGAAAGTTTTGGAGTTGTGAATCTGAAAAAGCATTACACAGTATAACTGACTTATATAAACCTTGAAGTTAAATATCAGAAATCATGGTATTGTAGTACCTGAGAAAAATGTGACAAAAGTTTTCAACTTGGCTGTCATGTAATGAGTAATGAGTTTGAAAAAGCATCACACGATATAACTGACTTTAATAAACCTTTTAGAAATCCTTGTAATGTAGTTCATGAAAAAGATGCAACGAAAATAGTTATGGGACGGGCAGGGAACTGACGGATGGACGGTTGGACGGACGGACAGACAGAGATAAAACAGTATACCCCCACTTTTTCGAAGCGGCGGTCTAATGATTGTGTCAACATTAAGACATTACAATACTAATATGATATAATTATATTTATAGCACTATAAGCCTCAGTCACAATCGGAGCTAAGACAAAATATAAAAAAAAAATACGTATTAATATCAATTAACAGTCAGTATCCAGACATGTACTACATTATTCAAAAGAACTAACGATATGATCCTCATTTTTTTTCTCCATAATAGTAAAGTTTTCTTGTGTTCACTTCGAAATTAATCATAATTGTCTAACGTTTTAAAGTTCTGATATGTGCTAGAAATATGGCGAAAGAATTCCTCCCTCAAATTATAATGAAGTGAGCAGTCGATTGAAAAATGACGCTCATCCTAAACTTTATCAGCTGTACAATACGATTTTTTGAGTATTTAGCATTTTCAATTCTTCATGTAATGGAAGAGCACCGATTCTGAATTAACATATAAATTACCTTTCTTAAAATCAATGATATCTAAATATGTTTCTTCTTGAAACCAATTTTTAAATGAAAAATAAGTTTCCCACAAAACACATATTACTAAGTTTTTACAATTAAACAATTTGACAAAGACACAAGGACAAGAATGTCACACATTGTCTTATTCTACTAGTTTGTTATTGTCTTTTATACTGCACTCGTTCTACTTGAGCAGTCCGGCAAAATGCGTTGACTGTATATTTCTATGACATATACAGTCACTGACCCGATATCACTTTTCCTTATGCATATTTAGATAGAAATTGCCGAAATATTCATGTCCGTCATATTTGTTTTTCGTAATAAGTTTTGTTGTAAATCATCATGCAGTCCTGCATCTCCACCAATCATTAAAAAAGAGGCATATCTTTCTAGAATTTAAAATAATCTTAGGATACAAAATCAGTCTCCCAACAAAATATTGAGTGTCATCTCTCGGATTATGTCTGAACGATCGCTATTAGAAGTGCTACATGTACTGTCTCCGTATTTCGTGGATTCTCATTCCCGAACATGATACCGTATTCATGATTGATCATGATTGGAATTGCTCATCTTTTCTTAGCACATATTTCGTCCTATTTGTCTTCTTATTTTTTAGGTTCTGGGTACGTATTTGTCTCTTTGTTTTTCTTATTTTGACTGACGCTACTTTATCCCATTATTTCTGCAACAAAATAAATTTAAATAAAACTCAGATGAGTGATACAAGGAGAGAAAGTGTTGCGACCAAAGAGGGCGAGTAGTGTTTTCCAACTCCGATGTATTATTTATTTATGTAGTTCATAGTGGGGGAACCTCACTCCCCTGATACGCGAAAAGGGGGATTCGAAGATCTAGTGAAAAGAAGGTAGATCAAGACACACATGCAAGAAATAGCGAGCTAGAACAGCACAGACTGATAGTAGACACACAAACAACGAAATATAAAGATAAATAAAGTAACTAGACACGCAAAACGAAAGAGGGGCGAGGTTAAGGACTGAGCAGTTGCTATAATCATGTGTATCAACTCCAATATACTGAGACAAAATTAATGTCCGCATGCAAAAAATAATTGGAATCAAAACGGACAACCACAAATATCAGAGAGCGGAGTTGGTTTTTTTTTTAGAGAAAATTTATCCATACACTAAGAAAAACGCATATTGTCGGAATAATGGGCTGTCGGAGTAATGGGTTGTCGTAATAATGGGCTGTCAATAGTACATGTTGTCGGAGTATTGGGCTGTCCGAATAATGGTTGTCAGACTAATGGGATGTCACAATTTTTTTTACCCTCCCCCTTTTTTCCAATATCCGTTATTTTTTCGTTTTCTATTTTAAAATTCACTCTCTTTAGTAATATATCCGTGACTGCTGTGGATAGTAAACTTGGAATTGATAGTAAATAGCAAAACCAAGTAATTTGTAGTGTATTTATGTTCTAATGACACGTACAGACAGACGCGAAAAAAATAAATAATACGAAAGTGAGAAAACGAAAATATAACAGATTTTGGAAAAAAAGGGTAGGGTAAAAAAAATGTCCTGTATCCAAGTACCTATGCTTACTATTACATTTGTAAAGCAATAATTTGAGAAATATATATTAAAGGTTATACTAATATGTGAATATTATGAGTCCAGGTAACTCGATCAACTTGATTTGTACGTATGAAAAATTATATTTATTATCTGGTCATGTCCCGCGGTTTTTTTTGTATTGTTGTTATAATAACAGTGTAAGTTAAGACCAAAAAGTAGACCAGGAAAATACTTTATTATCTTTAATAGTTAATTTCTGGAGATCATGTGTCTGTCATTTATTCTGTTATTCACATCTTTTAAACAATTATATTATATACGCATCATATCAAGGATACATTATTTTTTTTGGCTTAATAACATATTATTGGTATTTAGTGCGACCGTGCACCTTTCGGTAGTCTCGAGTGTTTTCTATTATAGCAATGTTTAAGTCGTCATGTTGCGGGATTTTCAAATCCCAAAAGAAGAACACACTTCAAATTCAACATGATTTTCGATTTGGTAACCGCATTACTTTAATATAGATCATTATATATTACATAACCTTACACAATCAATTTACTTTTTATGATTAATCTGATAGATGCATGCCCAATATATTTTATTCCCAAAACCTTATTTAAAAAGGAGGGGACATAGTCAAAGTGTCGTGCAAACCAAATTATTGTTTATTGTCACGGAATAATTACAAACTGTGCTATAGTTTTTAAGATTATTGGATAATTGACTTGTTCTATAGGTACATGTACCTTACTTACCCAGGTGACATATCAGTTGTACCCTTGATATTGGTATCAATTCAAATCACAGGCACTTGTTTCTATCCATTTGAAGACCCACTATTAACGTATATATATACCAGAAATAATGGTTTTAAGCGGAGAGGTGAAAAAATTACTTGGGTACCTTCTCGAAAATATACGTTGATAGTGGGTCTTCCAATGGATAGAAACAAGTGCCTGTTATTCAAATGCTTAATGATATATTAAAAGAAGATGTGGTATGATTGCCAATGAGACCGCTGTCCACAAGAGACCAAAATGACACAGACATTAACAACTATAGGTCACTGTACAGCCTTCAACAATGAGCATAGCCCATACCACAAAGGCCCCGATATGACAATGTAAAACAATTCAAACGAGAAAACTAAGATACATGTATATGTACATTGTACATGTTGTATATGAAGATTAATTAGATTAAAGTAAACAATGTGGTATGTTTCCAAAATAAATGCTATCCGCTAAAGACCAACTGATGTTGATCCAATTACTATAGCCAAACAAATGATACATACATGTAGGTTACCATACTTCCTTCATTTATATTATGATTGTTGAGTATTTTTTTGGAAACATTTCAAACCTTTACATACTGTTTATATATATGTTACAGTAAATAGGTGAAATTAGGAATTATATGTAATTACTAAAATTTAGGAATTACAGGTAATTCCTGATGCACTTAGTTAATACAAGTAATTCCTTAAACGGCCCAGTTATTACCAGTAATTACTAAATTTAAAATGAATATTTACACCTATTTACTGACTGCTAAAACAACCATAACTTTTGATCACCTGACCATAATACAACATTGTTTTAGCTGTGTAATACTAACTAGAAGATCAGTTAGTACTCTTAAAATTTTGAATGGTTGATATGTATAAAAAATATCTTAAATAAATATGGACTTTCAAATATTTGGTTAAATCAGAGTAACTTTAGTTTTAATCCAAAATAGTTTAAGTTGAGCATAATAATACAGATAATTTTTGACCAACTTCAAGTGTTTAGTAATTACATGTAATTCCTAATTTCACCTACATGTATTTACTGTAACATATACATGTTACTACAGTTCAGCGACTCAAGTTTAAAAGGCATTTATATAAAAGAATTTAAACTTAATATCATTTTGTATGAACATCATGTTGAATATTTACATTTTCTCAAAAAGTTTTTATTTTACTTAGCTAATAAAGAAGATGATGGATTCCCAAACAGAAATCTTGATGACAGTGAAAAAATTGAAGAATTGCACCAATTGTTACAGAGAATCGATTTCAAGCAGAAACAGATGCTCAAAGATAAGGGAATACAACAGCCATCCATGTTCCTTCACATATAAAGGTATATATTGTATATATATATTTTGTCTACATTTTCTGAATTTATGATTTTAAAAATCTTTCAAAAGATATAAATGTACATTGTAAGTCATGTAATTCAAATAGAGACGTGCCATTGTCTTTGATAAAAGATAGAGTTACATGTATGCCTTTTTAGTATTATCAGCTTATATACTTACTTAGCCTTGTTAAAATCTATAAATATACCTTATGTATATTACATGTATGTTGAAATGTCTGTCAGAATATATACATATATGCATGTGATCATAATGTTTCAAATAGCCAAACATTGTAATATATATATATATATATATACAACTCGTCTAAACATCAACCCAACAATGTTAGATCTGTAAATTTGCTTTCGCAAATTTTTGGTTCTTCCCTCGCCGGGATTCGAACCCATGCTACTGTGATATCGTGACACCAAATCGCCTGCACTGCAGCCGTCCCGCTAGACCACACGACCACCTGGGCTATATACATGTATATATATATATATATACAACTCGTCTAAACATCAACCTAACAATGTTAGATCTGTACATGTAAATTTGCTTTCACAAATTTTTGGTTCTTCCCTCGCTGGTATTCGAACCCATGCTACTGTGATATTGTGACACCAAATCGCCTACACTGCAGCCGTCCCGCTAGACATATATATATATATTGAGTATTGGAAATCCTGTACACCCTTTCCTTAGACCAAGTTTAACAAATATAATATGAATGTTTAAATTCAACTAATTATCTCCTCTTAGGAACTTTTTATGTTTTATTTTGCAGTAAGCAGCTGTTTGTGATGCTTATAGGCATAAACAATCTAGTCTGGACATGTAAAACAGCAGCTGGTTCTATTTTGAAGTAAGCTATTTGGTGATTACATTAATTTGACATGACCAGACCAAGTCTTGGGATAAATTAATAGTACTCATTGTCATGATTGTACTAGCTTTTTATTGTTTTATATATTTTATGGAAAATACTGTTAGTTGAGGCCTGCAAAAATTTATTTATAAGGAGATGAAGTGTTGTTGCCAATGAGAGTAGAGATATCTAACAAATAGCATGAATAGAGTCATGGAGGATTGAATTCATACTCATTTTTATTAGAGTGTTACAAAATAATTGCAGGAAAAAAAAAAAAACAACAAAAATCAAAATAATTGTGTATTTAGTAGAATTAGCCAAATCAAACAATAACTGACTTAAATCTTGTTTGAAATTTTCACATTTCTATTGATTAAATATTATTTTATAGATCAAATAATAAATAGATAAAAGGGCAGTAATCCAGTCTCAGATTTTTGTTTTGGTTATATTGTATACAGCTGATTGTATTTTAATACTATTTACAAATACTTCTTATATGTCAAAAGAAAAAAAAATTGCTGTACCTGATATTGTGATTTATATTGAAATTGATAAAGACAACAAACTCAATAATGAGCTATTCCAATATCAATCTCCCTAGGGAAAAAATGGGGTGCTACCTAATTTTAGACCTCCATAGTGCCCATAGACACATCAAACACTTGCCAAAATATAAGCCTGAACCCCTGAGGGGATCACACATTAAATTATAAAAGTTGTATATATTCTACACCGTGAATAAGACCAAACAATGATAGAAGGAGTTAGTTTTAAAATATAATTGAAAAACTAAACTGATACAAATCAATATTTTTTTTGATGTTGATAAATAAATCACAATGTGTAATAGTTGTATGCCAGCCTACAATAGTAGAAGGGGTTTATGTTTAATGATCCATGCTTTTGTTTGTTTATTCTTTCATCTGTTCTGCTTTAGGTTCAAGTTTTGGTAAAAGTTTTTGGTCAGGATAGTTGTTAATGATGTTAACGACCAATCAACTTAAAAATAAATATACATGTGCCTTATGTTATGATCTTTCAAAGGATAAATTAATGGTTTGACCCCAATTTCATGGTCCATTGAAAATAGAAAATTTATCACAACTTCTAGCTATTCTTTTTATAGAGTTATTCCACGAGATATTTTTGGGTCACTCATTAGAATATCTTTTAAATATATGATTTTGATTACAACTGCATTAAGATAGAATAATTGCATGCAGAAAATTATTGCTTTTGTCACATATATATCACTTGTCAATTTAATAAAATTAAACATTTTTTTTATTACTTTATTACAGAAGCTACAAAATAGAGCTAAGGCCCTTTAAGCCAAGAAACTGCCAGTGTCAGAAAAGGAGAAATTTAGAAAGGCCATGCAAATTGATTTAATGTCAAGTTGGGACAGTGATTCTGTAGATAAACTCGCCTGATCACAACTGGGATTTGACTGTCACAAGATTTTAAATCTTACATGGATAAACTAAAGTCATTTACTAGACTGTAAATACCAGAGACAGCTGAATGCACAGGGCAAAGAGCTGAGGTCCAAGTAAATCAGAGAGGCCTTGTCACAAGAAATGTACAGAACTTGCATGGATTTTTACTTAAGGGCATATGACACAAAATTGAGAGATATCAATAAAAACTTCTTTAAATTTTAATAAGGACCAATTCAAAGGTACACTTTTGGAATTTGCAAGAACAAAAATACCTTCATGTTTACTTTTGAATTATAGTTGACAGTTTTCAGTTTAAGGGGGGAACCCTTAAAATGAAGTGGTTTGGTTTATTGAATTTGATTATTTTTTAAAGTAAAAAAATGAATTACTGCTCTTTTATTTCAACATTTGCATTTTTTATTAAAATTATTTACAAGTGCAGCATATCGGTGACATCAGATTATGTTAATGTGTTTGGTTAAGCTACATATTTCTTTTTACTTAAACTTTCTGTTGCCTTTTCTAATTAATTAAATGCTGAATAATAATTTGAGTGTTGCTCATTTCAGTGTCTTGTATTTGCTGTCAAAATTTTTCCTGTAAGATTTCACATTATTTATAATCGCTTGGTCAAAGGGAGATAACTTTTTGAATCTTCACATTAGATAATCTGCGAAGAGGATTATGTAAAATGTAAATAGTTGAAAATTAATTTTATGGTTCAATAAAATCAAAATAAGTTATTGCCATTCATTATAAATAAATTTCTATCAAAAATAAGGCTCAAAGAATTTTTTTTTATTTTATTTATATAAATAATAACAAAGTACACACATCATGCACATGTTGACTTCATAAAATTTGTAAACAAAAAAAATTGAAAATAAAACTAAAAAATTTTAACTAATCAGGAGACAGTCAATACACCAAATATATTTATAAGCATATAAACTTATTATTTTCTTCAATTGTCCAAGTACATATTCAATATTGATAATTTTTTGCTTCACATTACATAATTTTGTTGATAAAAGTTTATTTGTGTGCTATTTTATTCAATTGTACATATTTGAAGTATTTCATTACACCTTATTATTTTTATTCTTGCATACAGCATTTAGAATGAAATTTTAATCAATGTTCGAGCAGCAGGATGTTTTTTTTGTCGAGCCTGCAACTTTTGTTGCAGAAAGCTCGACATAGGGATAGTGATCGGGCGGCGGCGTTAGCTAACTTTTTAAAAGCTTAATATTTTAGAAGGTGGAAGACCTGGATGCTTCATACTTTGTATATAGATGCCTCATGTTACGAAGTTTCCGTCAGTCACATGTCAAATGTCCTTGACCTCATTTTCATGGTTCAGTGACCACTTGAAAAAAAAAGATCAGAGTTTTTGTAATGTTGAATTCTCTCTTATTATAAGTAATAGAATAATTATATTTGGTATGTGCGTACCTTGCAAGGTCCTCATGCCTGTCAGACGGTTTTCACTCAGTGAACAAGGTTAAGTTTTGGTGGTCAAGTCCATATCTCAGATACTATAAGCAATAGGGCTAGTATATTTGGTATATGGAAGGACTGTAAGGTGTACATGTCCAACTGGCAGGTGTCATCTGACCTTGACCTCATTTTCATGGTTCAGTGGTTATAGTTAAGTTTTTGTGTTTTGGTCTATTTATCTCATACTATATGCAATAGATCTACTATATTTGTTGTATGGAATGATTGTAAGGTGTACATGTCTAGCGAGCAGATGTCATCTGACCTTCACCTCATTTTCATGGTTGAGTGGTCAAAGTTAAGTTTTTAAGTTTTGGTCTTTTTATCTAATACTATATGCCATAGGTCAACTATATTTGGTGTATGGAAATATTTTATGATCTATATGTCAGTCGCACAGGTTTTATTTGACCTCGACCTCATTTTCACGGTTCATTGCTCAGTGTTAAGTTCTTGTGTTTTGGTCTATTTTTTTAAAACTATAAGTAATAGGTCAACTATATTTGTTGTATGGAAGCATTGTTAGCTGTACATGTCTGCCTGGCATGGTTCATCTGACCTTGACCTCATTTTCATGGTTCATTGCTCTTTGTTTAGTTATCTTGGTTAATGTTAAGTTTATGTGACAGTTTTTAATAAAGCTTTATACTTAGGACTATCAACATAATATCAATGATAAGTAAAGAAGGCGAGACATTTCAGTGTGTGCACTCTTGTGAATTTACGAATTATGTTAATCATGTAAATAATGTTATGTTTTTTGTTTTTTTGCTTTTTGAAGTTTTTAAAATTGACAAATAATGCTAGCAGGGGAGATTATTCATTAATATTTTTATGATGCCAAACTTGAAATTTAGAGGTGCCTATGTTTGCTATTTGTTATAACCCAATTGTTATGATTCTTAAATAATCTATACAAGTAAGCATGTTAATTTGTCAATAACCATTATTTTATTAATTAGTTTGAATTTGATGAGGTTCTTTGATGTAGAACTTGACTTTTTTTATACAAAAGTGTTTTTTTATTTGTTTTAAATGTTTTTAAAATTGTATAACAAACTTTTTGACATTTTGTTTTAATTTATCACCAAAACAACTCTAATTTGTCTGACAGTATCTGAATAAAATTAATTTGTTAGATACTTTGTTTCTTTTATTGAAGTATATACAAAGGGAAATAACTCAAAATTGTTTTTTTTTTTATTATTCTGACCCGATTAGAAGTGATAAAAATAACTATGCCCTAGACAGGATGACAATAAGAAAATGCTAGAAATTGTTGTGTATGGTTATGCTTTGTCCAAAAATTTTTGTTATCTCCTTTATTGTATATTGCTGCCATTGTCAAAATCCAAATCACACATAGATAGCCTTGTCCTATAGTTTATATCTGGTGTTTGTGTTTTTTGTATGTCTTAGATTCTAACTCTTCAAGTTCTTATATAAATTCAGATGCATTGCCATTCTTTACATATAGGTAAAGGCATATTTACAAAATGGTATTGAGCTTTGCAAATGAGTGACATGTATTCGTTGGATTATTGTTTAAGTTTCATCTGTAAAATACAGTCTTCAATGTTTTCTGACAAATTATACATTTGCACATTGCCATTTGAAACCACAAATATTATTCTACTGTAAATACACAGAGCAGCAATCCTTTCAAGTCTAATACTTTGTAAACATGGATCAGAAAAGTTGGAGGATCAATTTTATATGTACAGTAGCTACAAAGTTATCACCATTAAAAATTCCTGTTTTTCCTAATTTTTGTTTTTTTATTTAATTAGATATTTTCAAACCAGATATTTGGGTTAAAGTAAAAACAAATCCCCAACTTCCCTTTTCCAAAAAACAGAGGGAAAAATTCTGCCTTTTCTTTATTATTCATTTGTACTATTGTTTTGCAAGTAGTTATACAGGATTATATTGACTTTAAATTGCATTAAATTTGATGGAAGTTCTAATTTAAATAAGTCATAAACAAGAAATTTATTTGAATTTACATGTAATTAAATTACATAATTAATTAAATTTAATTTATCTTTAAAATTCTTTAAATTTGAAATTTATTAAAATTTAATTTATATTAAAAGATCTTTAAATCTCAAATTTATTCAAATTTAAATTATATCAAAACTTCTTTAAATTTGAAATTTATTCAAATTTAATTTATATTAAAAATTCTTTAAATCTCAAATTTATTCAAATTTAATTTACATAAACATTTCTTTAAATTAGAAATTTATTCAAATTTAATTTACATAAACATTTCTTTAAATTAGAAATTTATTCAAATTTAGTCTATACTTAAATTCTTTAAATTTGAAATTTATTTAGATTTAAAAATACCTTTAAACTAGGTTGAAATTTGGGAATTTATTTGCAATATTAAATTTAGTTTAAATCTATATTAAATTAGAAATTTTCCAGCAAAGTAAATGCATAATATTTTTTGTAATTTGAAATTTAATATGCATAACATATGCATAATATTTTATATTAAATGCATCATTTCATGCAGTGGATGTCAGTACAAAAAAAATATTTCATAGCAAACTTAAACACCAAGAAACTCGAACACCGCCACAAACTAGGAGTGATCTCATGTGATCAAAAAGAGAGAGCAGATCCTGTTCTACATGTGGTACAAGCTGTGGTGTTGTTTATGTAATTACAAACCTGTTGACAAGTATAATTCGGAAGGTCAAATTCGGGTTAAAATTGATGTTATTTTAATCACGACAATTTGAACATGTCTGTTGCCATCTGTGAAACAAACATTTCATTCAATTTCTTGTGGAAAAAAAACATCTTTTTTTAGACCAAACGTAACTAATACGTTGTCAATCAAGATAATAAATTAGCATCTTGATATTGGTAGTTGGAAGAATTTTTTTATTATTAGAATCAAAATGATGTTTTACTAAATACAATATACTGATATATGTGTTAAAGTTGCACTAGCTGTCAAATTTATGTTCACCGATTTGACTCAAATTCTCATATTTTATTTTTAACAATGTAAAACATTTATCCAAACAATCAAAAGTGTGAAATATACAATTTACAGAGCACAGGGTCAACAATATGAGGTTTCGTTTCGTGTGTATTTTAGTCGAGTCAAATTAAATAAAGAGATGACCTCAGATGACCATATAAGTGATATAAACAAAAATATACTAATGATTAGATATAAATACATTCAGCCAACACGTGCAGTTGGATTTTTATAGGTCTGTTTAATTTTTTTTTATAGGTTAAAAATATATGTTTTTCATCGTTTTTACATGTAGAAAAACGATTTTAAGTGGATTGAATCAGTCATCAAATGATTTACCATTGTTTACCTTTGTTTCACTTTCAATGTTGACATTCCTTTTCCTTAAGGATGTTTGCTACTCTGTTTTAAAATAACAAGCTTTTCTAAAGACTGTTATAAATTGATAGTATATAAATAGAGAAACTAAATAAGCAGAAAAAAATGGAGGGTCCGTGTGCTTGTTTTCGTGATATAGGTTATTGAAAATTTGGCGGGAAAGAATTCTCTCTAGATTTTTCTTTCACTTAACATTGGCACTTTTTTGTTTAAAAAGCTATGAAAATAACAAGGATTTCATAAGATTTTGAAATATGGCTTTTTAAACACTATGTAATAAAAATACGAAAAGAAAAGTAGGGGTTAGTGGGCAATTTTTTTAATGTTAATACATGGATAAAACCAGAGGATTCCGAAAATCTGGCAAAAAATCAAAAAATAGAGGAGCAAACATCCTTAAACAGTACGCTTACAAAGCATGCGTTGTTCATCTCTAGTTAAGAGGTTAAATTGAAGTTCACATAAATACGGATTTAATGAGGTCCACTTCTTCACTTGCAAGTGAATAATTCATTATCAATATTATTTAGTTTAATTTGACAAAATTGACCCAATTTGGCTGCTAAAACCGAATTATTATTTCACTATTTCACTTTTATTATTGATTGAACAAAAACAAATCATACTTTAGATTTGTATACATCTCGTAGCTAGTGTCGCTTTAAGGCTTATTATATGGTGACAATAACGTATTTGACATGGAGGTAAGACAAGTGCAATAGTTTTGTCTAAAAGATTTATGTAACATGTGAACATGTATTTATATTCATTTATCCATTCAGTTTTATAATTCTGTTTGATATCAACGATCGCACAGTCTTAGTCAATTCAGAATGAGCATTTCCGTCCTCTTGTCCCCTTTGTCTTTTCATGTCATAGACTTAATCAATCAGTATTTCAAAGTGTCGTTTCCAATTGTTTGATTTATTTTGGGTTTTGGGATACATATTTCATGGACAAGTGTTATTGGTAATAAGTAGTCCCCAGTACTATTGTGATCTTAGTCATGACACTGAAGCACGTGTTTTTGTTGACCATTTTAGTTGCAATTGGTTTGATATAAGTATAAGAAATGATACGTTGTCACAGATTTTTATAGAAGGGAGGTATGTATTCATGATAAAGGATATCGCTCAAGTTGTTGAATGGAGAAAAAAGAAAGATTTACACAGGGCTGTATATCACTTTAATCAACAAGTCTGAAAAGTCTTTTTTTATATATAAATCGAAGAATGTCACTAATAAATCTGACAACATTAACCTCATAGAGAAACGGATTAATGACGATGACCAGGATTGCGTCTTCGTCGAGGAGTAGAGTGAACTTGATCATTATAGTCAACGAAGTAAGGAAGAACTATGTAATGTACTTATACTGTTCATGTTGTAACTGTATAGGGTCATAGTTCGATATTCAATAATCTAGTAGTCTTAATTTTTGTATATAGCATATATATTTTTGTTGGTCATGTGGTATATTGTTTCGATGAAGCGACCTTGCAAACACATGATTGATTGGTTGATCATCCTGACTAAAATTGTTGCATTGTTGTTAATGTCTGATTTATGGCTCTTCGAGCGTTTATGCAGATTTTTGTTTTGTTTTACCGACATTTACCAATCCACAAAGGTTACACTCTAGTTGGGACGGGGATTTTAAGATTTACAATTCAGATCATCGAAGCTTCAGCTAAAGAGATTTTTTTTAAATTTCAATTGCTTGTAAATTGAACAGATGTAATAAAAATTTGCAGTTTTTGTATTATTTTGGTTAACATTGAGAAATGATCAGAGTCATTACAGTGTAAAATGTTTTGTAGTAGAACAGTCAGAACACAGTTGTGTACGGATATTACTGCTATTCATAGGTACGATGATCTGAGTTAAACTCCCCGGCAGTTCCAGTTCCGATCCGTATACGGGTCTGCATACTATTCTACAATAATCACTGCCTTCGGCATTTTTCTTAGCCCGCTCTTCAAGATGTTTGACCTGGATTGACCTTTCGTTGCTACTGAAGGCAATATGGCTGATAACTAGCTTTAGAAAATAACAGACACCCGTTTTGTTCAGAAAACATTAGTTGTAAGCTAAAAACAAGGATGTATTCCTGCAATAGAATATATACTTTATATATAATACCTAAACAACAGTAATGAATCCCATTGTTTTCTTGTTATGCTCTAGATGTTGGCGACATCATTTAGGAATGACAATGTCAATTGATCATATGTCTCATAGAAGCCCAAAAGGAAAGATGATTGAAAATAAAACAAAACAAAATATATTAGTTATTAGAAATTTTAAACACTGTCAGATATAAAATACATCATTTGTTTCTGATACTATTTGTGTTATTTGCATGTATTAATTTCTTTATCAAATTATGAAAAATTGCTATTAAAACGTATCTCGACTTGCAGTTGAATTAAAAACAAATGCAGAATATATTTACAAATTGCATTATGAAGGAGCAAGCATGCCATTATGTGTTCTAATACTATTTGAGGTCAATCTAAGATTTAAGTTTATAAATATATGTGTCGCCCAAAAACACGCAAAATATGTCACTATTACTTTAAATTTAAAGAATATTTAAAGATATTTTCAGTGTTTCAATTCAAATTAACTTGGAGTTTGCAACCATAAGTACACCTTTAAATACATCATAAAAGGTTTAGAATATAAAATGACATTTAATGGTAATCAAACAGTGTTCTTTAAATTGATTTAGATCACCTCCCGTACATTGCTTTTAAATGGCCTCAATTTTCCTTTAAACAGATAAAACCTTATTAAAATGTGTTTGCCCCGATTCCTCATTTGTTTGTCAAAGTCAATCCTAACCATCCTTTCTTAGGTATGGACATATTGGGTATAAATTCAAAAATTCATACATTTTAACACAAGTTATTGTCTGGAAAAAAACAAAAACTTATTGCTTATTTGAGCTCTTTTTTGTCCCTAACTCCTTAACATTTCGGAACCGTAAACCCCAAAATCAATCAAAACCTTCCTTAAGTAGTTATATACCTGTCTCTATGCCAAAAAAATTAATAAAAATGCCTACCTACATGTACCCACTTTGTCAATGTTTGGGTAAGGTTTGGGCAAACCAAAATATTTTTAGGTATGATCTAAGTCAGTTGTCAACTGGCCTATTTGTTTCAAAATGACATCTGAAGGAAAGTAATGACATACTGTGGATTCATTTATTTTCGTGGGTATCAATTTTCGTGGATAGAGAATAAAAGACGTTTCGTGGTATACGTAAATTCGTGGATCGCTGATTACAACAAAAAAAATTAGATACGTAATTCTTGGATTTCTTTTTGATTTAGGAGATCATATAACCTCCTTGTTTGGATCAATAATAAATAAAACAAAAAAGAAGGATTTTATTGAAAAAGTTGTGAATTGTCATAATCCTCGCTTGGTCATTCTAGGTTAAAGTGTTCATTGATAACTTCGATTACAATAATGGACAGAGACAACTAATTATTTGTTGTTTTACAATTTATAAGTTGTTGTCTGAATTCTATAAGGCATTCAAAACTTTATGATTGAAAACTCATTTCCTTAATCACGATATAATAAACAGTGATAGAGGTATAAGGTGTGAAAATAAATGTTCCTGTCATAAACAATATTACCTACGGGCAATATCCCTGTACTTAATCCTATTGATTTTTAATCACTGGTAAACCAAACTATGACACGGTAATTAACAACTTGCAGTTATTTCCCATGAACAGTTTTAATCAATTTTAAAAAGTAAATTATCTTTGATATTCGATATATTTATCATAGATTTAATTAAAATACTTGTATCTTCTTTCAATAGAGAACATGTGTTATGTTACAATGTTTATCGCTGGTCAACACTATACTAGAACTGCATAACATAACCGGAAACAAACAACCGACTCCATACACATTTCTCGGGATTATTTTTCCTTGAATTCTTAAATTCGTGGTTCGCTGTGACCCACGAAACCCACCAAAATTGGTATACCACGAATAAAAATGAATCCACAGTAATACACAAATAAGTCATGTGATCAAGATACTCTACATGTAGTACTTATAAATATTTCATCTAATCACAGAGCATCAATTTTGTTTAACGTACTTGTTGCTGCAGCTGGTAAAATGTCATCGTCAGTTTTAGCTCCAATATCTTCAGTATACGGTTTATTGATATTTCAAAGGAACCATATGATGTCAGCATGGCAGAGATGTATTTCAGCTGTCTGCTTCAGAGGTCAGGTGGGCGATTCGGTAATAACTACTATTTAGAATATTTTTAACTTAGCATTTCTCCATAGACTAATAAAGAAGATCCAATTTGTATTAATTAAAAGACTAAATAAATATGGTTAATATTTCAAACATTAAATTTTTGTGTTGAGTATTATCATGCTTTTAAATAAGAAAATGCAGCAAATACTGGTCAATTGAAATTTTGGTTGGAATTTATTTTAAAAACTGCTGTTTTAATTATTAAATTATCACATCTAGCAAAGCCCGGTGAAACATGTAAATACAATGACACCTGTAATTTCATTTGCTTGAAATTGTATTCACCTGTAAAAATTATGCATTTTCAATATTAATTTTAAAATGTCTAAATTTGTAAATTAAATAAAGGAAACACCAGGGGTTATAAATGCTGCACGATCTTGAAGAATAAGCAGGTCTCACATAAACTTCCCAATTTCTCTTGATTACCTGTATCATTACATCTTTTGCTTTGTAGGCGTTAACAAAACTTTCTCAATATGGACTTGCCCTTTCGCCTACATCAAAGTTGAGATTGCGGGACGAGGCACCAATATCCAGCAAAAATTTAATCGTGAGCATGCTGTCCGGCAACCCTTTGATTAAAATCACTGGAGGCAATTTAGATGTTTACATCAAAAGAGATGTAATTACAGCCATCACCAGGAAAAAAGATCTGCATCTGTTTGCCTCCAACATTATACTGCCAAGAATTGCAAACACTTCCATTTCAAATGCAGAGCCTAGTAAACTGCCGCACATATCTGCAAAAAATTTGGAAATGAAGAGTCAACAACGAGTTCACCTAATAAATTCGTATAAGGTAAGGGCTTAATCTTAATGATTCAAACTCTAATGATTTGTTTGTGATAAATCAAACCCTAAATATTCCAAGGATTATGCTTTACAATTTAATCAGCTAAATAAAGATTATCTATACATTCCAGCAATTGTAACATGTATATACTATGATATTATTACTTAAGTATTTCTGTATTGGTCGAATTTTCACCTTATATTTCATAGGCAGTTTTCATCATATTAAGTCCAATAACAGTGAAGTTAATTAATAAATTTTTGTACTAGCAATATTATTACCTTTCTTTTTTCTGGTTTATTTAGTTTGCATCACAAAATCCTGATAACAGCTGAATTATTTTTTATTACAAACTGAAAATAAAACAAATTGACATATATCATATGTATAGTAAACAGCTACTTTGTTTAAATGTAACATTTTCATATTAAATGAATATTACCTAATGTTTGTGTGAAGAAATTTTATCAAAAGAAATAAATCCCTTCCTTTTAGGCAATCATTGCCAATATTTTTGCCAAAATATTGATGGCTGCTGATGGATGTGTGATGTCTTGCAGATATATGCTAACGAGTCCAAGCATGAAGACTGTCTAAAGATCATGGATCACTATGAAACAGTCCTCACAAAACTATATAATGAGGCTCATGGTATTAACAACAATATTAGGGATGTTCTTTAAATAACTACCCCTCCCCCCAAAAAAAATCCAAGGAAATAATAATAAATTAGAGCAACACCCCTTGTGCATTTTAGTATCTCAAATACAACCAACTGCATGAAATTTATACAAAACGTTCCTGTGAAGGACATAGTAATTTGTAGGAACAGTTATTACCATAATTATCTAAAAAGTATAAGACAATAGCTGTCTTCCAATTTGTGAGCAAAGCCATATTTTTACATAAATAAAACATTGGGTACACAAATGAAAGGTTACAGTTAAAACAATAATTGCTCAATGAGTTAAACTATAGAAGGTTTTTCATTTTTACAAAATAGAGCAGAAGAATTGAAATTGTACCTGTACATGTCCAGTATGATGTTGTTACTTCGGTCTTATGTATCTTTTGGAAATATATATATATATATACAAAAGCAAATGTACTTAGTAACCTATTACCGTATGCATGTATAAAGGACTGATATTCGACTGTGTTTTATTTAGATGTACAGATGTCAGCACATGTATTTAAATGATAAGTGGATCGAGATTTCTGGTCTGTGTTGGTCTTTTTGTTTCTGTTACGGCCAGAAATTACCTTTAAATTGTAGCCAACAAAAGACACAAATCAATAATAAAATTAAACAATATGTATTATACAAAAGTTTACAAGAAGTATTACAAAAATATTACTGTCAACTTAATTGTCAAAATATGAGTCCAATCTTTATCTTTATCTGTATCCGGAAATCTTTGGGAATCCAATCTGAATATTACGTTCACTACTAAGGTCACAATCCAGTATGATGTTGTTTGTAGAATAAAAGTGTCAATCCAAATGCTATAAATAATAATGTCTATCGATGTCTAAGTCTAAGTGTGTTTAACTTTAGTGTCTGTATATATATAGTTGTCACGGAAAATTCTAGAACACTCTATAATGGAACGTCCTAGAATGTTACAACGGAAGTTTCTAGTAAAATTTAGAAGTTTATATAACGCATCTTTTATTAGAATCATTCTGGAAAGTTCCAATCATTCTGTTATTGTTCCAGTGATTTCTAAACTGCAAAGTTCTAAGATTATAACAAAAATAAATCCAATAATTACAATATCATAACAGTTTCTCATAAATTATTTGTCATAAATAAGGCTGTTATAAATTTAATTCTCCCCCACATTTTTCATCTCATGGATTTTTGCAGCCGTCCATACGGTATGTTTTTTTCTCTCATTGTCATCGGAAGCATTGTTGCATATAATTGCAAACATGAACTTCAACTGCACAAGCTAACAATAGCCAAACAAGTTTCTCTTTACAAATTTTTCAGGTCCAGATGAAATTTGAGGCAGTTCAAGGGAGGAGATCAATTGACAAGGAGTCGGCTGAAAGAGTCAAAAGCCCTAAGAAGCTTGTCTCCAAAGTACAAGAAGCGTTTTGATGATATTGATCCTATTGTTGATGAACTTTGGCATGTGAAACAAAGATTTGCTTGAGGTATTCTTCAGTAATCAAACTATTAATACTGCATGCTGCAATGCTGAAATTTGAATACTTCATTAATCTCCTAGAATAAAAGTGTCAATCCAAATGCTATGAATATTAATGTCTATCGATGTCTAAGTCTAAGTGTGTTTAACTTTAGTGTCTGTATATCTATAGTTGTCACGCAAAATCTTCCCCTAACCCTAACCCTAACCCTAGAACATTCTATAATGAAACGTCCTAGAAAGTTACAACGGAAGTTTCTAGTAAAATTTTATTAGAATCATTCTGGAAAGTTCCAATCATTCTGTTATTGGTCCAGTGATTTCTAAACTGCACAGTTCTAAGATTATTCTGTAAACAACTAGCAGGCCACACAACACAAATCAGGCCAAATAAATACAATAATTACAATATCATAACACCTCCCCCCTTAAAAGAAGTTTTTATGTAACAAAAACGTATCATGAATAATATGAACAAATATACATAGTATATACAAAATGTTTTAAAAAGCTCTAGATAAAGCATCTGCTATTACATTATGTTAACCCTTGATATGTTTTACAATTACATCTTATTCCTGTAAAAATAAACTCCACCTAGTCAACCTCTGATTCTTGTTTTTCATTTTATGTATATGTTTAGGTGAGAGGATTATGATCAGTACAAACAAGAATATGATATACAGTGGGATCCAAATATACATCAAAATGTTGAAGTGCTGACAACATTGCAAAACACTCTTTTTCAATAGTTGAATAATTTTTCTGATGTTTATCTAATTTCTTGGAAAAATATGATATATGTTTCTCAACATTATCATCTGTCTGGAGTAATCAGAACTGGACTATTAATTAAAAGTGATTTGCTATTTTCAAAAGCGTTTTGACAATTTTCACTCCAGATAAATTTAGTATCTTTTCGTAAAAGATGAGTCAATGGTTGAACCACAGTTACTGTAGCAAAATTTGAGCAAAATTTTCTGTAAAATCCAGTCATGCCTAAATATCTCATAAGTTGTTTTCTATTTGTAGGAGGAGGAAATTGGGAAATGGCTTCCACTTTAGCCATAATAGGTTTCACTTGACCTTGGCCAACTGTATGCCCTAAATAATCAACAATGACCTGACAAAATTCACTTTTACCAAGATTAATAGTCAAATTTGATTGTGACAATCTATCAAAAGTATGATACAAATGTGCTAAATGCTGTTCCCAGATATCACTACATACAATTAGATCATTAATATAAGCATAACAACAGTATAAATCTTTTATAACATTATTGATCATTCTTTGAAATGTAGCTGGTGCACTTTTCATGCCAAACGGCATTACAGTATATTGAAATAAGCCATCTGGTGTAGCAAAAGCTGATATTTCACGAGCTCTCTGTGTCAATGGAACTTGCCAATAACCTTTCAACAAATCAAATTTGCTCACAAATTTTGCTTGACCAATGTTGTCAATACAATCGTCTATCCTTGGAATCGGATAGGAATCAGATTTTGAGACTGAATTTACTTTTCTGAAAGCAGTCACCAAACGAAAGGTTTTATCTGGTTTTGGCACAAGGAGACACGGAGAGCTCCATTCACTGTTACTCGGCTCAATAATATCATTGTCAAGCATATATTTAATTTCTTTTCTCATAGCTTCAAGTTTGAGTGGATTGAGCCGGTAAGGATGTTGCCGAATTGGCGAAGTATCTCCTATATCAACATCATGACAAACAGCAGTGGATTTGTTTGACACATCTGGAAAAATATTTTTAAAAGAAAAAAACCAAAGTTTTTATTTCTTATCTACGACCAAAAGACAGATGTGCAAGTTTTGAGTCTAAATTCGACAAAATTTTTGAATTTTTCAATCTAACTGTCTCTTCCATAGTTTTAGTACTAACAGGTGGTTCAATTACATCTGGTTTGTCATGATTGTTCTCAAATTTAACCATGCCTATAGTGTCAACTGGTTTACTCTCACATTCATTAGTACGCTCAGAATATGGTTTTAACATGTTAATATGACACACTCTGTTTTGTTTGCGCCGACCTGGAGTTTTTACAATATAATTCAAATCATTGATTTTACTCTCTATTGTATAAGGACCACAATATTTAGCCTGAAAAGGATGTCCAGGGACTGGCAAAAATACAAGTACCCTATCACCAGGCTCAAAAACTCTGTCCCTGGCATCTTTATCATACCATATGTTCATCTTGTTCTGTACATGTTGTAAGTTTTTCTGAGCAGTCTAAAAGATTCAAGTCAGTATGTTCAGTAAGCCACTTTTCCTTAATCAATTTTAACGGTCCCCTTACAGTATGGCCAAATACCAACTCAAAGGGACTAAATCAAAGGGATTCTTGAACAGCCTCTCGGACAGCAAAAAGTAGAAAGTGAACTCCATCATCCAGTCTGTCAAATTGAAGACAAAAAGTTCTAATCATGTTCTTCAATGTTTGATGAAAACGTTCTAAGGCACCTTGAGATTCTGGATGGTACGCACTTGATCTATACTGAGCAATCCCTAACTGGTACACGACTTGCTGAAATAAACCTGACATGAAATTTTATCCCTGGTCGGACTGTATAGACGTAGGAAGTCCTACTAATGTGAAAAATTTGATAAGTGCTTTGACAATAGTAGATGTCTTGATATTTCTTAGCAGAATAGCCTCAGGAAAGCGAGTGGATGTACACATGATTGTCAATAAATACGCATTTCAAGTTTTGGTCAAGGTCAAACGCAGTCAATTAGAACTCTGTTGAAAGGTTCGTCAAAGGCTGGAATAGGCAGAAGTGGTGCTGGTGGTATTTTCTGTTTAGGCTTACCAACAACCTGGCATATATGACATGATTTGCAGTATTCTGCAACATCATTTCTAAGTCTTGACCAGTGGAAATGCTGCAAGATCTTAAGGCAAGTCTTCCTTATAACTAAGTGTCCATCAAAGGGGTGTCATGGGCAAGACCAATAATTTCTTGCCTATAAACTTTAGGCAGCACCACTTGGTATACCACTCTCCATTCCTCCTCTGGGGTAGCATCAGGACGCCTCCACTTTCTCATTAAAATGCCTTCCTGGTGGAAATAGCATTCAGCCACTTTGTCTGCTTCCTCCTGTGGTTGTGCCCTCTTGCGGAGCTGAAGAACTTCAGGGTCTTTATTTTGTTCTTCGAAAAGGTTCTTTCTGTTTAATGAATGGCCGTTTACGTCTGGCCATGGCATTATTACATTCTTGTTAACATTAGTGGTCTTATTATGGCCTTTTCTGAGCTACCAGGACCTTCAATGTCGGCTAGGAAAGTGTCAGAAAGGTCCATGTAATCAAACGGGTTTTATTGCAAATTCTCATTTTGTTGTTTTCTAGCCATCGCCCTAGTGACAACATAAGCTGAATACAATTCCGCATCCGCTTCAGGTAATTTAACATCCACCACCGGTTCACTGGTAACAATTGGTTCAGCAACCATTTTGTTCCTAGCTAGATCATTTCCTAGCAATAATGTAATACCCTCAACAGGGAGATTAAGACGAACACCCACAATCACTGGTCCAGTTATCAAATCTGACTTCAGATAAATACGATGGATAGGAACATCTATACAACCTAACTCTACACCTTGTAATAAAACGGAGGCACCGACAGAAGCCTTCTCAGACAAAGGCAACACACCTTCTAACAATAAAGACTGAGAAGCTCCAGTGTCTCGTAAAATCTGAATAGGCTGAAGAGTAGAATCATCAACAATAGAAACAAACCCATCAGACACAAAGGGTTTATATTCCTCCATGTAATCACAAAAACTTGACTCGCAGGACATTCCAACGCACTGGTAATATAAGGTGTCGTACAAGCACTGGACTTCGGCTTATTATCTCGTTCATTCTTTTTCTGGAGTCTAAAACAATCAGCCATCAGGTGACCATTTTTCTTACAATAAACACAAATAGTGACTTCTTCTCAAAAGTTTCAAATTTTGGACTAGACATATTGTAACTGGACTGACTCTTATTCTGTGCAACAGGCTTACTGTCAGTACGCTCAGTGCTTTGGTTTTTGCTATTTCCACTTGAAGTATTAAAAAGTAAAATCACAAAAATACTGAACCTAGAGGAAGATCTATTGGGAAAGTCCATAATCACATGGCAAAATCAAATAACAAAACGCCTTTTGACCCTTGAAACTTCTTTTATGTGAAAGGGTATAATGATCTGAAATTACAGCTGCATCATGTATTGTCCCAACAGTTTTGTCGTCTAAATGTGTTTTAAGTCTAAATGAACACATTGTTTGAATTCTTCTGATAACATCAATTGTCTAAGGTTATCAAAATTGTTATCTGTTTTCTTTGAAGTAAGCCATTTATCAAATTGATCTTCTTTTTCCCGTGCAAATTCCACATAGGTTTGTGAATCAAACTTTTTAAAAGATCTAAATTTCTGTCTATATGCTTCTGGTACTAGCTGATAAGCTTTCAAAACTTTTTGTTTTACCGTGTCATAATCGGAACTTTTTTCTGATGGAAGTGCGGAGTATATTTCAGCGGCCTTACTCTCAAAAACACTTTGTAGCATTGCAGTCCAATACGGCTTTGGCCAATTCAAATTACGAGCAATTTTCTCAAACTGTGGAAAATATTTATAGACTGTTTTTTCACAAAATCTGGGAACCAAACGTATATTTTTTGCTGCATCAAAATAATCTGATTTCGACTGGACTTTAGAGTTGCTTTTTCTTTGACCATTTCAATTTTCAGTTTTTCCATCTCTAGCCTTTCTCTCATTTCAAGTTTTTTCATTTTAATTCATCTTCTTTTATTTTCTCCCTCTCCTTCATTTCCAGTTCTTTTAATTTAAATTCATCTTCTTTTTTTTCTCTATTTCCAACCTTTCCTTCATTTCCAGCTCTGCTTGTTTTAATTTAAATTCATGCTGTTTTAATTTAAGTTAATCATCTTTTCTTATCTCCAGTTCTTTTAATTTGAGTTCATGTTCTTATTCAAGCTGTTTTAATTTAAAGGCTTCTCTTGACCTAAAATTTCTATGTCAACTAATTTGTCTATAACCAATTTTTTTATAATTTGTTTTCTCATAGATACTCTAAAAGTCTAAATTCAGATGTTTAGCAAGCAACACTAATTCCTCTTTCTTTAAATTATCAAACACCTCCAGGTCAGGCGTTTTCAAAAATTAACCGGCATCAAATGCCATTTTGTAGAATTTCGTTGGCTAGTTATAATAAAAATTACTAAACAAATTCTAGATATTTTCAGTCTCCCGGACGAGCCCCCAATTTCTGTTACGGCCAGAAATGACCTTTAAATTGTAGCCAACAAAAGACACAAATCAATAATAAAATTTAACAATATTTATCATACAAAACTTTACAAAAAGTATTACACAAATATTACTGTCAACTTAACCGTCAAAATATGAGTCCAATCTTTTATCTTTATCTGTATCCAGAAATCTTTGGGAATCCAATCTGAATATTACGTTCACTACTAAGGTCACAATCCAGTATGATTTTGTTTGTAGAATAAAAGTGTCAATCCAAATACTATGAATATTAATGTCTATCGATGTCTAAGTCTAAGTGTGTTTAACTTTAGTGTCTGTATATCTATAGTTGTCACGGAAAATTCTGGAACATTCTATAATGGAACGTCCTAGAAAGTTACAACGGACGTTTCTAGTAAAATGTAGAAGTTTATATAACGCATCTTTTATTAGAATCATTCTGGAAAGTTCCTATCATTCTGTTATTGTTCCAGTGATTTCTAAACTGCACAGTTCTAAGATTATTCTGTAAACAACTATCAGGCCACACAACACAAATCAGGCCAACATAAATAAATACAACAATTACCATATCATAACAGTTTCTCATAAATTATTTGTCATAAATAAGGTTGTTATAAATTTAATTTTCCCCCACAATTTTCATTCATAGATTTTTGCAGCCGTCCATACGGTATGTTTTTTTCTCATTGTCATCGGAAGCATTGTTACATATAGTTGCAAACATGAACTTCAACTGCACAAGCTAACAATAACCAAACAAGTTTCTCTTTACAGATTTTTCAGGTTCAGATGAAATTTGAGGCAGTTCAAGGTAGTCAAAGGAGGAGATTAATTGACAAGGAGTCGGCTGAAAGAGTGAAAAGCCCTAAGAAGCTTGTCTCCAAATTACAAGAAGCGTTTTGATGATATTGATCCTTTTGTTGTTGAACTATGGCATGTGAAACAAAATTTGCTTGAGGTATTCTTCAGTAATCAAACTATTAATACTGTATGCTGCAACGCTGACATTTGAATACTTCTTTGATCCCTAGAAACTTCGACAAACTTTTTAATTTCAATTAGTGTTGAGGTAGATAGTGTTTCTTCCTATATCTTGGATTTAGAAATACACAAAAATGTTCCAGAAAACAAAGCATAAATCTTTAATAGAATGTGCAATTTTTGAGAATTTTGAGAATAGTAAGAAATTCATTTGTAAGTATTTTTATTTCAATATAGAAAAAAATGACATGTTTTATCATATTTAAGGCTGTATTTTTACCACATTAGGGGAGGCAATTCAAACACAAGGGCAGACAATTCAGGTAAGTGTACTTTAACAATAGAATATGTTTACTGATAGGAATTTACCTGTTCAATAATGTCATGAATGTAGCAAGAAAACAAGTCCGGTGACCTTTTTTATTTCTTTTTCTTGACTGAAAGCACACTAAAAGATGTCTCCTCATATGTCATCTCAAAATTCTATGGTGTCGCTTACGCTTCAATGCAGAAAATTGGGTTATCCATGCATCATCAGTACAAAATCTGTCAATTTAATCTCCAGTTTGGCAAATATTTAACAAATTCTATGGATAATAATTTAGACAGCCTATCTACCTTCATGACCTTAAATGCAACAGTAAAAGTAAAATGGCATATTCAAACACTTTAACAGGTTATACTCTATTTCGTTATCATTTACAAAAGCCAGTTACCAATATCTCTCTTCATTAAACTCATATTCACACATATATGTAAACAAATATTGGTCCATGTTCAATGTTACAGAACAGCCAGCCAACACGAAATATAACATTTGTGTAATTTTTTCCTTATTTAAACTTCAGAAATTCTACAAGGCCATGTATGATAAATGAAGTGTACGTGCCGAGGGCAGTTTAGCATATTTCAAAGCAAAGCTGCAGAGAACAGATGTGTCTTGCAAAGTGAAAAGACACTTCAAATCCTACATGGCGTTTCTATCATTTGTTGGTGAATCTGTTATTGCAGAACAAGGAAGACAAGTCATAAGTGACTAAGACATTCAAATAGAGGATAATGATGACAAATTCGACTCTTTAAATGAAATTTTAGATTTGTTTATTTCAAAACTTGATTATGTACCTTCTGTTAATGATAATGTTTTTTATGCCATAACAAGTATTAAATGTACAACTATTTTAATGTTTTGGCCCAGTGGTTTTTACACATTGACGTACTTAACAAAATAGCTAAGGATGGCGACTTTAGCAGAATCATACCTAATTTGTTAATGTCTTTGTCCTTATTTTATAATCATTCTACTTTAAGAAAGTATCTGCTTGAATGCATTAATTATGTTGTACAGGTAGAGTACCTATTGTCTCCCCTGATGAAACTGCGTGTTCTTGAAGGATCATTTGTGAGGGAGGTCGAACAATGAAGAAAGTTAACTCCTTCAAGAACAATCAGTTAGAAACCAGCAGTGTTTAATTAAACAGCGTTGTGCTAATAAGACACAGACGACAATAGAAAGAGCATGTGCAGCTGCTGAAGCCATTACCATTTCGTTGGAAATTGCACCCAATTCTTCAAGGCATACACAAACATTATCACCAGGAGAACAACAGGTTTTGTCGGACGTGTTACAAGAGTTACAATATTTCAAGTTCACTCTAGGAAGGAAATATGAAGGATTTGAGAAACTTGGTAAAAATATTTTTGCATTGATGGCAGTAAGATGAAGATTGACCTTGAAATCATTGTAAATCGGCTTTTTTCGGATCATGTAGATTTCGGCAATGATGACATTGACAGCAACAGTGACTCTGACAGTGATGATGATGATTTGCCCGACTTGTAATTGTTTAAATATCCATATTATCAATTAATTCATACTCACTTTTTATCCACAATCTGTTATGAACTTTTATCGTTTAAAGCCTTCAGCTGATAAAACATAAGTATGTTTACTTCCAAGTAGATGTTGTATCCTTTAAAGCTAAATATTCCTTTTGTGGCCTTATTTTCATCTATTCTGAACCATCGATGCTTCATTCTAATGAATCTCGATTATTTGTTAAGCATATTGAAATGTGAATAGACATCAGTAGATTTTGGATAGGTTCTTTTCCTGCAGCAAATTTTTTTTAGGAGTAGAATATATATAACCAATGAAGGCTGTTCGAGAAAAAAACTATATCTCCCTCATGGACATCACTGTTTTTAACCCAAACCAACCACAGAAATAAAAATAAATTATGAAACCACATTATTTGCATTTAAGTATTTCAAATACAGTTTATAACCACCCACATATAATTAAAAAAAAGTGCCATCCCTGGAGGAGACTCAGTACTTTTGGAACAGCCGTGAAACACCTTTTTTATTACAGAGTATGCATTGTGTGGATTCAAAGCATTATATTCTTTTTTTGACTTCTTCCTAAATTTTTTTTTTTTTTAAATTAGGGTGGTATTTTTTATAATTAATGGTTTCATATTTTCCCCAATTTAATTTTTTGGGTGGATACTTTACACATTGTTCATCATACCACCAGAATTTTAGGACACAAAAATAAATTATATATAATATAAAGGACTATATTATATTAAAGGATAAACTAAGAAAGACTTTTTACAATAACCATAACTTATGTATGTGTCAATTAGACATAATCAAAAATTGTAATTTTGACAGGTAAATATCTTAACCTTTGTTTTAATACAAATGTATTACCTGCACAATACCAGATTTCAGGACTCAGTGTAATCCTTGATCACATTATTTTTTACATATGATATAAGAAAATTACAACCAAATGTTGTTTTTTAGTTATTCAGTTACTTTACATTTTGCTTGACTTGAGAGCCCATGAAAATTTGATGTTGAGCATAGTAAATCTTTAATTGCCATTTTAGTGCAAATTAAAAGTAAAAATATCATGTGTATTATTTCTCATACTGTGTATGTCCCCCTACTTTGCCAAGTAAAACATAAATACATGTATAATTAGTAGACAAGATTTTACATTCTTAAATATTTAAGCTTGCTAATTCGCAATTCTCACAAGTACAGGTTTTCTTTCAAAAGCTGCAACATGCACAACCCTGTAATGAACCAGATTTGAAATAACCAAATAATGAAAGTAAATTTGTTCTTAGACAAGATTAAGCGTTACAGTAAGAAATAATGTCATCGGAAAATCCAGGCAAATGTTTGGCAATATCTCTTTTACGAGTGCGTATATTTGTATATATTCTTTTTCTCACATCCTATAAATTGCATGTAACGAATGTATTCGTGATTTCAAAAATCAAATGTAAGCATAGACAATTCGGATTGAGACGTACATACCTAACTATATTGTGTAAGGTTAGATATGTGTTTGTTTTTAAAAGAGTTTGCTTTTTATTTGAAATATTTCATTAATCATTTGTCTTATTGTATTAGAAATGGAAACTGAAATTGTGTAAATGCTACTACTGTGAGGAGGAGTCTGATTATGTATATATAATAATTGGTCATACACCAACTAAACAACATCATAACTTCCTTTCGATACAAGAAAATTGCCTAAACAATGAAAAATATGATATAATATATATAGATATATCAAGACATTACAATGTTGTTCCTGATGTCGTTCGAAGCACTGGAAAATCTATCTGGTGAAAGCATATAATATACACAATTTGCTTTTTACTAACATGTCTAAAGGATCATATTCATGCTTATGGACTATTCATTTCATTGTTGATTATTATGAAATTTTATTGAAACTTTATTTTCAATGGCAATAACAATGGGGTGGATAACGTGTGTGTGTTTTTTTAAATATTATTATTAATGGATTTTTTTTTATTGGGGCGGGGGCATGCCCCTTTTAGTAGAATATATTTTGTATCGTAGCATTTTTCTGATTCTTTACTGCTGTCTATTATGTTTTTTACTCCTTTTTAGTTAATCTCCAGGGTTCACCAAAGGAAATGTTATTATTGTAAAATCAAAAGTAACATGAAATGAAGTTACAATGAATATGAGTTCACTAAACTATGTTCTAAACACCGTTTACTAAAGGATGAAGTAATTTCTAAATGAACACTTTGAAATAGTTCTTCGAACAGGAAATACTGCATTAAATTGAAAAAAGCCAATTTTTGATAAACGTAGTAATAATATTATGTGTTTGATGATTAATTGGGAATATATGATATTGTCCTTCTATAAACTAGAAAAAGTAATTTTTTGAAGTCTATTTTCTTATTCAAATTTTCGATAAAAAAAAACAGACCATTTGTTCACAGCTGCTCTCGAAAAAAAACCTGACAATACCAAACTCTGATTTCTGTGAATAAATTCAAGGAAATTGTGCTTCTTTGTTGAACAAAACATGTATAGTATTCAATATGAGATGGGTAGTAATGTAAAAAACTATAATCATTACGAAATAGCAGTTAATTGAACTTACCACGTGTTTTATCACTCTAAAATGCCCGAACTACACTCGAAAAAATTGAACCGAATTACTCGAAAAACCACGATAATAGCCGGACATTATACCTACCGTGAACTCTTCAACATCAGCAGTGCGAAATAAAGTATAATAAAGTAACTCATTAATTATATCACAACAAATTATTGCTATGATGGTCAATTTCAATCGTCTAAGGAAAGTCATTTTGTCCGCGTCATTTGTCAATTTACTATGCAACTATATTATACTTTTTTAATATCAAGAACTCATGTAATTCAATCACTTTTTTATGTGTTTACTTTGGTTTGTCTCTTCCATATCGATTTATATTAGATATGAAAATTTGTTAACTATTATCACCATATTTAGCATTTAACAGTTACATGATATATAGGCTTGGTGAATGCATAGCCATGTGTACTATCTTAACATGTATAACATCGATAATACCTGTTACATACATTTATTTCTATCTGACTAGTGTATCGCCTGATATGCTATAGAAATATAATCGTCGTTATTGTATTTACTGTATTATCCCTTTAACAAATATACATAGTGGAGTAGCTAAATAAATCAATATATTCAATGTTGTTGACCGCAGAGGTAAATCAACTATTTATATCTTCTGACTATTTTATCACAAGAAATATTTACCTATTTCATGTGTACATGGTTACAAAGAAACAGTTGAAGTCGGTCAAATTTCCTATAAAAAGAATAATTTTATTCGTTTTTTTTAAATGGAATAAGAACTTCATAAGCGAAAAGCTTTGGTGCCCAAATATATATACATATGACAAAATGTTGGCCAAGTGTACCATCGGGGCATCGACAAAAATTCGTTGCTCTTTCAATTCCTTTATGTCACACTGTAAATTCCACCATATTCAAAAATTACTTTGAAGTAAAATAAATGTGGAGTAAACGAAGCAGCAAAATTTTGTCTTTCAGTCAAAATTTAAAACCAGCGTCTTATTTCTAATGTAGCCTAATTCCAAATACATCATGTATATCAATTGCCATTTTACTATTAAAAGATATTAAATATAGGATAACCACTAATTGTTACTTGTATATTAAATTATGGAATTGAAGTGATAATTTACAACAGTAACAACTGATTACATTTATCCTTCTAACAAATGACAGTTTAACCTTTTAAAACATTAATGACAATAATGATTAATGAAAGGAATAATTAAGACTTTTACCTTTTATTAAACGAAAATTCATTGATGATCCGGAAAAAAAGTTATTCTATCTCCGTATATGGTCGGGATTTAAATAACATTGTCATAACAACTTGCAAACACAAAATCAAAATGGCCCAGGCTGCTTCTAAAACGTGTGAAATTTGTGTTTCCGGACCTGGGCATAACTATTGTGAACAGTGTGACCAGCTCTTTTGTGATGGATGTAAAATATCTCATTTACGGACAAAGATGACAAAGAATCACACATTTCTAAGTGGTCCAAATATAAACCCGGAAGTTAAACAATATTGTAAAGAACATGATGAAAACTTTATATATTACTGCAAGGAATGTAATATGCCGATTTGCAAAATATGTGTAATTAAAAAACACAAATCACATGATTTTGCTGAAATCGGAATCAATCGAAGGAATCAAAAATGAGGTCAAAATGGTAATCGACATGAAGATGAGAAACCTGCAGTCAAAGATAACAGATATTGACCAAGGTACCCATACATATCAAGCTGATGTACACAAAGTTGTCCAAGCTATAAAAGAAGAAGGCAGACACTTGAAAGAGATGATTGATAAGAAAGTCGAAGGTCTTATTAATACTGTAAAGGAGAAAGATAGAAGGAATGTTCAAACATTACAGTCTGTTGGCAATGAGTTAAAAACAGCTTTGGATAAGGCAAAGGAGCAGCAGAAATTTTATCAAGACACCCAGGGGATAAAAGATACTACGAAGTTGTTACAAAAGCTAAAACAAATAAAGTCACAA
Organism: Mytilus edulis; assembly: GCF_963676685.1. NCBI lineage: Eukaryota > Metazoa > Mollusca > Bivalvia > Mytilida > Mytilidae > Mytilus > Mytilus edulis. Next base: position 89,219,279 of record NC_092351.1, read on the forward strand.
ATCGATCAAATAGAAGAAATGAAGATTCCTATTATGCCATCAGTCAGATATGCCAAAAAGACAGTAGCAGAGGGAGAAATAGTAAAACTGTTTGGGGAACTAACATTTGGGTAAGTTTGTTCTTAATTATTGATTCTATGAAATTGCTGTGAAAACTTTTATTGTCTTTTCCTTTTTTTTCATATGAACTTTGGTATATAAGCAGTCTCTTTTCGACTGCAAAGTGTTGAACAATTATGGCATTTCCGCTTTTTGTTTCAATTATATTATGTATTCGTATCTCAGATAATCAAAGTTCTCCAGATTTAATAGAATATGCGATAATGCAATGTCAATATACACTGTTATTCAAAATTGTCAATGTTCTCGGATCATTGATTAATATAATCAGCATTTCATGAGTTAAAAAACAATGAAATTTATGCGTTGACTTAATAGAATCCTAAATATATGTTTACAGTTTAAATTGGAATTCAGTACAAATCAGCATTCCAATATCTACTACTGGACATTAAATATCCAAATGTGCAAAAGAATGATTCTGAAGGTCCGTGTATATCTACGTCTATTCGTTTTTCGTTTTGAAATATCAAAAACAAAAAACAAAAAACGAAAGCGTTTTCATTTTTCTTTTTTGATTTCTTAAAAACCAAAATGAAAAACGAAAGTGTTTTCATTTTTCGTTTTTGATTTCTGAAAAACCAAATTGAAAAACAATAGTGTTTTTGTTTTTCGTTTTTAATTTAACAAAACAAAAAGCGAAAAACAAAAGTATTTTCATTTTTCATTTTTGATTTTTCAAAAACTAAAATCGAAAAATGAAAGTGTTTTCATTTTTCATTTTTGATTGCACAAAAACAAAAAACGAAAAACGAAAAACGAAAGTGTGTTCAAACTATCTTTCCCACACTGTTTTTAATTGTCATTCAAAAAATGACAATGTTGTCATTTGTCATTCATTTAAAGGTGCTTTAGACAATGAAATTATAACAATGTTGTCGATTTTTGTTACATACCAAAAGGGTGAACATAAATTTTGTATATAATTTTAATTATTTCTCGATTTATAATGTAAAATGTTTTCTTTTCTTGATGTACAGTCATTGATAGTAAATGTTGCTAATGCAAACACTCCGGTATTCATTCAACATAATGTAGACAAAATAGACCGCATGACTTCTGAATTGAACTACGGTGATAAAGTAATCAAAGACTTTCAAAATACCTTGTTTATATCTTTGATAAAGAATAAATTATTATATTTAAATATTAAACGAATCACAAATTTAAATTTTACCATATAATATTATATAAAGATGGTACAAATAAAAAATTGATGAAAACATCACACTAACAAGGGAGGTAACTACTTTTAAAACTAACAAGAAAACTAGCCCGGTCGTTAAAGTATACATGAACAGCGGTTGTCAGATCAAAATTATTTGAATCGAAGAAAATGTCGACGGATGCAAAAGTCTTTATCAATCTAAACACTTAGGATGCGTGATCTTAACTATTAAGTTTGGAGAGGTTGATATAAGATGATAATATAGAAGCGTAACTAGCCTCTATTACAAATAAAGCAAATTATATGTTGGCGAGGGAAGGGCTCAAGGACCCTGGAAGAACTGGAAAAAAATTTACAAAATTTTCGGACCTTTTCTTAATCTAAAGCGCAAGTTTTGTCTTATTTATTTTATTATGTTCTGGTCTCGGAGCAAAATATATGATACAGTGTAAGACTTTTAGTGTTTACATGTAGAAGCAATATCAAAAGACATATGTAGGATGAAGAAAAAACAATGTAATCTACATAGTCAAGTGTGTGACTATTGTTAGTTTAAACTTATTTATTAATAGTGGATAGGCAATGTTCTCCCCGGAACGGGGATCGAAACAGGAACTTCTGTTTTTGTAGTCCGATGCACTAACCCATGTTACTTTTGTATAATGAGTATCAATGGTCCGGTTCCTCGTTGAAGACCCTCCCGCTACTTTCAAGATGAAGAACAGGAATAAAAGCCCTGTTAATTAATAAGTTGTATTTTTTCTATACATTGTGTGCGATTTTGTCCCGTGTACATTTACTCCACATCTTTTATTTTCTTTTAGGACCTGGATACGGCTCAATGCTAGTTTTAGCCCTCCAATGCTAAAGGCCTAGGTCATATGTTTTTTTTTTAATTATTTGATGCCGTGGGATTGGGATTTTTAGCTTTAATGTAACCCTTTTCAGCTTGAACTTGTGTTTACAGCAAAGATAGCCAGTTTTGTGTTCTGTAATATACTGTAACAGTTTAATTTTCCATGTCCGGTAGCATCGTAACTTCTCAAAACATCTTCCGAGCAATATCTGGACATCTGTGCCGTAGGCATGTACAATTGCCAAACCACACATGACCGTTCTTGAGTCTTCGTAGATCTATTCCAACTTAAGTATTATTGAGTGTGCGACAAGTAGAACATGATATTGTATACCATTGAATATTGAATCCATAGTCATAAAGATCGATTACTTTATTGTTGTTCCTTTAACGTAGCTGCAGACTAAAACGAGAGAGCTACTTTCGAATATTTCTACAATTTCAAGCAGTTTTCCACTCACAAACACAATAATATTTTCAACAATAATTATTAAAATAATTTTTTTTTACATTTTTTTATTTTTATGTTCTTTTAAAATATCAATTTGACTTAAATTTTGGATCCCGCTGAAATGTTTAACCCCGCCACATTCCAAATGTATGTGCCTGTCCCAAGTCAAGAGCCCGTTATTCAGTGGTTGTCGTTTGTTTATGTGTTAAATTTTTGTTTTTCATTAAATTTTTGTATATAAATTAGGCCGTTAGTTTTCTTGTTTGAATTGTTTTGCATTGTTATTTCGGGCCCTTTTATAGCTTACTATGTGGTATGGGCTTTGCTTATTGTTGAAGGCCGTACGGTGACTTATAGTTGTTAATTTCTGTGTTATTTTGGTCTCTTGTGGAGAGTTGTCTCATTGACAATCATACCACATCTTCGTTTTTATATTTATATGAGTATATTAAATATACATGTATACACCAAGCTAAGTTAGCTTATATCTTGCTTCTCGTCTGACTATACAAAAGGCTAGGAGAACTACTTTGATAGATCAGGTTGACTGATAAGCTGTCTATATAAAGTAATGGGACAATGCATGACATGAAGACATCACCAAATCACCGTACATGTATGTAATACTCAAAAAGACATCCAGAGCTTACCATAGTCATCAACTACCCATCAACAGGCCGTGAGCTCTGGTTGGCTCTTAATTCAAATCCAAGAGCACAGCAAAATGTCAAAATATTCTATTCAAACTGGATTACCTGGGAGAAAAACATTGAAACTTTCCAAAGAAATACACCCCCCCCCCCCCCCCCCACCTCATCTTTTTAATAAGGAGATATGGTATTATTGCAAATGAGTCAACTATTCCACACAGTTCAAATGTAGTGGATGTAAGCAGTTATATACAAGCAACCATATAACCTTCAACAATGAGAAAAAACATACGGTATTGTCGGCTACAATAGTCCGTGGAATAAAAAATGTGAAACAGTTCAATTGAGAAAAATAACGGCCTATTTTAAAACAACTTAAATTACGAAAAACAAATATGAAGACATCAACAAACGACAACCACTGAACTACATGCTCCTGGGTTGGAACAGGCACATGCAATATATTGCGGAGTTTTACATGTTTGTGAGCGCTCAATCCTCCCCTGAACCTGAAACAGTTTGTTACAGCACAGCATAAGAACAAACTATACAAATCATCGGAAAAGGGCTTAACGCATGAGATCGATACAAAACAGATGAAAAAAACATCTAACAAAAACACATACCGAATGTGGCAGGGTATTTATACATCGTTTTCAAACAATCAAAGTACTGAAGTACTGAACATCGAATGACTGCAAGTTCTTTTGATTGTCACAAGCACTTGTTTCAGAAAAAAATATCACATCTCTATACCTGAAAGTGAGGTCGATATACAGATAAAATTTTCTTTCTGAGACAAGTTATTGGGTGTATGTTGAATAAATGACAGGGAATCAAATTCAACGTAATATCTTGCATATGTCCTGTAGTATATTGTAGTGATACAAATCAGTACATTCTGGTTTGTTTGTATATGTTATATTAATATTTGTATATTACAGTTACTACATATTGTACATATGATTTTCATCCATTTGTATATCATTCTATTTTACTATATTAATAATAGTACAGTGCAAGTGCATGGTGGACACTCTTCTGTAATAACTCGATTTTTCTAATGGATTGGATTTGAGTAGGAAAACTCAGTACACATATTCTCTATCATATGATCTTTTTAATTTTAAAGCCAAATATAGAGTTCTGATCCTCTATTTCACGGTCCACTAGACATGGAAAATAATAGTGCGAGTGGGTCATGTATGTACTACGGACATATTCTTATTCAAATTCTTTTTTAAAGAAGTTAGTAAATTTACTTCAGATAAAAATACTACATTTGTAAATTAGACGAACTAATCTAATAAAAAGGTATATCTCTGATTTCGTTATACTTACGTGTATGAGAACATTTATATAGATATGAATTTTAATAAGATTATTGAACGAACGCGTTTAATCTTAGGATTTTATTCTTATCAATTTGGCCGAGGCAAAAACAAATAAACGTCTTTCAAGCTGAAGTTAATATGTTTGCTATGCATACACTAGGTTTTTATTAAACTTGGTAATCAATCATTAATCAAAATACAGTCCTAGATAATAAAAAATCATGAAATATTTGGTCTAGTGATCAAATAATCACACACAAAAACTGTAGTTGTCGTTTGTTGATGTGGTTCTCGTTTCTCGTTTTTTACATAGTTTAGACCGTTGATCTTCACGTTTGAATGGTTTTACACTAGTCATTTTTTGGGATCTTTATAACTTGCTATTCGGTGTGAGCCAAGGATTCGTGTTGAAGAGGGTACTTTGACCTATAATAGTTTACTTTAACAAACTGTGACTTGGATGGAGAGTTGTCTCATTGGCACTCATACCACATCTTATTATATCTATATGTCATTTCGATATGTTTAATTGGGGTCTGGGACTGGCATGTCAGTTACTGCTAGTATTTCTTTGTCAATTGATGAATCATATTTTTTTTGCGTAGTTTCTTTTGTTTACTTTTCTGACATCGGATTCGGATTTCTTTTAAACTGAGTTTTTCTGTACATATTTGTGTGTGTTTGTTTATTTTACATTAGCTGGCTTTAGTTGAATAGTTGGAGGGTTGAGATCTCACAAAGCATGTTTAACCTTGCCGCATTTTTGCGCCTGTCCCAAGTCAGGAGAATCCGGTCTTTGTTAGTTTTTTATGTGTTTTATCTAAGTTAAGTGTGAGGTCCATTTGCACATAACTAGTATATATTTTGATTTAGAGACCAGCTGAAGCCTGCATCTGGCTGTTGTCTCTTTTACACATTTTTTATTTCCATTCTCAATTTTATTGATTGATCAATTGATTGATTGATGGATTGATCATTTTACTTCAAGTAAAGTCATATCATTTGAGAATCCTTTATTTGTATCGTAGTGTTAATATCACCAATGAAACTCTACATTAGTTTTTGTCTTAATATTAAATTTCTTTGTAATGACCGTCTGATTAAAATAAGACACGCAAGAATATGAAATATGAAAACTTATTTGGCCTTCGATGTCTCAACCTTTTTTAATGTGAGCAACTTCATTGTTCAGTATTATTTCGATTTTGATATTGTTTTTGCAAGCTTCCATAATAGATTTCCGGTAATTGTTCTGCAGAAAACCCTATGGGAAAGCACTTTCATTTTCCAAACGTTTATTGGAACCCCATAATTTGGCAAGGTGTTGCAACCTTTTATGTAAAGAAGTTACAGCCGATTGCATTGAGTGTGTAGGCAAAGGTAGCATCCTTGGTTAGCTTGCTTGTATTATTAGATTAGGTAAACTACCCTCCTTTCAGAGTTGATTAGTTTGACAGATAACCAATCAATCTGTCTGTAGGACTAGGATCATTCTACAGGAGGGTAGTATATCTTACCTAATAATGACTTCACGGTGCAGCTAACAAGCAAGCAACAAAGATATAACCTTTGTCTACACACTCAATGTAATCAGCTGTAATAAAAATGCGGAGTTTGTGAGACCAGGCTCAAGCAGCCAGTCGGAAGCAGCCAGTTTTCAAATATTTATATAAACACAAATGTTGCATAAGACTCAAACGTACTTCAAATGTTTTAATTAATAAATAGCCACTATATTATCAAATCAATCGCTTTCGATATATTACACAGCGTACTGCCCGCTTTACGTTTTAAATAGTCAACATTTTTGAGTGTTTATAGAATCGTAAATATTTTTATTTTTTTTAAATGATGGCAAAATTGCACTATTGTGTGAAATAGCTTTCCTTATTATCGGCATCCTGTCAAATAGTTCATGAAACTGAATAATAATTATTCTGCATTAAAAGAAACCTTTAACTTTTTGCCACACAAAACTGTTTTTACAAAACATTCTACCTCTGAACTAGTGGATTCCGCTTAAATATGATTGGACAACAGGTTTATTTTTTGTATTCGAAGTATGGTGGGCAAGAACATTATTTATTAGCTAAAAAAGATTAATCCGTGTTATAAATTAACTTGTAATGTTGATCAAGTAGGCCCTAGATCTCTAACTTACGTTCTCACCTAGTGCAGAAAAAAGTATTGCCGCAGATTTTTTTTATTAACTGTCCGGTAAGGGTTGGGTAGGGTATCCAACCTTAACTTTAGACCTACTTTAGAAAAAACAACTAAGCAGAACAACACCCTGGATTTTTTCTACTGTATCCTTCAGCTACCCAGATTCCCTTTGCACTTAGTGGGGACAATGTTTATTACATTTATGGTAAGGATGGGATTGGGTGTTCGACCCCAACTTTGGACCTATCTTTGAAAAAATAAGCCAAACAGCAACCTTGGTTTTTTTATCTAGCTTCCCAGCTCCCCTTTACACATTGTGCAGACAAAAGTATTGCCGTAGAAATTTGTTTATTAACTGTTATGTAATGATGGGATAGGTTGGGTAACCGAGGTCCACTTGAGAAAAAAAAATGCAGGGACTCCAATGTGGTTTTATGCAGAACAATTACCCGAAATCTATCGTAGTTTGCAAAATAAGTAATATGTTGGCAAGTAATGAAAGCACGCTTCTTAAGTAATAGACATAGAAATAAATAGAAACCGTATAATAACCAATAACAATCTCCCAGAGACAAACTACATCACATTTTAACACCATTATTCTAGCTATTTTATTTATTTCTTGGTCCATTGTCTCTATCATTTATATTTTTGTCCACTATTCTCAATTCCAATATCCCCTATGAACGGCCTCTAGTTAATATCACCTTATAGTCTTCACAAATAAGCAAAACTAATACCGAATAGGCTCCAAATGGCAAAATAATTGAGTGCTTTAATTTCAGGTAGTTTTGACGTATAAGAGCTCTTCAACAATTTTCGGTACTTATACATCTTCGGATTTCAAATGTTTGGCTTTGAGCGTTCCTGATGAAGGTAAATCCAGAAAAGCGCTTCGGACGCAGTAAAATATTATACGTGTTGTTTTCCATTTTTTAATATCCCGGTTTGAATTGTGAAATTGCAGAAATTTGTTTTTTAATCAATTGATCCAGCAAAATACATTATCGTCCTCGATGTTCGTAAAATACTGGCAGATTGACCTTGGTAATCAATTCTAATAATCTTTGATCCACCTTTCTAAACTTAAAGGTAAAGTTCACCCGCCCATATTGTTCAGATTGTTAAAGACTTTTGCATCCGTCGACATTATCTTCGATTAAGTAGTATTGATCTCACAACCACTGTGCATGTATACTTTAACGACCGGGCTAGTTTTCGTGTCAGTTTTAAAAATAGTTACCTCCATTGTTAGTGTGGTGTTGTCATCTTCTTCTTCTTCTTTCGTAATTCCCTCCTGTTTAGGAGCACTCGGATGAGACCAATAAATGTTAACAGTATATGTACATTAAAACACACAATAAATCCTCTGTAAAATATGAATGAACAGCATCCTCCACCATAAAAGTCGTGAATTTATATATAAGCATTAATATAGGGACTTTTAAAGTAATGTAGTATTAAATTTGCAAGAGATATACTAAATAAATTACATGTTCGCAGACTCATAAATTTAAACAGGTGCTTTTCAATGCAATATAAAACATAAGCATGACTAATTTGGATGTTGAGTTACATTATTTGATTATGCTTAAGGTTAATTTAAACTGCCAAGATATAGTATAATTGTCATGTACTTTTAGTGTAAGAATAAAGTATCTAAGTTTCCTGATAAGATGAAAATTTATATAAACTGAAATCATGACTTTGATGTTATAGAAGTATTATTTTGATTAGTTTAATAATGTTCGTATGGCGTATTACTTTTAAGTGTTTTGAAATGACACTGGCATGACCTTACACAGAGATATACCCCTAACTCCACGCACTAGCTAGGCATTAGTAATGTTCATTCTTTTCATGTGGATTAGGTGGCAGTAGTCCCTTGATTTCATTTCTATTGTTCTTAATATCAGTTTGTCATTCGGGAGAATATTCCTTTCAACAAAGCTTTGACAGTCTATCAATAATTCCGTGATAGCCAATTTGCTATTGAAATTGATTGTCCATACACTACTTCCAATTTTGCTAACAATATATTCTTTTATCTGTTGAAAGTGCGATTTTCGAATGTGTCTATACGCTGGGCAACTTGTTAGAAGGTGGAAGATCTTCAGCTTCAATCTTACATATTGGGCAGGTAGGATCTATCTCTGCTTGATTGAATTTTGCTTTTAAGGTTTGAAGCATGTATGTTCCAGATAACATGCGTACTTTTGTCGCTGCTTTTCTAACATCGTTGACGGAGCTCGATATTGCATCCCATACGTTGTGAGTTTGTACAATATTCAGGTTTCTTTTTGATAGCAAGTTGAGTGTTGATTTTTCTTCACAATCTGCTTTTAGTTTGACTGTCCAGTGAGATGAAATAGCTGTTCGTACGATGTTTTTCCAGTCAAGCTTGTTGTAATGTTGATTCATTATTTCGTTGAATGATGGGAGTTGATACATATCCAGTGTGTCATTTATTCTTTTGAAGAAGCTATTTGGTCGACCTGCTGTATGTTGCCTCGATGCAATTTCACGTATTGAGTTATTGTGACTCATTGCTATTGAGTGTAACAGACTCAACTGTCTTTTGTGGAGCTCAGCAGTTATTGGCAGCGCTCCAAGAAGCAAGTAGACTGCTGATGTAGCTGTTCTATTTGGAAGTGATTGGATATGCTTCAGAGTGCTAAGATGAAAACTGCATAGTGCTACTGTGTCCTTGTTATGGAGATTTAAAGTTTATAAGCCATATAGAAGACGTGGAATGACGTATACTTGGTAAATCTTGCATGAAGTTCTTGGGTTGAGTCCATTTGTACCATGAACGCCAGTCTTGATCAGAGAGTACAGAGTTCTTCGTGCTAGTGATATCCTGTCATTGATATTAATTTTAGTTTCCTCAGATGTTGTTCTTTTAAGACCTAGATGTGTTGTTTCTGATTTAAATTTCATAATGTTATCGCCTAAAGTAAAATTTTCTGTTGATTGTTGTATTCTTTCACTAGTTCTTTTGTTTACACTTTTAACTATTGTATTGCTTTTTACTGGATGGATTAAGAATCTATGGTCGCTTGAGTAATCATACACCGTGTTGAGCATTTCTTGCATTTCATTTTGGTCGTTTGAGAGAAGTACAATATCATCTGCACAGCTAGGACATCCTGCATAAGTATTCCCTATAGATATGCCCATGTTATAAGTTTCTAGTTCAGAGAGTAATTCATTGATGTATTGTTTGTATAGATGTGAAGATAGGATTCCACCCTGTCTTACTCCCTGATCAATACTAAACGCGAGACTTGTGTCTCCTTGCCATTTCACCATTGTACATATCCTCAATAACATCCCAATACTCAATATCTACTCCTAGATAGTAGAGTTTGTCTAGCAAGATTTGATGATTGACTACATCAAATGCTTTTTGACTGTTTAATGTTGTTATGAATAATAAATCTTTTCCATTGATTTCTGAGTATACTTCTGATAATATCAGTGCCGCCATAGTAGGTGAGAGTCTTTCAGTAAAGCCGATTTGTAGGTTTGATTGATTGATATTCTTTAAACCTGTCTTTTCGATCAGCACGTACTCGTATACTTTCCCATGAGCAGATGTAACTGTTATGCCTCTGTAATTTGTAGCTTGAGTTAAATCTTTCCCCTTTTTTGGAACTGGCGTTATTATGCCTGTTTTAAAGCTGGTTGCAACTTTTCCTTCCTTAAATATCTGGTTGAAAATGTTTTGGTATAAATGGGTTATTTCATTCCCTGCATATTTGATATGTTATACCATATTCATCTGGCGACTTTCCATTTTTAAGTTTTTGAATAGCATTTAATATTACTTGTTGGTTTACTAGTATTTTCCTTTTGGTACTATTTTTGGAGACCTCTTTTTGCATCTATTTGTGCTGTTAGAAAGTAATTCGTCCTTGAAATTTCGATTTTCTTGTGGAGTGGCTAGATTTTTGAAGTAGTCTGCGAAAGTTTCTCTTTGATTTGAAGGCGTTTTTGCTGTTTTATCGCCATCTATCAGAATTTCAGGACCATTGCTCTTTATACTGGATTGATTTCGCTTGATCAGTTGGAAAAAAGCCTTATCATTTGTCATCAATCTATTTATTTGTACCACCTTTATATAATATTATATTGTATTATATTTAAATTTGTGATTCGTTTAATATTTAAATATAATAATTTATTCTTTATCAAAGATATAAACAAGGTAATTTGAAAGTCTTTGATTACTTTATCACCGTAGTTCAATTCAGAAGTCATACGGTCTATTTTGTCTACATTATGTTAAATGAATACCGGAGTGTTTGCATTAGCAACATTTACTATCAATGACTGTACATCAAGAAAAGAAAACATTTTACATTTTAAATCGAGAAATAATTAAAATTATATACAAAACTTTATGTTCACCCTTTTGGTATGTAACAAAAATCGACAACATTGTTATAATTTCATTGTGTGAAGCACCTTTAAATGAATGACAAATGACAACATTGTCATTTTTTTGAATGACAATTAAAGACGGTGTGGGGAAGATAAATTGAACACACTTTAGTTTTTCGTTTTTGTTTTTTTGTTTTTGTGCAATCAAAAATGAAAAATGAAAATACTTTTGTTTTTCGTTTTTTGTTTTGTGAAATCAAAAACGAAAAACCAAAACACTCTTGTTTTTCATTTTGGTTTTTAAGAAATCAAAACGAAAAATGAAAACACTTTCGTTTTTCATTTTGGTTTTTAAGAAATAAAAAACGAAAAATGAAAACGCTTTTTGTTTTTTGTTTTTGATATTTCAAAACGAAAAACGAATGGACGCAGATATACACGGACCTCTGAATTTGTAGTAAATTTCTAGTAGGATCAACGATAGCTACTAAAGCAAAGAAGACGTCGTTATACTATAATAATGATTTTTTTATCTTAAAGACAACATGTCAAATACGTTGAATACATTTTGGTTTTTGTTAATATTGTCATTACAATTACTCACAATTGACCAGCAAATTAAGTTATAGTCCAAAAATGAAGTTATAATTTGATTAATGATATAACAAATTTAAGAAAAAATGAATGACTTGTAGCAAAAAAGTTTTGCTGTTAAATGAATTCATAGGAAACTGTAACTCCAATTTATAAAAGGTTGTTTTAGGGTCCTGCTGAATCCTGTTGTACGGTAATATAGACATCTCAAAACTGTTTTTTTTAAATTATTATGACTAAGACCTATACATAATTTTATTCCGTATACATGGTATAGACTGTATTAGGTGTTTAAGTTTCATTGAATCATTGGCATTTCTAGTTGAAGTTTTATCAAAAGACTTTGGGATTCTCGCCAAGAAGTCAGGAACCAAAGAAAAACTAAACGGTCTTTAATAATAGACATATATATGAAGTGTTAGTACAAACTAATAATAGACATATATATGAAGTGTTAGTACAAACTAATAATAGACATATAAATGAAGTACAAACTAATAATAGACATATATACGAAGTGTTAGTACAGACTATTAATAGACATATATATGAAGTGTTAGTACAAACTAATAATAGACATATATACGAAGTGTTAGTACAAACTAATAATAGACATATATATGAAGTGTAATTACAAACTAATAATAGACATATTTATGAAGTGTTAGTACAAATTAATAATAGACATATATATGAAGTGTTAGTACAAACTAATAATAGACATATATATGAAGTGTTAGTACAAACTAATAATAGACGTATAAATGAAGTGTTAGTACAAACTAATAATAGACATATAAATGAAGTGTTAGTACAAACTATTAATAGACATATAAATGACGTGCTAGTACACACTAATAATAGACATATATATGAAATGTTAGTACAAACTAATAGTAGACATATATATGAAGTGTTAGTACAAACTAATAATAGACATATTTATGAAGTGTTAGTACAAATTAATAATAGACATATATATGAAGTGTTAGTACAATCTAATAATAGACATATATATGAAGTGTTAGTACAAACTAATAATAGACATATAAATGAAGTGCTAGTACACACTAATAATAGACATATATATGAAATGTTAGTACAAACTAATAGTAGACATATATATGAAGTGTTAGTACAAACTATTAATAGACATATATATGAAGTGTTAGTACAAACTAATAATAGACATATATACGAAGTGTTAGTACAAACTAATAATAGACATATATATGAAGTGTTAGTACAAACTAATAATAGACATATATATGAAGTGTTAGTACAAATTAATAATAGACATATATATGAAGTGTTAGTACAAACTAATAATAGACATATATATGAAGTGTTAGTACAAACTAATAATAGACATATAAATGAAGTGTTAGTACAAACTAATAATAGACATATATACGAAGTGTTAGTACAGACTATTAATAGACATATATATGAAGTGTTAGTACAAACTAATAATAGACATATATACGAAGTGTTAGTAAAAACTAATAATAGACATATATATGAAGTGTTAGTACAAACTAATAATAGACATATTTATGAAGTGTTAGTACAAATTAATAATAGACATATATATGAAGTGTTAGTACAATCTAATAATAGACATATATATGAAGTGTTAGTACAAACTAATAATAGACATATAAATGAAGTGTTAGTACAAACTAATAATAGACATATAAATGAAGTGTTAGTACAAACTATTAATAGACATATAAATGACGTGCTAGTACACACTAATAATAGACATATATATGAAATGTTAGTACACACTAATAATAGACATATATATGAAGTGTTAGTACAAACTATTAATAGACATATATATGAAGTGCAAACTAATAATAGACATATATACGAAGTGTTAGTACAAACTAATAATAGACATATAAATGAAGTGTTAGTACAAACTAATAATAGACATATATATGAAATGTTAGTACAAACTAATAATAGACATATATATGAAGTGTTAGTACAAACTAATAATAGACATATATATGAAGTGTTAGTACAAACTATTAATAGACATATAAATAACGTGCTAGTACAAACTAATAATAAACATATATATATATGAAGTGTTAGTACAAACTAATAATAGACATATATATAAAGTGTTAGTACAAACTAATAATAGACATATATATATATGAAGTGTTAGTACAAACTATTAATAGACATATATATGAAGTTTTAGTACAAACTAATAATAGACATACTTGAACCTGCAGTTTTCAATTAAAAAGTGGTAGTTCAAACTTTATTTAACAATTAAAAAAAAAATAAAAAATAAAAAAGCAGTACTTTAAATGCAATTTGAAAACTAATTTGCGATATTTTTGGATTCTCATAACATAGCTAATTCGATTTGTTTATATTTAGAAATACACTGTTTTATTTGATTTTTATAATAATTTACAATTTTAACGTCAATACAACATGTATAAGATGTGAATGAAATTGTTAATAAGATCATTTTTTTTACGCAGAGAAACTGTCAAAAAAGAAGAAAACCCAAAACCTAAGGAGAACGTCAGGTTTGTATTTATAATAGACATTTAACAAAGTTGTTTCTATTATTCCCGTCTTCGTGTTCATCTCTTCTGTGGATTTGACTTTGGCTACACTAATACAAATAATCAAAATACCTAGGTTTGTCATTGTAAGTTATATTTACATATAAAATTGCGTTGTACTGTTCGTGAACTCTATACTTATCCTTTGTTCAATTGGTCTTGATTTCAAAGGAAACGATGAGTATGATATTAACAATACGCACGTATACTAATTGGTTATAAAAAATACCATGATTATAATTCAATACGCCAGACGCGCTTTTCGTCTACATAAGACTCATCAGCGACGCTCAAATCAACATAGTTATAAAGCCAAACAAGTAGAAAGTTAAAGAGCATTGAGGACCCGAAATTCCAAAAAGTTTTGCCAAATACGGCTAAGGTAATACTAAGTTGTCATATGTTAAATAATGGTTCTTTCTCTTGTAGACATGTTATTATTATATAGCAAACCCTAAAAACTAATCAGTGATTAGCAGTACCATAAATTGCTTTAAATTGTGTCTCTTTTTGTGCGTAATCGACTAATGTTAGCGACGTTGGTTTTAGAATATACATATTGTTTACTTTTGATAGATACGACTAAAGCGTGGCACGACATATATAAACAAGGTTAATATACGTAATTCGTTTAGTTTAGCTTCCAAAATATCATACCTTAAAGTTTTCATGATAAAAAATTGTCCAGAAAAGAGATCAAAGACATAAAATGACACTTTTGAAAGATTGACTAATTAGGGCGCATAATTTTGGTACAGGGTTTAGCGCTATAAAACCAGGTTCAATCAACCGTTTTCTACATTTGAAAATGCCCGTACCAAGTCAGGAAAATGATAGTTCTTGTCCAGTCGTTTTGTATGTGTTTTATCATTTGATTTTGCTATGTGATTATGGACTTTCCGATTAAATTTTCCTCTGAGTTCAGTATTTTTGTGATTTTACTTTTTGATATGATATTAAAATCTCTGAGCAAAATGAAAGGTGAGTATTCAAATAATAATTGCGTTCGAATATTTATATAAAATCAAGTTCTATGAAAGTTAGACATCTCCCTTGAGAATATCTAAATATGATGTCTTTTATAGAGTTACAAGAACAGCCAAACAATACAGATACAGATGCAGTTATTGCAAGTAAGTGTGATGTTATGTAGTTCTCTTTCGGAAGAGTACAAAAGACTAAGTACAAGTGCACAGTTCATTATGAAATCAGATATGCAAATTTGAAAAACATAGATATGTAAAGCACAAAACAAGTTTTTCCCTTTCAATACAATTTCATTTTATGTTAAAGATGTTATAATACAATTATTGAAACAGATCTGTGTCTATCAATTTTTAACCTTTATTGTTAATACAATACACATTGATTCGACTTTCCTGA
The DNA here is from genome assembly GCF_963676685.1 of Mytilus edulis. Lineage (NCBI taxonomy): Eukaryota > Metazoa > Mollusca > Bivalvia > Mytilida > Mytilidae > Mytilus > Mytilus edulis. The sequence goes on from NC_092351.1 coordinate 89,234,981, forward strand.
ATGATATTATGAAAACGCGCGTATAGTATATATATAGATAACAACATGGCATATTTTATTTTAGACCCTTTATCAGTCATAGATCCAAATATTATATCTTTGAGTATTGATGATAAAAATCATTTCCACTTCTCATTCTTAATTAGATATTTATCGTCAGACTCTGACCTTTACCTATTTTAAGTGATAGGATATATTCGGGAATATGTATTCTACTCTTATGTTTTTACTAATAAGTTCTAATTCGTAAACTCCAACGAACATACAATATTTATCAAATAACCACAAACTCTAACATGGGAGACGCCACTTGAAGAGACAAGCGCACATTTTATAATAACTTATAACTTTGATCAGTACATATAAGAGACTGTTCCTGAGTAAACAAATATACCACCATGATAAAGAGGACACAATAGTTAATTCAACAATGTAGAGCAGTAGAAATTTTTTTTAACTTTTGGAACAAAAAAAAACATTGTGATAATAGCAGACATCATTTTAAAATATGTTAAGCCCTCTTTATGTTAATAGTGAACCTCAAATATGTAAGACATAAAAAATACATGTCCTCATACAGTGACTTTGTCAGTGGTTGCATTATATTAAAATCTATTAATTTATTCATATCCTCTTTTCTCTACCTCTGGACTAATTACAGCTGATTGATTTAAATATCGATACTTGTCTGTCGCAATTTATATGCCACGCTCGTCCCATCTAAATGTCATTATTAGTGTGAAAAGAGGAGGTGGCGATTCGATGTTCCTAACACAAAAACATTGAGAGAGTGTTTTAAATTATATATGTTTAACGATCCCGATTTGTTTTTGTCTCAATTGTCCATATATGTGCCATGTTATCGCAGTTTTAGATCTCTGTATAGGAGCATTGATGTCTCAAAAGCAATTTGAACTATAGTAACATACTTTACTGGGTATAAATTGAGGGTATTACATGTATATCAGAAGAAGCATACCACGTCAACTCTCTATACTCGAAGTAATGTTTTGACCTGGTTTGTCACTTCAATTTGTCTTCTTAATGAAATTCCGAGAATGGGGCTACGATCATTGAAAGACCTATGATTGGGATCTAGATGGCTGTTGATTAATGATATCGATGTATTTCCGTTTTAATTATCCTAACCCAATATATTCATGTTGACCATTTCTTTTGTCCTGTCCGATTGGTTTGCTTTAATTTGGATTATGTTACATAAGTACACGCATATCAATGTAAACGTGTAAATGCATAAGACAGAAACATTGAACAACATGGTCATTTTGTCTCCATCATTATAACAGAAACATTGAATAACATGGGGATTTTGTCTCCATCATTAAAACAGAAACATTGAACAAGATGGGGATTTTGTCTCCATCATTATAACAGAAACATTGAATAACATGGGGATTTTATCTCCATCATTAAAACAGAAACATTGAACAACATGGGGATTGTGTCTCAATCATTATAACAGAAATATTGAACAACATGGGGATTTTGTCTCCATCAATATAACAGAAACATTGAACAACATGGGAATGTTGTCTCCATCATTATAACAAAAACATTGAACAACATGGGGATTTTGTCTCCATCATTATAACGGAAACATTGAACAATATGGGGATTTTGTCTCTATCATTACAACAGCAGTATTGAACAACATTGGGATTTTGTCTCCATCATTATGACATAAACATTGAACAACATGGGGATTTTGTCTCCATCATTATAACAGAAATATTGAACAACATGGGGATTTCGTCTCCATCATTATAACAGAAACATTGAACAACATTGGGATTTTGTTTCCATCATTATAACGGAAACATTGAGCAGCATGGTGATTATGTCTCCATCATTATAACAGAAACATTGGACAACATGGGGATTTTGTCTCCATCATTATAACAGAAACATTGAACAACATGGGGATTTTGTCTCCATCATTAGAACAGAAACATTGAACACCATGGTGATTTTGTCTCCATCATTATAACAGAAACATTGAACAACTTGGGGATTATGTCTCCATCATTATAACAGAAACATTGAACCACATGGTGATTTTGTCTCCATCATTATAACAGAAACATTGAATAACATGGATATTTTGTCCCCATCATTATAACAGAAACATTGAACAACATGGGGATTTTTTCTCCATCATTATTACAGAAACATTGAACAACATGGTGATTTTGTCTCCATCATTATAACAGAAACATTGAATAACATGGATATTTTGTCTCCATCATTATAACACAAACATTGAACAACATGGGGATTTTGTCTCCATCATTATAACAGAAACATTGAATAACATGGATATTTTGTCTCCATCATTATAACAGAATCATTGAACAACAAGGAGATTTTGTCTCCATCATTATAACAGAAACATTGAATAACATGGATATCTTGTCTCCATCATTATAACAGAAACATTGAACACCATGGGGATTTTGTCTCCATCATTATAACAGAAACATTGAACAACATGGGGATTTTGTCTCCATCATTTTAACAGAATCATTGAACAACATGGGGATTTTGTTTCCATCATTATAACAGAAACATTGAACAACATTGGGGATTTTGTTTCAATCATTATAACAGAAACATTGAACAACATGGGGATTTTGTCTCCATCATTATAACGAAAACATTGAACAACATGAGGATTTTGTCTCAATCATTATAACAGAAACATTGAACAACATGGGCATTTTGTCTCCATCATTATAACGGAAACATTTAGCAACATAGAGATTTTGTCTTCATCATTATAACAGAAACATTGAACAACATGGGGATTTTGTCTCCATGATTACAACGGAAACATTGAACAACATGGGGATTTTGTCTCCACCATTATAACAGAAACATTGAACAAAATGGGGATTAAGTCTCCATCATTATAACGGAAACATTTAACAACATGGGGATTTTGTCTCCATCTTAAAATCATTGAACAACATGGAGATTTTGTCTCCATCATTATAACAGAAACATTGAACAACATGGGGATTTTGTCTCCATCATTATAACAGAAACATTGAACAACATGGGTATCTTCTCTCCATCATTATAACGGAAACATTGAACAACATGGAGATTTTGTCTCCATCATTATAACAGAAACATTGAACGACATGGGGAGTTTGTCTCAATCATTATAACAGAAACATGGAACCACATGGGGACTTTGTCTCCATCATTATAACAGAAACAATGAACAACATGGGGATTTTTTCTCCATCATTATAACAGAAACATTGAACAACATTGGGATTTTGTCTCCATCATTATAACGGAAACATGGAACAACATGGGGACTTTGTCTCCATCATTATAACAGAAACATGGAACAACTTGGGGACTTTGTCTTCATCATTATAACAGAAACATTGAACAACATGGGGATTTTGTCTCCATAATTATAACGGAAACATGGAACAACATGGGGAGTTTGTCTCCATCATTACAACAGAAATATTGAACAACATGGGGATTTTGTCTCCATCATTATAACGGAAACATGGAACAACATGGGGAGTTTGTCTCCATCATTACAACAGAAACATTGACCAGCATGGGGATTTTGTCTCCATCATTATAACAGAAACATTGAACAACGTGGGGATTTTGTCTCCATCATTATAACAGAAACATTGAACAACATGGGGATTTTGTCTCAATCATTATAACAGAAACATTGAACAACATGGTGATTTTGTCTCCATCATTATAACAGAAACATTGAACAACATGGGGATTTTGTCTCCATCATTATAACAGAAACATTGAACAACATGGGGATTATGTCTCCATCATTATAACAGAAACATTGAACAACATGGAGATTTTGTCTCCATCATTATAATAGAAACATTGAACAACATGGGGATTTTGTCTCCATCATTATAATAGAAACATTGAACAACATGGGGATTATGTCTCCATCATTATAACAGAAACATTGAACAACATGGGGATTATGTCTCCATCATTATAACAGAAACATTGAACAACATGGGGATTATGTCTCCATCATTATAGCAGAAACATTGAACAACAAGGAGATTTTGTCTCCATCATTATAACAGAAACATCAACAACATGGGGAGTTTATCCTAAATCGATCTTTTGATGTCGTCCCTTAAGTAAACTATAAATGGTATGATCACATCGGTGTGTATAAATAGCAATAGACCATACTTTTACAAAACAAACATATGTGTGTCTATTATTTATTGTTTTGTCTTAGGTTCTTTGATATGTGTTTTGATTTACAAATATAATTTTAACTCTAAATTGTGTACATTTCAGGACAGAAATAACTTCTGAGTAAGTACTTCTATTTAAATTTATTAACGAAAAATATACTGAAAAAGTCATATTGACTTGATACAGAAATGTGATATAACATAATAATAATAAATACTTTATCTAAAGAGGGTAAACTCAGAAAGATCATTACTAATATCCCCCGATGCCCTCTGAATAACTCAAAATTTTACAATAATATAATATATACGTTGACATACATACAACTTTAAATTCAAAAACAAATGGCGAAAAACATACAGAAATGGTTCATGAACATATTTTGTTAGTTTCAGATATACAAGACCGTAGTCAAACTTCATCTGATAATTACATTTTTAGTTTAGATACAAGAAATTATAATAACTTTGTTTGAACTGTTCTATCGTTTCTATCATTTTGATTTCTACAGGAATACTGTTCCAAAGAACTGTTCTGGAATATTGAAAAGTTTTTTTTTCATAAAATTTGTTCTCGAACTTGATATGAAAAGACAATGATTATTTGATGAACACAAAGAATATCTTGCATTATCATTTTCACTTGTACACGAAAATATTATTAACAACAGTACATACTTATATATTTGAGTATCTGACATAAACACAAATGTATTCACAACAGATCTGGAGTTAAAGGAATAATATGACCGATTAATCCTCGGGCGCAGGTGCACACTTCAATACTTAGTTGATAGGGGTGACGCCTGGTTTCTGTTACCTGAACCTTTTTATATAATTCAAATTTCAAAAATCTTACCTTTTCATATACTGAGTAGGTAAAAATGTTACCTTTTCATATACTGAGTCGGTAAAAATGTTACTTTTTCATACACTGAGTAGGCAAAAATGTAACCTTGTCATATACTAAGTAGGTAAAAATGTTACCTTTTCATATACTGTGTAGGTAACACTGTTACCTTTCCATATACTGAGTAGGCAAAAATGTTACCTTTTCATATAATGAGTAGGTAAAAATGTTTCCTTTTCATATACTGAGTAGGTAAAAATGTTACCTTTTCATATAGTGAGTTGGTAAAAATGTTACCTTTTCATATACTGAGTAGGTAAACATGTTACTTTTTCATACACTGAGTAGGCAAAAATGTTACCTTTTCATATACTGAGTAGGTAAAAATGTTACATTTTCATATACTGAGTAGGTAAAAATGTTACCTTTTCATATACTGAGTAGGCAAAAATGTTACCTTTTCATGTAATGAGTAGGTAAAAATGTGACTTTTCATATAGTGAGTAGGTAAACATGTTACCTTTTCATATACTGAGTAGATAAAAATATTACCTTTTCATATATTGAGTAGGTAAAAATGTTACCTTGTTATATACTGAGTAGGTAAAGAGTAGGTAAAGATGTTACCTTTTCATATAGTGAGTAGGTAAAATGTTACCTTTTCATATACTGAGTAGGCAAAAATGATACCTTTTCATGTAATGAGTAGGTACAAATGTTACCTTTTCATATACTGTGTAGGTAAAAATGTTATCTTTTCATATAGTGTATAGGTAAAAATGCTACCTTTTCATATACTGAGTAGGTAAACATGTTACTTTTATATATACTGAGTAGGTAAAAATGTTACTTTTCCATATACTGAGTAGGTCAAATGTCACCTTTTCATATAGTGAGTAGGTAAACATGTTACCTTTTCATATACTGAGTAGGTAAAAATGTTACCTTTTCATATACTGAGTAGGTAAAAGTGTTACCTTTCTAAATACTCAGTAGGTAAAAATGTTACCTTTTTATATACTGACTAGGCAAAAATGTTACCTTGTCACATACTAAGTAGGTAAAAATGTAACCTTTTCATATACTGAGTAAGTAAAAATGTTACCTTTTCCCATATTGTTTGGGTTTCGCTTGGTGTATAATGTGACAGTGGGAAACCAAAGTGCCAAAAGATAAAAAGAAATAATGGTTGATTACATACAGCCAGGAACACCAATAAAGATGAAAGACGAAGTTATGGGAATTTCATTGACATTATCATATGTTTTTAATAGTTTTTCCGACCTGTTCACATATTAACAAGCTTGAAAAAGTTACCTATTCCAGCGGCATGTCCTATCATCTTGTATATAAAGAGTGGACACCCCAGGGACTGATCATAGATCCAAGACATAGTTTATCATTTACTGTAACGTATACTGTAGTATTACAATTCATTTTATTCATAGTTGTGAGTGGCAAAAACAATGACAAATTTATTTATTTTTATTCCTTATGTTTTAATACATTATAATTTGATGCAGTTTAATTTTTCATCATATTGATTTTGTTTCAGAGAAGAACCTTCGTAAGTATAAGCTTCATATTATATTAGAACACTTTATTATACAAGAAATATGACAAATGATCAACAATCAATCATTGAGTTCATGGGTGAGACCTATCACTGTTAGAGGATACTTGTCAAAGTCTGAAACCTCTGTGCATAATGGGACACTCTTCCTTTGTGTAAACAAACTGTGGTACACCAAGTTAAGAGAAACAATTATTATACAACTAATACAAGGTTTCACTAGAAATATTGGTATTAACGTCTTGTAAACACTGTCGTAAGAAGACACGTTATAAAATTTATTCATGTAAAGTTCCCACATAATAACAACCCAATGAGCATGCAAGATAATCTGTATACGGTAATGTAGAATTTAGGTAGCTATCTTGGTAGTAAATTAACTACTTGACACATATTTTGGTTGAATACATGAATTAAAGCAAAGACGGTAGGCAGCATGACAAAGACAGTGATGGGAATCGTAATATTTGGTAAATGTTATATATTCTAAACCGACATTCTTACAATTTTATGAGATTGAAATATCACTTAAAAGTTTACAATCTATAGGAATCAAGACTGAAAGAAGAAAAAATACCAGTTGTTTTTCTTTTTGATATTCATATTTTCTACATCTTTTAATTACCGAACGTGACTTATACCCTATTGTGACTGTTTTGCTGAGTCTGAATTCGCATTGCTATAAGACGTGTCACGGTACTTTTCTCTCCGAAATCCATGCATTTAGTTTTGATGTAATATTTATTATTCTCTTCAGATTTTGTCAAATGTTTTATCGTTTGTAGTTGTAAATCTAACTTTTTTCTGTTTTCGTGTGTTATGGTAGAGATAATTAATCATCCAGTTCATTTGGTTCAACTAAATTTATACGATATATTTGGTTTACAGTTTGATTAAGAGAAATACCGATATAGCTAGATATTAAATTGTTTATCTAATTACTATCACTCTTTGATATTAATTAGTATTTTAATGTTTATTGTTATTAATAAATGTTATATCAACATTACAAACCCAATCTTGAATTCTCTCCGAATTCTATCCTATTATTTAGGAAATTTTTCGAATTTCCACTGTGACGTCACTTAAATTTGTGCTTTTATCGATTTGGCTAACACGGCTGCGAATTTTTATATGCTTGTGATAGGATATGTATCTATCAGTTTTCATTTTGTAGTTAGTCACCAGTTTTATCATTTATATCTATTATACATGTACATGTATAGTTATTTTATAAAAAAAATACTGTTTGAAAAGTATGAATTATTCTAAATGATAAGGATGTTCTTATCTTAGACAGAAAACCCTATATTTGGCACAACATTTTGGAACTGTATGTCCTCAATTCTTTTCAATTTTGTAGCTTTGTTTTGGCTTTCGAACTTTTCTCATCAGAGCAACACTGGTTGGTCTTGTGTAGACGAGGTGCGCGTCTGGCGTATTAAATTTTAAACCTGGCACCTAATGTTAGCTATTATTCGTTTGTTTCTCTGTTCTATAGGCTCTCCCATTTATTTGTATTGTAGTCCTATCATGTAATGTTGTCATTTTACTGTTAGGATTAACATTGTTATAACAGCGGAAGGTTTGAAAGGCCAAAAAACCAGGTCCAACCTACCATTGTTTTTCTTAAAATGTCGTGAATCAAGTCAAGAAAATGGCCATTGTTATATTATAATTCGTTTCTCTGTGTGATACATTTTAACATGTTGTAACTCTCCTCTTATACTTGGTGTGTTTCCCTCAGTTTTAGTTTGTAACACGGATTTATTTTTTTCTCTATTGATTTATGAACTTCTATCAGCGGTATACTACTGTTGCCTTCATTCTACAAATAAAGACATCAGTAGTACACCGCGTTTCGGAATTAATAAATCGATTTAGAACAAAAAACAAATCCGGGTTACAAACTAAAACTCAGGGAAACACATCAACTATAGAAAACCCCGTTTATATTATTTATGTATGTGCCTGTGCCAAGTCAGGAGCCTGTAATTCAGTGGTTGTCGTTTGCGTTTTATAGCGGTATGGGCTTTGCTCATTGTTGAATGCCGTACGGTGACCATTAGGTGTTTATGTCTGTGTTTTTCGTTCTAGTGGAGAGTTGTCTAATTGACAATATGAGTTTTACTGTTCCTTTGGTATCTTTTGTCCCTCTTTCATACCACATGTTCTTTTTTTATATAAGAGGAGGACAACGACACAACGGAAACACGAAAATGCAACCAACACAGAAACAAACTTTAAGATAACAATAGCCATTTTCTAGAAGTCAGACAAAGGTTCAAAAGTCAAGTATAATACAATTTTAAACCAAGGTAAAATGATCAAAATTTTAAGATAAAATGTTTGAAATTGCAAAAACAATGCACAATGTGTTACAGTACTTGCAATCTTAGGCGTTACTGTTTTAGCGTTCAAACAGCGGTCATCGATCAGTCACCGATCAGTCAAGTTCGCGTCAAACTCGCTTCAGCAATCCGTCAGACTTATAGTAAAAGTAATTGACTGATCGGACTGATCGGACGGATAGTACCGATCGACCTTGCTGACGGATTGAACTTTAATACTTCACATGACAAACTAATACAAATTACGGAATCTTAGTTTCGTTTAATTTAATTAAAATGGCGACCCGTGAAATACGAAAGTGCAAGTACAACTGATACATTCTTTATTAATTAATTAACAAAGTTTTATGAATTCAAATGAAAAGAAATGTACAGATAAAACCTAAATTAAAATATCATCATTAAAGAATGGTCTTTTCCGTTTTCATTTAGGTTATAATATTTCAAACCCGGCGAGTTCTAAAACGGTGTCTTATAATCGCGATTTTGATTTTATCATTTTCAAAAAATACTCGGGGAAAACGAAATGAAAGGATCAGTTATTGAAAATTTTAGTCTATTGTTTTCAATATTTTAAATTTTTGTATCCTTATCATCATAAAATTCTGTAGATTTATTTTATCACCATCACGGCCTTTCTTTATTCTTGTCACACTCGAAGCCTTTAAAACAACAAATTACAAAAAATGCTGGTTTTATATAAACAAAAAACTAAGAGTAATTTTGAGTAATGCAAACAACATTACATTATATTTTACTGATAGTGTTGTTTGCTTATTTAAAAAATAACAATTCTTAAACAATTAAAAGTACAAAAATCCAAAGGCGGTCAATATATTCCATGAAAATGAAGAATAATTTCATATTTGTTCAACAAAAACAAACCTTTAAGCAGATTTATTCTTAAATCATTTTGTACAAAGTACCTACATATGAAATAAATTTATAACAACTCATTGAAATTGAAGCTACAAATTTTCAAATATCAGAAGAAATTTTTGCCTTTTAGGCAATTCGTTCAAAAATTTAGATCTTTTTCCTTAGAGTAAACATAATTTATGAAGAACAACCAATCCTGACGAAGAAAAAGTATTGAAATCATATGGCGGTTAATAATTTGTATCAAAATAAAGTATTAACTGCATTCTCATTCCACTTTTAATTCTCATTATATCTCATTTCTAATTAAAAGACTTGTCTCGAGATGTTAAAAATAACTGATTTCAAATAAATAGTATCATTTTTAATAAAAAGAAGAACAATTTTGGGTATTTTAAATAACGCGAATAAAATGTTAGTATAATTTGTCTGATTTTCATTTAATTTTATGAAAAAAACTACCAATTCTAAACTATATACAGTAAAAAATTTAAATTTTGGTCAAAAATTTCCATTCAAATAAAGAAACGATTGCATTCTGGTTCAACAAAATCAAAAGTAAACAGATACTGATCCCTCAAATATTCACGTTTTTTACAAAATTAGTCATCAAAAGGAATTTGCAACAACTGATTGCAAATGAAGTTACAATATTTTCAAATATGAGAAGAAATATTTGCATTTTACGCAACGCGTACAAAAATTTAAAATCTTTTTCCTTACAGTAAACATAATTTAAGAAGAACAACCAATCCTGATGAACAAAAAGTACTGAAACTATATAGCGGTTAATAATTTATATCAAAATAAAGCAATAACTGCATTCTTTTTCCACAAAAATAAAAGTGTAAGTATTTTAATTCTTATTATATCTCGATTCTTATTAAAAGACTTATCTCGAGTTGTTAGAAATAACCGATTTCAAATAAAATAGCGTAATTTTTAATAAAAAGGAGATTATGTTTTGTTAGTTTTTAACAATGCGAACACAATTTTAATATGATTAATACAACATTCTCACGGTAACTCTCACATAGGTTATTTGACTTATCTGACGTATCCTATTAGTTACCGATCACCGATCACTCATCGATCAGTCAAACATCCGTCACCGATCATTCTAGTTCACGTCAAACAGTAACGCCTAAGGTTGCAAGTACTGTATTATGTTTTTCAAAAGCAGTACAAACTCTGTAAATTTCAATACCAAATGATTGACCGGGTTTTATCTACTAATATTGACTTTTAAGAATGAAGCTTTTGCAGTGCAAGGAAGAACCAGAAACTTTAGAACACCTACTTTGGGTGGTTTGTCATATTGTAGTAGAAATCAATCTGGTTCCATCTGAATGTTTGAATTTATGAAGCAACACATATTGATGTTCCAATGAATATGGATATTGTTACTTTTGGCCCATATTAAAACTATAATCTATAATAGTCATTTTACTAGCAAAGAATGATATCAAATATGCAAAACAAAAAGACTCATATAGAGGGACTTAAATTTAATAAAAGATAATTTTACTTTATATAGCATATTTGCCAAAACTAATAATGTTTTAGGTTCAAGTTATTTATTGAAATTACGTATTGATGTATCGATATGCTTGTACTGTTATTACAAATATCTTCACTCAGTGAAAATGTAATACTTATATCAGTTATTCTGTAATATCGTATCGTATTGTTTTTTTTTATCTCTCAATTGTTTGATCGTGATTTTTTCTATGGCTAGCTTTATTGTGTGCAACCATCTATTAATATATATAATGCCTGTCAATCAATGAAGAAGAAACAGATATAGAAAAAAAGACACTTTATTAATTTCTAAATTATTTTCAAAATGTGCTATTCGAATATCCCTAATATTTCTTCGTGTAGACCGAGGAACCTAGTTGCATGCAGTTCGCAGTTTCAAAGCTGATTTGATTTTACTTCATTAATTTTATAGTCGTTAATTTTTCTGAACGATTTGATTGGTTGGTATTTCTAAATTGAGTTTTGTTTTTGTGGCTTCTTATGTTTTCTTTGGATGATACACAATTTAAAACGTTCGCTTAACAAAACCCCGTTGGTCCTACATGTCTTAACAAAACCCCGTTGGTCCTACATATCTTAACAAAACCCGATTGGTCCTACATATTTTAAACCCTGTTGGTCATACATATCTCAAACCCCGCTGGTCCTACATATCTTAACACAAACCCTGTTGGTCCTACATATCTTAACTAAACCCCGTGGGTTCTACATATCTTAACAAAACCCCTTGGGTTCTACATATCTTAACAAAACCCCGTTGGTCCTACATATCTTAACAAAACCCCGTTGGTCCTACATATCTTAAACCCCATTGGTCCTACATATCTTAACACAAACCCTGTTGGTCCTACATATTTTTACTAAACCCCGTGGGTTCTACATATCTTAACAAAACCCCGTGGGTTCTACATATCTTAACAAAACCCCGTTGGTCCTACATATCTTAACAAAACCCCATTGGTCCTACATATCTTAACAAAAATCCGTTAGTCCTACATATCTTAACAAAACGCCGTTGGTCCTACATATCTTAACAAAACCCCGTTGGTCCTACATATCTTAACAAACCCCGTTGGTTCTACATATCTTAACAAACCCCGTTGGTTCTACATATCTTAAACCCTGTTGGTTCTACATATCTTAAACCACACATTGATTGGATGATAAACACAATAAATGAGGCATAAATTTTGTATATAATGTGACAGGAAATGAAGAGAGAAAAAGCTCTTTAAATCACTGAGAATAGTATTATTGCCTACGATGCACTGACATAATTTGGAATTTTGGATTCTCAATGCTCTTCAACTTTGTACTTGTTTGACTTTATAATATTTTGATATGAACGTCACTGATGAGTCTTATGTAGACGAAACGCGCGTCTGGCGTACTAAATTATAATCCTGGTACCTTTGATAACTATATATTGATTTGATGACATAAGCGTAATTTTTTGTAAATAATCTTTCTATAGAGGCATTGCATCTTTTGTCATAACCGAGTAAACTACTGACTTTAGAAGGCGGAACATATGAAAAAATTTCGGGTATTTTGCTTATTTGAAGGGCCATTTTGTCTTATCATAAAGGCAGCCATTACATTAGCATTTTATATGCCTCTAAATCAAAAAGCTCAATATGCCAATTGATATGCTGTATCAACAATTTGTCCGGGTACAGCTTTTTAGGGTTCTGTTCGTGTTCAAAAGATCATTGACTACAGTTACTTTGAAAACTTTCAGCTTTTTAAGTTTTTAAATTGAAAGCGTAACCGACTGATGATTGCTATATACAATAGCTAAATAAAGGCAACAGTAGTATACCGCTGTTAAAAATTCATAAATCTATGGACACAAAAAAACAAAATCGGGGTAACAAACTAAAATTGATGGAAACGCATTAAATATTAGAGGTGAACAACGACACAACATTAAAATGTAACACACACAGCAACGGACTAAGCATTAGACGAAATCCGATGAGAATAACCAATATAACATAAAAACCAAATACATGAATTTGGGATAGAAAAGTACCGTGACACATCTTATAGTAATGTGAATTCACACTCAAATATAGGAGAAGACAAACGACACAACGGAAACACAACGTAAAAATGTTACACACACAGAAACGAACTATGATATAACAATGGCCATTTTCCTGACTTGGTACAGGACATTTTCAAAGAAAAAAATGGTGGTTTGAACCTGGTTTTGTGACATGCCAAACCTCGCACTTTGATGTCATTATTAAACACAACATTAAAATGACAGCATAATAATAATATAGGACTACAATACAAATAAATAGGAGAACGTATTAAGCAAAGAAACACATGAATAATAGATAACAAAAGGCATCAGGTTTAACATTTATTACGTCAAAAACGCGCCTCGTCCAAACAAGACTGACCAGTGACGCCCAGATATAAAAGTTCGAAAGTCAAAAAAAGGGTACAAAGTTGTACAGCTCTGAGAATCAAAAGTTGAAAAGGGTTGTGCCAAAACGGCTAGCGTTTCCTGTTTGTGATAAGAACATGCTTATTATATAGAACAATGTATGCTATTGCAAACAGTAACTTTTATCAAATAAATATTAAAGATTTACATGGTAAAACTGATGTCTTAACTAATTACAGAAAACAAAACCCGAATACATAATACATTGAAGACCAACACAGAAAATAGACTTGCCCGACTCTGTCCAGGCTTGAACGCAAAAAGTCATAACACTGACGTCGCATACGAAGTGGTGAAAAGGCACAATATTACGTTGTGCAGACATTTAAATTGCTGAAACAGCACAGAAATGACGTCATATTTGAAAAATTGTATCTTGAAATAACATAGAAATAGGATTCATTTAAAATTATAATAGTAATAATCGTCGAAACGCAAGATTCAGAACAGAAATCAAGACACAAGAAGATATTGTTCATGATTTGTCAGTATTAAGGGGAAACACTTTGTATGTTGAAATTTAAAGCTTAAAAACTTTAAAACTACCTGCTTTCTTAAGTTTACATTCTAATTCTTTTAAAACATGATGGCCTTTCCATTTTGTAAAAGGTCAAACTTTCAGCATTTTCCCTCAGATATACAAAACATTTTTGTAAATATCCGTCAAAGGAAGTTTTCCAAAACACATTAGTCTTAGATCCATGGCGAAAATGGAGTGGATTATCCGAAAATTTGATATAATTTATAAATACAATCTTAGACTACGAGAAGTAATTAAATCATCAGGGCAAAAGTCACGTGGTGCAAATCATGATTCGATTGACTACTGTTTTAGCTGTTGTATATCTTTTTCATCTATTTGTATTGTCACTTCATTTTGTTTTCGTCATCTGTTGTCTTAGTCTTTAATATCAGAATGTCACATTTTACGACATTATTAAATAATACATGTCTTTATTTGTGAGTTGAATCGTATGTTTAACAACGTCCAATTGTGAGTTGTATAGAAAATATCGAAATTCAACTTGTTAAAGGTGAACATGTTTATAAGAAAATTATTCAAACCTCAAAGTTGATGAGAGTGACTATATTTGTATAACAGGTCTAAAGTACTACACTGATTTAATCACAACAATTGTAAAATTTAAACCAGTTATATTTATCTGTCTTCAAGAAAACATGATCCATTTACTGATTTATTACAGACAATTTTTTTTAGAATGTTTAATGAATATCGTTGTTAAACGTTTTTTCTGAAGCGTTTGAGGACATTTTGTTTAATTAAGAATTTCAAAGATGATTTGACATTCTTATTTTTATATCTTTTTTTCCAAATAACATTACGATTGTCCATATCATTTCCTTTTACTGTAATTGCATTATCTTATACAATTTATAACGATCAATGTTTTTCTATTTATTGTAGAGATTATATGTAAGTATACATTTTTATTTGCCTTTCGTAAGATATTGTTATATAATTATATCTGAGTTAGTCTGTTATCTGCTTGTAAATAAGGTCTGAAAAAACATTATTTTCACATTATGTATTGGACCATAATTTTTAGACTCCGAAAGGATTACAGTGTTCCTCTATAATACTGTTCATGGAATAACCATCCATGAATCCATACATGTACTACTGAGAAACATCAGGACCATGTAACTTATCCTTGTTCGTCTTTCCATCATTCCATCATTTCACAAAGAACTCTGTACGGATTTGTTTTCTTAAACGCATTTACAGACTGTTGGTCTTTAGAATGTGAACCTTATATGATGAGATACAAACTGAATTCACGTTCGGTTCTGCTCCGCTAATTTTGCGCAGAAATAAGCCACTAAGGACTTTTCGTGAAAATAACATGTATATACACATTGTTCCTAAACGCATTCAAATGTTTTTAGTTGATTTTTAGTTTGTGAGTCTATTGTGATGAGCTATAATTCATGTATTACATTCGGTTCCATTCCTCTATTTTTTTTTAGAAATCACGGGATTCAAACCTCGACAAATCCTAGTTATATCATCTATAAAGACCTTTTCGTGAAATCCTTCTCATAATGAGCTTGCAACCGTTTTTGAAAACAGGACAATAATTAAGTGTCTGTCTGACTCCACATCTTGGTATTGTTTTTGTTTCATTTTACTCTTTTTCATCTACATTTTGATCAGTTACAAGACAGGAGTACCAAGTGGCGCTAGAAAACCGTAATCAATCCACGCAGTGTTAACGTGTGAAGGATAGTTTGTTTTATTATGTTGATGGTTATTTCTACCGCGATATTTGCTGCATTTTGACAATGTTTGATTTCATTGTTTGGTCTTATAATTGTCCTTATTTAACCTATGATTGCCAATGTCGTCATAAATTGTGTTGGATAACAACATTGACCTTTGCACAAGGTTTCCATCCTCATAACCATAGGTGTTAAAACAGATTACAATATTGCCAGAATTCCTCTTTAGGTTACAACCAACAATGACAAGAAACAATGATGGATTTAACACTATTATATTTTTCAAAAACAAATAAAGCTTTGTTCGTTTCAATACCGAATGATTGACCCGGTGTTATGTTCTCATATTGACTTTTAAGAATGAACCTTGTACAGTGTAGGTCCTTAACATTTTGCAAGAAACAATCAGGAACTATAAAACACCTACTGTGGGTGTACATATTGTAGTAGAAATTAATGTTTGAATTTATGAAGCAACACATATTGATATTCCAGTAAATATGGATATTGTTATTTTTGGCCCATATGAAAACTTTTATCTATAATTATAGTCATTTCACTAGCAAAGTGCATGTCAAAGATGCAACCTTATATAGAGGGACTTAATATTTTATAAAAGACAATTTGACTTAAAAAAGCATATTTGGCAAAAAAATAATGTGTGTAAATGAACACAGAATATATTGAAATTCCTAGATTAAAGTCACTGAATGAAATTAATTATTGATGTATCGATATGCTTGTACTGTAATTACAATTATCTTTACTCAGTGAAAATGTGATACTTATATAATTTAATCTGTAATGTCGTTATTTCTCTCTCATTTGTTTGATTATGCTTTTTTTTTCTCTTGCTAGCTTTATTGTGTGCAACCATAAATGAATATGTATAATGCTTATCAATCCATGAAAATGAAAAACATGTAGAAAAAAGTCACTTTATCAATTCATTTCTAAATTATTTTCAAAATGTGATATTCGAATATCCTTAATATTTCTTCGTGTAGAACAAGGAAACTAGTTGCGCGCAGTTCGCAATTTCAAAGCAGGTTTTTTTTAGCATCACTTGGCGTCCGGCGTCCGGTGTCCGTCATCCGTCTTCGTTAACTTTTACAAGAATTTTCTCCTCTGAACCTACTGCGCCAAATTTATCCAAACTTAGCCACAATCATCATTGGGGTATCTAGTTTAAAAATGTGTCCGATGACCCGGCCAACCAATCAAGATGGCTGCCATGGCTAAAAATAGAACATAGAGGGTAAAATGCAGTTTTTGACGTATAACTCAAAAACCAAATCATTTAGAGCAAATCTGACCAGGTAAAATTGTATATCAGGTCACGATCTATCTGCCCTGAAATTGTCAGATGAATCGGACAAACCATTGGTAGGTTGCTGCCCCTGAATTGGTAATTTTAAGAAATTTTGTCTGTTTTTTGGTTATTATCTTGAATATTATTATAGATAGACATAAACTGTAAACAACAATAATGTTCAGCAAAGTAAGACTTATAAATAAGGTAGCATGACCAAAATGGTCAGTTGACCCCTATAGGAGTTATTGCCCTTTGTAGTCATTTTTAACCATTTTTCGTAAATCTTTGTTATCTTTTACAAAATCTTCTCCTCTGAGACTACTGGGCCAATTTAAGCCAAACTTGGCCGCAATCATCATTGGATCATCTTGTTTAAATAAAATGTCCGGTGACCCGGCCAACCAACCAAGATGGCCACCATGGCTAAAAATAGAACATAGGGGTAAAATGCAGTTTTTGAATTATAACTCAAAAAACAAAGCATTTAGAGAAAATCTGAAGGTCAAATTTGTTATCAGGTCAACATCTATCTGCCCTGGAATTTTCAGATGTTTGGTTGCTGTCCCTGATAGGTAATTTTATGGAAATTTTGCCGTCTTTTGTTCTTATCTTGAATATTTCTATAGAAATAATCTGTAAACAGCAATAATGTACAGCAAAGTAAGACCTAAAAATAAGTCAACATGACCAAAATGGTCTATTGACCCATAAGAAGTAATTGCCCTTCATAGTCAATTTTTAACAATTTTCATAAAATCTGTAAATTTTCACTAACATTTACCACTGAAACTACTTGGCCAAGTTCATTATAGATAGAGGTAATTGTAAGCAGCAAGACTGTTTAATAAAGTAAGATCTACAAACACATCACCATCACCAAAACACAATTTTGTCATTAATCCATCTGTGACCTTTGTTTAATATTCGCATAGACTAAGGTGTGCGATACAGGCTTTTTAGAGCCTTAGTTTTATTCATTAATTGTTGTTTATTTTTCTGAACAGTTTGATTGGTTGGAATTTCTAAATTGAGTATTATGTTTGTGGCTTCTTATGTTTTCGTCGGATGATACAACATTGAAAACGTTCGCTTAACCCGTTGATCCTACATATCTTAAAAAAACCCGTTGGTCCTACATATCTTAACAAAAACCCGTCGGTCCTACATATCTAACCAAAACCTCGTTGGTGCTACATATTTTAAACCCGTTGGTCCTACATATCTTAAATCCCGTTGGTTCTACATATCTTAAACCCGTTTGTCGTACATATTTTCAACCCCGTTAGTCCTACATATCTTAAACCCGTTGGTCCTACATATCTTAAAACCCATTGGTCCTATACATCTTAAACCCGTTGGTCCTACATATCTTAAACTCTGTATGTCCTACATATCTTAAATAAAGGCAACAGTAGTATACCGCTGTTCAAAACTCGTAAATCTATGTAACCACACATTGATTGAATGATAAACACAATAAATGAGGCATCATATCTTCATATTATGTCACTGGCAATTAAGAGCGAAAAAGCTCTCCAAATTACTGAGAATAGTATTATTACAGGCGCGGCACTGACATATATCATTTTGATGACATTAACGTTAATGTTTCTAAATAATCTTTCTATAGAGGCATTGCATCCTTTGTCATAACCGAGTAAACTACTGACTTTAGAAGGCGGAACGGCGGTTTTGTCTTATCATAACGGCAGCCATTACATTGGCCTTATATATGTCTCTAATTATAAAATGCCAATATGTCAATTCATATCCTGCATCAACAATCTGTACTGGTACAGGTTTTTAGGGTTCTATTCGTGTTCAAAAGAACATTGACTACAGTAACTTTGAAAACTTTCTGCCTTTTTAGTTTTAAAAATCAGAAGCGTAACCGACTTATAATTGCTATATAAAATAGCTAAAGATCGTCGAAACGCAAGGTTCAGAACAGAAACTAAGGTACAAGAAGATATTGTTCATGATATGTCCGCATTGAGGGGAAACACCTTCTTTGTTGAATTTTAAAGCTTAATAACTTTAAAACTACCTGCTTTCGTACGTTTACGTCCAAATTCTTACGAAACATGATGATTTCAACCTTCCCATTTTGTAAACAGTCAAATTTTCAGCATTTACCCTCAGATTTACAAAACATTTTTTGTAAATATCCGTCAAAGGAAGTTTTCAAAAACATATTAGTCTTAGATCCATGACGGAAATGGACTGGATTAACTGCAAATTTGATATAGTTTTAATTTCAATCTTAGACAAAGAGAAATAATTTAATCGAAAGAACAAATGTCACGTGGTGCAAATTATATGAATAAAGTACCTATGATTCGATTGACTACAGTTGAACGTATGTTTGGAATACCGTTCAGTAAGACTGAGGATATTCGCTTAGCTGTTGTAGATCTTTTTCATCATTTGTATTGTCACTTCTTTTTATTATCGTCATTTGTTGTTTTAGTCTTTAAAATCAGAATGTCACATTTTACGTCATTATTAAAATTATACATTTGTTTATTTGTCAGTTGACAACGTCCAATTTTGTGCTGTATAGAAAATATCAAAATTGTAATCGCAAAGGTTAACAGGTTAATAAGGAAATGATTCAAACTTCAAAGTTGATGGGAGTGACTAAATTTGTATAACAGGTCATAAGTACTACACTCATTTAATCGCAACAAATGTAAAATTTTAACCAGTTATATTTATCTGATCTGTATTCAAGATAACATAATAAATTGACTGATTTATTACAGACAATTTTTAATTAAAATATTTAGTGAATGTGATTGTCAATCGTTTTCATTGAAACGTGCTGAAAAAATCTTGTTTAATTTAGTATTTCAAAGAAAATGTGACATTCTTATTTCTATATATTTTTTTACAAATAACATTACATTTGTCCGTATCATTTCATTTTACTGTATTTGCATTATCTTATACATTTTATAACGATCTTGGTAACTGTTCTATAGATCAAATATTATTTTTTTCTATTATTTGCCTTTCGTTAGATATTCGTTATATTATTATATGCGAGTTAATCTGGTATCTGCATGTAACTACGTCTGAAAAACCATTATTTTCACATAATGTTTTGGACCATAATTGTCAGACTCCGAAAGGATTACAGTGTTCCTCTATAATACTGCTCATGGAATAATCATAAATAAATCGAAACATGTACTACTGAGAAACGTTAGAATCACGTAGTTTTATCCTTGTTCGTCATTCCATCATTCATTCATTCGACAACAAACTATATACGGAATGTTTCCTAAACGCATTTATAAACTGTTGGTCTTTAGTATGTGAATCTAATACGGTAAGCTACAAATTGATTAACGTTTGGTTCTGCTCCGCTGATGTTGGCAGAAATTAAGCGCTTAACTTGGAAAATATCGTAATAATAACATGTATATACGTTTGGTTCCTAAAGGCATTTAAATATTTTGAGTTGATTTTTAGTCTGTGGGTCTATTGTGATGAGTTACAGATCGAGTTATCATTAGGTTCCATTCCTTCGATTTTTTGTCGAAATCATAGCTTTGATTTGAGCTTCAACACATTCGTTATGATAACAGTTATTAAGACTTTTTTCTGAAGTCCTACCCATATTGAGCTTGCAACCGTTTTTGAAATCGGGGTTATAAGTGTCATTCTGACACATCAATGTATTGGTTTTGATACTCTTTGTCGTCTGTATTTTAAAGAGTTACATAGCAGGAATACAAAAACATACTGAAAACGTATTTAAGAAATTTTTATCAATCCACGCAGTGTTAACATGTAAGAACCAGTTTATTTTATCATGTTGATAGTTATGTCGTCCGCGTTATTGGCCTTTTTAGACAATGTTTGATTCCATTTCTTTGCCTCATAATAGTCTTTTATTTATCCTAGGATTACCAATGCAGTCACAATTTATTTTTGATAACAACAATGACCTTTGTATCAGGTTTCCATCATAACAATAGTTGTTTGAAAAAATTAGTGTATTGCCAGAAATCATTTTTAGAATATAGCCAACATAAGACAAGAACCAATACTAAATTTAGCAAGATTGATTGTACAATTTTACCAGAAATATTATACAAATTGAAATGCCACCTAAACTGTTAAATGTCTGACTGTCCTATTCTTGTCTTTTCTTTGTTCGGATTTTTCTCCTAACTGTTTCGAAATTCAAACCGAATATTATTTAAGATTAGTTCACAAAGTGATGTGATTTTGTTCTTTAATTCAAAGTGTCAATCCAACAACTCCAACGAACTTCTATGAACGCAAAGATATCAATGTTGAATAACTTTTGTGTCTGTATATATGGTTACTACTGAAACTTCTAGAAAACCATAGAAATTTAAATTTTGCACCGTAGATTATGATCGTTCTTGAATCATTATGCAAGTCAAATAAAAAGTTCTTATCATTCCATCAATATCAATGATTGCTCCAGTGATTTGTTAAAAAAAAAATTTCTAAACAAATATAAATGATAAACAATCAATCATGTAGCATACCACTTCCAAATTTAAGAAAGGCAAAACGCATTACGCTTAATTGCATCAAATTTCAAATAAGACAAAAAAGTACAAACAACAAGTGTGCTTGATATAAAGATAAAACAATGTGGTATGATGGACACATGGACAGCTATCCAACGGATACCTAATTGGATAAATCAGCTAATCCCTTAATGTGCTCATCATTATGAAGTAAAACAATTCAAAAGAGCAAAACAAAAACCATTAAAATTTACGAGTACATAATAATTACATGATGTGATGTTAACCCCTGTTTGAATTGTTGCTACGGTGGTGCTATACATTAATCTGTTTCTATAAGACAAAAATATGTTGATGATATGCGACTCTCAAAGATAGGTTTCGATATGTCTAAATCTTTATCACAATCAGGATTAAAGTTCAACAAAGAAACAAAATAACAGGCCATTTGTTGATGCATGTGTACATCAAGATTCTTTGTCACTAATTAATGCTTTTGTATGGTCTCATTGGACTTGATCAATTCTACCTTCAGGTTCTCTACGTTGTTTTATCTCTGTGTAACAAGAAAAGGTATTTTTAGTACAATTCTACAATAAGTACAGTCACATGACAGCCTTGTGGCCATATAACTTAATAATTCATCTATTTTCTGTTTTTTTTCAACTTCGTGTTAAAATAAGTCCTGCAAATTGCTATTTGAGCTCCACTGGGCATGCGTAACAAATTAATGTAGCATGCATTATGTATGGTATCTTTGATATGTTTTGCAGTCCTGATATTATTATTAAGTTTTATTATGATTTACCAGGTAAAAATGTGAATACTAAACAAATCTTCATTTTCAATAGTTCTGTAGGTTTACTATTTCTTAGTCTTACTTTTTGGTTCAGAATTACTGGTGTATTTATATCAAATGAACATTGACGTAGGGTATTTGTTCGTCTGACAACAGCAACAAAACATCATGTCAATCTGGGTTTCACTTTTACATCATGTTCTTTTTGGTTTCATGAGCAATTCAACGTTTTTCAAAACCATTTTAAATTCTTAATACTCCAGCATTACTGAAGAGGTATTAAATGTCGAAATGTGGTGCAGTACATTTTGAACCATTAATGCTGTAACTACAAATGAGAAAAAATATATAAAAAAATATAAAATATCCGTTGTGATACGAACTAAGACTGCTTCAGATTAAAGTTTATGTTTTATAGACAGTGGAATATCAGATGATATTTACATACTTTCATTATGTAATGTATCAGAAATCAAACTATCAATTAGTAGTTAAAGATCAGAAAGATTTTATTAAATAAAAGTTTAAGGTTCATGAATTCCCATGGAAAAAATAACATGAATGTGAGTGTAATGTATTTTAAAGTGTATTTCAAATAAAAAGATAGAAAACCATAAGTTTTAATTTCTGATATTTTATTAAATTAAGATCAAAGATTGATAGTCTTCTTTCTTAATATTGAGTTAATCGTTAAATTATAAACTCATTTATTATCTCTTAAAATCTTTTACAGTGGTCGGGGATTGTAAGTATCGTAATGGTATGACATATATTGATAATAAGTATTTGCATATCATGTTATGTCTTAGATCTTTTCTAGCGCTGGTGTTCTTCCTCTAAACGGCCTTTACACTAAAGGGTATACCAACAACTTATGTTATATATTCGTCAGTAATAGATTTTAGGTTGACAAACTGTTAGAACTTTTTTGAAATATTGAAACCAACAATTATTATTATTTGTTATAAGAAAACTGTTTGATTTACTTCTTTTGTAAGTACATACATAATATACATAACATCAATGTGCTTGTTAAATGAAAACAAATTGTTTACATTTCTTAGATCATTGAAGCACTAAAACAAGATAACAAACAAAAATGAAAGAATTGTAAAATAGATGTCATTATTTTTTCCCTTCCACTTAATCACAAAATAATAAACCTATACTACTAGATTGAGGAAACAAAATTATGATTAATGTTATGTCGTGGACCTTTTCTCAGAATCTAAACGGAATATTATCTAAAATTAGTTTACAAACTAGTATGATTTTGTTTATAAAGTAAAAGTGTCAATCCAACAACTCCAGAGAACTTCTAAGAATACGAATACATCCATGTCTGAATAATGTTTGTGTCTGCATATATGGTTACTACTGAAACTTCTAGAACAACGTAGAAGTTTAAATTGCGCACCATAGATTGTAATTGTTCTTAAATTACTATGAAAGTCAAATACAAGGTTCTAATCATTTCATCAATTTCAACTGATTTGTTAACATTTTTGTTAAAAAATATAAATAGTGAACAACCTAATCATTTAAACATCCTATTGGAGCACATATAATGAGAGTGCTTAATATTACCTTTAGATAAAGCAATGTGGTATGATTGACAATAGGACAACTATCCACCAGATACCAAATTAAGTAAATGTACGCAAACATAGGATAATGAGCAAACCCTTACTGTAGAAGTTGGAATTTTGCACCGTAGATTATGATCGTTCGTGAATCACTATGCAAGTCAAATACAAGATAAATAGAAATTTCAAATCATTCCATCAATATCAACCATTGATCAACTGATTTGTAAACATTTTATTGTAAACAGATGTAAATAATGAACAACCCAATCTGGTTAATATCTTATTGGGTCACATACAACAAATTAGGTCAAGATAAATTAAAATATCATAACACTACCAAATTTCAGAAAGGCAAAACAATTGACGCTTAACTACATCCAATTTTCAATTGACAAAAAGAGAACAAACGATGAGAGTGATTAATATCAACTTTAGATAAAACAATGTTGTATGATTGACAATTGGACAACTGACCATCAAATACCAAATTAAGTAAATCTACGCAACTATAGATCAATGAGCAAACCCTGACTGTGTAATAAGGCCCGTCATAACAAATTATAAAACAAACCGAAAGAGCAAAACCAAGGGTTCTTTTTGCAGTATAAGTCTTTCAGCCTTACATTAAGCTTTACGAGTATATAGTGTTTACATGATATGATTTTAGCCCCTGTTTTAAAAACAAACATCAAATGTTGGTAAGGTGGTGCAGTACACTAATCACTCGCTTTCACTTAAATATGTTGATGATGTGCGACTCTCAAAGATAGGTTTCTATATGTCTAAATCTTTATCACAATCAGGTTCAAAGTTCAACAGACAAAGGAACAAAATAAAACGCCATTATTCGATTCATGTGTACAGCAGGATTATTTGTCACTATTCAATGCTTTTGTGTGGCCTCATTTGAGTTGATCACAGTTATCGTCCTTTTGTTTTCGTTGTCTACGAATATAGTCCCTAGTGTAAACAGTGTATAACTTGCATGTTTTATTTGATACACCTTCCCAATTTATTTCTTGATATTAAAGGCATGAGCTATTAAGTAGGGGGATGTATTTACATGTTAAAAAAAATTGATTGCTGAATCTTTATGTTAAGTAGTGATTTGGTCCAGTTCAAAAAGGTCACATTTTATCACGTCTGAAGCTGTCAAACTGAATTTTACACCCCCTTAACACAGAATTGTCAATAATTTGAGTTAGAGCTGGTAGAAGTTTCTATAATTTTGATATTATTTGTCTCACTGGTAGTACACTACACTGTAAAAATCTTTTTGTGAAAGACCAGGTGCGATTTTATTGTCTAAAAGAAATGCACTACGAAATAACTGTGTTCTCGGGCCTTCTGCATATAGTGGTTGGTATTGTTTGAATCAAGCGTTGTTTTAACCTCTGTGTAACAAAAATGGTATTTTTATTTACAATTCTACAATAAGTACAGTTACAGGACAGACTTGTGGCCATATAACTTAATGATTCTTCTTTTTCTGTTTATGCTTTTCAACTTTATGTTAAAATAATTCATGTAAATTGTTATTTGAGCTCCACTGGGCATGCGTAACAAAATGACGTTGCATGCCTTGCATCGTTGATCAGTTTTGCAGTCCTGATATTATTATGAAGTTTTCAAGGTAAAAGTTTGGTACTCAACGAAATCTGTAGAAAACCATAAGTCGTCTATGTAGAACCAAATAATAATTTCTGTTAATATCTTTTATATAAAAATCATAGATTGATCTGTTTTTCTTAATATATTGATAAGAATAATGACTTTATTGTTTTGTGCATTTATATATTTTGATTAATTGATTGACAGATCGATGAGAGAAAAATAGTGACAAAAGTTGTTAACGTTGTATTTATTGATTAATTATCCACTTCCATTTTTTTTTTTTTTTACTTTTTTGGATTCGATCATCACTGATGAGTCCTTTTAGACGAAACGCGCGTCTGGCCTCAATAAAAAAATAGTCCTGGTATCGATAATGAGTTTATTTGATATAGTTGTCGTACAGTCAATGTTTATTATTATGTTTTTCTTTAAAATCTAAGATACTATTTTTTTAAAACTGAAGATGTTTTCATCATTTGGTGTCTTTCATCAAACTGTCGAACAGATTTATGTTTGTGTGTTGCAATATTTTTTGCTTTCAAAAGACACATACGCATTGTACATGTATATCATTATCGTTAGTTATCTTAGTTATTATTTTTCATTTTCAGTGATTGTAAGAAATGTGGGTAAGTTTTGTTGTTTTCTTTTCGATTCTTTTTTGGAAGAAATGATATAAATAGTTGTCATACATTTTAACTGATAATATAAGTGAATTGTGTGAGTTTAAGAAGTATGACAACATTTTGGACTCTTAGGAAAATTCTAAAAGGAGAAGTTGATACAAACTGACAACATCAAACAACCAATCAACATAACAAATGAAAAGCAAATCTCTATTCTTGACTTGGTACAGGTATTTAAAGAAAGAAAATGATGGGTCGTACCTGTTTATACAGATAGTTCGAGTCGTGATACTTTAACTATCAAAAAAGATAGAAATGCAAATTCTTTTTAAATAAAGGCTGCTTTTGTTTACCAGAAAAAAACATAGAAAACATGAAAATGTGTTGATGCAAAGGGAAACAAAGGATCGTTCTACAAAATAAATTCTTGCATATGAAAAACAAAAACACTTGTTTATTTGGTATTATATATAAATCGATACAGATTTAATGAGATTCAAAGCTAAAGAAAAATATAAACAGGACCAATAATCAAATAAACTGCAATATGAAAAGAAAAAAAAACATGTAAAAACCCGATCTGATCTCTTGAAACAACAGTACTGTCCCTTGTAAGAAATGAAAGCACATTTAAGGATATTTTTTGTTATTCATTTAACGAAGTTTTTCATGGTGTTTTGCAACTAATATGAACAAAAAAAGTTAACAAATTATTTGTAATTTTGTAAGAATATTGATATATGACTTTTGGAAAACGTATATTATGATGTTTGCAACGAAACATTTGGAGAGCAAAGAATATAATTTGATAGAAAACATATATAATATACGGGCATTTAAAGTATAATCATGTTTAACCCAAACCATCATTGAAAAATTTATCATGATATTTTTATCATGGTTTCATAAGCATCGCATAACTTACTTCAAACTGGTTTAAAAGAGAACCGAAAGTTAATAAAAGGGTATTCAAAGCGTTAAACAAGTAATTAACAAACTGGCTACTCATTAGAAATAAGCAGAGAAAAGAAAATGATAAATAATACAAACAACAGTTTACAAAACATCGAAGGCAAATTACTGAACATGAACCCCTTCTGGTAGTCTCTGATGCCTTTAACGGATGATCAGATGTTGTTCCACATATGTAGGTCCTCGAAAATAAAAAAAAATAAAATAGAAACAACCGAACAAACTTTGAATTATAATGATTTCAATACCAACCATTATATTTCGTAACATCTATTCGAACATATATGAATGTCGTGTCGTACGTTATGTAGACGAATTTATTTATCGTCAACACTCCGATACATTTCATGTTATTTCATCACGATTGTTCAATGACATAGTCTATGTAAAAACAATAATATCGAACTCCGAGGAAAAATTGAAACGGAAAGTCCGTAACGAAATACACTTGTAACATAATCAAAAACTCATACATATCAACCGATTGGATAACAACTATCATATTCCTGACTTGGTACAGACATTTTCGTATATATAAAATAGTTGGTTAAACCTAGTGTAACTTATTCACAAAAAAACAAATCGAGATGGTCTATATTTTATTTTTTGATATATTTATAATAGCGAGCAAGTTTTAGTGTTGTAAATATTACATGTCTCAGAAAAAATTGTGAATTTGAGTATATATCTATAATTTTTAAATACAGTCATATATGGGATGCATATTGCTTAATGGAATCTACTCAGTAATTTATCATTTTTAGAGGGCTGCATAATCATGAAATGGTGGAGGAAATGTAATACAAAATGACCATGTAAAGTATTTGACCTGAAATTACTTTGAAGGATTGTCGAGTAGTTATCTATAGGATGTTTAATATCGGATCTTCTTTGTTTGTACTGCGTTTTGGATTTTCAAATAAAGAGGACTCGGGGAGCAAAACAAAAGAAATGATCTGAAGAAGTAAGCCCTATATGCTGTACAATTAATACTGTAAAAGTTATTAATGAAACTATTGTTAATTGTTTTGCAAATCCTTATTTATAAGATATATATTTTACGACAATTTGTAATTTCACGTTTTTCTTCAATCTCACACTTTTCCCCCTATTATTCCCCTAACATAGAACAAGAGAGTACAACTATCAAATTGTACTTTTAGTATTGTAAAGTGTAGTCTTTAACATATAAGATCAAGTACGTGAACATACAAAAAATATAATGAATATGTCTTGAACAAACTCTATGTTCTGTTTTTCAAATCTGCATTTCCTTAAACTTGTTTATCACATAAAACATTCTTGATTATTTATTATAGAGAAGAAAAAGAATATTTGAGTTTACAGCAACATTACAGCAACCTGGCATTCAAATTATATCTAAATAAAAAAAAATAATCTTCAACTATGAAAAAGTGTCTTTATCATATGTCAATTTGAATTTCGCCTATTGTTATTGTTTGTTTCCTTCTTTGCCTTTATCCTACTTATTGTCCTTATTATATATTAGAAAATAATAATAATATTTGACGATTTAATAAATAAGATATGAGTCCTACATGGATGCATTGACTGGTTCTATTTGTATTTATTATATTTTTATGTGTTTTTCTTTTAAATTGGAAAATATGAAATCTACTATTTTTTTATCAATATTCGTAAAGATCAATTCTTAAAACACATGCATGATTCTTTAGTGTGCATATAAACCAGTTAATAAGAAATGTTGTGTATGCTTTGTATATCATAAAATAAAAAAAAAATGAAAAATAAAATACTCTATTTGTCACTGTACAGAACAAGGCAGTCAAATACAATATGATGTACATATACCTTTTGAGAAATTATACGGAGTCTTAATTATAACATAGTTTTATTTGAGAGACAAGTGTATATTGAATAGATACATGTAACTAATTAAGTTGATTTAATATTTACATTAAAATACAATAAATTTATTATCCAACAAAAATAAAGTTTAAATAATAATATACATTGGTTTAAAGGATAACATACATGATGTCCACTTTTACTGTTTGCTTGTGTTGCTTCGATTTTGATTCCTGATTTAGAGGTTAATTTGTATTTGGTGTTTTTAATTGTTCTTCCCTGCATTTTTGTTGCAAAACTATACATTTCTAATTTTGTGTTAACGACAGACAATTGCTTTCTATATAAAAATAACAGTATAATTGCATTGTAATAGATTTGCGATATACGTAGATATTCTGTATACGTTGACCGTAGTGCATTAATTGATTGAACATTGGTGATAAAAAAACTAGTTTGGAAAGGGTTGACTGGCCAGATGAAATCGTAGACTCAATTCCATCTGACTCAAGGACAAAAGATCGAAAGTATTCACAGCTACTGAAAGACAGTGCCTGAATATATGTTCCATGTTCTTATTGTTCTTGTGGTTTTCAATTTGCCAATTGTAAATTCGTTTTCTAATTTAAATATCAAACAGTCAGCGTAGTTTTATTTTGTTTTCAAAGCTATAATCTTCTAAGAAGAATATTTTTTGATACAATTTCGAGTCCTACGTCGTCTATTGTATGAAAAAAGGTCTGACTCAAAGGTCACAGAGTACACGATGTCGCCTGTAATGATAGGTGTCCAATTATTGCTGACAATAATAATCATTAACATCATTAAATTGATGAAAATCATAAAAGTTCCCACAAGCGATTATGTATAATTCGGGAACAAGATATTTGCACCTCAAGGACTCCGAAATGAGTATTATTATTATCATTATAAATCTCTCCCAGACTTATTTTGATACAAGAACTCCGTTTATATATAGTATTAAAATGCAGGTACACAAAATGTAATTTAATCTGAGATTGAACGTTTTTGTGATTGTTAAACCGGTCTTTGTTAACACAATTAGTCACTTCCAATGAAGGTTATAATGTATTAAATCCATGTTGGCCAACATATTGATATAGTGTTATTCCATACATGATAAAAAGCTTCAATTGTTAAGTCATTGCCATCCTGCCAGTAGTTCGAAAAGCAGGTGAATGAGAAAGTCAAAGAGAAAAGGATAGTGCTAACTTCTTATCTTTGTTCCTAAGAAGTTCCTGCATGAAGTCAGCCTCATAATAATAAAGAAACAAGTCGGCAAGTAGAGGGGCACAGTTTGTTCCCATTGGAATGCCGACAGTCTGTTGAAAAACACGTCCTCCAAACGTAACAAATATGTTGTCAATCAAGAAATCAAGCATCTTGATAATATCAGTTTCAGAGAATTTTTTGTTCGAATCAGAGTGATCCTTTACAAAGTAGGATTTATCCCTCCCTAAGACAAGATACTTGTATCTACGTTGGCCATTCTTTTTTACGAAGCAAAGCAATACCAACTCTTTCAATTTGTCTTTTAGTTTGGAATGTGGAATACTAGTGTACAGAGTAGAAAAGTCAAATGTTTTAATACTGTTACAAGATGACAGAGAGTTAGATTGTATGAACTCTAAAAGATCTTTGGAATTTTTAAGT
The DNA here is from genome assembly GCF_963676685.1 of Mytilus edulis. Lineage (NCBI taxonomy): Eukaryota > Metazoa > Mollusca > Bivalvia > Mytilida > Mytilidae > Mytilus > Mytilus edulis. Next base: position 89,266,049 of record NC_092351.1, read on the forward strand.
ATCCACATCTGATTCACGCCCCCTCTAGAATATGCAGTTTCACAATAACTTTGAAGCCCGTCTTTGATTGCTGATGAAATGGATGTTAATAATTTAGAAAGAGGTTTCGTGGAGCACTTGGAAGACCCAGCAATATACCGTTGTTTGTAAGGACACTTATGTAGTTTAGGTATCCAATACAGTGATGGCAGATCCAGTTCTTCATCTTTGGTTGAAATTCCAAAGGGACACAGAACAGACCTATGATTATCCAGGATTTCCTCTTTGGTAAGTGTTGTGAGGGTATATGTTGAGTTTCCAAGTGAATTGTCAATACATAATTCGTTTATCAAGCAGTTAATGTAATGAGTTTTACATACAAAAACGATGTTGTTTGGGGCTTTATCTGCGGGGACAACAACATATTTGTCATGGAGGTAAGATAGGTGTTTTGCAACATTTGTGTCTTTAAAGATTGACGTAGCATGGGCATTGATGGACCCATTCAGTTTCTTGATTCTGATTTGTATTAACGACCTCACTGCCTTAATCCATTCGGATAGAGTGTCTACGTCTTCCTTTTCACGTTTAGCCCATTGCCTGGCATAATCCTCGACTGAGTCCATCAAAATTTTGAAGTTGTATTTCCAATTGATGGATTTAGGCTCATGATATTTCGGACCTTTCGATAACACATTTCGTAGAGAAGTGTTATTAACAATGTTAAGGTCACCGGTAATAACGTGGCCAGCAGGATTATATATGAATTGGGAACTAGCACAAGTGCAATCAGGAGGTTTAGACTTGAAGTCGTCAATATCGAGATTCTGCAAAACGCGTTAATAATTGAAAATTTTAGTTGCAATAGGATTGGTATAGGTATAAGAAATTATTGGTACAGACTGGTCTTTGAAATAAGGAGGTATTTTCGATTGAACCAATTTATGATGAAGGATATTGCCGAGGTTGACGCCATCGAGACCTTTGTTGGCAAAGGAAAGATTTAGAAAAGATCTTTTCTCTTTTTCATCTTTTCCAATGCGAACTGGCTTGAAAAGTCGGTGACTTGCAATATCCGAAATTATAGCTTGAAGTTTGTATTGGTTTGAATGAGGGTGTGTAACAGTGGATTCCAAACATAAATTGAACAGAGAATGAAGTTTTAAAAGGGGTAATGAATAAAGTTTCGTGCGAATGTGATGAATACCTATCGGCTTTTGTATGAATGACAGCAAGTCATTAATAGAGACATCATGCAGAGAAGGTGATGTATAATGACGATGACCATGGCTGCGTCTACGTCGAGGAGTCGAGTTGAAAATATTCATCATATTCACCGAGTTACACGAAGGACTAGATAGAATACCTATACCATCAATTTTGTCATTGTAGCCATACGGTGTTGCAGTTCCCAATTGTCTAATCCAGTAGTCTTCTTTTTGTCTACGGTGAGTCGTTGAAAGATTAGGATTGTTAGAGCTATGGTATATCTTTTCGCTAATGCGAACTGTCATAGAAACGATGGAATGATCGGGCTGATTGAAATGCTGGTATAGAATGTCGTTAGCATTGAGGTTAATGTCTGATCTATGACCGCACATACGTTTGTTTAGCCTTCCTTTCGTTTCACCGACGTATACCAATCCGCAAAGGTTGCACTCTAATCCGTAGACGACATATATCGATTTACAATTCAGATCATCGTAACTTCTGGTAAAATATGACTTCTTGGTCAAATTGCTAGTAAATTCAGCATCTGTAATTAAAATAGCACATGTTTTGCAGCCTTTGGTCTCACATTTTGAAATGCAACAGTGTTGTACTGTGTCATCAAAAACCAAAATGTCTTTAAAGAGAACTGAACATGGCTGTATATGTGTAATATTGCTATTGTCACTAGGACGATGATCTGAATGAGTCGTGTTTGAGATATTTGTCATGTCTGGTGATGAGGGGACACCTGCCATATCAGACGACACCGTGTCCATGGTGACGTCTGTTTCTGACCTTTTTATACTGGGCGACGTCCGAGCCAGTTTCCTGTTTGATCTTCGTAAGTTCATGCAATTGTAATTTTGCTACTGGGCGGATGATGTCCTCGGGGACAAAATGTCCACCAGCAGAGACATCAACCCAGTGGTAATAAAAGAGGGACGAAAGATACCAAAGGGACAGTCAAACTCATAAATCTAAAACAAACTGACAACGCCATGGCTAAAAATGAAAAAAAGACAAACAGAAAAACAATAGTACACATGACACAACATAGAAAACTAAAGAATAAACAACACGAACCCCACCAAAAACTAGGGGTGATCTCAGGTGCTCCGGAAGGGTAAGCAGATCCTGCCCCACATGCAGCACCCGTCGTGTTGCTTATGTGATAACAAATCCGGTAAATAGTCTAATTCGGTAGGTCACATTCAGGAAAGGGAAGGGGATTGTAGTTACGACGTAAGGAACATATCCGATATCATTTGTGATACGGTTATTCCATAACGGTCAACCAACTCGTGATGACGTCCGTAAAATTTACGAAGGGATGATTTCAACTTCACCATTTGGAACTCTTGGTTTGATAGCTTTCTTGTGAGCAGCAACCCTCTATCAAGAAAATCATGATAGGAAATGCAAGCACGGGAATATCGTACCAATTGGGAGATATATACATTAACTTACTTCTAAAAAGCTTTATATTTTAGAAGGTGGAAGACTTGAATGCTTCATATTTTGTATCTAGATGCCTTATGTTACCAAGTTTGACCTCACTTTCATGGTTCAGTTACGAATTAAAAATTGTATTGTTAATTTCTCTCTTATTATGAGTAAACAATATTTATATACTGTATATGGTATGCGAGTACCTTGCAAAGTCCTCATCAGATATACATATTCATCATTTCATAGATCAGTAAAACATGTTAAGTTTAGGTGGTCAGGTCTACAACTCGGATACAATCAGCAATATGTCTTGTATATTTGGTGTATGGAAGTATTGTTTGGTGTACATGTTCAACTGGCATGGTTCATCGAACCTTGATTTCAATTTCATGATTCATCGGACCTTGACTTCATTGTCATGGTCCATTGGTCATTGTTGAGTGTACTGTCTTAAGTCTGTTTTTAGAAACTATAAGCAATTTGTCAACTATATTTAGTGTATTAAATGATTGCAAGGTGTGCATGTATTTCTCGTTTGGTTTATATGACCTTGACCGCATTTTCTTGGATAATTTTGAGCTTTTGTAATAATGAAGTAAAGCTTTATAAATAGGACTATCCACATAATATCAACATAATATCTCTAGCTTGTAAAGAAGGCGTGACATTTCAGCGTACGCTAACTTGTTTTGAATAATAATACATATTTGTCTCTTTGCCACATACCAAATCTTTTTGTATCTATATTTGTTTTACAAATTTTACAGCTTTCTACACGTAACATACATTATTTGTACATTCGATGCGTGTAATTTTAACTGCATAAGATCTAAAATGTATAAAGATTCAACAATGTTCTTTTATTGAGACGTCATTAGGTCTGATCGTTTCTTTCTTGGCATTCAGAGTTTCCTTAAATGAGTTATACCTACTCTTTTGAGTAAAAGCTTTAAAATTCGAAGAATATTTTTGAATTCGGTAAAGTGTTGGGTTAGAATAGTGGTGTTTAATAAAACAATAGTAAATATTGTCTTATCACTAGGTAAAACATGGACATATTTCAGCAGGAACCTCCTCAAGTTTCTGGCCATAAATAAAATGACCCAGTTATGTTAAAGTAAGCAATATTCTCTTTGTCCGGCTTTGGTTATTTTGTTGTCCGTTTGGTTTATAGTCTCTTCAATTTATAAACTAGTTTTATATCTCAAAATAATAAGTTTGCCTGGAACCGTTTATCGTCAAAACGCACATTTTAGTAAAAGTGGTACTGGTATGCCATGTGTGTTGTAACTGTTTATTTCGCTGGAGGTAAACAAATGACAACAAACCATTTGCATGTGTCTTATCATGTATCAGTCCTATACCATGATAATGAAGGCGTCTCTGATATCAATAAAGTATAATAGAAATACAACTAATGTAAATGTTAAAAGGGGACGTCCATGAAACCTGACAAATTCAGACGTTGTCCAAAACATTGTTAGTTAACAACCATTGTCATATATCTGACTGGTGGGATAAACCTGTTTTAAATCCAACCTGATTTAATGCGACATTTTGTACGACAGTTGTTTTAGTTTCGGTATACTGACAACATTGGACGCGTTTAACGCGGAAGGTTTGGTATGCCACAAAACCAGGTTCAACCCACCATTTTTATTTTTAAAATGCCCTGTACCAAGTCAGGGAAATGGCCATTGTTATATTATAGTTTGTTTTTGTGTGTGTTTTATTTTAATGTTGTGATTCTGTGGTATTGTAATTTTCTTATATTTAATGCGTTTTTCTCTGTTTTAGTTTTAGTTTATAACCCGCATTTGTTTTGTTCTCTATCGATTTATGAATTTCGAACAGCGGTCTACTACTGCTGCATTGATTTTCAAACATACATGCTAGGTTAATGTGACAATGTGAATCAGTAGCGAAAACTGTATAAATAAACATCACAGACATACAGCCAAACTGACTAAAAAATCATACAAATACAGAAATAAATATGTTTGAGACACTAACTATTAAACAGTTATTCAAGTTGAAAGTTAATACTGGATATAGTAAACACTTTCTAGATAAAATACAAAAAAAACACATTTTATTTAAAGTGTTAACGGCAGAAGAGATTTTTCCAATGATCCAAAATTCTTAATTATGTAAGAAGATTTTAAAACTTAGTAAAGATACCATGCGTACAAAAAAAAAAAAAATTGGAAACCAAAACCAATACGAAGTTGAAGAGCAGCACAACTCAAAGTTCAAAAAAGTTTTGCCAAATACGGTTAAGCAATCCATTTCTTGGTTGGTTAAAACAATAGCGTTTGGATTAATTCTGACAGGCTCCTGATTTAAAATGCAGCGCGTTTAAACGTTGTAACAGGCATCCACCTTTACCGTAAACTGAGACAGAAGTGTAACATTGTAACAGGCACCCACCTTTACCGTAAACTGAGACAGAAGTGTAACATTGTATCAGGCACCCACCTTTACTGTAAACTGAGACAGAAGGGTAACATTGTAACAGGCACCCACCTTTACTGTAAACAGAGACAGAAGTGTAACATTGTAACAGGCACCCACCTTTACTGTAAACAGAGACAGAAGTGTAACATTGTAACAGGCATCCACCTTTACCGTAAACTGAGACAGAAGTGTAACATTGTAACAGACACCCACCTTTACTGTAAACAGAGACAGAAGTGTAACATTGTAACAGGTATCCACCTTTACCGTAAACTGAGACAGAAGTGTAACATTGTAACAGGTATCCACCTTTACTGTAAACTGAGACAGAAGTGTAACATTGTAACAGACACCCACCTTTACTGTAAACTGAGACAGAAGTGTAACATTGTAACAGGTACCCACCTTTACTGTAAACAGAGACAGAAGTGTAACATTGTAACAGGCACCACCTTTACCGTAAACTGAGACAGAAGTGTAACATTGTAACAGACACCCACCTTTACTGTAAACAGAGACAGAAGTGTAACATTGTAACAGGCACCCACCTTTACCGTAAACTGAGACAGAAGTGTAACATTGTAACAGGCACCCACCTTTACTGTAAACAGAGACAGAAGTGTAACATTGTAACAGACACCCACCTTTACCGTAAACTGAGACAGAAGTGTAACATTGTAACAGACACCCACCTTTACTGTAAACTGAGACAGAAGTGTAACATTGTAACAGGTACCCACCTTTACTGTAAACAGAGACAGAAGTGTAACATTGTAACAGGCACCACCTTTACCGTAAACTGAGACAGAAGTGTAACATTGTAACAGGCACCCACCTTTACTGTAAACAGAGACAGAAGTGTAACATTGTAACAGGCACCCACCTTTATTGTAAACAGAGACAGAAGTGTAACATTGTAACAGACACCCACCTTTACCGTAAACTGAGACAGAAGTGTAACATTGTAACAGGCACCACCTTTACTGTAAACTGAGACAGAAGTGTAACATTGTAACAGGCACCCACCTTTACTGTAAACTGAGACAGAAGTGTAACATTGTAACAGACACCCACCTTTACCGTAAACTGAGACAGAAGTGTAACATTGTAACAGACACCCACCTTTACTGTAAACAGAGACAGAAGTGTAACATTGTAACAGGCACTCACCTTTACTGTAAACTGAGACAGAAGTGTAACATTGTAACAGGCACCCACCTTTACAGTAAACTGAGACAGAAGTGTAACATTGTAACAGGCACCCACCTTTACTGTAAACTGAGACAGAAGTGTAACATTGTAACAGGCACCCACCTTTACAGTAAACTGAGACAGAAGTGTAACATTGTAACAGGCACCCACCTTTACTGTAAACAGAGACAGAAGTGTAACATTGTAACAGGCACCCACCTTTACTGTAAACTGAGACAGAAGTGTAACATTGTAACAGGCACCCACCTTTACAGTAAACTGAGACAGAAGGGTAACATTGTAACAGGCACCCACCTTTACTGTAAACTGAGACAGAAGTGTAACATTGTAACAGGCACCCACCTTTACTGTAAACAGAGACAGAAGTGTAACATTGTAACAGACACCCACCTTTACCGTAAACAGAGACAGAAGTGTAACATTGGAACAGGCACCCACCTTTACCGTAAACTGAGACAGAAGTGTAACATTGTAACAGACACCCACCTTTACTGTAAACAGAGACAGAAGTGTAACATTGTAACAGACACCCACCTTTACTGTAAACTGAGACAGAAGTGTAACATTGTAACAGACACCCACCTTTACTGTAAACAGAGACAGAAGTGTAACATTGTAACAGGCACCCACCTTTACTGTAAACAGAGACAGAAGTGTAACATTGTAACAGGCACTCACCTTTACTGTAAACAGAGACAGAAGTGTAACATTGTAACAGGCACCCACCTTTACCGTAAAATGAGACAGAAGTGTAACATTGTAACAGACACCCACCTTTACCGTAAACAGAGACAGAAGTGTAACATTGTAACAGGCACCCACCTTTACCGTAAACAGAGACAGAAGTGTAACATTGTAACAGACAACCACCTTTACCGTAAACTGAGACAGAAGTGTAACATTGAAACAGACACCCACCTTTACTGTAAACTAAGACAGAAGTGTAACATTGTAACAGGTACCCACCTTTACCGTAAACTGAGACAGAAGTGTAACATTGTAACAGACACCCACCTTTACTGTAAACTGAGACAGAAATTTAACATTGTATCAGGCACCCACCTTTACTGTGAACTGAGACAGAAGTATAACATTGTATCAGGCACCCACCTTTACTGTAAACAGAGACAGAAGTGTAACATTGTATCAGGCACCCACCTTTACTGTAAACTGAGACAGAAGTGTAACATTGTAACAGACACCCACCTTTACTGTAAACTGAGACAGAAGTGTAACATTGTTACAGGCACCAACCTTTACTGTAAACAGAGACAGAAGTGTAACATTGTAACAGGCACCCACCTTTACTGTAAACTGAGACAGAAGTGTAACATTGTAACAGACACCCACCTTTACTGTAAACTGAGACAGAAGTGTAACATTGAAACAGGCACCCACCTTTACTGTAAACTGAGACAGAAGTGTAACATTGTAACAGACACCCACCTTTACCGTAAACTGAGACAGAAGTGTAACATTGTAACAGGCATCCACCTTTACTGTAAACTGAGACAGAAGTGTAACATTGTAACAGGCACCCACCTTTACTGTAAACTGAAACAGAAGTGTAACATTGTAACAGGCACCCACCTTTACTGTAAACTGAGACAGAAGTGTAACATTGTAACAGACACCCACCTTTACTGTAAACAGAGACAGAAGTGTAACATTGTAACAGGCACCCACCTTTACTGTAAACTGAGACAGAAGTGTAACATTGTAACAGACACCCACCTTTACTGTAAACTGAGACAGAAGTGTAACATTGTAACAGGCACCCACCTTTACCGTAAACAGAGACAGAAGTGTAACATTGTAACAGGCACCCACCTTTACTGTAAACAGAGACAGAAGTGTAACATTGTAACAGACACCCACCTTTACTGTAAACTGAGACAGAAGTGTAACATTGTAACAGGCACCCACCTTTACCGTAAACAGAGACAGAAGTGTAACATTGTAACAGGCACCCACCTTTACTGTAAACAGAGACAGAAGTGTAACATTGTAACAGGCACTCACCTTTACTGTAAACTGAGACAGAAGTGTAACATTGTAACAGGCACCTACCTTTACAGTAAACTGAGACAGAAGTGTAACATTGTAACAGGCACCCAACTTTACTGTAAACAGAGACAGAAGTGTAACATTGTAACAGGCACCCACCTTTACTGTAAACTGAGACAGAAGTGTAACATTGTAACAGGCACCCACCTTTACAGTAAACTGAGACAGAAGTGTAACATTGTAACAGGCACCCACCTTTACCGTAAACTGAGACAGAAGTGTAACATTGTAACAGGCACCCACCTTTACTGTAAACAGAGACAGAAGTGTAACATTGTAACAGGCACCCACCTTTACTGTAAACTGAGACAGAAGTGTAACATTGTAACAGACACCCACCTTTACTGTAAACTGAGACAGAAGTGTAACATTGTAACAGGCACCCACCTTTACCGTAAACAGAGACAGAAGTGTAACATTGTAACAGGCACCCACCTTTACTGTAAACAGAGACAGAAGTGTAACATTGTAACAGACACCCACCTTTACCGTAAACTGAGACAGAAGTGTAACATTGTAACAGGCACCCACCTTTACCGTAAACAGAGACAGAAGTGTAACATTGTAACAGGCACCCACCTTTACTGTAAACAGAGACAGAAGTGTAACATTGTAACAGGCACTCACCTTTACTGTAAACTGAGACAGAAGTGTAACATTGTAACAGGCACCCACCTTTACAGTAAACTGAGACAGAAGTGTAACATTGTAACAGGCACCCAACTTTACTGTAAACAGAGACAGAAGTGTAACATTGTAACAGGCACCCACCTTTACTGTAAACTGAGACAGAAGTGTAACATTGTAACAGGCACCCACCTTTACAGTAAACTGAGACAGAAGTGTAACATTGTAACAGGCACCCACCTTTACCGTAAACTGAGACAGAAGTGTAACATTGTAACAGGCACCCACCTTTACTGTAAACAGAGACAGAAGTGTAACATTGTAACAGGCACCTACCTTTACTGTAAACAGAGACAGAAGTGTAACATTGTAACAGACACCCACCTTTACTGTAAACTGAGACAGAAGTGTAACATTGTAACAGACACCCACCTTTACTGTAAACTGAGACAGAAGTGTAACATTGTAACAGACAACCACCTTTACCGTAAACTGAGACAGAAGTGTAACATTGAAACAGACACCCACCTTTACTGTAAACTAAGACAGAAGTGTAACATTGTAACAGGTACCCACCTTTACCGTAAACTGAGACAGAAGTGTAACATTGTAACAGACACCCACCTTTACTGTAAACTGAGACAGAAATTTAACATTGTATCAGGCACCCACCTTTACTGTGAACTGAGACAGAAGTATAACATTGTATCAGGCACCCACCTTTACTGTAAACAGAGACAGAAGTGTAACATTGTATCAGGCACCCACCTTTACTGTAAACTGAGACAGAAGTGTAACATTGTAACAGACACCCACCTTTACTGTAAACTGAGACAGAAGTGTAACATTGTTACAGGCACCAACCTTTACTGTAAACAGAGACAGAAGTGTAACATTGTAACAGGCACCCACCTTTACTGTAAACTGAGACAGAAGTGTAACATTGTAACAGACACCCACCTTTACTGTAAACTGAGACAGAAGTGTAACATTGAAACAGGCACCCACCTTTACTGTAAACTGAGACAGAAGTGTAACATTGTAACAGACACCCACCTTTACCGTAAACTGAGACAGAAGTGTAACATTGTAACAGGCATCCACCTTTACTGTAAACTGAGACAGAAGTGTAACATTGTAACAGGCACCCACCTTTACTGTAAACTGAAACAGAAGTGTAACATTGTAACAGGCACCCACCTTTACTGTAAACTGAGACAGAAGTGTAACATTGTAACAGACACCCACCTTTACTGTAAACAGAGACAGAAGTGTAACATTGTAACAGGCACCCACCTTTACTGTAAACTGAGACAGAAGTGTAACATTGTAACAGACACCCACCTTTACTGTAAACTGAGACAGAAGTGTAACATTGTAACAGGCACCCACCTTTACCGTAAACAGAGACAGAAGTGTAACATTGTAACAGGCACCCACCTTTACTGTAAACAGAGACAGAAGTGTAACATTGTAACAGACACCCACCTTTACTGTAAACTGAGACAGAAGTGTAACATTGTAACAGGCACCCACCTTTACCGTAAACAGAGACAGAAGTGTAACATTGTAACAGGCACCCACCTTTACTGTAAACAGAGACAGAAGTGTAACATTGTAACAGGCACTCACCTTTACTGTAAACTGAGACAGAAGTGTAACATTGTAACAGGCACCTACCTTTACAGTAAACTGAGACAGAAGTGTAACATTGTAACAGGCACCCAACTTTACTGTAAACAGAGACAGAAGTGTAACATTGTAACAGGCACCCACCTTTACTGTAAACTGAGACAGAAGTGTAACATTGTAACAGGCACCCACCTTTACAGTAAACTGAGACAGAAGTGTAACATTGTAACAGGCACCCACCTTTACCGTAAACTGAGACAGAAGTGTAACATTGTAACAGGCACCCACCTTTACTGTAAACAGAGACAGAAGTGTAACATTGTAACAGGCACCCACCTTTACTGTAAACTGAGACAGAAGTGTAACATTGTAACAGACACCCACCTTTACTGTAAACTGAGACAGAAGTGTAACATTGTAACAGGCACCCACCTTTACCGTAAACAGAGACAGAAGTGTAACATTGTAACAGGCACCCACCTTTACTGTAAACAGAGACAGAAGTGTAACATTGTAACAGACACCCACCTTTACCGTAAACTGAGACAGAAGTGTAACATTGTAACAGGCACCCACCTTTACCGTAAACAGAGACAGAAGTGTAACATTGTAACAGGCACCCACCTTTACTGTAAACAGAGACAGAAGTGTAACATTGTAACAGGCACTCACCTTTACTGTAAACTGAGACAGAAGTGTAACATTGTAACAGGCACCCACCTTTACAGTAAACTGAGACAGAAGTGTAACATTGTAACAGGCACCCAACTTTACTGTAAACAGAGACAGAAGTGTAACATTGTAACAGGCACCCACCTTTACTGTAAACTGAGACAGAAGTGTAACATTGTAACAGGCACCCACCTTTACAGTAAACTGAGACAGAAGTGTAACATTGTAACAGGCACCCACCTTTACCGTAAACTGAGACAGAAGTGTAACATTGTAACAGGCACCCACCTTTACTGTAAACAGAGACAGAAGTGTAACATTGTAACAGGCACCTACCTTTACTGTAAACAGAGACAGAAGTGTAACATTGTAACAGACACCCACCTTTACTGTAAACTGAGACAGAAGTGTAACATTGTAACAGACACCCACCTTTACTGTAAACTGAGACAGAAGTGTAACATTGTAACAGGTATCCACCTTTACTGTAAACTGAGACAGAAGTGTAACATTGTAACAGACACCCACCTTTACTGTAAACTGAGACAGAAGTGTAACATTGTAACAGACACCCACCTTTACTGTAAACTGAGACAGGAGTGTAACATTGTAACAGGCACCCAGCTTTACTGTAAACTGAGACAGAAGTGTAACATTGTAACAGACACCCACCTTTACTGTAAACTGAGACAGAAGTGTAACATTGTAACAGGCACCCACCTTTACTGTAAACAGAGACAGAAGTGTAACATTGTAACAGGCACCACCATTACCGTAAACTGAGACAGAAGTGTAACATTGTAACAGACACCCACCTTTACTGTAAACAGAGACAGAAGTGTAACATTGTAACAGGCACCCTCCTTTACTGTAAACAGAGACAGAAGTGTAACATTGTAACAGGCACCCACCTTTACCGTAAACTGAGACAGAAGTGTAACATTGTAACAGACACCCACCTTTACTGTAAACTGAGACAGAAGTGTAACATTGTAACAGGTACCCACCTTTACTGTAAACAGAGACAGAAGTGTAACATTAAAACAGGCACCCACCTTTACTGTAAACAGAGACAGAAGTGTAACATTGTAACAGGCACTCACCTTTACTGTAAACTGAGACAGAAGTGTAACATTGTAACAGGCACCCACCTTTACAGTAAACTGAGACAGAAGTGTAACATTGTGACAGGCACCCACCTTTACTGTAAACAGAGACAGAAGTGTAACATTGTAACAGGCACCCACCTTTACTGTAAACAGAGACAGAAGTGTAACATTGTAACACCCACCCACCTTTACCGTAAACTGAGACAGAAGTGTAACATTGTAACAGGCACCCACCTTTACCGTAAACTGAGACAGAAGTGTAACATTGTAACAGGCACCCACCTTTACTGTAAACAGAGACAGAAGTGTAACATTGTAACAGGCACCCACCTTTACCGTAAACTGAGACAGAAGTGTAACATTGTAACAGGCACCCACCTTTACTGTAAACTGAGACAGAAGTGTAACATTGTAACAGGCACCCACCTTTACTGTAAACAGAGACAGAAGTGTAACATTGTAACAGACACCCACCTTTACTGTAAACTGAGACAGAAGTGTAACATTGTAACAGGCACCCACCTTTACTGTAAACAGAGACAGAAGTGTAACATTGTAACAGACACCCACCTTTACTGTAAACAGAGACAGAAGTGTAACATTGTAACAGGCACCCACCTTTACCGTAAAATGAGACAGAAGTGTAACATTGTAACAGACACCCACCTTTACCGTAAACAGAGACAGAAGTGTAACATTGTAACAGGCACCCACCTTTACCGTAAACAGAGACAGAAGTGTAACATTGTAACAGACACCCACCTTTACCGTAAACTGAGACAGAAGTGTAACATTGAAACAGACACCCACCTTTACTGTAAACTAAGACAGAAGTGTAACATTGTAACAGGCACCCACCTTTACTGTAAACTGAGACAGAAGTGTAACATTGTAACAGACACCCACCTTTACTGTAAACTGAGACAGAAGTGTAACATTGTATCAGGCACCCACCTTTACTGTAAACTGAGACAGAAGTGTAACATTGTAACAGGCACCCACCTTTACTGTAAACAGAGACAGAAGTGTAACATTGTATCAGGCACCCACCTTTACTGTAAACTGAGACAGAAGTGTAACATTGTAACAGACACCCACCTTTACTGTAAACTGAGACAGAAGTGTAACATTGTTACAGGCACCAACCTTTACTGTAAACAGAGACAGAAGTGTAACATTGTAACAGGCACCCACCTTTACTGTAAACTGAGACAGAAGTGTAACATTGTAACAGACACCCACCTTTACTGTAAACTGAGACAGAAGTGTAACATTGAAACAGGCACCCACCTTTACTGTAAACAGAGACAGAAGTGTAACATTGTAACAGACACCCACCTTTACCGTAAACTGAGACAGAAGTGTAACATTGTAACAGGCATCCACCTTTACCGTAAACTGAGACAGAAGTGTAACATTGTAACAGGCACCCACCTTTACTGTAAACTGAAACAGAAGTGTAACATTGTAACAGGCACCCACCTTTACTGTAAACTGAGACAGAAGTGTAACATTGTAACAGACACCCACCTTTACTGTAAACAGAGACAGAAGTGTAACATTGTAACAGGCACCCACCTTTACTGTAAACTGAGACAGAAGTGTAACATTGTAACAGGCACCCACCTTTACTGTAAACAGAGATAGAAGTGTAACATTGTAACAGGCACCCACCTTTACTGTAAACAGAGACAGAAGTGTAACATTGTAACAGGCACCCACCTTTACCGTAAACAGAGACAGAAGTGTAACATTGTAACAGGCACCCACCTTTACCGTAAACTGAGACAGAAGTGTAACATTGTAACAGACACCCACCTTTACTGTAAACTGAGACAGAAGTGTAACATTGTAACAGACACCCACCTTTACTGTAAACTGAGACAGAAGTGTAACATTGTAACAGGCACCCACCTTTACTGTAAACAGAGACAGAAGTGTAACATTGTAACAGACACCCACCTTTACTGTAAACAGAGACAGAAGTGTAACATTGTAACAGGCACCCACCTTTACCGTAAAATGAGACAGAAGTGTAACATTGTAACAGACACCCACCTTTACCGTAAACAGAGACAGAAGTGTAACATTGTAACAGGCACCCACCTTTACCGTAAACAGAGACAGAAGTGTAACATTGTAACAGACACCCACCTTTACTGTAAACTGAGACAGAAGTGTAACATTGTTACAGGCACCCACCTTTACTGTAAACAGAGACAGAAGTGTAACATTGTAACAGGCACCCACCTTTACTGTAAACTGAGACAGAAGTGTAACATTGTAACAGACACCCACCTTTACTGTAAACTGAGACAGAAGTGTAACATTGAAACAGGCACCCACCTTTACTGTAAACAGAGACAGAAGTGTAACATTGTAACAGACACCCACCTTTACCGTAAACTGAGACAGAAGTGTAACATTGTAACAGGCATCCACCTTTACCGTAAACTGAGACAGAAGTGTAACATTGTAACAGGCACCCACCTTTACTGTAAACTGAAACAGAAGTGTAACATTGTAACAGGCACCCACCTTTACTGTAAACTGAGACAGAAGTGTAACATTGTAACAGACACCCACCTTTACCGTAAACAGAGACAGAAGTGTAACATTGTAACAGGCACCCACCTTTACTGTAAACTGAGACAGAAGTGTAACATTGTAACAGACACCCACCTTTACTGTAAACTGAGACAGAAGTGTAACATTGTAACAGGCACCACCTTTACAGTAAACTGAGACAGAAGTGTAACATTGTAACAGGCACCCACCTTTACCGTAAACTGAGACAGATGTGTAACATTGTAACAGGCACCCACCTTTACTGTAAACTGAGACAGAAGTGTAACATTGTAACAGACACCACCTTTACTGTAAACTGAGACAGAAGTGTAACATTGTAACAGGCACCCACCTTTACAGTAAACTGAGACAGAAGTGTAACATTGTAACAGGCACCCACCTTTACCGTAAACTGAGACAGAAGTGTAACATTGTAACAGGCACCCACCTTTACTGTAAACATAGACAGAAGTGTAACATTGTAACAGGCACCACCTTTACTGTAAACTGAGACAGAAGTGTAACATTGTAACAGACACCCACCTTTACCGTAAACTGACACAGAAGTGTAACATTGTAACAGGCACCCACCTTTACTGTAAACTGAGACAGAAGTGTAACATTGTAATAGGCACCCACCTTTACTGTAAACAGAGACAGAAGTGTAACATTGTAACAGGCACCCACCTTTACTGTAAACAGAGACAGAAGTGTAACATTGTAACAGGCACCCACATTTACTGTAAACTGAGACAGAAGTGTAACATTGTAACAGACACCCACCTTTACTGTAAACTGAGACAGAAGTGTAACATTGTAACAGGCACCCACCTTTACTGTAAACTGACACAGAAGTGTAACATTGTAACAGGCACCCACCTTTACTGTAAACAGAGACAGAAGTGTAACATTGTAACAGGCACCACCTTTACTGTAAACTGAGACAGAAGTGTAACATTGTAACAGGCACCCACCTTTACTGTACACAGAGACAGAAGTGTAACATTGTAAGAGGCACCCACCTTTACCGTAAACTGAGACAGAAGTGTAACATTGTAACAGGCACCCACCTTTACTGTAACATTGTAAGAGGCACCCACCTTTACTGTAAACAGAGACAGAAGTGTAACATTGTAACAGGCACCCACCTTTACTGTAAACAGAGACAGAAGTGTAACATTGTAACAGGCACCCAACTTTACTGTAACATTGTAAGAGGCACCCACCTTTACTGTAAACAGAGACAGAAGTGTAACATTGTAACAGGCACCCACCTTTACTGTAACATTGTAAGAGGCACCCACCTTTATTGTAAACAGAGACAGAAGTGTAACATTGTAACAGGCACCCACCTTTACTGTAAACAGAGACAGAAGTGTAACATTGTAACAGGCACCCACCTTTACAGTAAACTCAGACAGAAGTGTAACATTGTAACAGACACCCACCTTTACTGTAAACTGAGACAGAAGTGTAACATTGTAACAGACACCCACCTTTACTGTAAACTGAGACAGAAGTGTAACATTGTAACAGGCACCCACCTTTACTGCAATCTGAGACAGAAGTGTAACATTGTAACAGACACCCACCTTTACTGTAAACAGAGACAGAAGTGTTACATTGTAACAGGCACTCACCTTTACCGTAAACAGAGACAGAAGTGTAACATTGTAACAGGCACCCACCTTTACTGTAAACAGAGACAGAAGTGTAACATTGTAACAGGCACCCATCTTTACTGTCAACAGAGACAGAAGTGTAACATTGTAACAGGCACCCACCTTTACTGTAAACTGAGACAGAAGTGTAACATTGTAACAGGCACCCACCTTTACCGTAAACTGAGACAGAAGTGTAACACGGTAACAGACACCCACCTTTACTGTAAATAGAGACAGAAGTGTAACACGGTAACAGACACCCACCTTTACCGTAAACTGAGACAGAAGTGTAACATTGTAACAGACACCCACCTTTACCGTAAACTGAGACAGAAGTGTAACATTGTAACAGGCACTCACCTTTACTGTAAACTGAGACAGAAGTGTAACATTGTAACAGACACCCACCTTTACTGTAAACTGAGACAGAAGTGTAACATTGTAACAGGCACCCACCTTTACTGTAAACAGAGACAGAAGTGTCACATTGTAACAGGCATCCACCTTTACTGTAAACAGAGACAGAAGTGTCACATTGTAACAGGCACCCACCTTTACTGTAAACAGAGACAGAAGTGTCACATTGTAACAGACACCCACCTTTACCGTAAACTGAGACAGAAGTGTAACATTGTAACAGGCACCCACCTTTACTGTAAACAGAGACAGAAGTGTAACATTGTAACAGGTACCCACCTTTACTGTAAACTGAGACAGAAGTGTAACATTGTAACAGGCACCCACCTTTACTGTAAACTGAGACAGAAGTGTAACATTGTAACAGGCACCCACCTTTACTGTAAACAGAGACAGAAGTGTCACATTGTAACAGGCATCCACCTTTACTGTAAACAAAGACAGAAGTGTCACATTGTAACAGGCACCCACCTTTACTGTAAACAGAGACAGAAGTGTCACATTGTAACAGACACCCACCTTTACTGTAAACTGAGACAGAAGTGTAACATTGTAACAGGCACCCACCTTTACTGTAAACTGACACAGAAGTGTAACATTGTAACAGGCACCCACCTTTACTGTAAACAGAGACAGAAGTGTAACATTGTAACAGGCACCACCTTTACTGTAAACTGAGACAGAAGTGTAACATTGTAAGAGGCACCCACCTTTACTGTACACAGAGACAGAAGTGTAACATTGTAAGAGGCACCCACCTTTACCGTAAACTGAGACAGAAGTGTAACATTGTAACAGGCACCACCTTTACTGTAAACAGAGACAGAAGTGTAACATTGTAACAGACACCCACCTTTACTGTAAACTGAGACAGAAGTGTAACATTGTAACAGGCACCCACCTTTACAGTAAACTGAGACAGAAGTGTAACATTGTAACAGGCACCCACCTTTACCGTAAACTGAGACAGATGTGTAACATTGTAACAGGCACCCACCTTTACTGTAAACTGAGACAGAAGTGTAACATTGTAACAGACACCACCTTTACTGTAAACTGAGACAGAAGTGTAACATTGTAACAGGCACCCACCTTTACAGTAAACTGAGACAGAAGTGTAACATTGTAACAGGCACCCACCTTTACCGTAAACTGAGACAGAAGTGTAACATTGTAACAGGCACCCACCTTTACTGTAAACAGAGACAGAAGTGTAACATTGTAACAGGCACCACCTTTACTGTAAACTGAGACAGAAGTGTAACATTGTAACAGACACCCACCTTTACCGTAAACTGACACAGAAGTGTAACATTGTAACAGGCACCCACCATTACTGTAAACTGAGACAGAAGTGTAACATTGTAATAGGCACCCACCTTTACTGTAAACAGAGACAGAAGTGTAACATTGTAACATGCACCCACCTTTACTGTAAACAGAGACAGAAGTGTAACATTGTAACAGGCACCCACCTTTACTGTAAACTGAGACAGAAGTGTAACATTGTAACAGACACCCACCTTTACTGTAAACTGAGACAGAAGTGTAACAGTGTAACAGGCACCCACCTTTACTGTAAACTGACACAGAAGTGTAACATTGTAACAGGCACCCACCTTTACTGTAAACAGAGACAGAAGTGTAACATTATAACAGGCACCACCTTTACTGTAAACTGAGACAGAAGTGTAACATTGTAAGAGGCACCCACCTTTACTGTACACAGAGACAGAAGTGTAACATTGTAAGAGGCACCCACCTTTACCGTAAACTGAGACAGAAGTGTAACATTGTAACAGGCACCCACCTTTACTGTAAACATAGACAGAAGTGTAACATTGTAACAGGCACCACCTTTACTGTAAACTGAGACAGAAGTGTAACATTGTAACAGACACCCACCTTTACCGTAAACTGACACAGAAGTGTAACATTGTAACAGGCACCCACCATTACTGTAAACTGAGACAGAAGTGTAACATTGTAATAGGCACCCACCTTTACTGTAAACAGAGACAGAAGTGTAACATTGTAACAGGCACCCACCTTTACTGTAAACAGAGACAGAAGTGTAACATTGTAACAGGCACCCACATTTACTGTAAACTGAGACAGAAGTGTAACATTGTAACAGACACCCACCTTTACTGTAAACTGAGACAGAAGTGTAACATTGTAACAGGCACCCACCTTTACTGTAAACTGACACAGAAGTGTAACATTGTAACAGGCACCCACCTTTACTGTAAACAGAGACAGAAGTGTAACATTGTAACAGGCACCACCTTTACTGTAAACTGAGACAGAAGTGTAACATTGTAAGAGGCACCCACCTTTACTGTACACAGAGACAGAAGTGTAACATTGTAAGAGGCACCCACCTTTACCGTAAACTGAGACAGAAGTGTAACATTGTAACAGGCACCCACCTTTACTGTAACATTGTAAGAGGCACCCACCATTACTGTAAACAGAGACAGAAGTGTAACATTGTAACAGGCACCCACCTTTACTGTAAACAGAGACAGAAGTGTAACATTGTAACAGGCACCCAACTTTACTGTAACATTGTAAGAGGCACCCACCTTTACTGTAAACAGAGACAGAAGTGTAACATTGTAACAGGCACCCACCTTTACTGTAACATTGTAAGAGGCACCCACCTTTACTGTAAACAGAGACAGAAGTGTAACATTGTAACAGGCACCCACCTTTACTGTAAACAGAGACAGAAGTGTAACATTGTAACAGGCACCCACCTTTACAGTAAACTCAGACAGAAGTGTAACATTGTAACAGACACCCACCTTTACTGTAAACTGAGACAGAAGTGTAACATTGTAACAGACACCCACCTTTACTGTAAACTGAGACAGAAGTGTAACATTGTAACAGGCACCCACCTTTACTGCAATCTGAGACAGAAGTGTAACATTGTAACAGACACCCACCTTTACTGTAAACAGAGACAGAAGTGTTACATTGTAACAGGCACTCACCTTTACCGTAAACAGAGACAGAAGTGTAACATTGTAACAGGCACCCACCTTTACTGTAAACAGAGACAGAAGTGTAACATTGTAACAGGCACCCATCTTTACTGTCAACAGAGACAGAAGTGTAACATTGTAACAGGCACCCACCTTTACTGTAAACTGAGACAGAAGTGTAACATTGTAACAGGCACCCACCTTTACCGTAAACTGAGACAGAAGTGTAACACGGTAACAGACACCCACCTTTACTGTAAATAGAGACAGAAGTGTAACACGGTAACAGACACCCACCTTTACCGTAAACTGAGACAGAAGTGTAACATTGTAACAGACACCCACCTTTACCGTAAACTGAGACAGAAGTGTAACATTGTAACAGGCACTCACCTTTACTGTAAACTGAGACAGAAGTGTAACATTGTAACAGACACCCACCTTTACTGTAAACTGAGACAGAAGTGTAACATTGTAACAGGCACCCACCTTTACTGTAAACAGAGACAGAAGTGTCACATTGTAACAGGCATCCACCTTTACTGTAAACAGAGACAGAAGTGTCACATTGTAACAGGCACCCACCTTTACTGTAAACAGAGACAGAAGTGTCACATTGTAACAGACACCCACCTTTACCGTAAACTGAGACAGAAGTGTAACATTGTAACAGGCACCCACCTTTACTGTAAACAGAGACAGAAGTGTAACATTGTAACAGGTACCCACCTTTACTGTAAACTGAGACAGAAGTGTAACATTGTAACAGGCACCCACCTTTACTGTAAACTGAGACAGAAGTGTAACATTGTAACAGGCACCCACCTTTACTGTAAACAGAGACAGAAGTGTCACATTGTAACAGGCATCCACCTTTACTGTAAACAAAGACAGAAGTGTCACATTGTAACAGGCACCCACCTTTACTGTAAACAGAGACAGAAGTGTCACATTGTAACAGACACCCACCTTTACTGTAAACTGAGACAGAAGTGTAACATTGTAACAGGCACCC
Organism: Mytilus edulis; assembly: GCF_963676685.1. Classification (NCBI taxonomy): domain Eukaryota; kingdom Metazoa; phylum Mollusca; class Bivalvia; order Mytilida; family Mytilidae; genus Mytilus; species Mytilus edulis. The sequence goes on from NC_092351.1 coordinate 89,287,122, forward strand.
ACCTTTACTGTAAACTGACACAGAAGTGTAACATTGTAACAGGCACCCACCTTTACTGTAAACAGAGACAGAAGTGTAACATTGTAACAGGCACCACCTTTACTGTAAACTGAGACAGAAGTGTAACATTGTAAGAGGCACCCACCTTTACTGTACACAGAGACAGAAGTGTAACATTGTAAGAGGCACCCACCTTTACCGTAAACTGAGACAGAAGTGTAACATTGTAACAGGCACCACCTTTACTGTAAACAGAGACAGAAGTGTAACATTGTAACAGACACCCACCTTTACTGTAAACTGAGACAGAAGTGTAACATTGTAACAGGCACCCACCTTTACAGTAAACTGAGACAGAAGTGTAACATTGTAACAGGCACCCACCTTTACCGTAAACTGAGACAGATGTGTAACATTGTAACAGGCACCCACCTTTACTGTAAACTGAGACAGAAGTGTAACATTGTAACAGACACCACCTTTACTGTAAACTGAGACAGAAGTGTAACATTGTAACAGGCACCCACCTTTACAGTAAACTGAGACAGAAGTGTAACATTGTAACAGGCACCCACCTTTACCGTAAACTGAGACAGAAGTGTAACATTGTAACAGGCACCCACCTTTACTGTAAACAGAGACAGAAGTGTAACATTGTAACAGGCACCACCTTTACTGTAAACTGAGACAGAAGTGTAACATTGTAACAGACACCCACCTTTACCGTAAACTGACACAGAAGTGTAACATTGTAACAGGCACCCACCATTACTGTAAACTGAGACAGAAGTGTAACATTGTAATAGGCACCCACCTTTACTGTAAACAGAGACAGAAGTGTAACATTGTAACATGCACCCACCTTTACTGTAAACAGAGACAGAAGTGTAACATTGTAACAGGCACCCACCTTTACTGTAAACTGAGACAGAAGTGTAACATTGTAACAGACACCCACCTTTACTGTAAACTGAGACAGAAGTGTAACATTGTAACAGGCACCCACCTTTACTGTAAACTGACACAGAAGTGTAACATTGTAACAGGCACCCACCTTTACTGTAAACAGAGACAGAAGTGTAACATTATAACAGGCACCACCTTTACTGTAAACTGAGACAGAAGTGTAACATTGTAAGAGGCACCCACCTTTACTGTACACAGAGACAGAAGTGTAACATTGTAAGAGGCACCCACCTTTACCGTAAACTGAGACAGAAGTGTAACATTGTAACAGGCACCCACCTTTACTGTAACATTGTAAGAGGCACCCACCTTTACTGTAAACAGAGACAGAAGTGTAACATTGTAACAGGCACCCACCTTTACTGTAAACAGAGACAGAAGTGTAACATTGTAACAGGCACCCAACTTTACTGTAACATTGTAAGAGGCACCCACCTTTACTGTAAACAGAGACA